>NC_133327.1:354425465-355080929 GCF_042186555.1 Aquarana catesbeiana | reverse complement strand
AGTGTAGGAAAATCGGGTGGAGCTCCGCTTTAAACTCCTTTTATATTTTTTTTCTAAAATAATCATTCTAATTAATATAATATTGAATTCACAATATCCATTATACATACAGAGTACTTCAAGAACTGACTTGAAGATTTGCCTTTTTGGATGTCCATCAGGGTCAAGGACATTATCCCCTGCTTAGTCTATCCTATTTCTTCTTTTTGAAAATGTAAGTAGATATCTGGTAGCAATTATACCTTTATACTGACAAGCTCCCTCTCTACTGCCCATTCACCTACTAAATTGGATGTTACACCCATTCCCATAATCCCCATATCCCATGCTAATGTTTTTTGTTTCCTTCCTTTTTTCTGTTCCCTTCTCCCCTTTTTTTTTGTTTCTTTTATGTGCTTCTATGTTGCTGTGGTGTTGAGTTTTTGGCTGGGGATGACAGTCTGAACTGCCAAGGTCACTGTGGCAACAATATTATATACTAATTGTTTGATATACATATAGAATGTGATGAATTTATGCTTATTCTTTCGTTCATAGAATACACTAAAAGCTCCTGAGGACGCGCTATTGAATGTGCAACATGTAGAGCAGGCTGAGATGAGTTGTATGACACACAGCCTCTCTAAAAAAATGTTATATTACAGTCTAAGTAAATTGCACGGTTTTCCGGATTTTTCAATAATAATCTTGATTATGTAGATGGTGTATATAACATGCTCATATGAACAATCTGTGAATAAATGGAATTTTATGTATGTGTTTTTTTTATATTTTTGTAATAAATGTATATTTTTTTAAATATGTGTGTTATGCCTATAAAGTTCATCATCCAAAATTCAATATATTAAGAAGTACAGTTAAATCACACTTGTTTAATAATAAAAGTAAAAAGAACAAACGTAGTCAAAACATAGCTAAAGTTCATTAACCAGAATGGATAGTCAGCCAAGCCAGAAGTCAGGGATCAAAGTAGTAGAACAGCAAGCAGGATCTGGAGCCAGAAGGGGTGTCAGCAAAGCCAGTCTTTAAACAGGAATGTAGGAGATAGTTTCTTGTCATGTGACCAAGGTGAAGGCAGAGCTCCTCTGGACTGGACAGCTTAAGTAGGCAGGACCAACAAGCAGGATCATCAACAGCTGAGTAACTGTGGAGAGAGATGGGAGGTGGCAATTAGCTGACAGCTAAGAGGCCAGCTCAGAGAAGGAAGGGCTGAGCCCAGTCCTGACAAATAACTTGTTCCAGTAAGTTATGACACGAGGACAGGACCACCAGACATGAAACATGGATCCCACTAGGTTGCAGTTTCTAAATCACAGTGGAGAGGCATCTGGATACATTACTGACAATCTAGCAGGAAGGTAGTACCATCTGGTTTAACATTGGCTTCAATTAGTGATACATTGAGGATACCTTTATAAGAGTGTTGTAACACCTGAAACCGTGTATTACTGTCCCATGAAATTTCCATGTCATGCTCCCATACCCAGACATAGAAAGGCTTGTCATCTCTGTATGCCAGCAAGGTGTATATGATTGATATACCCCCCTTATCCGTAAGGTTAGTGCACCATTTTTCATAGAGAGTAGATTTGGGGGGTTCTGTTTTATCTGACCAAATTAAGGTGGGCATTTCCAGTTGACTAGTGCAGTAGTTTAGAGAGATTGGGCCCATTGAGTTGAGGAAATGTCCTATTCGGAATAAGCCTTTGCTAAGCCAACAACGAAAGGCTTGAATGTTCATGCCAGGGGAAAAAGGCAGGGTTTTTTAATAAATGAGCCAACTGGCTTATTCTAGAGATCAACTTGTGTTGTTTGTGTATGGTGTCGCATAGAGCCATTGAGTGAGAGAGAGGGCGATAAGAAGGGAGGCCGTGCTTTCGGATTATACCACAGCAGGTAGTCGATTCTGTGTTGGGGAACTGCTCCTCTTTCCATAGCAACCCAATCAGGTTTGGGTCCTCTGGAGTATACCACTAATATTTGTGCTTACTGAGCTGTCTGATAGTACCACCAAATATTAGGGAGACCCAGGCCACCGATTTCACGGTTTTAGGGAAATTGACTGACCTGCAACAAGTCATTCTGATATCCCCTAATGCCTGAGCACATAGGTCACGTTTGAGTCAGTTAAGTTTTTGAGATTGTGCTGTTTATATTTTGCATGCGACCTAGTGTTATACTGCCCAATACCAGAGTTGCTATATTTAACTACTTGATTGAATTATCACTGTCTGTTTTTGTAAGGAAAATGGTTTCCCTCATGCATACATAATCTAGAGTGATGCTTTAAGTTGAACCTATAAACTGCTTATAGAAGCTGAAATGCATCTGCAAGGCTTATTTGCAAAACATGTATTTCTTGTAAAAGAATGTTCCAGCTACAGCTAGCAGGAAACCGCTTGTGGTCATAAGTGAGACATATATTGGAACATTATTAAGAGACATTGCGTACCTCACACCTCGGCCTTATATTCCAATAAGTTTTGTTAAAGTTAAGAGGGTATATTTAGATAAGGGACTTTTTAGTATATCTCTGGGCAGAATACTATGCAAATATATATGTCATATAACATGTAACCTGTGATATTTGTACTCTTGTGATTGGTTAGACTAGGGGACTGCCCCTTAGTCTGCCTCTACTGATGTATAATGTTGTTATCCTATATAACATGTGAACTACCTGTAATACATTGTATTCTTGATTAATCCATCCTTGTGTATGGTTTCTTGATTACCCAATCGATCGAGGAAATCTCCTGGTGTCCAACAGAGTCCAGCTCGAGCAAAGGAGGGGGGGAATTGACCATTAACCCTTTCAGTGGTGTCAGAAGTGGGATTCTGAGGTTTCCGGTCAAGGTTAGTGTTAGATGCAACTGTTAAATAAGTTGCTTATAGTTTATATTGCTTTGCCAAATTATTGCTTCATATAGGAATTAAGACACAGAGTCAGAAATCCGTGTATCAGTTCTTGAGCATAATGGACTGCTGCTCTTTAATCTTTCCAAGGCCTTTTATACAAACAATAGCATTAGCACAACCCCCCCACACAGGGCAAGGGTAAACAACAACAGGAGTCACCTGGGTTACGAACACAAGCTTCAATACCATGGCAATATAGTTACAAGAAAACAAAAGCAGAGTTTAACAGCCAAAAAGTTACATTCAAAACAGATTTACATGTAGTCATCATATTAAGTGAGAAAATTAAATCCCTGACCTTATCAATTTCCCCCTTTGACATCATCCTCTCCTTCCCCCTGGGTCCTCATGAATAAGTTCTAGTCAGTTTTTCCCCAGAGTCCTTTCCCTGACCGCGGGTTGTCAGAGGGGTAGAACCCATCCCCCTAGGTATTACCAACATCTTAAAATTCAAGAAGAGGAGTTTTATAGGAGTAGGGTGATGTCAATACACATTTATCGGTATTCCCTGTCTATTCTCCTAATTTTCCTATTTATTTTCCTGTATACACATATATTCGTGATTGTAAGTGATATTAATATTAGAATAATAATTACCATTGGACTTAACAACCAGTGAAAGGTATTGGTTGCTGTTGAAGACATTCCACTAAATATATCCCACCAATGTGGTGCAGTATCCTGTTGTATCTGTGAGGAAAGATGTACTAGTCTACCTTTGTCAATAATTGTGGATACAAGGTTATTCTGTAGGGTATGTTCTAGTGTTTCTATGTGTTGTCTTAACAACTCTGATTGTTCCAAAACCTGTTTTAGTGGGTCTAAAGAAATTATAAAGGGTGTAGTGTCAGTGAGATTATGTACCTCATAGACTGAAGAGAATATCTTATCGGCGTCTGGTTCAAAAAGATAGGTGTCGTTACCCCATTGTAATATTTTAATCTTTTTTATACATCCCGCAAACGGCGCCGATTTATTTAATGCTGACATGGTGTGGTTATCATTAGTAATGATACAAATATGCTGGGGTCCTATTTCTATGAATCTATTGTTCACATTTATCGGTGTTCTTTGCATTTTGCATATGCTAGTTTGGTATTTTAACAAACAAGGCTCATATACTGGGGAACTTCTGCCACATACCATTCCCTTATTAGTTCCTTCACATAGAGTTAAATCATGGGTTCTGTTTCCTTTATCTACATATTTCCCATATATTTCTGGATACCAAAACTCGTCATTAATTACTAATGGCATGACCACTATTTTACACATCTCCATTACATCTGCTACCCGGTATGCTTCAAACCTTACTTATTCATCTCATATCCTGAATCATTTGCTACTTTAGGATCATCTATACTCCATTCAAAAGTCATTGTTTCTTCTACCTCAAGTACATTAATACCAGGAGTCCATGCATATATTTGTAAACCAACAATTTTCAACAGAAAATATGTAAGTAGATATTTCATCATGTTGTTTTCTCGGGTTGTTTCTTGCAATGTGATGCGTGTATCCAGGTAGGTTTTCCTTCCAGCTTTACTGAAGTGGCTGTGGTCAGAAGCACTTGATAAGGACCTTCAAACCCTGGCTCCAATGTCTTTCTGGTGTGTTTCTTTACATATACATAATCCCCTGGTAGCAGAGTATGTGTACCTGCTATTGAATTAGGGTCTGGAAGAGAAGAATACCCACTTTTGTGGATCTTAGTTAGACGTTGTTGTAATTGTATTACATATGCAGTCAAACTGTCACATTGCAATTGCATACTCTGTGGAAAGTATAGACCTAATCTAGGCGCATTACCAAAAAGTATCTCATATGGGGACAATCCTGTTTTTCCTGTTGGAGTGTACCTTATAGAGACTAAAACCAAAAGCAGACATTCAGGCCATGGCTTGTTTAACCCTTGCATTGCCTTTTGTATTTTTAACTTTATTGTCCCATTTACTCTTTCCACTGATCCTGAACTCTGTGAGTGGTAAGGGGTGTGAAAACTTTGTTGAACCCCTAACATGGTCATCACATTCTGCATGATTTCTCCTGTAAAGTGTGTCCCCCTATCTGATTCTATGGTTTCAGGAAGACCAAACCTAGGTATTAACTCAGTGATCAGTTTCTTAGCTGTGGCTTTAGCTGTAGCCGATTTTACTGGATAACTTTCGGGCCAACCTGAGAATAAATCGATACACACGAGGACAAATTCAAAAGGGCCGCTCTTAGGCATTTGTATGTAATCAATCTGCAGTCTCTGGAAGGGGTATTGGGCCCGGACCTGGTGTTTTCGTGGGGTTTTTACTCTCTGTCCTGGGTTATTCAGGAGACAGATTTGGCAGGCTGCACAGTAATTTCTTGCAGTGCTACTGAATCCGGGGGCGAGCCATCCTTGGTTCACAATCCTATACATGGAATTGGAACTGACATGTGTGGGTAGGTGAACTGCCACTGCCATTGCTGGGTACAGAGAGGCAGGCAGGCATATTTTGCCCCCTTTCCTCCATACATTGTCAAGGTCTGGTGTTGCTCCCATTCTGACCCACTTATCTTTCTCGCTCTCCCCTGCTTGCTCCTGTAATTTACTCAGCTGCTGCCATGTTGGTTCTGGGATACTCACCTCTACCGCTGCTAAGGTCTCAGGGCTTCCTTTCCCTAGAGCTGCCTGTTTTGCAGTCAAATCTGCAAATGCATTTCCTTTTGCCTCAATTGTTTTTGCGCTCGTGTGTGCCGCTATCTTCATGATGGCCACTCGTTTAACCTTTTGAAGATTGTTCAGGACTCTCTTAATCCCTTCTCCATGTTTTACAGGTGTACCTGCTGCTGTCAGATAACCTCTAGCCTTCCATATATGGCCATAATCATGCGCTACACCATAAGCGTAGGCAGAGTCAGTGTAAATATTCCCTTCTCGTCCTTTTAAGTATTCTAGGGCTTGTTCTAAAGCTTTTAATTCTGCTTCCTGTGCTGACATGTGGGCCGGTAAGGCCTGTGCTTCAATTACCTGCGTATCAGTCACTACAGCATACCCTGTGTGATATTTACCCTTGTCATCAGCAAACCTACTACCATCTATATACAAAGTGTGCTCAGCATTTAAAATTGGTGTATCTGTAACGTGTGGGAATCCCATTGTCTCCTGTTCCATGAGCTGAAAACAATCGTGCTGATCTACTTCTTTAAACAAAAGAGTGTCAGTGTCCTCATTTCTTTTCTCACTAGTACTATTAGTACTATCATTCCCCCTTGCCAAATCTGGTGACTGAAGAGGCAAAAAGGTAGCCAAATTTAAGGTTGTACAGCGCTGAAAAGTGACATTTGGAGGTAAGAGTAAAGTACACTGTAACCTTAATTGCCTAGCCATTGAAATGTGTTTGGGCTGTACCTGAGACAAGATTGCATGTATGTCATGTGTGGTATGCACTACGACTGGATTGTCTAGAACAATCTCTGATGACTTATCTATGATAATTGACACTGCAGCTACCGCCCGTACACAAGACGGTGAACCTCTAGATACTGGATCTAATGCTGCTGAAAAGTAAGCGACTGGTCTTTGTTTTACATGTGCCTGTGTCAGAACACCTGTGGCATGTCCAGTGATCTCAGCAATGTACAGGTTAAATATCTTGGTGTAATCTGGTATACCAATAGCCGGGGCAGAAATCAACAACTTTTTCAAAGTGATAAACGACTCATAAGCTATTTCTGTAAGCATATACGGTACAATTTTCAAACAATCGTATAATGGCTGCATCAAAGCGCTAGCATGTGGTATCCACTGTCTACAATATGACACGATACCTAAAAACATACGCAATTGTTTGAAATTCCGTGGGGGTAACATTCCCTTTATCACTTGAACCCTCTCCTCAGTGAGATGTCTCGTACCCTGTGATATACAATGTCCCAAAAAGATAACTTTTTCCTGACACACTTGTAACTTTTTCTTATTAACCTTGCAACCTTTTTCTGCCAAAAATCGCAACAAATTAAGGGTGGTGTGCAGGCTTTCAGTCTCTCACTTATCTGTGGAATTAATCCTTCCATAAACTGTCTATTGAAGGCTCAGATCGTGACTGGCAGCTCTAAATCTATTCCCTCATCTGCCATCATACTTTCCATAGATAAGTAAAATTCTGATACAGTCTGTCCTGGCATTTGTTTCATGGGTGATATTGACCCCCTCTCTTGTTGTTTTGCCTGACAGAAAACTTCTAATCTAACAATAAAAGGAGCCCTTGAGTCTATGTGTCTGTCTGTCTCCAGTATTGCCATCCCCCTCAACTTGTCCTGCAGGTCAGTCATACACTGGTTAAACAGGATCAGAGTCATTTTATGTCTGCATAAATCCTCCCCATCCTGCCAGGTCGCTTCATGTGTATTCATTAACTGTGTCACAAATCTACAAAAAAAAACAGCTGGCTTTACTATAATGCATGTATCAGTGCGTACGGGAGCTACAGTTTCTGAATGAAATTCTTATACTCCACAAACCTGAAAAAAAAAACATTCTCTATCCTTAAGTACAGGATATATCTTGTGTGGTTTACGTTCTATGTCAGTATATGGGGGTGGGATGGTTGAACTAAGATTATTTAAAATTTCAACATTTTTTGTTCTTCTGTCTTTCATATCCCATCACAGTCTGGATTATACTTCCACCCCCCTTCTTTTTCTCTATTTGAAACCTTAATTAAGCATTGAACCTGACTCATCCATTGCTTCTCTAACACCTCTCCTTGTCTGTCCCTTTTTATTTCACTTTTTTTTTTTTACTATTTCACTCCATACATCCGGGTCTAAACCCGCTGCTCCTTTCACCTTAAATTTACGAAGGACATCCTTTAAGTCCCGTGCTTCATCTTCTCCACAGATGTTTTTAATTATCTGTGGCACTGTGTAATGTGCTACAATTCCCTGACGGGGTTTTGTGTCCCTCTGGCCCATTCTAACAGTCCTGCCTAGGTAGCGTGTGGGACACTTAGTGTACAATATAATGCGGCTACAACATATACAAGAATGAATAATTACTTTATATGCTAGCCCTATAGCAAACCAGCTAAGTTACACTAGTTCCTCGTTGCCTTCCTCCTAGGGTGCTAGAATTCTAGAAACCTCTCCGGAATGAGATTTCTGAAACCAAATTACTTTATATGCTAGCCCAAAAATAAATAATTACTTTATATGCTAGCCCAATAACAAACCAGAATGCGGCTACAACATATACAAAAATGCGGCTACAACATATACAAGCATTCCTTTAAGTGGCCAGGTATCCGACTAGATCTCGGGACTTTGTTGAGACCTTATTCCCCCCCTCGTATCTGGGAATCCCTCTCATACACTCTTATCCCTGCTTTATGGAGCAGACAGGGCTTATACTCTCAACCCGTCTATGGTTTATGAGTTAGATGTGAGGTTAAGCATAAGCGTCAGACCCCCAAGCTCACAAGCCCTCAGGTTCCCAATCGTGTGAGGTAAGGCGCATTCCGTTGCTTAGTTCGGCAATCCCCTTCTAACTCATACCATCCTTGACAAGGCTCATTCACTTTCTCAACAAGACAGACAAGACAAACACAGATAACAAAAACAAACAAATAATTCCAGCAATATAAACGAAAATATGCAGTAATTCTAGACTCACCACTACAGAGGCTGGTGTTTTAAAACCAGGAGAACCGTAACTGACAGAACGGATAGGCACAAATCAGGGGAGCACAGAATATAAGAAAAATAAAGCTTTTTCTTACCTGCGCAGGTTTTTTTTGATCTGTGATTCCCGGAATGCCTATTTCTTTTGTTCCGTCAGCGTAGCTCATCCACCTCTTGTAGTATCATCGGTGAGTTCCTCGTCCAGGCGCCAAAATGTTAGATGCAACTGTTAAATAAGTTGCTTATAGTTTATATTGCTTTGCCAAATTATTGCTTCATATAGGAATTAAGACACAGAGTCAGAAATCCGTGTATCAGTTCTTGAGCATAATGGACTGCTGCTCTTTAATCTTTCCAAGGCCTTTTATACAAACAATAGCATTAGCACAACCCCCCCACACAGGGCAAGGGTAAACAACAACAGGAGTCACCTGGGTTACGAACACAAGCTTCAATACCATGGCAATATAGTTACAAGAAAACAAAAGCAGAGTTTAACAGCCAAAAAGTTACATTCAAAACAGATTTACATGTAGTCATCATATTAAGTGAGAAAATTAAATCCCTGACCTTATCATTAGGGTATTATTTCACTTTTAATTTGTGAACCCTTGCCTTGATACTGACTCAGAATTATAGAGAAACTGGTCAGGTAGCTCGCTGAATGAGATAAAGATCACAGTCTCCACTAGGTTGGCCAGGACTTGAAAATTGGAAAATTTTTCCATTTATGAATATGGGACCAGACAGTCAGGAGATTTCAGTTTTTAACAGCCCAGGGCGTTCTAAATATTTCAATACACAAGTAAAGGCGCAAAAACTGGAAAATTATAAAACCATCATGATTGGCAGATGTTAAACACAAATACTATAGGTATATATAATGTTATATTGGAAGGAAGGGGAATGATATATTAGTCCATGACAGTCTATGTTGGGAACATGGGGGAACAGACTAGTGGTATGGGATCCACAACCAGGGCTGCCTTCCAAAAGAACTGAAACCAAGCTCCAGGATCTGAAGGAAAAAAACACAAGGGAAAGGCGCCTCTGGGTGTAGTATGAAAACCAATTTATTAAAAGCCAATGTGCAAACAACTCACATTTGGATGATTAAAAGACAGCATGTGGTAAAATGAAGAGATGATCCATCATAAGAACAGTCCTTCAGGTCAGTCACAATAGCCTCTGCTGGTTTGCCGTGCGTGTGGTTTGTTGTACACCGCTGACGCCGGCCGCGGTGGTGATGAAATTTAAAACAAGGCCAGGAACGCTGGTGGAAGGCAGGCGCGGAGTTGTGACGTCACTGGTAAGCGACGCGTTTCCTAAACGTATGGGCTACGATGTCACGGTAGCCGCGCTCCTTCGTCAAGACCACCCACATATAAAGGGAGAATCAAAGAAAGGACCAACACTTGGATGATTAAAAGACAGCATATGGTAAAATGAAGAGATGATCCATCATAAGAACAGTCCGTCAGGTCAGTCACAATAGCCTCTGCTGGCTTGCCATGCGTGTGGCTTCTGTACACCGCTGAAGCCGGCCGCGGTGGTGATGAGATTCAAAACGAGGCCAGGAACGCTTCTCCTCATGTGTTCAGACTAAGACTCTAAATATTTGAGAGCAGGACGCTGCCCAGAGTGTAAGACAGGTCTATTGTTTGTAGATAAATAGTCTTGTACTTATCTTGTTGTAACTGTACCAGGGGGATATTGGCACAGAATTGGAAAGGGACCTCTTTTTTGGGAAGACCTACTCCGTATCTAAACTCTGAGGTTCAATATCCACAATTACTTTCTTTTCCAAGAGGGTTTTACTGTCAGAGGTGTGAGGACCTCTATTGAATTTCTGACTGGTGAAAGATTTGTTGTCTGTCCTAATTCTTTGACAAAGTGTTCTCCTTTTGATGTGTATAAATAAATATGAGAAATCAAGCGGACAAAATGGGGTCTGGTGGTAAGTCAGATCAACCTACACCAATTGATTTTGTGTCAGGAAATTATGGAAAAAATTGTACTGACCCTTTCTGGTCAAATATTTTGTCCAGAGCACACGCATTACAGATATCAGGATTGACTGTTCACGGTCCCTGTAGTCCCGTGAACGATTCCAAAGAGGAATGGGAAGAGATGACTAAATTATGTGGGCAACACAAACAGTACAATTATCCACCATTTCCCTATAATAAAGAATATATGATTGATTGTTACAAAATCTGGTCTAAGTCATTTAAAGAATACAAAAAGAAATTTCCCCAGACTATTTACAAGAATCCCATAAACAGACCAACACCTACTGCACCAGTGCCAGCAGTCACATCCACAAATCCCTTTGACCTCCCACCCCCCTTGGTCCCATATCCAGCCCCACCATCTTATGTCATGGCTAAGGTAGAAGTTAAAGACAAGGAAGAACATAAAGACGACAGTAAGACAAAACCTAAAAAGAAATTATACCCCTCAGATGAATTAACAATGGGGGCCTTAATGGCTATAGCAGAAGAGAAAGGGGAGGGCTGGATGGAAGAACAACAAATGGACAGAGAGGCAGTCCACAAAATAAATACTATAGTGGAAGAGTTAAGTAAAGAATTAAAAGATTACCTAATAGATGAAAGGAAGCGGTCCACGAGCATAAAACCGAAAATTAATAGGGAAAGGCATATTAAGGAACTAAGCCAGGAAATACAACAGGCAAGCAGAGATCTGTGGACACACGGACAGATGATCACGAGATCATCCAAAAAGAAGATAGAAGCACTGTTGGATGAAATAGACAAGACCCCCCCAGTAACCCCCCACCCTCCTCTCCAAACCAAGAGAGACACACAGCACAGGTCTCAGTCCAGCTCTTACCCAGTCAACCACAATACCGGGTGCCAGGGGCACAAAATTCATGGGCTGATGAGGATTATGTAGCCGAAAAGGAGAGGGAGAAACAAGAATCAAATAAAAATACTGACACTGTAACGACACAGGTAGCTGAAAAAGAGAAGCCTCCGCAGCCTGAGGAGGATACTCCTCCACAGTCCGAGACACAAGAGGCACACAAGCCTGCGCTTGCCCTACCATGAATTACTATGGGCACTACCCAAGTCCAAATTCCCCTACCCTTGGGCACCATTAAAGAACTTAAGGACACATGTCCTAAACCAAAGAAAGATCCAAAACAAGCAGCTATGTTCCTTAAAAGATATTGTGAAGGTGCTAGAATGTCACAAGACCTTCAAATTATAATTAATGCAGTAGACCCTGACAGCACAGCAGAAATTGATGTTAACCAATGGGCAATAGAAAGCGATCTTTATGGTGCAAGTGCAGACTGGAATGCATTCTGGGGGAAACTTCTTAACGCATAGCGCAAAGCATATAAGCTTTTCATTCAATTTAATTTCAATAAGATTTTCATTCCTTCGTATCCAGGTTATATAAAATTTATGAGTCATGTGGAGTAAATAGTGACCCCCTTTTTGTCAGCACAGTAATGAATAATGGCGATCCCAAGGCAGCACAGATCATAAAACTAGTAAATACTGAGTGGTCAAAACAGACAGCCAAAGCTTTCCTTGAGGATATTAAGCTTTAAGCATCCTCAGGGGTCTTCAATACCAAGGGTGGGGTTTTCACACAAAACCCAGTGCCATACCCGCCGGAGTCTAATACTATGTGTCCGGCACTTCCCATGCCCACTTATGCTTATCACAACAGCAACCCTAACAGTAACTACAATAATCAACCTACACCATACAATCAGGGTTGTTTCAATTGTGGGGATATGAGCCATTGGAAGTCAGACTGCCCACAAAGGAGAGGATATCGCCCGAGGAAGGGAGGATATCATCACAACAGAGGAGGAAGAGGGAGAAGGGACACTCAGGTCCAGGGAAATAGGGAACCTAGACCCCAAGAAAACACCCCAGAAACTTAGCCTCAAATACAAATGGATTGGCCAGGCAATAATCACCCCCAACACCAAGCCACTGGCAATCCTTTTAGGAGACAATAGGGCTGCCCTAAGCAGGTCCCAGCCTTGGTGATGCACATGTTCTCTAGTCATTGAAAAACCTTACCGCAGGTCACTCTGAAGATGGAGGGACACGTGATATGTTTTCTTTTAGACACAGGGGCTATGATGAGCTGTTTAAATGACCCCCATTTTGTAACTGAGGACTGCACTGAGAGCTGCTCTATGGGAATTAATGGGACAGATGTCATACACAAAATAACCCCTCCATTGTCTGTTAGTGACCTCGGGGACCAACTACTGACTAAGTCACAATTTGCAATCCTTGAAGATTGCCCCCTATGTCTTATAGGCAGGGATCTGATGTCCAAGCTCAGTTTGAATATCAAATTTGACAGCGAAGGGGGAATGACTGCCAAATCACCTCATTGTGACCTGACTATGCCAAAAAGATAGGACTTAACTTTTTACTTCATGAGCATACCGGGACATTTGGAGGGACATGCCATTTGGGCTACGTCCAAAACTGATGTAGGACATATCCCCTGCACACCTTACGTTCCAACATTTAAACCAGATGCTTCTCCTACATATCTAAAACAATACCCATTGCCAGCTGAGAAGATCCAGGGCATAGAACCACAGATTCAGGACTACCTTAGGAAAGGCATACTCAAACCTCTAATCAGTCCCTGGAACACACCGATAAATCCAGTAAAGAAGGCTAACGGGGAATGGTGGATGGTGCAGGATCTTAGAGCTGTTAACAAGTGTGTTCAGCCGCTGCCTCCCTTAGTTTCAGATACCACTGGTATATTTGTCAATATTCCTGCAGGATCCACTATTTATACGGTATTAGATCTCTCTAATGCTTTCTTTAGCATTGATGTGCATGAGGATTTTCAACCTATCTTTGCATTCTCCTGGCAGAAGAGTCCAAGTGGTCAGTTGACCTGGGCACGTCTCCTGGCAGCATTCTCTATGGTGTGAAAGGCCACCTTAGATGACTGGGTCCCTCCCGAAGGTTCAGTCCTATTGCAGTATGTCGTCGATCTGCAGTTGTGTAGCGTCGAGGGGGCGCAGTGTGCGGTAGACTCTGAAAGCCTGATGAGCCATCTAGCACTCAAGGGCCATTTGGCATCTCGCAAAAAGATCCAATGGTGTCAAGAGAGGGTGGAATACCTAGGATGTATTATCTCAAACGGGACCAGGATGGTATCCACGAGAGGTTTAAGACCCTCACTTGCAGGGGCCCCCGAAGGATAAAGCCACTCTGCTTTCCTTCCTTCATATACTGCAGGCAGTGGATACCAGACTGTTCCTACTATGACTTGATTCTGAGACCTGCAACAGTTGTGCAGGCTCCCAAGACTGTCACCTACACCAGTGAGATGACGATGGCTTTTAAAGCTCTTCTGCAATCCCTAGCCAGTGCTCCAGCCCTTGGCTTGCCAAATTACGAAAAGCCCTTTGCACTCTATTGTGTGGTCGGAGGTCCTGCCTTTGCTGCTATCTTAGCTCACTACTGCCCCGTTGCCTATCTCTCAAAGAAAATGCCCATTACTGTACAGGGTATGCTAGCATGTCTGCAAGCCCTCACGGCATGTGTACAGTAAAAGAAGCTTCAAAGATCACACTAGGAGCACCAACTACCCTGTACACCTCACACAGTGTCTTACATCTGCTGCAAAACTTATCAACACAACACATGACAACACAGAGGTCCTCTGGATATGAAATAATCCTCATGAACACACACAACCTTACCGTTAAATCATGTGCTGAAGACACTCCCGCCATCAGACTGTTACACGCTCTACTTAAACTCCCGGTCGAGCCCGCTGACTGTCATGACTGCACACTGGAACTTCTCACTGTCACTGTCACCTCGCAGAGATCTCTCTGACATACCCAACCCAGATTACTTAGATGTTTTTATAGACGGTAGCTACACTCGTCCCACAGACAGCACTTACATAACAGGTTATGCAGTGGTGACTCTCCCTGACGTTGTCATTGAGGAAGGGTATTTATCAACAGCAACCTCAGCACAACAAGCTAAATTGTATGCCCTTGCATGTGCCTGTAAACTTTTTGAGGGACACAAGGTGAATATCTATACCGATAGCAGCTACGCCTTCAGCGTGGTCCACGATTTCGGAATGATCTGGCTAAAAAGAGGTTACAGAACAGCGGATAACAAGTATGTGAACAATCACTACTATGTAGATGATCTGCTGAATGCAATACACAAGCCAGCCAAAATTAACATCATAAAGGTGCCGAGACATGCTAGTGGCGACTCCATTATTGCTTGCCAAAGCTGCTGCCAACAAACAGCCACAACCACAAGACAGATGTTCTTCTCCACTGATTTCACTTCCCCAGATTTCCCAGCAGTAGCATCCCAGTTGCAGGCTAAAGCGGCTGCCACAGACCTGGATTACTGGGTGCAAGCAGGTTTGACCAGAGACCCTATAGGTCTCTGGTCAAACAAGGAGGGGATCATAGGAATACCTGAGAGTGTAGCCCCATTGATTCTGTCATATTTACATGGACCGGGTCATATCGGACAAAAACCACTAGTGAAGGTGTACCAAGAATCTTTTTGCACAGTTAAACTGTTAGACCTGGTGCATCAATTAGTCCACTCTTGTCTCACATGTACCCAGAACAATGTCCAAGGCCCACAACATGGTAAACATGGTAAACGTGGACACTTGCCGCCCCCCATTGGCCCACTACAGGACTTACAGATAGTTTTCACACATATGCCAAAACAGAGAGGAAACCTCAAATTTTTATGTGTGATCGTGGACGAATTTTCAGCCTGGCCAGAGGCCATACCGGTCACTGGAGAAACAGCAGGTATAGCAGCAAGATATCTTATCAACCACTGAATCTGTAGGTTCGGACTCCCCAGCACAATATACTCAGATCAAGGCCTGGCATTTACATCCAAGTTAGTCAAGGAACTTACCAGGGTCCTAGGAATACAATGGAAATGACACATTCCTTATCACCCCCAGAGTGCAGGCATAGTGGAACGCATGAACAGGAATATAAAAGACAAGCTAAAGAAGGCCACACAAGGCACAATGAAAAATTGGTTAGACTTCTTACCTGGGGTACTTTTTACAATCAGAACGACCCCCCATAGCAGGACAGGGTTATCCCCATATGAAATACTTATGGGGAAACCAGCCCAGAAAAAGCCACAGGAAGGAGAGGAAATTAACTTGTATTCCTTACAGGAAGAGCACGTGAAACATCTGGTAAGTAGCTTGACTGAAACTTACGACAAGGTTGCTATCACTTTTCCTCCTATTTCCACAGAACCAACGCACCCCTTCATCCCGGGTGATAAGGTGCTGATAAAGCAACTCTCTGCAATGAAACAGCTGGGCCCCATCTACCAAGGACCATTTGAAGTGTTGAAAGCTGCCAGAACTGCTGTTCTTACAGACCAAGGTCCACAATGTATACTTGCCTCCAGGATCAAGGAAGCACCCAGCCAGAGCTGTCCACTGAAGTAGAGCCAAGTCAACAGATGGAAAGGATTGAGCTCAAGCCCCTCAGAAGAAACAAACCACTCTCCAAACCCCCCAAACTGCCAAGAACAGTCCAACCACCTTATACCCCTTATACCCCCCCGGAGGTATCCAAAGGATCCAAAGACTTGGACCTGATGACTTTCAACTAAACCCAGCCCCACCCTTGCCCCTCCTCAAGGAACCCCGTAATTGGAGGTGTAACTCCCAACTCAGTGCCGCCTTTTCTTTCCTTATAATATGTATGGTATTACTGTTAACTATATTTGGCTGCTGGATGGCTACAAATTATGGATTCCAAACCACCAAAGGGAATCACACAGGTAACAAGAGTATACGCATCCAGAAACGAGCAGCATTTATGGACACAGGTCATATTTATCCTTGCTGTACACAAGTGGCAGGACAGATGTCCAAAGCCCAAGCATAAGCAGTTACTGGGTACCATATTCAAAGAAAAGATGGTAATTGTCATATTCCAGCCATCATTTTGACTGCTACATATAAAGGACAAAATAAGACTTGGTGTATGAGCCCTAATCACAGGCCTACTCAAAATATTGTAAGTAAGTTTAAAAAAGCCAAATTGGGAGAGAAGGGAATTAACCAGGTAATACAGAATAGAAGATCGAACAACGTTCCCTTTAAACCGCTAGATGAAACTGACTTAAAACCTGCCCCAAAGAAGTTCTGGCCACAATTTAAACAAAGGAAGGAATTCCTAAGGCCAGATCTTAAAAGTAATAACAACGGAGCCCAGTTAGACCCTGAAACTTATTCAGTCCCAGACTCTATCCCACATCACTTTATTATGATGCATGCTTTCGCTAGGAAACAGAACTACTCGGAATGCTGGGTTTGTTCCCACATGGGCACAGGCTGACACTCAGTCCCAATGGTTGGAAGGCCGGTTACCCTAGAACAGCTGTTAAATGTGACCCAACCAATCCCACAAAAAAGCATAACCATAACTAACAAGTCCCTACTATTTACAGGTTACACAAGAACACCCCAATTTTGTTTTCTGAACAAAGCAGGGAGAGAGATGTATAATGGTAGATTCTGCAGAGACTCCATAGTAAACTTTACCCTGGTAGATCTCCCATATGCTCTCAATGGCACTTTAGAAATCAGAGGCCTGGTAACATACAATATCTCTGACCCTGATGAAAGAGTGGGTAATATGTCCACTTACATTTCAAATTGTGTACAGGGCAACAATAGTGAATCCAGGGAATGGTTAACCAACACACACATGAACAGTTCATGGATGGAAGAAAGGGAAGATGAGACCCTGTCATTGGGAGATTAGTTGTGTTTGGTAGGACTCAGGTTTAATCTTGATTCACTAGGGGAAGTCCCAGCTCCACATATGCCCCATGGATGGATGATTTGCTGTGGATTATGGTGTCACACTACCATCCCCTACCCCATGGACAGGAAAACATCTGGGTGGTGCAAACTTGTAGAAATGATCCCTTTCATGGGAACAACAGATGGTAAATCCCCAGTTGCGATGATACCAGCACATGGACATTTAGAATTTGGGAGACACAAGAGGGAGATTACAACCTGGTGGGACAAAGCATTTGCATCAGTAAGAGGACTAGGAATGTACAATGTTCTTACAAAGGTAGATGAATTTGGACAACTAGTTGATTCATGGATGAATAAAACCGCCCTAGATATAGGACTGATGAATGAAGAACTTAGGAAGATACTCTTTGAATAAGAGATCATTAAACAAAGGCAGGAAAGGATGATGATGGTATTAACTGGACTATGTGATGTTAGAGGGGATAAAAGCTTGTGTTGTACTTACAGGAATAGTCTAACCAAACCCTCTGAGGACTTAGAGGTTCCAGATTATTATGACATAATCAAAGGACACCAGGAAGAGAGATCAAAACTACAAGAACAGATGAGGAGGCTAGGAGATTCCTGGAATCCTTTTTCAGGAGTAGGAGGTTGGTTTGGATCCTTCTGGGAAAGTATAATGAATTTCTTTAAGAAAGCAGGCATGATACTCATTGTAGCACTAACTCACTGCGGAGCTGCTGGTTTAAATGGGTCTGTTACCTTCACTTTGCTTCCCTCTGTTTCACCGGCACCGGGTCTAGGGGTTCCTTTGAGTTTACTGCTGGACGACACACGCACCAACACTGGAGTATGTTTTCAATGCTTTATTGAAAAGTCAAACTTTAGAAGGAGCAGGAAAGAGACAGAAAAGGAAACCTTCAGGAGAAACTCAAATATCTTCTTACAAGATCTTAGGTCGCTAATGTCCCGGTAGAATTCAGATAATTATGTGGAATGCGTTCCCCTCATGGGATGCACTCTTTGCTCGTCTGGATAGGCCTCTCTCACCGGTCTAGCAGCCAGTACGCAGCACGAATCTAAAGTCTCCGCCACAGACGTACTTGGGGGGGTAAATCTGCACGATCCTCTGCCACAGGATGTATCAGATCTTCTGCAGTGAACAGTCAGTCACAGTGCCTGAACCTTTAAGCCAAACCGGCGACACTATGCTGTATAGTTACTTCTTTTGGATGCGTCCTGCAACCGAGTCACTGGGCCCCTCTATAGACCAGCACGCTGCATGATCTCTCCAAGACGGGTCCTTCCTTGGGATCTCCTCGGCTGTCCAGCTTCGTCACACAGGACCGACAGCTCAGGACCATTCCTCAGCCGCGGTGGTAGGCCTCAGTCAAGCCTCTGGACCCACCCCTGCGCCGTAGCATCGTGGGCCTCCCGATCGGAGGACCACGAGGTAGCTCCTTAACACATACCTGTCGGCCAGGAGGGCCAGCAGGTGGCTACAAAACGACCTTAGAACATGGCGTCTGTCCCATAAATACCCCCTTCCCAGAATGCAACTCGGAGGACCACCTCCACCGAGCTTGCCTCCGAGACAGAGGAGCATCTATACACTTTGACACGTTGCCCTTCCAACACTGACTAATGGTAACAGTGACACCCACCGGTCAGCACGGAAGCACACACAACGTCAGCCAAGCTGGAACAGAGGCGAACTTTTAACCTTCCTAACACACAATTTACTAAATTTACCTAATCTGCGGTAGATTGTAAATCTACCAACGCTACATCATAATGATTGTTCTACTGGGAATAGCTGCCTATACTACTGTCAAATTGGTCTTTTATCTGACTGGCAAAGTGCCTGATCTTTAAAACCCAGCCTGAACCTGAAACCACCTGTATTCAGAACAGAGGTGGTACACTGAACATTAGTGATCAAGGAGGAACTGCGTTCCCCATGATCAAAGGAGGGATTGTAAGGAAAATGGTTTCCCTCATGCATACATAATCTAGAGTGATGCTTTAAGTTGAACCTATAAACTGCTTATAGAAGTTGAAATGCATCTGCAAGGCTTATTTGCAAAATATTTATTTCTTGTAAAAGAATGTTCCAGCTACAGCTAGCAGGAAACCGCTTGTGGTCATAAGTGAGACATATCTCGGAACATTATTAAGAGACATTGCGTACCTCACACCTCGGCCTTATATTCCAATAAGTTTAGTTAAAGTTAAGAGGGTATATTTAGATAAGGGACTTTTTAGTATATCTCTGGGCAGAATACTACACAAATATATATGTCATATAACATGTAACCTGTGATATTTGTACTCTTGTGATTGGTTAGACTAGGGGACTGCCCCTTAGTCTGCCCCTGCTGATGTATAATGTTGTTATCCTATATAACATGTAAACTTCCTGTAATACATTGTATTCTTGATTAATCCATCCTTGTCTATGGTTTCTGGATTACCCGATCAATCGAGGAAATCTTCTGGTGTCCAACAGAGTCCAGCTCGAGCAAAGGAAGGGCGCACTTGACCATTAACCCTTTCAGTTTTCTTTTGAGAAAGCCTTTTCAGTAAAAATACTTTCTGGTTTACTACAGCTTGTGTCCATCTGCTGTTGTGTGTACAATAGCATTTATTTGCCATTTGTCCCAGAGGGGCTGAGACCGTTCTTGGGGTTGAGGGGCTAAGCATAGAACATAAAATTCTCAAGCGGCTGCTTCAGGAGTGGCGCTACATTAGGATTCACTTTTATTTAATTAAATTGCTTTTATATACACCAGCATTTGCAATCTCAGAGAAGCTACATATTATTTATATGGATATTGATCTTGGCTGACACATATGCATGTGTGAGAATGTTGCTACACCAGTGGATAGCCTTTTAATTTCCAATATTATATATCCTCAGGGACCTATGCACATTTCTCCTGTTATATACTCATTTATCCTGTTATATACTATTCATCCATACATTTACAAGGATAACAATATCTATGCCATGGAGTGTGTGCGGACAATCCTATTTGTATAGGACAGAGATAAATCTAACAGGATTGAAAGTGATACTATACATTGGTGCTGATATTGGTGACCATACCAATTCAGTAAGGTGAATCTAATGCATTATTAACAATTTTGTTAGGAATCAATATTCCCTAAGGTCATTGAGCAATTTTTCCCATAAGAATATTTTGAACATCTATTAAATTAGATTCATATTACTTGAAACCTGACATATGCTGTTTGTTTTGGAATACCAAGCTCTGAAGTATTCAAAGTAGAAGCACGCAATCTGCTATCCTTTTGGTTGAAGTACAAATCAAACAAACTCAATTGGTGGAAAATGACACAACTGACAACTGGATACATCATTTATATTAAGTAATTGGTGCTATCTTTGTGAGGGCTTTATTTTCACAAGCTGCTATTTGATATTTGAACCTGACATTCATTACTAGTATAGGTAAACAGGAAATGCAAACAACCTTGAAGATTACAGGTAACAAATAATATTCAGTAGAGGTTATTAGTCCAGGAGTCCATGACCTTTTAAGGTGTGGGCAATTGTATTATCTGTGAGTACATTTTTGTACTAATAAAGATTCCATTGTTTTATAATTCACTGTAACTGAAATAATAACTATATTTAGGGTTTGTTCTTTAATAGTTTCATTTGTAGAGGATTGCCTTCCAGGTTTTTCTGTATATATTTGTAGCACTAACTCTCAGTGGAGCTGCTGTTTTAAGCGGGCTTGTTACCTTCACTCTCCTTTCCTCTGTTTTACCGACACCGGGTCTAGGGTTCCGTTGAGTTTACCTCTGGACGATACACGCACCAACACTTGAATACGTTTTCAATGCTTTATTAAACGACTTACTAAGGAAGTAGCAGGAAAGAGGCAGAAGGGAAACTGCAGAAGAAACTCAAATATCTTCTTATAAGATTCTTAACAAATGTCCTGGTAGAATTTGGATATTACAATAGGATGTGCTCCCTTCGTGGGACACACTCTTTGTTCGCCTGGATAGGCCTCTCTCACTTGCCTAGCAGCCAGTACATAGCACGAACAAAAGTCTCTGCCACAGACTTATTTGGGATAAACCTGTACGATCCTCTGCCACAGGATGTATTGGTTTTCTGCAATGAACGTCAGTCACAGTGCTTGAACCTTTAAGCCAACCCGGCAACACTATGCTGTATAGTTACTTTTTAGGATACATCCTCCAACCGAGTCACCAGGCCCCTCTCCAGACCAGCATGCTGCATGATCCTTCCATGACGAGTCCTCCCCGGGATCTCCTCGGTTGTCCAGCTTCTTCCCTTCTGGATAGACAGCTTAGGACCATTCCTCGACTAAGTTTCAAGTCTTTTAAAGTTGCAGCCCTTTTTGCTGAAGATTACCATCCTCTCATCCCTATCCACCAACATTTCTCCTGCTCATTTTGGACTGTCGATCCTTTATAGAGACATTATTTGGACTACAACAGTCCTGTGCGCCCTAGACCACTTTTTATTTCCATAGGACCATTCCTCGGCTGCTGCAGTAGGCCCCAGACAAGCTTCTGGGCCCACCTCTGCGTCGCAGCAGCGTGGGCCTCCGGAACGGCGGACCAAGAGATTGCTCTCTAACGCATACCTGTCGGCCAGGAGGGCCAGCAGGTGGCTGTAAAACGAACCCCACAATATGGCATCTGTCCCATAAATACCCTCACCCAGAATGCAACACGGAGGACCACCTCCACCGAATTGTCTCCGGAACAGAAGAGCATCCAAACGCTTCGACACGTTGCCTTTCCAACACTGGCCAGTGATAACAGCGACACCCACCGGTCAGTATGGAAACACACACAACGTCAGCCAAGCTGAAACAAAGGCAAGCCTAACCTATTTAACGAACAAGTTACTACATTTACCTAACATATGGTAGATTGCAAATCTACCAGCGCTACATACTCCCCCCACTACAATAGACGTTGTCCCCAACGTCTGTCCAAAACAGTAACAGTAACTCCCAAGCCTGGGAGTAAGTATTTGAGTTTCTTATAACTTGGATAGACAAAGAGAGAGGAAAAGACAGTGGAAAGATATTATAAGACTTACATCTATAAACATTATGTTCACATCCGCAAACAAAACCATCCTACGATTGTATATAACCTCACTATCTATCTAGCTGAAAAGCCTCCCAGCTTGATAGGAGATCCAATAATTCCTGAAAAGGAAAACTTATTAAAGACACACATATATATACAGTACAATATTAGGAGCAAAGCCTCATTTCTAGTGAAAATGAGCCTCTCTTCCTTTATCCATATCGGAATAAACTTAAGGAGTCCATCCCTGTACTATGATCTCGTCAAACAAAGAAAAAAAAATGAAATCCGGCTAGCAAAAAGAAGTCCTTGGATTTAAAGCACTGAGCATAATATGTAAATCTTGACCACGCAGATTTCTTTACACTGGCACTAACTAGCTAACTACTTGCAAAGTTCTTTTGTCCAGAATTACCAATAAAACCGGGGATCTGGCAATGTCAGTGATTTTCCCGTTTTATCCACGGTAGTAATGAAATAGACAACATCATCTTTTCCGGGCCTGCAGATAACCACTTTGTCAGCATAGATGTGCCGACTGAAGTTCCAGTGCATGAAGCATCCACTAAAAAGTTCATCCATCTTAACAGAACATCCAGTCTTTCAGAAAGGCTTAGGCACAGACAAATAGTCCCAAACAGCTTCACTGTACCAAAGTTCCCAATTAGTTTCAATCACCTGCATTATATCCTGGGGCACTTAGGGGAACTCCAAACCATACTCGGCAGCTACACGCTTGTTTAACATCCTCTGCAAACGTGCAAGTTTGGGCAAAGATCTATCTCTCCCCATACCAGGCGATATACAGGAATCCAATGATTTGCTCACCATAGACCCAGCCAGTGTCTGTAGTGAACTAGCAACTTTTGGCAAAGTCCCGGTAACAGTACTGTGTGGCTCCACACAGGGTGACGTCTTCCCAGAACTCAGGGCTGTCCATTCAGGGAAAGTCATAGCAGAGGCAACATCTTCACCTTGTGACCATAGCAGCTCTTGTGACATAGTCTTAAATAGGTCATCATCCCCAGAAAGATCCGACATGGATTCTAATTCCGAGTCTCTCAACTCTTCTGCTGGTAGATATTTACTCACAGTCCCAGATACATTCCCCATCAGTGCTTACCCATTCCTGACATGGACTCTGGTAGCTCCGGCTCAGGTAACCTCTGGGGTAGGCCTCGACCACGGCCGCGGGAAGCCTTCACATATCCCACCTTCCTTTGAGTAGGTACAACAGGAGTAGGTATAGTGGACGCAGAAATCAAAGTAATGTCCCCTGACGAGACAACAGCAGCAGTGTCTCTTTCTGGAACATTATCAGCAACAATAGGCAAAGTGGGGGCCTGTCGTTCTCTCACCGTAGCTGCAGCAGCTTCTACTGTGGCGATACCTGTTGCCCAATCTATCCGATAAGCACGGGGCGACGTGGTAGGTTGCTCCACCACAAACAAGTACTCTCCACATTGCGGACATCGGCCAAACGGACATAGATGTACGGCCAATCCTTCACATCAGTGGCAGATCATACCCAGTCCCTCAATATCTCCTGAGGTAAACAGGACAAACCTCCCCTGTGGCTTCAAACGAACTCCAGTATCTGTAAGCAGAGTTCTAGATAGCACAGTTTTCATCACGGTGCTTGTAGGGAACATTCTTGGTCCCATGATTGGCTGCATCGTCGGAAAAGACATGGCCACACTCTGATCTTCTCAGCATGATCACGAGGCCTTTCCTCTCCTCTGGCGCCAAACACATACACGCGTCCCACGCGGTAACAATTAGGGTAGGCTCCTCCCACTTGCTCTTCTGGTCACGTAGCTCCCGGGCCTTCACTGGCGCCCGCCGACTACCCTTTTAGAAATAAAGTCCTGCAGTTTAGCCTTTTCTCTTCCTGAAGAATTTTTTCAAAGTCCAGCTCTCTCCGTAAACTCCCAGTAAAACACCTCTCTGGGTTCTGAGAATTGACAGTGAACAAATCCCGGATGACGCCCCCACATGTAGCACTAACTCTCGGTAGAGCTGCTGTTTTAAGCAGGCTTGTTACCTTCACTCTCCTTCCCTCTGTTTTACCGGCACTGGGTCTAGGGTTCCGTTGAGTTTACCTCTGGACGATACACGCACCAACACTTGAATACGTTTTCAATGCTTTATTAAACGATTTATTAAGGAAGTAGCAGGAAAGAGGCAGAAGGGAAACCGCAGAAGAAACTCAAATATCTTCTTATAAGATTCTTAACAAATGTCCTGGTAGAATTTAGATATTACAATAGGATGCGCTCCCCTCGTAGGACACACTCTTTGCTCACCTGGATAGGCCTAGCAGCCAGTACATAGCACAAACAAAAGTCTCTGCCACAGACTTATTTGGGATAAATCTGTAAGATCCTCTGCCACAGGATGTATTGGTTTTCTGCAATGAACGTCAGTCACAGTGCTTGAAACGTTAAGCCAACCCGGCAACACTATGCTGTATAGTTACTTTTTAGGATACGTCCTATAACCGAGTCACCAGGCCCCTCTCCAGACCAGCATACTGCGTGATCCTTCCATGACGGGTCCTCCCCTTGGATCTCCTCGGTTGTCCAGCTTCTTCCCTTCTGGATAGACAGCTTAGGACCATTCCTCGGCTGCTGCGGTAGGCCCCAGACAAGCTTCTGGGCCCACCCCTGCGCTGCAGCGATGTGGGCCTCCAGAACGGAGGACCACGAGATTGCTCTCTAATGCATACCTGTCGGCCAGGAGGGCCGGCAGGTGGCTGTAAAACAAACCCCACAATATGGCATCTGTCCCATAAATACCCTCACCCAGAATGCAACTCAAAGGACCACCTCCACCGAGTTGTCTCCGGGACAGAAGAGCATCCATACGCTTCGACATGTTGCCTTTCCAACACTGGCCAGTGATAACAGCAACACCCACCGGTCAGTATGGAAACACACACAACGTCAGCCAAGCTGAAACAGTGGCAAACCTAACCTATTTAACGAACAAGTTACTAAATTTACCTAACATATGGTAGATCACAAATCTACCAGCGCTACATATTGCCATGAGGTAAAAGGATATCTGCACCATTATGTGTCTTTTTTTCTGTGTTTCCCTTTAGGAATATTTCCCCTAATTTTCTGACACCAGGACAAGAAATTTTGGGGGAAATTGTCACCAGAACAGAAAGCACAAAAAAAAAAATGAATGTCAGAATTCTAATCCTTCCCCACTGTACTAAAATGTCTTTATATGTTTAGTCTGTGCTCCAACTGGAGAGATTTCCCCTCACTTCCTGTTCTAACAGGAAGTGGGAGAAAGTGTCCCCCCAAAGGGACAGAAATAGCAATAAAAACCCCCACAAAAGGTTCTAAACTTTCCTCAGTCTACTAAAAATGTGTTTACATCTTTGTCTTTCTCCACGTTTGAGGGATAACAGGACAGAAAGTAAAGGGAAATCTCATTAAAGACACATAATGAAATAAAACTCTAATCAGTTGATCCAAAACTCAAAACAAACATTGGCTGCAGTTAGGTTTTAACAATTAGAGCATTTTGATATATTTAAGTAGATAATCTTTCATTTTGTAAGAATGATATCAAAGTCTATCAACCTCCTGTGTGTTTAGTAGTAGTAGTTTGGGTTTAAGCAATTGGAAAAGTGACTTCTTAATTCCAATAAAATGAAAAGGACTACTGCTATAGATTAGCGAATTGCAAAACCCATGTCTTAAATTAAAGAAGAAAGACTATGTGATAGAAACAAAGAGGTGGAGTTTGAAACTGGGAGTCTGACAGAAAGCAGAATTGTTGACACAACTAACATAATGGATAACCTCGTATCTATGTTAGAGTGATTGACAGGGCAGCCTCAACACATAAAGTACACGAAGGTTTATAAAGCAACCTAAATAGTTTTTCTGACAAGAAGTAAGATAACACTGAGTAGCAGCACTTACAGTCTGTCTTACAATGTTGAAGTGATTGGCAGGAATATTGAATGACAGAAAGGAAAGCATATCTTCGTATAGATGAACAAAACCGCAAGCATAGCTGACTAAGATTAAACTGCCTGACATAAAAATCACTTCAACATATATTGTACTATAGTCTACAAAGGAATCAGAAGGGGTTAAATAAAAGCAAAAAGAAAAACCTTGACTAAGAAACCTGACATATTTTAGTGTTGAGAGCAGGATTTTTTTTATGTTGGACACTATCTTGATTTATGTTACAAGAGGAAACTGAATTCATTCTGCATACAGCCATTCTAAATTAGTATCTATTATCTATATCATCCAGTGACAGAACACAGTCCAAAGTTCCTGATATTATGAAACCTTATGCTATAGCCAGGGATTTAAATACCCAGAGATACCAACTTTCCACTGTTGATGACTCTGGAATAGAAAGGTTTTTGTGGTTCCGTGAACTAATAAGGAATATATTTTGTCAGTGATAAAGATAGAGAATGCATAGACTTAGCCTGGCTCCCATTGAATATGAAAGCATGATGGACAACTAATCCAAAACATTCTGAGTATATTTTTTATTAGCTCAGCTAACTTCAATACTAGCAGTCCCACAGGCTTCATAAATTAAAATGCAAACAGAGTGTTAGCAAAGTGATCTAGGCAACTCTATCACTAGGGCCTACAGTATAATTTTTCAGGCTGGAGTTCTTTTTTAGGCCTCCTAAATGCACTAAATGTCACTTTCAAACACTAAGATGTCTACTTATTAAAAAAAAATTGTCTGAACATTTGTGAAAGTGGAACAAATAATACCCATAATGTTTGTAATATGTGTATAATAGTTTCTTGATTGCTTTTGATCAGGTAAATGTAACATTCCCTGACATTCAATCCTAAGGGAAAACTATCCATTAGAACATTCAACCAAGAGAGTTAACATTTACCAATAGAGAGAATGGCCTAACACTATAGGCTAAGAACATTTAACCAGCAGGAGAATTAATATGAGGGAGATTTCTGCAGTGTGTAGAGTCTATGGAGAATCCAGACTGAATGGCTGAACAAATAGGTGTTTGGCCAAGTGTATCCTCCAGCTGTAGTGTGAACTGAAACCTTTAGCAGTGGTATTATGTGCTCATGGATGGCACACATTTGAGAATGTAGGTTATATGCGATCATTTATAAATTTTGAAGAACCATATTTTATTTGGATATTAACATCAGTAGACATATACAGTATGCCTGTGTGGAACTGTTATAATGGTATCAGCGGATATCCAAGTATCTTTTGGATATTTTTTAAGATTCACTTTTATTAAATTCAATTGCTTTCATATATACAATCTCTGCAAAGCTACATATTATTTATAAGGATATGGCCTCTTAAATGCACTTTTTGTATTCTTTTCTTTCAAAGTATTTACTGACATATTGCTTTATATTTATTTGTCTCTCAGTGCTATAGAATTAGCAAACCTTTATATGTCCTCATTTAAAATCTTTAATTTTCCTACTTTCTCTTCCTGCTAACTGTGGACACCCTAATCATATAGTAAAAAAAAGGGGGAAGGCATCAGCATGGTAAACATCACACAGAAATAATGCTAATAGGACCCACCTGTGACATTGGATTTTTCAAATTACCCAACATGATCTCAAATCCTATTAGGCGGAAATTTTGTTTCTTAAGCTCTCTGCTAGATGTATTTCACATGTACATTTTTTAACTAGCACTGTCACAACCTCATACTGTACACAGACTATCCTTTAAAACCTCCAACTCACTCACAGTTTGAACTTCTAAGGACATTGCACTAATGGCAAAAAGTCACCGACTGCCAGATCAACTCACAAGTTTCTCTTTATCATTGCAATGCAACCATCTGTATCAAGACTAAGATTTTATTCAACTCATTACTTCTGCTGCAGTGTCAATCCATGAGTAGTGAAGTGGCATAAAACTACCAAAACTAAACTATTTCTGGCTATAAAGACATTTTACAGTATTTTGAAGGACACTGATTCTTCTTATAGAATATATTTATCTGCCTAATCCATGTGGGTAAGAATACCAAAGAACTATTCAAATATTCTTTTGTACAGATGTTCCCTATAACAGTATAACACATGTAACATAACAAATACTGAAATTCTTTCAACTTTTTTTTTGGTATTCTCAGCTTGGGATGAGTGAACCAAACAAAGTTTATTCACTGGAAGTTAATTGAACCAAGCAAGAAATCCATGAACCCCAAACATAGCGCCTAAACCCAATTAAAGTCTATGAGAGACAAATACTAAAAATGTGTGGACAATATGACCGCCTCTGCCTCACATTAATCCGCGCCTTGAAATCACTCCGTAATCCAATGCAGCTGACTAAAGCAGCTACTTTAAAAAATTAAACATGTAATCTACCGGAAGTGACGTGTGCGTTCCACGGAAGGAAACCAGGAAGCGAAAAGAGACCAGCTGCTTGCAGCGCGCATCCCGGCGTTCCTCCCGGAGGTCGAATTAACAGGCACAGTGCACTTTTCAATGCTCTAATATACTTTTGCATCTGGTACGCAGATTTTAAACGGGGGGAGTGTAATGTTGTGTATTATTTAATAAACTTTCATAAGCAATATTACGCTATATAGCATTTATTTTCCTCCCTATGTTACATTTGCCGAGAGGGTATTGCACCACCTGGTGGTTGAACCAAGGAAACGGAGAGGTTTTCAAAGATCATTACCTAAAGGCTTGTGGTTATTAAAATTGTGGTGAGTGCATTCTCACGGGGGGTGACCCCCTCACGCGGTGATCATCACTGGTGGAAGGATTTCTACGTACATCTTCATATCCACAGACCACAACTTTATTTTTGAACTTTCCTGTCTCTTCAACATTTACTCTATATATAGTGTTTTGCAACAACGGACACTTAGCGCTGCTTCAATAAGCATAATTATCAGAGACTTGGCGTGTTGTTTATGATTTTAGACTTATTGTGTGATTACATATGAGAGACAAATGTTTTATTTATTTTTTCTGTGCTCTTAAGGGCCATTTTGCAAGTTTTTGCCAAAAATGGGTATGAGTAGCTGGGCACTACTATGTATCAATGAAATAATAAATAAATAAATATAATTTAGCAGGGAGAAAGTCTTTATTGTGGATTAAAGGGCAACATTAAAAATACAAATAGGGATTTACTAAATCTGTGGCGTATAACGTACTCTCTAAAATTGACATTCAGGAAAAAAAGTATTTCCATTTAAATGAAGGTTTTTTCCCCAGCCTGTTTCCATTAGTAAAAAAATAGCATAGGGTCCCCTTCAAAATTCATACTAGAACCTAATATAATGGATAAAGATCTGGTATGGGTTCTGAGGGGGACCATATGCAAAAAAATAAATAAGCAACCCCCCCCCCCACACACACACACACACACACACACACACACACACACACTCACGACCCATATGAGACCCTTGTACAGCTAGCAACCTTGATGGTTAGGAAAGCAAGGGGTAGGATCTGCAGAAGGGACTTATCGGACATAAGAAACCCACTTTAAAATAAGGGGGTCTCAGGGAATTTGACCCTCCCCATTATGTGAATAAGAATTGGGTACCTATTGCTACTCAATTACAATAATAAAAAAAAAAAAAAAAAGTACATACACTATAGTAAAATCCCTTTATTAAAATAAATATTGTCTCGCAATTTAAATCCAACATCAATCATGCCATCCAACCATGTGGATCCATCATCAATCAAGATGAGCCATGTCCTGATAAGCTACCATCATGAAGACCCACAGACCCTCCCTGTTGTTACTCCTGTCACAAATGACAACTCTCCAGCTGGATGCTGAAAGTCGACAAATGATTGGAAAATATTGCAGAAAGCTGTCATTTAATGGAGGTAGTGATACCACCACTAAATGAATTTAGCAGCCAGAAGTTACAGGAGGCAGGCAAACTAACCAAATATGGTTAATTTAGTTCACCTATTAGGTGGACTGTGAACAGACTGTGAACTGTGGGTTTGGGTCAAATATGTGATTGACCCAAACTCAAAGCCCATCCCTACTCTCAGTTATGCAAAATAAAAAAAAAAATGACAGGAACACACTTTAATTCAGTATTGTTTAGATAATAATAATAGATCTAGCATGAAAGATTTTTTTCACTTGCTGAAACTGTTTTTACATTTTACTAATTAAAGTATATCTAAAGCCAAAACCTTTAGGTAGGGGAGAGTTTATACTGCTGTAAGTTTTTTTTTTTCTTTTTTTCTTTTTTTTTTACCATCCCTCTTTCATTAAAGAAAATTCCCTTTACTTTCCTCCCTGTAGACTCAACAGAAAGTGATAGTATATCTTTCAGATCTGAATAGAAACCCCCTCTTAGACAGTTGTCACAGAAGTAAGTGTCCGCATTGGAAGATTTCCCATCTATTTCCGTTCTAGTGCCAACTCAATATTTTGGATTTATCTTTAATAGAATTTCCTATAACATTGATGATCAGGACAATTAGAGAGAGAGAGAGAGAGAGAGATCTCAAATGGGAACACAGACAGCAACAAAACTTGACAGTGATTCTTTCACCTCACCACTCCATCCAAACAAGAATATTGCAGTTTTCAGGAAGTCATTCTCACAGGCTTTAGTATGTAATGTAACTGTCTTACTTTAGGCATAATATTTAACCTATTACCCTGTCCTTGGAAATAGCTGGCAACTTGTAAATAAAAACACAAAAGCATATTTAAAAGTGTAAAGATTATTTACCGTATCTACATATGATATACAGATAAATAATGAGAAGTGTCATATATTGTAACGCAGCTGCTCAACAAAGGGTGTTGTTCTGTCCCTTTGCTGTGTGTTTATCTTAATTGCTGGCAGCCAGTGCCATGTTTGCTCCAGAATTTTTACTTTCAGCCTGAATGAGTTCAGCCAGTACTGGATGAAAAAAAGAAAGAGGCATGGAAAAGGGCTGTCTAATGTTCTCTGAAGCCAGAATCTGAGGTCATATGTTTCTAATCATAATCCTTATATTGAGCCCTGTACCAGCCTTGCAGTGTGACAGGCTGCTTGTGTTGCCCTCTTAGGCTCAGGTAGGTCTGGCAATGAGAAACCTTTTCTTTTAAAGTGACCTAAACAAGGCTGGAGAAAACAGTAGACTGGAGATACTTGGATCACCTATCTTCCTTCCGTAATAATAATAAAGTTCAGTAAAGCATCACAGAGTGTAGTGTAGTGCCCATTTACTCACCATAATAATAAAAGTATTCTACGCAGACTTCTAACACATTAATATTGAGGTAAAGTAATCCAAATCATTAGTAAAAAAGAAGTAATTGAAATCCAAAATGAGTGTGTATACATCAAAAAAGTCCAAATCAAAGTGATAAGTTAGTGACAATAATCATAAGGGGCCATAATCCTGGTAAATCTTCTAAATAAACAATTATGTTGTGAAATTGATGTTAATCTTCGTGACTAGATAGTCACATAATGCTCCCAGAGCTCTTACCTCCAGATAGAGAACAATAAGCTTTAGATTGGTATCCTAAGACGGGATCACCTGTATAACGTTCGTGTTTCCAATCGATGTCCGTGTGGATGGTTATGGATTTGGTTCGCGATCTGCTGAATAAACCTTCTCCCTGCTGACAGCTTGATAGCTTCAGGATCTTGTGGTTTCGTTATTTACCTTCAATATTCGCCATTAAAGGAAATAAAGGAAAACAGGCCTCCCATAGTGTAATATATAAAGATAATACAGTTTATTAGAAATGCCAAGTTGCCTCTTACATTTAAAAAGATAAAAACAAGCTTATCTGTGTGTATCCATATGTCAAACACACTCCTTGCATCACTTCCTGTCTCTCAGATTTCCGGCCAATCCCTACGCACGTTTCATCACAACACGTGACTTCATCAAGTCACACCCAGGGAACATATTTAACCCCTTGATCACCCCTGATGTTAACCCCTTCTCTGCCAGTGCCATTAGTACAATGTCAGTGCGTATTTTTAATACTGATCACTGTAATAATGTCACTGGTTCCAAAAAAGTGTAAAAAATGTCAGTAAGGTGTCAGATTTGTCTGCCGCAATATCAAAGTCCCGCTAAAAATCGCAGATCACCGCCATTACTAGTAAAAAAAAAAAAAAATGCCATAAATCTATCCCCTATTATGTAGACGCAATAACTTTTGTGTGAACCAATCAATATACGCTTATTGGGGTTTTTTTACCAAAAATATGTAGCAGAATACAAATTGGCCTAAATTTGTGAAGAAATTTGATTTTTTTTTTTTTTTATATCGTGCAAAAAATAAAAACCACAGAGGTGATAAAATACTGGGTACAGCATCGCACAACCGTGCAATTGTCAGCTAAAGTAATGCAGTGCCGTATCACAAAAAAATGGCCTGTCAGTAAAGGGGTAAATCCTTCCGGGGCTAAAGTGGTTAATGTATTGATGTTGATGTGAATAGCCTGGTATTGGACAGGCAGCTTCTACACCCCAGTGGATGTCCACGATCTCATTGGCTTGTGGTGTAATGTCACAAAAATTAAAAGTGAAGCTCCACACCACTGCTAAGAGACCCAGATATAACCTTTCTTGGCTACTTTTTGGATTGTCTCCCTGACTTTTATTGGAAAAAGTTGTCTCTGGACAATTTAGCAGTGACATGGGGCTTCATTTTAATGTTTTTACAATCTTTTTTAGTTAGGCCTTGCTAGTAAAATTTCTAAAAAAAGAAAAGAAAAAAGTTCCAAATGTTGTTTGTTGTTTAGGTAGATCTTCACCACTCTAAGGTTGCCTACCATTGTCTTAGAGTAAACAGTTTTTTATAAATATATAATTATATATATATATTATCTTTGATATATTTGTACATTGCAGTCATCCCCCCTTAGGCACCTTTTCAGAGTGAGCAATTGTAAACTATATAAGCGATCCTCATAGCGAAGGCCATCTCCCAGAGTCCCGCAAATCATGGGCTGAGTCCTGGAATGCCTGCAGCGTGTGCGGATTGTCATGGTTCCTGCATGCCGCGAGCAACACATTTTATAGCAGCCAGCATTTCTCCCCATACACAGAGCAGAGTGGAGTACACTGAAACCGCCCCTCCTCCTCCTGTGTTTTCCTGTACACAGAGGAGGAGGCGGGGAGCAGCACACCGCTCTGCCACAACAATGCGGCTGATCTGAGGTAGGATTTTAGCCGCATAGACTCACTCCTGTCAGTCCTGCCAGTGTTCCCCCCACAAGCACCAACAGCAGACCCCCGCCCAGGATGGGATCAGGGTCAATGGAGCCAGGATGGGATCAAAAGGATGGATGAAGCTGTTATGGGATCAAGGGGAAGGATGAAGCCGGAATGGGATCAGAGGGATGGATGGAGCCAGGATGGGATCAGGAGTATGGATGGAGCCGGGATGGGATCAGGAGGATGGATGGAGCCAGGATTGGATCAGGAGGATGGATGGATGGAGCCAAGCTGGGATCATGGGGGTGTATGGAGCCGGAATGGGATCGAGTTAAGGATGGAGCCAGGATGGGATGAAGGGAAGGATGGAGCTGGGATGGGATTGAGGGAAGTGCATTCTGTACATTACACACTCCTGTCCCCTATGTTCTATAGATTACATACTCCTGTCCCCTGCATTCTATAAATTACACACTCCTATCCCCTGCATTCTATACATTACATACTCCTGTCCCCTGCATTCTGTACAGTACATACCCCTGTCCTCTGCATTATGTGCATTACAAACTCCTGTCCCCTGCATTCTGTACATTGCACACTCCTGGTCCCCTGCATTCTGTACATTACACACTCCTGACCCCTGCATTATGTACATTACCCACTCCTGTCCCCTACATTCTGTACATTATATACTCCTGTCCACTGCATTCTGTACATTACATACTCCTGCCCCCTGCATTCTGTACATTGTACACTCCTGTCTCCTGCATTATGTACATTACACAATCCTGACCTCTGCATTCTGTACATTACACACTCCTGACCCCTGCATTCTATATATTACATACTCCTATCCCCTGCATTCTGTACATTGCACACTCCTGTCCCCTGTATTCTGTACATTACACACTCCTGACCCCTGCATTATGTACATTACCCACTCCTGTCCCCTGCATTCTGTACATTATATACTTCTGTCCACTGCATTCTGTACATTACATACTCCTGCCCCCTGCATTCTGTACACTGTACACTCCTGTCCCCTGCATTATGTACATTACACACTCCTGACCCCTGTGTTATGTACATTACCCACTCCTGTCCCCTGCATTCTGTACATTATATACTCCTGTCCACTGCATTCTGTACATTACATACTCCTGCCCCCTGCATTCTGTACATTGTACACTCCTGACCCCTGCATTCTGTACAATGGAAAAAAATCACTCAAAAAGAGTGTGGATCCTCTAATGGGACTTTAAATTGGGTCACTAGCACTTGATGTTGATACAAAGGTAGAAAAACATATTCTTTAAAATATATTATATTTATTGTAGAAAAAATAAAATTGATAACTATGACATATACCAAATTTACATATCTAAAATGGATGCACATAAGCGGATGTTAGATTTAAACATGAGACATTAACCAGTTCTATTGAAAAAATGTAGTAGACAATAGAAATAACCCAACGTTTCGAGGTAACTTGAAGGTAAACCGCTTCTTCAGGGGTAGTAGGTTTGGTCACGATACATTTTAAGTCACATATATTGTAAATGGACTCTCCAGGACATCCACAGCATCCTGTGGGAGATCGGTCAGCCACAGCTCCACAGAGGCCAGGGAAGAGGGGACAGGGAGAGATGAAGGAAAGAAGGAAAGGGACCAGGAGGCAAGGAGGGCCCCCGAATATGTGTAATGTACAGTGCTATATAAAGAAATGGTGTCACCCCAATATGAAATTAAATTGTTAGTGAGCTCACATCCCTAGTACAATGGAAAAAAATCTCTCAAAAAGAGTGTGGATCCTCTAATGGAACTTTAAATTGGGTCACTAGCACTTGATTAAACACTCCTGACCCATGCATTCTGAACATTGTACACTCCTGTCCCCTGCATTATATACATTACACACTCCTGACCCCTGCATTCTGTACATTACACACTCCTGACCCCTGCATTATGTACATTACACACTCTTGTCCCCTGCAATTTGTACATTACACACTCCTGTCCCCTGCATTCTGTACATTGCACACTCCTGCCCCCTGCATTCTGTAGATTACACACTCCTGACCCCTGCATTCTGTACATTACACACTCCTGTCCCCTGCATTCTGTGCATTACATATCCTGCCCCCTGCATTCTGTACATTACATACTCCTGACCCCTGCATTCTGTACATTACACACACCTGACCCCTGCATTCTGTACATTACACACTCCTGATCCATGCATTCTGTACATTACACACTCCTGTTCCCTGCATTCTATACATTACACACACCTGACCCCTGCATTCTGTACATTACACACTCCTGACCCCTGCATTCTGTACATTACACACTCCTGTCCTCTGCAATCTGATCATTACACACTCCTGTCCCTTGCATTCTGTACATTACATACTCCTGTCCCCTGCATTCTGTACATTACATGCTCCTGTCCCCTGCATTCTATAGATTACATACTCCTGCCCCCTGCATTCTGTACATTACATACTCCTGTCCCCTGCATTCTATAGATTACGTACCTCTGTACCCTGCATTCTGTACATTACACATTCCTGTCCCCTGCATTCTATACATTACATACTCCTGTCCCCTGCATTCCAAACAATACATACTCCTGCCCCCTCCATTCTATAGATTACACAATCCTGTCCCTTGAATTATATACATTACATATTCCTGTCCCCTGCATTCTGAACAGTACATACTCCTGTCCTCTGCATTCTGTACAATGCATACTCCTGTCCCCTGCATTCTGTACATTGCACACTTCTACCCTCTGTATTCTGTACATTACACACTCCTGACCCCTGCATTCTGTACATTACACACTCCTGTCCCCTGCATTCTGTACATTACATATCCTGTCCCCTGCATTCTGTACATTACACACTCCTGACCCCTTCATTCTGTACATTACACACTCCTGTACTATATAAACAATACTGTACATTATATACTTCTCACCAAAGTCTTCATTATCTCAATAGTTGCTGGTTGCTATGCAGTCCCTAACTATTTTAATGAAGTTCTTCTTTAACCACTTGCCGCCAGCCATATAGCAATATAACGGAGGCAAAATAGTTGCGATATCCTGACCAGGCGTCATATGACGTCGCCAGGATATCAGGCTGCTGCACGCCCCCGGGGGCACACATCGTGACAATCGTTGTTGCGGTGTGTCAGTCGGACACACTGCAATTCCAATCTCGGTAAAGAGTCTCTGACGGAGGCTCTTTACCACATGATCAGCCATGTCCAATCACGGCTGACCATGATGTAAACAGGAAGAGCCGTTGATCGGCTTTTCCTCACTTGTGTCTGTCAGACATGAGTAGCAGCTGCTCCCCTGACAGGGGGGGTCTGTACTAATTGATTATCAGCGCAGCCCCCCCAAGGATGCCCACACTGGACCACCAGGGATGCCACCAGGACCACCAGGGTTGCCATCACTAGTCACCACCAGGTATGTCACCCTAGACCACCAGGGATGCCAATCAGTGGCCACAATGGGCATCACTGATTGGCAGGCATTATTGGCATTATTGTTTGGCACTGATTGGCATCCATCAGTACCATCCATTAGTGTACATCAGTGACACCTATCAGTGCCCATCCATGCCCATCCATGCCACCTATCAGTGCCCATCTGTGCCACCTATCAAAGCCCATCCATCATTGCCCATCCATGCCACCTTTCACTGCCCATCAGTGCCACCTATGTGTACCCATCAGTGCTGCATATCAGTGCCGCCTATCAGTGCCCCATCAGTGCCACATGTTAATGCCCATCATCAGTGCCCATCAGTGCCACCTCATCAGTGCCACCTCATTGGTGCCACCTCATCGGTGCCCATCAGTGCTGCCTTATCAGTGCCCATCGGTGCAGCCCCATCAGTGCCAATCAGTGAAGGAGAAAACTTACTTATTTACAAAGTTTTGTAACAGAAACAAAAAAAAACATTTTTTTTTTCAAAATGTTCGTTTTTTTTTTATTTGTTTAGCAGAAAATAAAAATCCAGAAGTGATCAAATACCACCAAAAGAAAGCTCTATTTGTGGGAACAAATTGATAAAAATTTAGTTTGGATACAGTGCAGCATGACTGCACAATTGTGATTCAAAGTGCGACAGCGCTGAAAGCTGAAATTTGGTCTGGGCAGGAAGGTATATAAGTGCCCTGTATTGAAGTGGTTAAGGTAGGCTCAGACAAATCAATCAAAGCATATTGTATAGGTACAAGTAAACCTGGGTTTTGTTTAACCACATCCCTTGAGCCCCTCCCACTGCTAAGCACTTGACCACACCCACATTTTACCGTGGTGCCCCAGATCTTTTCCCTCCTCCAGTGTCCCTCATTCTGAAGTTCAAATGTTGGGAGATATGCTGAGGTCCTCCATCACCCTTATTCATTTTGTTGCCCTTCACTAAACTCTTTCTAATACAAGTAGTCATTCCTGAGGACTGGTGACCACAACTGAACTCCATATTCCAGATGAGGGTGAACCAGTGTTTTGTAAAGGGGTATAATAATATATTTACCTCTGGAATGTATGCTTTTTTTAGTGCACGAGAGTAGGCTGCTGGCTTTGTTAGCTGCAGCTTGCCATTGCATGTTATTGCAGTCTGTATATAGACTGTAATCTGTGACATGTTTACTGGTGTGTTAGTATGGTAGTGACTCTTTATCTGCTGACATGTTTCCTGGTGTGTCAGTATAATAATCACTCTATAGCCGTGTACACACGAGCAGAATGTCTGACAGAATAAGACCGACAGAAGCTTTTCATCGTATCGTCATTCCGATTGTGTGTATGCCTCGTCTGACTTTTTTTTCGAAAATTCTGATGGACCTAGAAATAGAATATGTTGTAAATATTTCCGATGGAACCAATTCCTATCGGGAAAACCGCTCCTCTGTATGCTGTTCCGACAGACCAAAAACGACGCATGCTCTGAAGCAAGTTTGAGATGGAAGCTATTGGCTACTGGCTATTGAACTTCCCGTCGTACGTGCTGTACGTCACTGCGATTGTGACCAATTATGTCATATGCCTTTGCTGCGGGAGCTCCAGGAGAATAATCCGGATGATTTTCGCAATTATCTCCGGATGATGGACCCCTGCTTTCACCAACTCTTGGCATTGTTCAGCTCTTTTATGAAGAAGCAGGACACATGCATGAGGCTTGCCATTACTCCTGAGCAAAGGCTCTTAGCCACCTTGCAGTACTTGGCAACAGGGAGAAGTCTCCAGGACCTCAAGTTTACCACTGGGATCTCCCCCCAGGCTCTGGGACTCATTATTCCAGAGACCTGCTCAGCCATTATTCAAGTCCTGCAGAAGGACTATTTTCGGGTAATTGTTTTCCTTTAATGTCACATTCTTTGTATTTAATGTTTGCTAATGTATTGTATTAATTTCTTGATTCCATAATTAACATTATTTTAATATGCTGTGAATGTCCTCTTTGTCCTCATGAATGCTGTAAGCTTTTCCTGCTCCTTTTTTGGCCTACATACATATTTTCCTTCACTAACCTCACCAGCATGCTATCCTGGGCCCATACACACCTAGCATAGTAACTTAACAATGTTTTTTGACAGCTACATTTTTGTGCTTACCCTAAACACCCCCTAAAATGTGTCCAAATTGATATTGTTGTCCTCCAATTCAGGCAGAGTGCAAGAGGCCATTTTTTGGGGCCCAAACTAATTTGTAACCCTCCCTCCCCCCCAAAATGCTAAGTCAACAGATACAAATACTCTATCTGCTGACTTGCAAAACCCATACACACTATCCCTCTTTTGTGGTCATATTTCTGGATGAATTCAGCAAAGCATGTAGTGCAAGGGCCTGCCTGATTACCTTCAAATTGTAACGTAGAAAGTTTTTGTCTATTATCTTGATAGGTTATTTCTGAATGTCAAAATGTGCTGCAATTTAGACAGTGTGTATCCATATTTTTTGATCATGACATTTCTTACCTGTCCACTGGGCTGCCAATAGTGTAAGTAAGGAGGGGCTGGCCAAAGTATCACACATTATTTATGCAAACAGCTCTCATGGAAGGGAGAGGAGAGGGTTACCTGTCCAAAACATCTACCCATTACCCCCCCCACCATAACATTTTTAGAATGGGCCACCAGAGGGGGTGAGGAATCAGATAAGTTGACCTTACACTTTTGTCTTTAAATACTCATTTAAGTTTTATACTTATGTTGGCCAAGCAATTTTGTATCAAATCTGCTTGCAATGTTATGTGCAAAAGTAGTCATTTCTTTTTCTTTTTTTTTAATCCACAGTTTCCTTTCAACCCACAGCAATGGCAGGATGTTGCAGCCCAGTTCCATCATCAGTGAGATTTTCCCAACTGTGGTGGTTCTATTGATGGAAAACATGTCCGGATTGTCCAACCACCCAACTCTGGCTCATATTATTTCAATTATAAGGGCTTTTGCAGCATAGTCTTTGCCTCAGTGCCAACTGATGCGGACTCTGCAGTGGCAGGCCCAGCTGAAGAGGCCGCAGCTTGGCCATCTATGGGCTTGATGACGGCTCTAGAAACTGGTCGTGCTGGATTGCCCTCCCAAAATGCCAGATACGTCAAAAATACCTTGATTATTTTGTGGGTAGAGGGGCAGTGTATTGGCAGCAAATTGGAGCTGATCCTGAATAATATTTGCTACATGAGGTGACAATCTCTTCCTCAGCTAACTATTATGGTGTGCTGTGGGTCTACTACACACACACAATGATTTTGTTCTTAATGGATCTAATGCATGAATTTCAAAAACATTATGGCTTTTCAACTCCTTTAATTTTTTGGAGGCCAAAAAATTTCTGGAGTTGGCCACATTTAAGAGCAAATTGTTACTGTAACTACAACTTAACAAATACACTGGTATTGAGCATTGAAATAATAAGCCACACATTGTTTAGTAAAAAACACTTTACTCAAAGCACATTCACATGTGCATTTTAAGGTTTTAAAACAAACCAACATCTTCATGTATAACACGTATGTTTGCCATTATTTTGCCTTTTTTGTGGCTAAACAGGCATGTTCGAAAACATAAGATACACATCCCCAACTCAGGAACTTACAAAGTTCGATTTTGGTAAAGGGAAGGCCAAATGAGACATTAGTATCCCAAGACTGTGTGGATGTTGCCTTCCTCAGATGGGGTGAGCTCACCCCTCTCAAAGCCAAAATTTGAAGCCACATACACGTAGAAGCCGGACTATTAAAAGTCCCTTATGATCCCCTGCCAAAAATATGTGTAGTTCCAAACATGTTACTTTACAAACCCCCAAAACACACAGTGTGTTAACATGTGCTATCTCCAACCACGGGGTATCAATAGACGCATTTTTTAGGGGTGCAACCACTTCGATATAACTAAAGTAAGTCAGAGGAAGGTGTTGCACCCCTGAAACACGTCCATCGATACCCCATGATGGGAGCTAGCACATGTTGACACACGGTGTGTTGTGGGACTTTAGAAAACTAGATGTAGGGAAAGACACACATTTTAGGCATAGGATCATGAGGGAAATAAAAATGTTAAGGCACAATTTGTGGGCAGCTTCAAATTTTGGCTTTGCTATTCTTAAAAACATAGAAAGATTACAATTCCCATTACTTAGGGCAGTGTTTCCCAACTCTCCTTCTCAATATGCAAACCCAGGTCAGGTTTTATATATTTGTTGAATTTGGCACAGGTTATGTTGTCATTTTCAATGTTAGTAATTCACACAGTCGTTTTTAGACTGAGGAAAATACAGAAAACACGACCTGGTGGTGCACCTAGTGGAGTGGAGTGGACACTAAACTTTCTCATTTAAAAGTCTGAAAAACATGGTAAATATTAAAAGTGCAAACAGGAGCCAACAAGTGGAACAAGAAACTTCCGACCAGGCAAGAGGAAATTAGAATTTGGCAAGCATGTCAAAACAAAATCACGGATTCTTCGCTGTAAAGCAGTGGCAGCCTCCTTTATTTGCTCCAGATCCTTCAAACAATGCAACATATCTGCACTCATTCAGCCAATTGTGCATCTTGGAAGATCATGACCTAGTAAGAAGACAAAAAAGTATTAAGGGAACGATGGTCAAGTGGCTGAGGTCCTACATAGTGAGTTATGGTCAAGTTACTAGTCAAATTCAGGAAATACTTACCTACCCAGTCTATTGTTGCTTGCAACCTGCTTGCCCTTCTCACACCTATACTCGTAGGAATGTACACACTGCAACTACTCAGTAATCTTGGCCCTGGTGCATGGGCCTCCAAAACTCGGGTACCTAGCAAAACTGACAGCTCCTTCCACCTCTTCCTTCTCCATGCTAATGTTAAGGCACTACATACTTTGTTAATGTGTAGATAAAGTGGGTGTTTTGTTTGTTCAGCTAAACACTCGACATGTATACACATTTGAATACTTACTTGAGCAAACAAGAGGCTTCTGAATACTTTCTTTCTTTTTGGGGTCGCTTTGGCCCTCAGTGTGACTTGCGTCAGGGGATTTGACGTCCACAATGGACAGTTCTGTGCTGAGTCCAGGAGTCAGATCCCATGCCTCCAAACCAACATCCTGGGTGAGCTGACCACACTCACTTTCCTCTAAAAAGAAACAATGCACCATTCATTAACCCACCCCTAGTCCCATCTGTTTCTAGCATCCATTTTGCTACATTAGTTGACCAACCTTGCGCTTGGTCTGATGATAATGTTTGCTTCTGACTAGTGGACTCCACCATGCTGCACTGTGTTTTTTTTACAGTGAAAAATGCATAGAAAAGGAAAGGTGATGTCATTTTACAGAGGGCAAACACTGGACAAGTGCCAACATTGAAAAAGTCCTGCAGTTGCCCCCCACTCCTCTTGTCTCCTATGGGATAGGGGATATATGATGATCATGCTAGCAGGCATGGCTCTGTTTGACTGTGATCCCCAGGGCCTCTCCTCTACCCATGTCTACACTGGCAAGGCTGCATTAATGGGCACTGATGAGCCAGGCAGCAACCAGAAAGCGTTCTTTAACCCTTAAGTTCTGCCCTAAGCCCATGGCCTTTGGCCCACCTAGAATCACCTCTGTCAGTGGCTAAATGAGTGTGTTTGAAGTTGTCACTTACGTTTTGGGTGGTAAGTTGGCCTGTTGCCTCATTTATTGGTGCCTCCCTGTTGAAAGAAGAGAAAAAAATTAGGTACAAAACTAAAGAAATGTTAAAAAACAGAACCAAAAAAAATGTTCATATCCACTTTCTATTTTACTTCATCTTGAAAATAACAATTCAGACAAAGATTATAGAAAACAATATATATAATTCTCTCGAACTACTTGGAGAAAGCACATATACAGACAGCAAATTTATACATATACATATTGGTTAGATACAAATATTGCTTACTTTTTTTGATGATCTTATGTATGGACTCCACCTGGTCTTGCTCACGGTGTTTGAGATCAGACCATTGTTTTCTGATTTGGTCCTTTGTTCGTTGCACCGAAAATTTGCCCTGCAAAACGGTGATGACCTTATCTAAAATGCTGTCCTTTCATCTGTTGGGCCTTTTGTAATTGCGAAGCTTGCAGTCGTAGTCGTGCTTCTCTAGGATGCGCACCATCTCCACCATCTCACCCTTGCTCATGGGGGTTACTTTGTGCCTCCTCTCCAGCACCGCGGGGATGCCTGTAATCCACTGATTCCGCCATGTTTTCACCCCATGAATGTTCCACCGCATGTGTCACATGCAGAAGAGAGATGGTCATGCCCCAGTGTCATGACGCACTGAGAGCGGAGTTTGATGCATGCGCAGTGCATATAAAGCCAGCACGCGGTCGATGAAACGGCCATAGGAACAATTTTGGGGGGGAGGACATTCTCTCGCAAACGCAAGAAAGGAGCCATAAAATGAAGGGACAATTTTAATTTGGGGCATAGGTGGTTAGTGGCCTATACTGATTAGATTGAGGCCTATATTGGGACCAGCTTATGAGTTAAGTCAGACATTATGGCTTGTATTCTGTCTTGCAGGCATCATATCATTTATAATGGTGGATAAATTTACAGGGCCTGATTTTTTACCACAATTCATCAACCTGTACCTCTCTGATGTCATCGCGACCTTGCTGAGAACGGGCACTCGCTATGCCGGCCGGCGAACTGCTCTTTTAAACTTTGTTTCTTGTAAGTGTTTTACCTTTACAATAAATCTTTTTTTATATCGGATTTATGCTATGGCCACCTTTCTTTTGTCCTCATGCCTTTGAGTTTGGGTTGGTTCATCATCCATCACACTTCCGTAACCACGCTGTACACAGAGAAGCCGCATCATTAGCTGGGCATTTTGGATCTGGGTCCACATACAAGCTTTATTAGCTTGCTTTTTGGTAAGCATGAATTTTATGTGGTGAAGGATCACTGTAAGCGGTGTTTGGTTCGAGTTTTTCACACAAGATTTCACTGGGAATTATTGAGAGAATTTTCCTTGGGACTTTCCTCGTTTCCATAGAAGATTTCTTGGATTTCCTGCTTTATGAACTTTGATATGCACTTATTGATTTTTATGCACTCATATAATAATCATGTTATAGCACAGTTTTTTCCTTGTTTGTTGTATCGGGAGCTGCCCTGTCTCTGGAAGGTCAAGAGTCGAGATTACTCCAATAAAATCTTGAGGAAGGCAGTGTTGGAGAAACTGCTCGAGTTGGTGAAGCCTTGGTACCCCAGGGCAGACATCAACTATGTCAAGAACAAAATTTCCAACCTGAGGAGTACTTTTAAAAGGGAGCACAACAAGGTCATGGAGCCAGACCGATATGTCCCCAGGCTGTGGTATTACCACAGCCTGTGGTTTTTGACCGACCAGACCGAATCCATGCCATCGCTGTCTATGCTCCCTTCAACATCTGCTGAGGCCACAGCTCCAGAGGTCCACACAGGTCCTGCTGCACAGGATGAAGATGTGAAGGAGCCCAGCTTGACCCAGGTATAGCATTGTTGAACATATTTGTATCCAAAAATACAATGATGATAACTAGACTTTATTGTTCAAATATTTCTGCCTTAACAAAGTGGTTTCTATATTAATAGAAAGTAGTGCCCAAAAATGATTTGAACAAGGATGAAAAATGATGGGGTCAGAATGATAGTCTTTGCTATTTGTCCGCATTCAATTTGCAAAATTGATGAGCTAAAAATTGTGTGTGTTTGAGGACCAAACCCAAAAAAATCAAATTATGTCCAATTTTCATACAAAGGAAGGTGTCAGTCAGGAGGAGCCCATGGACAGCAGCCAGACGGAGTGCCAGATCTCTCCCCTACGCCCTCCTAAAAAAAAGGCCAGGAAGAGTAGGAATCTGGACGAGACCACAGCTTCCTTCCTCAGCCAGGCCACTACTGGCGTCTGTACTGACCCAGATGAGTGTGAGGGATTTGGCGTGGTGACAGCCAATAGGTTAAGGGGGGTGGCCGGTGACCAGAGGAAAAGGTGCGAGGAGCTCATCCTGCAGCTCCTCAACAGGGGGGTGACAGGCAAGATCTATGCCACCACCCACTTACGTGATTTTGTGGGCCCACATACACAACCTCCACAGCCAACCCACCTACCACAGCCATCCCACCCACCATAGCAACCCCACTCACCACAGCAGCATGGCGGTTAATGGCAATACCAGCCCCAAGACCCCCAATAAGGCCGCTGGTCTGGGGATTTTCACCCCTTCCACACTTACTAATTATTATTTTATTTTTTGGTTGAATAATGATTGATTTGTTATATTTTTGGATGCATAGAATACACTTTTTGGTTAAGTTCTATTGGCAGATAGCATGTCTAATTTTATTTGATTTCTTTTTTTGGCATGGGACAGTATATTTTAAAAAATACAATGTAAAATTAACAAGGGACACCAACATAGTTGTATCTTTGAGATTAAAAACTACAGTATAATACTGTTGTGGTAACTTGGCAAAAAAAAAAACAAGCATAATAATATTATTCTTGATATCACTAGAAAACAAAAGAATTTTCAAATACGTTTGCCATAACTCCATCAGTATCACCAGCAAAGCAGCTTCATTATTATCCCATTAAAGAAGAACAGAATTGTTTGCTGCATTTCAACAATTCACAATTTGCCATGTCACGAATGTTAAATCTCCATTACGAGCGTTAGTTTACAAGACCGACCACTTCCAGCTCGTCCTTGCTTCCGAGCATGCGTGTTTGTACTTTGGAGTTTTGTGTGACGGACTTCTGTACACACAAGACGAAAATCTGACAACAGACTGCTGTCCACCAAAAATGTACTAGCCTGCCATCCAACATTTGTTGGTGGAAAGTTGAACAACAATTGTCTGAAGGAGCGTACTAACGGTCGGATTTTAGGCAAGCAGTCTATCATCACACAATTCCCTGCCGAAAATCCAATCGTGTGTATGAGGATTAAGTTTGATACTTATTTTGTGTCTGCTGAAATGTTTTTGGTGCGTAAATATGGTACTTATTGTTTCTCCACATGTTGTAAAAAAAATGAATAAAATGGATAAAAGGCTGTAGCCTTCATCAGCCAATCAGTGAGCTGTAATCATGTGCTGTAACTTCTAGCAACCAAAAAGTAAGTGGCAGTGATGCACAGTAACCTATAGCAACCAATCAATGAGTGGTAATATTGTGCAGTAACCTCTGGTAACCAATCAGTGAGTGGTAATGATGTGCACTAACCTCTAGCAACCAATCAGTAAACAGTAGTGATCTGCTGTAATCTCTAGCAACCAATCAATGAAAAATAATGATATGCAGTAACCTCTAGCAACCAATCAATGAACGTTAACTACTTGCCGTCTGCCTACCGCAGATGTACCGTGGCAGGTCGGCTCTATTGCGCAAAATGGCGTACCTGTACGTCATTTCATGCAACAGACACTGGGGGCATGCGCGCGTGCTGATTGGACAGAGGGGGAGCCAATCAGTGGGTCCAGAGGGGGAGCCAATCAGCGGGTCCAGCCTGCCTCCCACGATCATTCCCGAGTGAGGCAGAATGGCGATCTGCCTATGTAAACAAGGCAGATCGCCATTCTGACAGGGGAGAAGATAGAGATCTTGTATTCCTGCTAAGCAGGAACACGGATCTCTGTCTTCATCCAGTCATACAATCCCCCACACAGTTAGCAAGCACCCCCTAGGGACACACTTAACTCTTTGATCACCCCTGATGTTAACCCCTGCCCTGCCAGGGTCATAAGTACAGTAACAGTGCATATTTTTAGCACTGATCACTGTATCAGTGTCACTGGTTCCCAAAAAACTGTCAAAAGTGTCAGTTAGGTGTCCAATTTGTCCGACGCAATGTCACAGTCCCGCTAAAAATCACTGATCGCCGCCATTACCAGTAAAAAAATGCTTATTGGATTTTTTTTACCAAAAACATGTAGCAGATTACATATTGGCCTAAATTGATGAAAAAATTTCATTTTTTTATTGGATATGTGTTATAACAAAAAGTAAAAAATTTTTTTTTTTCCAAAAATGTTGCTCTTTTTATTATAGCACAAAAAAAATTGCAGAGGTGATCATATACCACCAAAAGAAAGCTCTATCTGTGGGAAATAAAAGGACATACATTTTATTTGGGTACAGTGTTGCATGACTGCGCAATTGTCAGTTAAATTAATGCAGTGCTGTATTGCAAAAAAATGACCTGGTCATTAAGGGGGTAAAACCTTCCGGGGCTGAAGTGGTTAATGGTGTTTAGTAACCTCTAGCAACCAATAAGTCCTGTGCATTTCTGTGCACAATTCTGTTCATCATAAGTTGACGTTGTCAGTGGGGAACCCCATTGACAACGTTCCCCATTGACAACGTCAACTTATGACGAAACGCGTCTGAAGGAGGATACATGCTGACGTCACCACGCTGTTTCACTAGGAGGACGGGATTTGATTTGCAGCCGGCCGGCTCTGTTTGTATTAGCGCAATTTTACTTTCATTTTAAATGTAAGTGCAATACTATTTTTTATTAAATATGTAGAAGCAATATTACGCTATGGTTTGTTTTTTTACTTATACCCAGCTGAGATACTGAGACCTATCGGAGTTCCACGGCATCGGGGCATGTGGAGTATATAGGCAACCAATCCATATCCATACCTGTCCAGACGATTTTTCCATACAAGTAAAGGCCTTGGCTGGGCTATAGCCGTCTGCTGGGTTTTGCTTGCCATCTGGTAAGAAAGTTTTTTATTCGGTGGTGGCACTTATTTGTGGATCAGTCTCACTTGGGTGTTTGTTTGGATGCATTTGAACTATTACTCATCCATATCTTGATACCTACAAGCCATTGTTGAATCGAATCTTCACACGGTGCAGCTTCTCTTTTCTACAACTTAAGATTTACTATAACTTTTTTCATTAAACACACTGAGGGGTGTATTAATAAAAAAAAATTTGCATATTATTTTGGACAGTGAAAGTGTATGTGCCATTATTCAGTGTGAAACAAATGTCAATAGGCTCTTTCCTGTGCTGATGAAATGTTTTCATCATTTAAAATGGAAAATACTACATGTATCACTGCTGCATCTGCTCACTGCTAGGTGCTTCTCTTGCTAAAATCTTCAACTATTCAAAAAAATCTAAATACCTTCATCACCTCCCCATTGCAGTCCTCAAGAGAAGATCGACTAAAGCAGAAGAAAAATTCTGTTAGGCCTAAAGATACACTATAAAGTGGGAATATTCTTCATCTTTATTCATCTTCCTCGGCTTTCTATCAAACTTTTCAAATCAGACCCACAAGTGTACTTTAGGGGCACAGTGTGGCAAAAGTAGAAGACATTTCTGTGACTATTTCAATCTTCAATAAAGCATGGCAAAAGTAGAAGAAATTTCTGTGACTATTTCAATCTTCAATAGAATAAAGGGAGGTGAAGTAAAATCTTTGGACTCATGTTCTGAAAGTCTCATATTTTATTTGGAGAGGGAGTGCAGTGCTGTCAGCTCACAGATCTCACATAGAATTCAAGTATGTGTAAGTCGCCCTTAACCCTGGTAAGTTCTTAAACAGCGGACAGTCCGGTTTCAGATAAAAGTGGTCTCTGTGGCAGATTCCCAGTAAGATCACTTTTATCACGGCGGGAGAGGTGCCCCCCTCTCGCTGATCCCCGGTGGTCTCTGCTGCTTACCAGAGCCATCTGTAGCGGCGGAGATGATCAGGTCCTTTCCCCTTCCAGGCATGGATTCGAGTGAGGGAAAGATGGCCCCCACTCGGCTTCATACCATTGGATGACAGAAGCGAAGTCAAACATCACTTCCACCCACTGGTCTTACAGGGTAATTTTTTTTTTTATTGAAAAAAAAAGACATTGTTTTTTATTGCATTTAAGTGTAAATGTGAGATTTGAAGTCTTTTTGACCCCAGATCTCACATTAAAGAGGTCCTGTCAGGCTTTTTTTCTATTAGAAGGGATGTTTACATTCCTTGCAATAGGAATAAAAGTGAACCAACATTTTGTTTTTAAATGGACAGTGTAAAAAAATTAAAATAAAAAGTCAAATAAATAATAAAAAAAATTTAAAGCGCCCCGTCCTGCCGAGCTCATGTGCAGAAGCGAACGCATACGTAGCAAAAAACCTCCCCTGTAACTCAAAACTGGTAACCTGGAGAATTTTTTAAACGTCGCCTATGGAGATTTTTAAGTGCCAAAGTTTGATGCCATTCCACGAGCGGGTGCAATTTTGAAGCATGACATGTTGGGTATCAGTTTACTTGGCGTAACATTATTTTTCACAATATAGAAAAATACTTTGTTAACTTTACTGTTGTCTTATTTATTAATTCAAAAAGGTGTATTAAAAAAAAATTGCTTGTAAGACCGCTGCACAAATACGGTGTGACATAAAGTATTGGAACAACTGCCATTTTATCCTCTAGGGTGTCTGAAAATAAAATATATATATATATATATATATATATATATATTATATATACATTTTTTATATATATATATATATATATATATATATATATATATATATAATGGTTGGGGGGTTTAAGTAATTTTCTAGCAAAAAAAATAGGCCAGGTCCTTAAGTGGTTAAAGAATGTATCAGTCTAAGTCAGTATTTAGGTTATGTATGCATATTGAGTATTTAGGAGGAGTCCATCATTCTAAAAATATAGGCACTGGTACAAATTATATATCTCTATCATCCAGCTATGACTGATTGCCTATATAACATATCCATTTCAGAGAAGAATGCAATGTCAGCAGACATCTTAAACTTAAAAAGTAGGAATTTTCATTATCACTCAGTTGTTTACAAGGGCGAAAGTCTGTTTTCTTCCACTGCACTGATTGAATACATGACTTAAGTGCCAGCCTTGACAGAATACTCATTGTACCAACTGTTATGTTGCATTGTATTTCTGCCAGCTAAATAAATCCTTCTGATACATAAATGCATTGCTAAATACACGTCACTGTAATAACCTGTCAAACATGAACGATGCTAAAGAAAGTTCATGGTCCATGAATCATGACTTTTAGATGTATTAGCCTCTATGACATTCAGACACCTGGAAGATGGGTTAGGTGATGATGATTCCATATTATGTTGTGTATCGAGGCTCCTAACAAGACTTTGTTGTGTTGTTAAAATGCTGTATACTTTCCTTCTTATTATGCAAATAAATCAAATTTAGAAATACTTGCATTATGCAGTCATGTTAAACATAACCTAACAGGCTAACACATTTAAAATTTAAATGTATTCAAATCCTATTTACCTTCTCATAGTCTGTAGCTCACAAACATCCTTGGACTGTATAACTACTGTTGACTTAGGATAACCAATATTCAAATAAATCCAGGTGTCAACTGACAAACAGAAATGCACTATTGAGCCCTTGTTATTATTCTTTTATGTTTATGGGATAAAAGGAGATTCAGAGGAAAATATATTCAGAGATAGAAATATTCTGGTAGCAATAACATTTCATATTTTCTGGGCAAAAATATTTATATATCCCATGAAATAGCATGAGAGTTCCAGGCTAAAATGCAACAAGGTCCTAAAAAAAGAGCTCCCCACACCCCCCTCGTTTTTGCATAATTTTTTTCTTTAGTCTTTTTGATACCTTTTGTGTTAGTTTTAGGCTGGACTTCCCTCCTACCTCACACGGTGAGGTATGTCATTTCCGCGATTGCATCGGGCCCCCCTCCTTCCCCCCACTGCCTTCTGGGACCTGTGTGTCCCCCAGAAGACAATGGGACCATTCAGAAAGTGCAGTGCAAATCACGCATGTGCAATAGGAAACTATAGGCTTCAGTGCCGGTTTTCCTTACTAGTAATGCCGACGCCTGTACCTGGACGGATCGGCTTGGGGTGCCAACATCGTGGGAACCTTGGACAGATAAGTGTCCTTATATTAAAAGTTAGCAATTACAGTATTTGTAGCTGCTGACTTTTTCTTTATTTTATACAGGCCGGAACTCTGCTTTAAAGAAAAAAACTTTTTAGTCTTAGGTAGAACATGTAATTGTTAACTATCAGTGTTTTTTTATGCACAACAGGAAGTGAAAGGAAATCCCTTCCAAAACTAGGAAAAATACCCTCTTAGGCCAGTGTCACTGAAACAGACTCCTTCTGTTGGCAGTTGCTCCCATCCTGTGACAACTCTAAAATTTGGAATTTACCATCACTGTCTGTATTAAAGATATTGGTCACCAGGATAAATAGAGAGGATGAATCTCCCCAATGGGACACAGATATCAGCACAGTTAGTTAGCAGTTAGCACATATGTCTTGCAGCAATAGGGTCCTTGGCTTCAATCTCAGCCAGAACACTATCTGATTGGAGTTTGCAAATTCTCCCTGAACTTACGTCATCTTTCAACTAGGGTACACTAGTTTCCTCTCGTGCACTAAAGACAGGCTGGTAGGTTGCTTTAGTTTAATATGGTCCTAGTACGTGTGTATGATCTGACTACACACATGTGTTATCACATGCCAGTCCCACTACCAAGGAGGACTGAGGAAAGACTGGGCAACCTACCTCATGAAATTAAGAAATACGTTTGACAGGGGTTTTATCACTTGCTCACTCTATCCAAAACAAAAAACATAGTTTGCATACAATTTACAAAATGTTTGTTCAACTACTATTTAGAATGGATAGATAAACATGTTATAGCAGTTTATATAAAAAATGTTTAAAACCTACCTGCAGGGCAGGTGTAAGTCCTGACCTCAGTATACATACAGTATATGGGATCTTTTATCTCATTGCCCACTTCTGCTTTAACTGCTAATTGCGCGGTCATGCAATGCTGTACCCAAACTAAATTTGCATCCTTTTCTTCCCTCAAATAGAGCTTTCTTTTGAAAGTATTTGATCACCTCTGCAGTTTTTATTTTTTGTGCTATAAACGGAAAAAGACGGAAAATTTTGAAAAAAAATGATATTTTCTACTTTTTGTTTTTGAATTTGGAAAGTAGACACCCCAAGGAATTTGCTGAGAGGCATGTTGAGCCCATTGAATATTATTTTTTTTTGTCCCAAGTGATTGAATAATGACAAAAAAAAAAAATTTACAAAAAGTTGTCACTAAATGATATATTGCTCACACAGGCCATGGGCATATGTGGAATTGCACCCCAAAATGCATTTAGCTGCTTCTCCTGAGTATGGGGATACCACATGTGTGGGACTTTTTGGGAGCCTAGCCGCGTACGGGGCCCCGAAAACCAATCACCGCCTTCAGGATTTCTAAGGGCGGAAATTTTTTATTTCACTCTTCACTGCCTATCACAGTTTCGGAGGCCATGGAATGCCGAGGAGGCACAACCCCCCCCAAATGGCCCCATTTTGGAAAGCAGACACCCCAAGCTATTTGCTGAGAGGCATGGTGAGTATTTTGCAGCTTTCGTTTGTTTTTGAAAATGAAGAAAGACAAGAAAAATAATTTTTTTTCTTTTTTTAATTTTCAAAACTTTGTGACAAAAAGTGAGGTCTGCAAAATACTCACTATACCTCTCAGCAAATAGCTTGGGGTGTCTACTTTCCAAAATAGGGTCATTTGGGGGGGTTTGTGCCACCTGGGAATTCCATGGCCTCCGAAACTGTGATAGGCAGTGAAGAGTGAAATCAAAAATTTACGCCCTTAGAAAGCCTGAAGGCGGTGCTTGGTTTTCGGGGTCCCGTACTAGGCTCCCAAAAAGTCTCACACATGTGGTATCCCCGTACTCAGGAGAAGCAACAGAATGTATTTTGGGGTGTAATTTCACATATTCCCATGGCATGTTTGAGCAATATATCATTTAGTGACAACTTTGTGCAAAAAAAAAAAGTGTCTTTTTCCCGCAACTTGTGTCACAATATAAAATATTCCATAGACTTGACATGCCTCTCAGCAAATAGCTTGAGGTGTCTACTTTCCAAAATGGGGTCATTTGGGGGGGTTTTGAACTGTCCTGGCATTTTATGCACAACATTTAGAAGCTTATGTCATCACCCACTCTTCTAACCACTTGAAGACAAAGCCCTTTCTGTCACTTTTTATTTACATGAAAAATTTATTTTTGTTTGCAAGAAAATTACTTTGAACCCCCAAACATTATATATTTTTTTAAAGCAAATGCCCTACAGATTAAAATGGTGGGTGTTTCATTTTTTTATTTTCACACAGTATTTGCTCGTTTTTCAAAACGCATTTTTTGGGGAAAAAACACACTTTTTAAAATTTTAATGCACTAAAACACACTATATTGCCCAAATGTTTGATGGAATAAAAAAGATGATCTTAAGCCGAGTACATGGATACCAAACATGACATGCTTTAAAATTGCACACAAACGTGCAGTGGCGACAAACTAAATACATTTTTAAAAGCCTTTAAAAGCCTTTACAGGTTACCACTTTAGATTTACAGAGGAGGTCTACTGCTAAAATTACTGCCCTCGATCTGACTTTCGCCGTGATACCTCACATGCATGGTGCAATTGCTGTTTACATTTGACGCCAGACCGACGCTTGCGTTCGCCTTAGCGAGAGAGCATGGGGGGACAGAGGGTGCTTTTTTTTTTTTTCTTTATTATTTTTTTGCTTTTTTATCTTATTTTTAAACTGTTCCTTTCATTTTTTTAATCATTTTTATTGTTATCTCAGGGAATGTAAATATCCCCTATAATAGCAATAGGTAGTGACAGGTACTCTTTTTTGAAAAAATTGGGGTCTATTAGACCCTAGATCTCTCCTCTGCCCTCAAAGCGTGTGACCACACCAAGATCGGTGTGATAAAATGCTTTCCCAATTTCCCAATGGTGCTGTTTACATCCGGCGAAATCTAAGTCATGAAATGCTCGTAGCTTCTGGTTTCTTAGGCCATAGAGATGTTTGGAGCCACTTTGGTCTCTGATCAGCTCTATGGTCAGCTGGCTGAATCACCGGCTGCATTCTCAGGTTCCCTGTTGAGACAGGAGAGCCAGAGAAAAACACGGAAGACGGTGGGGGGGCATTCCCTCCCACTGCTTGTAAAAGCAGTCTAGAGGCTAATTAGCCGATAGGATTGCTTTTACATGAAAGTCGACCACTGGCTGAAAAGAATGATACCAAGATGATACCTAAACCTGCAGGCATCATTCTGGTATAACCACTCAAAGTCATAAATGGCGTACCTGAAGACAAAAAAATGGTTAACAATAAAACACAGTAAACAGTAAAGTATAAAAAACTGCATACCTGAAAAGCAAACATGATAAAACATAATAACAATAAAACATTGCAGAATAGAATACAGTAAAAAAAGAGCAGAACAATAGAGAGAGAATAGAGAGAGAACAATAAAACGACAACTATTTTTTTTAATTTAATATATTTTTTTGTGTTTTTTTTTTTTTTTGTAACTTTTATAACTGTAACTGGTTCCAGGTTTGGGTCTCTCAAAATGCGATGGCATCTTGGGAGACCCTGTGAAAGTGCGCCTAGTCTGTGCAATGCTGTACCCTACGCTAATACTCAACTAGTGAATGGTAGCGTTCAAAACATTCACCAATGCAAAGACCAGGATTGTCAGGACAGGAGGGAAAATAATAGCGGGTGTCACGCCTATATCCGCGCTTGCTGCAGACACGACATCTTTTTTGGGGGGGTTCGTTGGGTAGGGGTACTCGGGAGGACATAAAGAAAATGCCTCTCATGCAGCCGACTGCATTTGGTTGGGGATGTTAATGGGGGAAGTATGGGTGCTGCAGAAGTGGTGGGTTCCCAATTAGGATTGGCAAATGCAGCAGGAAGGGCACTATGGGCAAGACGGGCCTGTGTTTGTCTTCTTCTTGGTGGCAGCGGGACACTACTTGTGCTTGCCACCTCACCAGCTTGAACTGCACTTATGGGACTCGCCACATCACCAAGTGTTACTGCAGTGCTGGTTTGACTACGACCGGGGTGTACTAGGCCGCTGGTGCTAGCCAGTTCACCAAAACGCTACCAAAAAAACTGTTAGCGATCGCAGGGATCAGGCCTGACTCTGCGAGCGCTGGACTTATGCGTTTAGTGTTTTGTAAGTGACAGTGATCGATCGATACTGCATTTGGGTGGGCTGGGCTGGGCCGGGCGAAGGGGCAAAATGCAGGTGCTAGCAGGTACCTGGGCTGATCCCACTAACACTGCATTTTTGGGAACCCTAAACTGCTGGGGACGCTAGTATAGATCTGATTGGATCAGATATTGATCCGTTCAGATACTATGCCACTAAGGGAGGTGTATGGTGCGTGCGTGGGTGTTAGTGCTACTGGCACTAACCTGACGCTGCCTGGGGCTGGGGCTTGCCAGTTCACCAAAACGCTACCAAAAAAACTGTTAGCGGTCACAGGGATCAGGCCTGACTCTGCGAACGCTGCAGTTATGTGTGTTTAGAGTTTTGTAAGTGACAGTGATCGATCGATACTGCACTTGGGTGGGCTGGGCTGGGCCGGGCGGAGGGGCAAAACTCAGGTGCTAGCAGGTATCTGGCATGATCCCGCTAACACTGCGTTTTTGGGAACCCTAATCTGCTGGGGACACTAGTATAGATCTGATCGGATCAGATATTGATCCGTTCAGATACTATGCCACTAAGGGAGGTGTACGGTGCGTGCGTGGGTGTTAGCGCTACTGGCACTAACCTGATGCTGCCTGGGGCTGGTGCTTGCCAGTTCACCAAAACGCTACCAAAAAACTGTTAGCGATCGCAGGGATCAGGCCTGACTCTGTGAATGCTGCAGTTATGTGTGTTTAGTGTTTTGTAAGTGACAGTGATCGATCGATACTGCACTTGGGTGGGCTGGGCTGGGCCGGGCGGAGGGGCAAAACGCAGGTGCTAGCAGGTATCTGGGCTGATCCCGCTAACACTGCATTTTTGGGATCCCTAAACTGCTGGGGACGCTAGTATAGATCTGATCAGATCAGATATTGATCCGTTCAGATACTATACCACTAAGGGAGGCGTATGCTGCGTGCGTGGGTGTTAGCGCTACTGGCGCTAACCTGACGCTGCCAGGGGTGACGCAGACCCTATCTGACCCTAAAACCTAACTTATATCACGACTGGGCGTTTAGGGGGCTAAACCTTTATTTGGTAATAAACGGCGGGTGCCCTGACACTATAAAAAATAAACTAACTAACCAGCATCACCCGTAACAGTTATACGGTGATCACTGGTGAAAGGGTTAACTAGCGGGCAATCAAGGGGTTAAAATCTTTACTAGATAGTATATGGGGGTCCCTGACGCTATAAAACGCTGACGGCGAACTTATATATTTACCTCCCTAACTAGCGTCACCAGTGACACTAATACAGCGATCATAAAAACGATCGATTAGTGACACTGGCGACGGGGGGTGATCAAGGGGTTAAAACTTTATTAGGGGGGGTTAGGGGGGTACCCTAGACCTAAAGGGGGCTAACACTAACTGCCCTACCACACTAACTGTCACAAACTGACACCAATGCAGTAATCAGAAAAAAAAAACTGCTTGGTGTCAGTGTGACGGGGGCTGATTGGGGGGTGATCAGGAGGTGATCGGGGGGTGATGGGGGGTGTACAGTATGCCTGGCGTGTTCTACTGTGTGTGTTGTGTTGTGCAACTCACTCAGATGTCTTCTCTCCTCGGTGCCGGATCGGAAAATATCGAGCCGAGGAGAGATGACATCATTTCCTCTGCTGCTGTTTACTATACAGCAGCAGAGGAAGAATCTCATTGGCTGGGAGCGATCGCGAGGGGGGGGCCACGAATGGATGGTCTCCCCCTCACCTCTGATCGCTCCCAGACAGAAGCCGATTGCCTCGGGCACGGGGGATCCGATAGGACCCCCCTCCCGTGGGAGGCAGATCACGTACCAGGTACGTGATTTTGCCTGCCCGTGCTATTCTGCCACAGTATATCTGCGTTAGGCGGTCGGCAACTGGTTAAGCTGCTCCTCTATTATATATTATTCATTTAAGGTACCCATATAGCATCTTCAATTTACACAGCGCTCCACACATACATCGCACACTCACATCGGTCCCTACCCTCAAGGAGCCCACAATCCAAGGTCCCCAACTCACATTCCTATACTAGGGCCAATTTTGGACAGAAGCCAATTAACCTACCAGCATGTCTTTGGAGTGTGGGAGGAAACCGGAGTACCTGGAGGAAACCCACGCAACAGGGAGAACATGCAAACTCCAGGCAGGTAGTGTCGTGGTTGGGATTCGAACCAACGACCCTTTTTACTGCTAGGCAGGAGTGCTACCCACTACACCACCGTGCAGCCAAAACCATATCCATATCAACCATATCACTTAAATCTTCGCAGCCATGAGCTTGTTGTAACCTGTTAAATTTTGACTGTACCGGACACGTCCAAAGAGGAGAACTAGTTAAGGGAAGCACTCTCTGATTGTCCCTAATACTGTAATGAATTAAGGATACTTGGACTGTAGCATGTGTTCTGACGCTCCAAGCGAAGGGAGATTAGTCCAAGCAATTCGTCAAAACTAATTAAAAAAACAGTCTTTTAGTAGATACACGTCTGAAACACATTTTGGCATACAGTCTAAAAAATAGTAAGGTAAGTGGTTATGAACATTATTATTTATAAGAAGGCCTGTATCCTTGAGCAAAATAAAAATGTTTGTTAACTGTTATGACTAATTTCTGATTGGGACTCTTAAACAAAGTTAATACTGCAGCTTCAGGAACAGATTCACAGGACTCAATCACTGTGTTTAAAATGTCCGTTCAGTGTCAAAATTTATTATTACATGTTATTTTATACATAAATAAGAAAGGGGTGGTGTGAGATGTTATTAAAAACTGACAAATAGAAATATGTTATTAAAACCTAACAAATAGAAATATATTATTAAAAGCTAGCGAATAGAACAATTGCAAAAGTAAAACCTTGAGAAGGGAGGGGGGAGTAGAGAGCGTTTAGTAGGAGATGTGTCTGTGTGTTAGGTGAAGGCTACAGAACATATTTCAACAGTGAGAACAAAATGGAGTCTCTTGTGCTTAAATGAACGGTACAGTGAATGTCCATGTAATTTCCCTCCTTTTGTTTATTTGACACCATTCTTCTCTGCGTTACATTCAGCCGATTGCTGGTAACTCCTGTTACATTGGCGCAGAGAGACGGTGTCCTGTTCAGCTCTCTCCTAGCTTTCTCACAATAATGGGTTCATCAGGGCTGGTGGACCATTTGTTGGCACAGCGGGTAGTCACACAGAGGCATAGCCTGATAAGGAAGTAAATAACAAATATGAGAAATAGGAACATCACAATGTAAGCGCCTAGTTTCTGTAACCATGTTGCTATGCCATATAAAAAGTCACCAAAACCTCCTAAACCCTGAAAGGGGTTCCATCCATCTTTAGCAATATCCTTGGCCTTATTCTGTAGTTCTCTTATCTTAGCAAGATGCCCTTTAATAATGTCCTCATTATGAGAAATGTATATACAACAGTCAGCGTGAAATACCTTACACATCCCACCTTGAGCTGCAGTGATATAATTTAGTGTTAATCTGTGCTCTAATACTACTTTTTTAAGCTGAGCCACTTCTTCATTTAATAAACCTATATCAGTGGTAGTAAGGTTAATAATCGCATCTACAATTCTAGTGTAATTATTTATTCTTTTCATTGCTTCGATTCCCCATCCTGTCCAGGAAGTGAACCATGACCATGCCATGTCGCCTTCAGTGAACAGCTCTCTTTTGAACACTAAAAGGGTATTCGGGACTTTGATCTGGTCGCACTGTATCTTTGCGAACAGCCAAAGCAGGTGCTAACTTCCCAATATAACATGTACCTATAACATTAGTAGGAAGCCAGGGTAAGCTTTATTTCCACATATATAATATAACCCTCTACGTATGGACGGTATGCCTGCTCCTAAAAAACTGGAAGCAATAACATGGAATCTCAGGTAAGCTATATTTTCACATATTGGGAACTGTGAGCAATTTGTACTATAAAGGGTTCTATTTAGTTCTGGATCTGGGATATAAAAATATTGACCATAGTTTCATCCATAAACTGTAATTTTTGGTCCGGTCCAATCTGAATTGCCCAACCGTGTACAGTTAGTGTTAAACGGGCATGTAATGTTTAAACAAATCTGTGGAGTGTTTATCTGTTTTGAAACCATCAAAGTTACTGATCTGTGCTCATTAGCTGTGGAGACGATGTATGAGCCATTTATTCTAGTCCTGTTCAGATCAGTGAAGTTGAGAGGAATTGCTATCATGTGTATTGTTCCTGTTTGGGGATGTAAGTGAGAACACACCCAGCAGTTACTAGCATTGCTATGGGTTGCATACAATTTTAACATTTGGATGAAAGGGTTATTTTTCCATGTCTCACTTCTCACAAAATAAAAAAAGAAAAGAAACATCATCATCATTTTTTCCGGTTACGTGACCCCACCCCCTCTGACAACACGGGGAAAGCCTCAAGGAAGTCTCGTGAATTCCCTGTGTGTCAGAGGAGGGCGGGGTCACCGAGTGTCCCCGCCCTCCATTATATAAGAAGTGTCAGAAGAAGCAAAGCATCACACAGCTGAGGACTCCCACTGAGGCGGATTGTGCCGATGGAGCAGAGAAGAAGCCTGGAGGAAGATGCGGGACGAGAAGAGCAGACGAAGAAGAAGATGGAGAAGAAGAAGAAGAAGAAGATGGAGGAAGAAGAACACAGAAAAAACACCAGAAGAAAGAAGATGGAAGAAGATGCCAAAAGAAGAAGAAATTAATAAAGGCCTTGTCAAAAACTATCTCTTGTGTTTTTTAACCTTTTTGACACTTTTTTTGTGAAATGGTAGGGGTACATTTGTACCCCATTACCAATTCACATGGGGGGGCGGGATCTGGGGGTCCCCTTGTTAAAGGGGGCTTCCAGATTCCGATAAGCCCCCCGCCCACACACCCCCCACAACCACCGGCCAAGGGTTGTGGGGATGAGGCCCTTCTCCCCATCAACATGGGGACAAGGTGCTTTGGGGGGCTAACTCAAAGCACCCTCCCAATGTTGAGGGCATGTTTCCTGTTACGGTTCAGGAGGGGGGCACTCTCTTGTCTCCCCCTCTTTTCTTGTGGCCTGCCAAGTTACGTGCTTGGATAAGGGTCTGGTATAGATTTTTGGGGGGACCCCACGCCATTTTTTAAAACATTTTGGTGCGGGGTTCCCCTTAATATCATACCAATTTAGGGGGACCCCCACGCCATTTTTTTTAAATTTTGGCGCGGAGTTTCCCTTAATTTCCATACCAGACTTGAAGGGCCTGGTATGGAATTTAGTGGGACCTCCACGCATTTTTTTTTTATTTTGGTTCGAGGTTCCCCTGTGGGGAAATCACATGCAGTTTTTATCAATGAACTTTTATGTGTATTGTCGGACCGACAATTCATTAATAGCCGCAAGTAGTTTTAAATGACTTTTTTTCCTTTGAAATGTCATTTTGCTGTCAGACTGTTCTAAGCACGGGAAACATGCGCACCTTTACAAGCATACTATAGACACCCCCCAGGTATGAAATTTAAAGGAATATTATACTTTTATTGTTTCACTTTAAGCATTATTAAAATCACTGCTCCCGAAAAAACTGCCATTTTTAAAAATTCTTTTTGTATTGATACATGTCCCCTGGGGCAGGACCCAGGTCCCCAAACACTTTTTTATGACAATAACTTGCATATAAGCTTTTAAAATGAGCACTTTTGATTATTCATGTTCGTGTCCCATAGACTTTAACGGTGTTCACGTGTTCGAACAAATTTTTTGCCTGTTCGCAAGTTCTGCTGCAAACCGAACCGGGGGGTGTTCGGCTCATCCCTACCACCACCCAGTCACCTGGTTGGATTCTGTGAATACCTGAAACAGAATCTGGGTCGGGGATAGATTTATAAACACCTTCGTGTATTTTATTCAATGTTCTTTGCAAAATCTGAACATATTCTAACAGACTAGACTGAGAAGCCTGTAACTGTTGAGGAAAATATAGCCCTGTTTTGGGTGGCCCTCCAAATAAAATCTCATACGGGGACAGCCCATGTGGTTGTTTAGGGGTAGTTTGTACAGAATATAGGGCTAATGGCAAAGCTTCCACCCATCCTTTTCCTGTATCTGCTTTAATTTTTGCACATCTGTTTTTCAAAATTCCATTAAGTCTCTCAACTTTACCACTACTTTGTGGATGATAAAGTGTATGGAAAGCTTGCTGTATGTGAAGGGCTTCCATTACCTCTTTCATTACTTTCCCAGTAAAATGTTTTCCTCTGTCACTCTCAATAATTTCAGGAACTCCATATCTACAAACTATTTCATTCAAAATTTTCTTTGCTGTTGTTGTTGCATTTGCTTTAGCTACTGGCCAGCTCTCGGGCCACCCTGAGAACATGTCAACACAAACTAAAGCGTACTCATAGGTGCCTATTCTGGGCATCTGAATGTAGTCTATTTGAATTCTTTGGTAAGGGCAATCTGGCTTAGGAGAATGCTTTTGGGGAACATGGACAGGCCTCCCTGCATTGTACAGAGCACAAGTGAGACATGAAGCACAAAACCTGGCTGCAAATGCACTAAATCCAGGTGCTATCCAATAGCAGTCAGTAAGTGCCACCATCGCGCCCTTAGCAAGATGACTGACGCCTTGTGCCAGTTGTGCTAAAACTGGGTACAAACTCCTGGGTAGACGCCACCTGTTGTCAGCGTTCCACAGGCCCTGCTGATTTTGGGTAGCATTACGTTTGATCCACTTATCCTTCTCTTCATCAGGGGCCTGATTCTGCAACTGAATTAGAGCTTTTACATCCCACTGCTGTTGATGAGGGGAATCTGTCCCCGCTACCTGGGCGACCCCTACAGTGGGTGTGACTCCAAATGTCATAAGGGCAGCATCCTTTGCCGCTTGGTCCGCTAAAGCATTTCCTCTGGCTGTCATGTCATTTCCCCTTGCATGTCCTTTTACCTTCAAGATGACAACTTCTGCTGGTTTCTGAAAGGCCTCAAATAGCTGCTCTATGAGTTTTGCATGTCTCACTGGCTTCCCTGCACTAGTCAGAAAGTTCCGTGCTTTCCAAATAGGCCCATATCTGCTGTCAGTGTAAACATTTCCCCTTTGATTCTCTAGGAGATGACATGCTTTGACTTTGACAACTCCGCTTTCTGTGCTGACATCTGGGGTATCAATGCTTCCTGATGTAAAATGGTGTCTGTAGTGGTTACAGCAAACTGTGTGTGGCTGATCATCATCGGTGTAAAATCTGGAACCATCTACGAATAAGTGTGTGTCACAATCTGATAAAGGCTCATCTTTTGCTGGTGTGACAGAGGCCCTTTCTACCTCCATCAGAGCCATACAGTCATGAGCAAAACTCTCAGGTTCTACATCAGTAACATTTGTTGCATCTTCCTCATCAATTATAGGAAGAAGAGTAGCCGGATTTAAAGTAACACATCATTTGATTGTTAAATTCGATGGAGCAAAAAGAGCAGACTGGTACTTGTCAAATCTACTGGCAGACACATGTCTGGTATTTACTTTATTCATGATTTCCTGTACTGCATGTGGCACATACAGGATCAGAGCAGAATCTAGTATAAGCTCAGTCATTTTGTCTAGCAGCAAAATGCAGGCTGCTATGGCTCGCATACAACTGGGGAAGCCTTTGATGACAGGGTCTAATGAGGCTGATACATACATCAAAGGCCTCTGTTTGTCTCCATGTAGCTGGGTGAGTACACCTGCAGCAAATCCATTGACTTCATGACAGAACAACAAGAAAGACTTAGTATAGTAAGGAAGTCAAATGGCGGGAGCTTCAGACAAAATTTTAATAAGCTCCTTCATCTGCAACTCATTGTCCCATGCGAGTTTAAAAGGGTTTCTAGTGGAAGCCTCATATAGAGGAGCCATAAGTTCTGATGCATTTGGAATCCAGTCCCTACAATATCCCACTAACCCCAGGAAGGCATGTAGTTGCCGTACATTTTTTGGCTTTTCAAAGTTTTGTAGAGTTTTAACTCGATCTGGGGTTAGGTGATGGATTCCATGTGAAATGCAGTGACCCAGGAACATCACTTTCTCTTGGCAGTATTGTAGCTTATCTTTGCTAACTTTGTTGTTACTGTTATAGAGAAACACGAGAAGGCTTACTATTTCTCTGCTACAAATGTCCTTTGTATCAGAACAAATAAGCAAATCGTCTATGTACTGAAGCAAAACTGTGTTTGGGTGTGAGGGGGACCATTGGTCCAATACTTGCTTTAACGCAGTATAATATTCAGAGGGGCTACTCACACAGCCTTGGGGCAATCTTGTCCATGCTAACTTTTGGGCATCATGAGTAAATGAAAAAAGGTGCCAGCAATCTGGGTGCAGGGGCACCGAAAAGAAAGCATTTGCAAGATCAATCACTGTAAAGCAGGTGCTGGAGACAGGTATTCCACTTAGTAAAGTGCGGGGGTTGGGCACGTTCGGGGTATCTGCCTCAATTATATTGTTAATGGCTCTCAAATCATGCACCATGTGGTATGTCACCTGCCCACCCTTCTTGTCTGGCTTCTTTGCAATTTGGAACAGGGGTGTATTGACTTGGGGCTTAATTGGTACAACAACCCGTGCTGCTTTCAGTTGAGTGATTTGTTCCTTTATCCCCTCAGTCTGAGCAATACTCAGTGGGTACTGTTTAATCTGTGGGAGATGGGCTCCTGGTTTAATTTTTTTCATGACTAGGGTGCAATCCAGCAGACCTACATCATATTTGCTGGTGGCCCATAATTCAGCGGAAATCACTTTCAATTCTGGTGGAAATGGCGGAGCGGAGTCTTGGATTAAAAATACTCCACAGGCAGAATTTAAAACTTCTCCTGACAGACTGCTGACCACTTGGACTCCTGTAGGAGTGTAGTCTATGTTTGCTAAAATTTGGTTCAAAATGTCAGCTCCCAAAAGATTGGAAGAAACTGTGTCTGAAACTAACACTTTAATGACAATTTCTGTTTGCTGTCCTAGCCTGAGTTTAAGTGGCTTGGACTCAACCAAATCAGTAGAGGTCCCGGTTAGGTCAACACCAGAGATAACATTTGTAGATAATAATCCTGGAGGTAAGTCCTCTATATTAAAAACACTTCGGTTTGCACCAGTATCGATTAAACAGGTTAATTCTGTTTCTCCTCCAGGATAGGGGAGTTCTTGTAAAAATACTTTTACTCTGGCCTCAGTACCATTGTCTGCCCTATTTAACATGATTGATACTGGCATGCCATTTTCCTATGCCTGATCCACTGCTTTTGGCAGAGAACTGGGATCAGCATGAGTCTACGGTCAGGAAGATGGCAGAATTTGGCTATGTGTCCTTCCCCATCACAATTGTAGCATATAATTGGTCCCCGATTGCCATGATTTCTGAAATTGCCTTTGCCTCTTCTTCTTCCTCTCTGCTTCCCCATGTACATAACCTTGGGTTTGCTGTCTTTTTGGTTAATCCTGTTTTCTATGAATAACAGGATAGGCAGGACGTCTCGAATAGACATATTGCCTGCCTCAAGCCTTGCTGTGAACAACTATTATTTCAACTGGGGTATTAAACCATCAAGAAACCTTTGTTTCACCAGTTCTGTAGATGGAGTTGCAGTTTCTCCCGCCTTCTCTTCCTCTATTTTAATGCCTGCTTCCTCAGCCATATCGCTTAACTGCCTCCAATAAGCCCCTGCTGCTTCCTCTTTCCCTTGCTTAGCATTCATAAATTCAGCATGTCTGGTTTGTCCATATATTTGGGGCAATTTTTCCTGCAATTTCTCACAAACCTCCTATCCACTAACCATCTTACCTAGATTCTTGATGTCTACACCACATTTTTTAAGTATATAGCCAGACATATTGCTTCCCACTGCTTTAATAAGAAGCCGATGTCAGTAACAGAAGCCACATATGCTTCCTGTGCAGTGCTAAGTTTGTTTGCAAATCCAATTGGATTCTTTCTAGGATCTCCCAATCCCTCTAATATGGCTCTCATATCTTGGGGACTAAAAGGTACATGCCATTTAATTTGAGACTTACTGTGAACAGCATTACCTTCAAAAACTAATTGGGTTCTGACAGGATAAACTGCAACAGATTGCTCTGTGCCAGGGGCAGAAGGGGTGGCATCTCCCTTCCTTTTCTCTTCATCTTGCTGCCACTATTTGGAAATGATGGTTTGCTCCGGAAGTTCAGACTCTATCTCTCTTTCTCTGGCCAAAGCCTTAAGCTCAGAGAGATCTAGTTTTGCATATGTGCCTTTTGATTTATGCCAATCATCTGTTTCTAGGATATGAGCCAAATCCCTCTTTGTAGATTGATATGGGGCTGTTAAACCTCTGCTCTCTACTATATTGCATAGCTCATCTTTTGTGTGTTCCATGTAATCTAGTTCTTTTGCTTTTGTGCGTGGACCCCTTAAAACCAAACTGGCAGCCACATAAGGTGGGGGGTCCTCCTCTACAGAGCCTTCTGGCCAAACATAGTAAATTTGGGCAGTACTTTTATTAAACATCTCCGTCAAGCCAGTTTGATTTGCTACTTTAGCTTCTGTCTCCTATGTGCAAGCTATTCTTCACGTTCCTTCACTGCACAGTAGTGGGCCATAATCATGTAGAAATACTTTTAAATCAAAAGTCCCTTCCGATTTTAAAGGTTTAGCTGTTCCCTTTGTCCATTCTACCCATTTATCTAGGGGCTCAGTATAGGCGGAACCGTACCTTCGGTTCATATATTCTCTAGCGCTCATCTTGCGCTGGGCATTTTCTGAAGGCCTCTCATCCTTCATTCCCTTAATTAATTTAATGCCCATAATGACTGGCCAGTCTTCTCTACTTGTGCCTATACCCTCTTGCCTCTAAAACAAATAGTACAGCAAATCTGCAGATTTACAAGAATAGTCTCCACTTAACTATGTGGATAGAAGGGGTTTACGACAATGGACAAAACACTCATTAAGAGACCCTCCTCATCTCTTCTCTTCTCTGTGAGTTTTATCTGACCCTACCATGTGCCTCTGACCCAGGTCGCCCACAAGGAGTCAACGCAGGGAACTGCAGAGGATTTTCCCTATCCACACACAGTCCAACCCATGAAGGGGGACACAAACACATTCACACACACACTTTACCCAACCAGAAAGGTCCGAGAGTGGTCTGGTTTCCTTGAGAACTGACAGATATTATACATAGGAAAGGTATCAAATATAGAAAGCTTAAGAGCAGCTGTTATGGAAATTTGGTTGTACGCAGAGCACACAGCCAAATCTCCTGTTTCTAATCATAATAACAATTTCGTCCAATGATATAAATGCATCTCACCTTTTGATCATATGTCTCTCCTTCTGATGTAGCCCCTCCTCTGGTGTGTGTGCCCCATGCTCACAAATAGACACAACCTCATGCTTCCAGTTCCAAGATCAAACTGCCTCCTCAGCCGAACAGAGAACAATGTATACCTGGATTATTCTACTGTCTTTGTGGACGAGAGATTATCGGCAGGCGTACACTCATTGGGCCACAAATGTGTTGATCAGGCACACAGGGGCAACATGAGAGCACACTCGTTAAACCGATAATGTCTTTGCAGAGCGAACACACCCTCACCAGATGATTGTTTTGTCTTTCGCACAGGGGCCCTTAGCTGGCGGACATGTCCCCACTCCGCAAACATTTCTCTACATCCCCAAAGAGCGTTTCACTACCAAACGGATCTCAACCAGCGTCAGTCTACCCCAGTCAGCTCAAGAGGAAAGACACTGGGAGACTCTTATGACAATACATTAATATAAAATTTTCCACAACACAGCTTACCTAGCCAGCATTTGAGGTCTGCATTTCCCGATGATCCCGATCGAAGTGCGGTTCCTTCTGAAGACTCTGCCAAACTCCTGGTATCTGACTCGCCAAAATTGTTATGACTAATTTCTGATTGGGACTCTAATGCCGCGTACACACGGTCGGACTTTTCGTCTACAAAAGTCCAACGGACGCCGACGGACTAAAGCTGGCTGGTAATCCGTTCGTGTGTGGGCTTCTCCGGACTTTCAGCAGACTTTTTCAGCCTCAAATCCGACGGACTTTAGATTTGAAACATGCTTCAAATCTTTACGTCGTAACTACGACGGACCCGAAATCCGCTCGTCTGTGTGCTAGTCCGACGGACAAAAACCCATGCTAGGGCAGCTATTGGCTACTGGCTATGAACTTCCTTATTTTAGTCCGGTGTACGTCATCACGTACGAATCCGTCGGACTTTTGTGTGGTCGTGTGTAGGCAAGTCCGTTCGTTAGAAAGTCTGCTGCAAGTCCGCCGAAAGTCCGCCGGAAGTCTGTCGGACAGGCTGTCGGACTTTTGTAGACGAAAAGTCCGACCGTGTGTACGCGGCATAAAACAAAGTTAATACTGCAGCTGCAGGAACATATTCACAGGACTCAATCACTGTGTTTAAAATGTCCGTTCAGTGTCAAAATGTATTATTACATGTTATTTTATACATAGATAAGTAGGGGTGGTTGAGATGTTATTAAAAACTAACAAATAGAAATATATTATTAAAATTTAACAAACAGAAATATATTATTAAAAGCTAGCGAATAGAACAATTGCAAAAGTAAAACCTTGAGAAGGAAGGGGGGAGTAGAGAGCATTTAGTAGGAGATGTGTCTATGTGTTAGGTGAAGGTTGCAGAACATATTTCAACAGTGAGAACAAAATGGAGTCTCTTATGCTTAAATGAACAGTACAGTGAATGTCCATGTCATTAACGAAGTTGCATCAAAAAGAGAATGCAACATCATTTGCAGTTGTGTCATCATTTGGACATAGATTTAGGCACTGGCAGCTGAATTTAACAATAACAATAGTCTGGTCCCAAAATGGTCCACAAAACAGCATGGGATCCCCCCCACAAAGCACCTTGTCCACATCAACTTGGGGACAAGGTGTTTTTGGGGGGAAATCAAAGCACACTCCCCATGTTAAGGGCATATGGCCTGGTTTGGTCCAGGAGGGGGGTGCTCGCTCCCCCCTTTTTCATGGCCTGCTAGGATGCATGCTCGGATAAGGTTCTGGTATGGATTTTGGGGGGGACACCAAGCTGGTTTTTGTATAATTTTCTCCTGACATATAATCACACACATAGGTTGGACTTGATGGACTTGTGTCTTTTTCAAACCTCACCTACTATGGAACTATGGATGAAAAAAATGCATTGCTTGGCAGATAAATTACTCGCCTATTTATTGACATGTGCGTGTAGTAAAAATTTATCATCATGCCCACGGAGGTCTTCATACAGGATCATGAACTGGCCTCTCTCCTCCCTATTTGTGATTATGGGATGAACTCATTATCTTCTTATTCTCCTCCTCCTTCTCCTCTTCTCTACTTCCAGCAAGATTGCTGCTTTTTGCAGCAACAACTGTTTGGATGATCATGGGCAGAGCAGCACACATTTTGCAAACAAACAAAATCCACAGAATACAGACTGCTGGACTACCAGGAAGTGTCCAGAAAAGTCACTCTCTTTTATTATCAGCCTCACAAACACAGATAACAGTGATTGGCCTGCTCAAAATTCGCAGCTCTAATTATACACTCACATGTTACTTCGGAATCCGCGGCTAAAAATGCAGAGGAACCGCTGAACAACTTATTTTTGTCTTCGCAGTGAAATCGGAGCTTCAATTCGCACTGCACATTTGTGAACCCAGCCTCAATCTGATTCTTCCCAGATAAACCAGTAAATTAAAGGGACTCTGGTAAACAAACTATGGTCTACCTGATTCCCCCCCCCCCCTCGGTAGTCTCACGTTTGTTTTGGTATTCAGTCATTATTTGTCCTTGTCCTTGAAGTGTGTAGTTTCCACTGTGTCTGATGCCACTTTCAGAACAATCTGTATTGTAAACTAATAAAATTATCTATAGCATTTAGAATTCAACAAACAAGTTCTTTCATTTGAAATAGTTCTTTAAAGTCAGAAACAATGAACGTGAGCCCCTCCCTGTCTCACTGTCATGATAGCTTAAAGTTGCAGTGATGTTGTGTTTAGTAAAAATATCAATATTCCTTAATCACTTATTGAGAGTCCTCTAAATACATACAGTACACAGGCTGATCACCGCCTAATCTAGGCAATAACAATCAGATTGCCTATATGCCTATAGACACTGCAACCCTGGCCAAATTAACTTAGCGTGTAAAAATCAATTTTGTATCAGTTTTCCTGGGATAAGGCCTGTACAGGGGATTCTTGCTCAGTGCTTAGCCATGAATGATCGCCAGAAAAGATTGTGTTTTTAAGATGCTGTATTGTACCAAAGATCTTGTCTATGACTAGCCAGAGTATCTCTTTTTATTTCTGAAATGTAACAGTTCTGCACTGAATAAGGATTCACGGCACTTATCAGGGAGACATGATGGACAGTTGTAATCCATGGTATATGTGAACAGTCTTAACCTCTGCAAAGCTTTGAGCTTTGTGTCAGTGTTTGATAATTTCCTCCTTTTCATCGCTACTTGATATCTTGCTTTCTCTCTGCACAGCCTCTTTCTGCTGCCTCTGATTTACTTTAAACACTCTTTGGCACCTCAGTTTTTTCCAGTCAGCTTTTTTCCCCACATTTCGCTGGTATTTTTATTTGGCTTTGGTCAACAGCTTGTCTGAACCCTTGCTAGCACATTTACTCCCTTCGTATTCACCTCAATCACTTTCATGGCAGAAAGAAGTTTCATGCCTTGAGAAACTGTACTTTTGTACATCCTTCTCAGTACTTTTTGACTAGTGGTGAACTACTGCTAACCTTTATTCTGGAACAGCTTTCACTCAAAGTCCTGTCAAAAGACAACAACTCAATAGGCATAGAAGGCACTTGTTTTATGTAAGGCTTTGGAAATCACTCCTATGCATTTTATTACTGTAGTTATCAGACGGTATTCAGTCTTAAAGAAGAGAGTACCTGGGAGTGTCAAGACCCCAGGAAATGTGTCATTGTAAAAAAAGAAAAGAAGTTCAAAAATCACTGCTGCTGCTGCCACTGTACCATGGAGTTGAATCTGTCCACAAAAATAACAAAAAAAAGTACTGTATATTATCACCACATTTAAAAAAATCAAAATTTTTAGGCCAGTATAAGTTTAAAATAGTATTTTATGCATGTCACCCTCTTAAACCCTCTAACACAGATATAAGAAGGCAGTTTTTCTATTAGGGTCAACCATCCCTTTAAAAGTTGAACCTTTCTTTTGTCCATGTGGAGAATGGAAATAGGTTTGCTTAGCTTCTCCTTACCCAGCAACTTCTTCTTGCTTTTCTCAATCCTACACTGCTTCATTCATCTGCCAGGACTGGGGAAATATAACCCTGTGCAAGCTCCAAACTTGGAGCTTATACAGAGCTATGGAATCCTTCCCCACTTTCCTCTGACAGTGCTGGGAAACCATTAAGCACCATTGCTGTCACATGGAAAAGAAGGAGTAAGCCACAAATTCACCCACACTCAGAAGTGTTAGGTATTTCAATTTCCTCTCAGCAACTGAACAAAGGGGCAAGGAAGTGAAAAAAATTGAATACAATATATGTTGCTGGGGAGGAAATCGTTAAGTGACCCTTTTACTTTGCCTTGCATGAGGAAAGAATTCCTTTTCAAAAATAAAGCAGAAAAAACATAAAATAAAGGTCCATGTATAAATTTTAACCTGATCACTTAAAATTTTAATTGTTTCAACTTTCCATTTGCATATACAAAACACCTAAAGCATGTTAGGGTTCTACTTAAAGAGATAAAAAAAAACCTTTATATAAGCCCACTAAAGTGACTAGTCTCAGGTGATAAACAATGATGAAGCAAATCCTTACACATAAGCTGTGCCTCTTTATCTAAAGCTCTCTCTTGAGCCCTCTGAAGTACACAGAGCAGACCATATTTCTTAGCTTTCAGGAGGCAGGGGGTGGTGCAATTTTACTCTGATTTGCATGCTACCCAAGTGTGAACATGAGTTAAAAAAGGTTAAACAAAAGAAGGGTATGTGACTGGCATTAGTCTGCATTCACACTTGTGTAGAAAAAATGTATGTAGCACTTGTGGTACCATTCCTCGTTAATGGCACCCCAGACGTTGAAAGCAAAAACACATGATAACATGCACAGTTAATTTGTGAAGCTCAAAAAGGTATATGAACTTCTTTGCCACATTTATCATATGTGGGGTAGACCATTGAAATTAATGGGCCGTATTATGTGCAAGTGTGATAAAAAAGTGCATATGCTTGATGCCTGATGTTGCGCTACATAGTGCGAATGGCGGCTTAGGATGATGCATTGCGAAGATATTACATTTCTTTATACAAAATCTTATACGTTACACTTTTGGTAATTAACTTCCAAGGCACTGCTGAAATTCTTCAAAATAAGCCAGATGAAAAGTTCCGTGGTCATCAATCCAGTTGTTCTGTATTTAAAATATAACTTCATGTTCCATTATCCTTCAGTGCCCTCTGGCTGTCAGAGGAAAGTCTAATGTAGGATGACTGCATTTTTGGAGCAGCTGCATAGGGGTAGCACCATGAGCAGCCAGTGAGAGCACATAAGGCAATGCAGCTTTTTTAAAATGTGTGCAGAGCATTATCCAGAACAGCAGAAGCAGAAAAAGCAATGGAGATGGAAGTCTGATTTGATAAGCAAAGTGTTTAGAGTATTGTCACTTTCAGAGTTTTTTTACTCATCTTAGTTAATGAAGTTAAACAAAGTGAAATTTCACTTTGCTACCTTTAATTATTCAATCATGTGAAAGCAAAAATCCTATTTTTTATTTTTCCTTGCACATGAGTAGGTATTCTTTACAAGCTGAATTTTTATTTTGTTTAACCCCAATCACTAAATTAGGTAAACAATCACTTTTTAGAGTTAAAATGCAGTGTACAAGCAAATATGCTCTACTGCTTTATCAAATTAACCCCAGTATACCACTTCCCCTGAATCTCTTACAAGTCAACAGGAGTGATTCCCTGACATACAGCCGCACAGCCGCAAAATACGTTTTCAAAAAAGCTATACTTTTTATCATTAAAACACAGCCCTTGGACCCTGGACAGACACTTGGCACTTAATCCTCTCCCTGACAAATTAAGAAGGATGAATGCGTCCTTCCAAAGCAGGTTCCCAGCATGCTTGATTGCATGAAACAGTAAATCTGCCACACAGAGATTCCTGAAGGATCTCTACCCCTTTGCTTAACTCCCGAGATTCCTGAACCATAACTTCTAGGAGAGCATTAGGAGATCCATACCACACTCCAGCTGTTAGACTCTCCTTTGAATGAATGTGCAATGGAACAGATATCCTTACAGCAGCTCTTAAAATCCATGAATCAGCTTGATGAGATTTTTCTTTCTCCCTGAACACTTCTTGCATTGTTTTTTTATTTGACCACGAAAACCTTTGACTATACTAAAGCCATTTGCCCTCAGAAAACGTCCAATAGTTTCCCACAAGGGATAGGCCATGAATTCAGACCAAACCCAAATAAAACTTTTGGTTTGGAATTTGACTAAACTTTAGGGGTGATCACCCATTTGCCCCGCGATTGAACCTTCAGCTGTGCAGGAAAATCATATTTTGTAGAGGACTACTCATGATACTAAATATGGCAGCTTCCGCAGGGTGCCTAGATGTTAGGGAGCCATGAACACCATTGTCATAAAATCCATGATTCATCCTCCCTGATCATTCAGCTGTCAGCCCTGCCTTCTCTGCTGACAGCTGAAATGTAAACAAAAGGTTGGGCAAAATTTGGTCAATTTCCATGGCCATATTTGGTCAATGATTTTGACCAAATATTTCCATGTCCATATTTTGTCAATTACATCAGCAACCATCCCTGAACCTTTGTTGCCATTTTTAGCTGTCAGAGGTTTAGATGTTGGTCTCAGCATGTTTTTGTTTTGGCAGGCATCGGGCGTATTTACTACTAACATTTATTTTTTGTGAATGAATAGGAGTACCATGCACCCTTTACTCATTCACATAGGAGGTAGTATCTAGGGGGCCCCTTATTTTTAAAAGAGGCGTAAGGATTCCAATAATTTTACTGCCTGCAGACCCCATAATAACCAGGCCAGTGTTGTGAGTAAGAGGCCCCTCTCCTACAACATGGAGACTAGGTATTATGACAAGGGGTGTCTCCTCCGGCAAGGTACCGTGGCCTGGCATGGTTCACGAGGGGGGCAAAAATGTATCCACCCCTTTCCTTGTCTGCCAGACTGCATGCTTAGATATGGGTCTGTAATGAATTTTGGAGGGGAAGCCTATGCTTTTCTTTTTTTGTGACGTTTCCCTTAAAATCCATTTCACACCCAAAAGGTCTATGGACCCTCATCGGATCCTAGAATAAGGATCTGGTATAGATGAAGGGAATTCCTGTCAGCTTTACTTACAAACAGAAAAAAGCAGCCAGGAGCTGCCATTTACCAGCTTTTTAAAGTGTATTTTTGTTCTTTGCAAATGGCAGTTGTTGCTGTAGTATACAGTAAATCGTACAAATGTGCTACTTCATAGGCAGGTTCAGGAAACTCGCATTTTTTATATTGCCCTTTCAGCATGAATAGAATCACTGCTCCCCGCCAAACAACTGAGATGAGCTCAGTACCTTACTATCCAAAAAAAACTAGGTAAATACTTAACTTGGTTTCTAGACAATACTACAAATGAAGAATTAACCCTGGCAAACTGATTGTCCATGAACATAAGCAAAAACAAGCTGCATGCTTTATCCCCCAATTTAGGACACTTCCACTGATATTGCAGAAGTATTTCAACATTTTCATCAATTCCCATATACCTGTTGTAGCGACACCACTATCCCTCTACCACTGGACAAGATACATGCTTACTGATGAAATGCCTTCCTGCTCATATAAATGAGGTGGAGCATTAAATGCTTGAACAAGTCATAACTGAAGCAGAACTCCTACATGCACTCTCTGATATAGCCATGGAATAGTTTTGCTTGTCTTTACTATAAAGAATTTAAATATATACTCATCTCACACTTTTTCACACATGCAAATCATCTAGCAGCAGGTAACCCCTATAGCTCCCCCTTCCCCACAGACCAGCATCCTTCTGTGCCCACATTTTAGTATTACACTCATACAGGACAAAGAAAAACCATTTGAATCACAGACCTACACTACTGTGCAAAAGTTTTAGGCAGGTGTGGAAAACTTTTAAGCTAAGAAAAACTGTGCTTGGTGCAAATACTAAATTTAAAATAAATCATAATTATGAATGAATTAATTAATACAGCAGCACTCAATAACACATATCAATACACATTTGATAATAAACTGATAACAAATATTGTTGTACTGTGTCTTTAAATAAATTATGTGCAAACACCACAATTTGCAAACATGTAGATAAATTAAATATTCATTAAATATAAATAATCCATCACTGTTAATCATAAAACTTCATATGTAGCCTTTAAATCAGTGTAGCACATCCCCCGTAGGAGCCTCTGGTGAATAGGGATCCCCCACCCTGCACAGCCAGGCACACCCAATTTCCACAGGCTCGCTTGAGACAGGAAACAGTCCAGCAGCTTTGTTTTTGTATTTTTATTAGGGGTTAATAAACTTGGATGGGGATAAAAATGGGATGCCCCCTTGACTGGAACAAACTTCTTCAGGGGCACTTTAACTATATACACTCTCTGTATACACTCCTCTTCCTCCAGCACATCCCTTTCTTGCAAAAACAAATCAAACCCAGCTGGAACACAGTTTGGTAAATCTGGCAAGGCACTCAGCCACATCAAGCAAAAGGCCTTTACAGGCAAGGGCCCCTTTGGTGTGTAGAAAAAGACCAGTGTCCAGTTACATTCCTGTGGCTATTGATCCCAGCACCATCCCTTCAGGTACCACCAGCCCGCCTGGCTGAAGCTGCCCCTTTCACTAGCCCTTCTGGAGATCTCCTGGGTGTGCTAGCTGTCTCCTGCTGTCCTCACTCTTGCTCCCGTGCCTCTGGAGAGGACTCTTCCATGTGTTTTGAGAAGGATCTCTCTAGCACCCGAGCCCCAGGCCTGAGGTCACCCCCCCCCAAGACAAGGAGGATACCCTCAAGGACCTCCAACAGCCTCCTCGGCACTCCATCTCCAGCCTCCATCCGAACTCCGCACTGCCTCTGCTGGCCTGACTCTGAGTATTTAAGAGGGGCCTACCCGTTGCCAGCCCATTTGCTGGGGATTGGCTGGGGCCCTCCTCAATACTCTAGGCAGCTCCTCCTAATCTTCCTCCCATTCTTATGGAAAGTACTCAAATGTTCCAACAAGTAGGGGGAGGCATCAGAGGTAAATAAGAAATAATACCTCTGCACTGCCTCTGCCTCTGTAGAACAAATCCACAGTGTATGAACTAATGCGTATAATAAGAAACTCAAACTATATATATTAGCCAAGTGTGGTTGCTGCAAACACCGTACTGTGTTCCCATCAGTAATGAAATAATAAATATGAATAATCATTGCGCATTCCAGAAAAAATTAACTAATACTATAAAACAAATAAACCTTAAATGATCCGTGATGAAAATATGTAAAATCATCAAATGAAATCAATTCAAAATCAGTGCATTAGAATAGTTCAATAAAAGTAAAGTGCATGTGTGCTTAAAAATGCATAGTAGTCCATGTCAAATGATAAATAAGGTGTCTAGTTTTCTTTCTTCAGTGCAGGCAGCTTCAGTGTGACAACATATAAACAAATTGTGTACTTCCACCCAAACGTGACACCTCAGTGCTCCCAGTATTCTCACCTAAATAAGTATTCAAATACACATTTACATATAGAAATCCTCCTCCATCGATGTTCACCACCTTGTAGTTCTTTTCAGTTGATTCGGATATCCTCTGATGTTGGTCCCTTTAAGACTCCCTCACATGCGCTCATACATATGTTAGGGTAAAAACAAAGTGACCTCCCATTGTGTAATATTGTCAGTAAAAAACTTTTTAATAAAGGAGTAACTCTTACATCAGAAAAGCAGTAAAATGCCTTTTGTATTATATACTCAGCATAAAAAGCTCTCCAACACATCACTTCCAGTCTGGGATGCCCTACATGTTACATCACGCCCATGTGACTTCATCAAGGTCTCCAACTCAACTGAAAAGGACTACAAGGAGGTGAACATCGAGGGAGGAGGATTTCTATATGTAATCAAATGTGTATTTGATTATTTATTGGGGTGAGAATACTGGGAGCACTGAGGTGTCATGATTGGGTGGAAGTACATCATTTGTTTATATGTTGTCACACTGAAGCTGCCTGCAGTGAAGAAAGAAAACTAGACACCTTATTTATCATTTGATATGGACTATTATGCACTTTTTAGCACACATGCACTGTGTGAATGGATTTAATTTGATGATTTGATCTATTTTCATCACAGATCATTTGAAGACATTTGTTTTACAGTATTAGTTTATTTTTCTGGTATGTGCAACACTCATTCATATTTATTATTTCATTGAGGTACCAGAGGTGCTGCCCGATGAGTCATCCAGCCTCCCTGGATCACTCACTCCGACCCAGATTAAACACAGACTTGGCTGCCAATCAAGCCTTAATTTACATAAACTACAAAAAAACTATGTACAATATCTAGCACTCTACACTAGAGGGTGTTACATCAGAAATTCATAAAAATGTGCAAACACCACAATGTGCAAACATGTGATTGGTAATGAAAGTCCATCATTGTTGATCATGGGCTTCGTAGTTACTCCATGTGATCCACCACCACACAAAGCCACTTCCTATGGGGGTACCCGTGCAGGCTCGCTTTCGAGCCACCTTTCCTACCTCCATTGACACAAACTATTGGCTCCTGCTGTTCTCAATCTGCCCAGAGAGGAGGAACATAGCCGAGAGACCCTTAGCTTTTATGCACAGCACAGGATTGTGAATGGGTTCAGGTAAGTTTATAGGGGTCTGGGGTGATTCTGTTACACAGAAGATTTTTACCTTAAGGCATAGAATGCAATGAGGTAAAATAAAAAAAAATGTTAGGCTTTAGAATCACTTTAAGGAGTCAGTAATATGTGCTGCATATTGTGCAGGGGTCTGGGGTGTGAAATGCACAGTAGGGGTCAGGACTACAAAATGAAAATGGTGCAGAAGTCAGGGGTGTGTAATGCACAGTGTAGCAATCAAAAGAGTGCAAAATCCCCCCCAGAAGCAGTACTCTCCCCCACTTTAACCTTTCATCAAAACACCCCACCCCCTAAAAAAACAGCACTAATCAGCACACTTACCCTTCCAGCACAAATCCCCCAACCCCAGTCCCCCTTCACAGCACAAATCTCCCCCCTTCTAGCATGTATCTTCTCCATCACATTCCCCTTTCACAGCATAGACCCTCTCCCACCCTCACAGCACAATCCCCCCTAACATACCCCTTCTAGTACAAATCCTCTTTCCCCACATATCGCTCCAGAACAAATCTTCCCATCCACCCTCCCAGCACAAATCCTCCCCTAATCCACCCACACAGCACCACCACAAATCCTCTTCCACTGAAATTTTCCTTTCATTAAAATAACATGCAGCCAGTGGGGAGAGAGGCCAACTACTGTTGTATGAGTGAGTGCTGTGTTGGAAACCCAGGTGAACCCAGCAGCAGAGCAGGCAAGTGCCCTAAGTGCCCTTTACAAGCAATCGTTCGTGCTCAGGAATTTTTTGAATCACAATATTTTCTGCAGAAGCTCACTGACGCCCCCCTCCATGCTGACACACAGTGCCCAGGGCATGGACACATTCTGCCCCCCTCCTTCCCTTGTCCTGGGCCTGCTTATTGCCAAGACATATAAAAATAACTTGTCCTCTGGTGGTTCACTTACTTGTAACATGCATTGCAGGACCAGGTCAAGATGCAATACAGCACTTTGAAAGGAACTTAGTAACAGGTAGAATATGAGGAGGTGGAGCACCCAAATATTTTCTAGGGGTTCCTACAACTGCTCAGCCACCAGTTATTGGGTGGTCTCAGCATCAAAGAGCATCACACAGCATCCATTGGAGCAAAGAAGTCACTGGACAGAAGGGTCTAGTGTTATTGTGCTCCAGCTCTCAAGCAGAACTCTGCAGGCCCATATTGCCTACAGCAACACAGCCTACGAAAAGGGTCACACCCACTAAGCTCCAGTCCTAGGGGTTCTTCATAGAATACCTGCTCATAGGGGACCGTCCTCTTGGCTTAGTTTAGAATTGAACTTAGTTGTTTTTTTCTAAGCCTGGTTTAACTTACTAATGATAAACTCGGCCAGGTAACAAGACAGAGAGAACTCCCTGCACCACCACCCTATTACAGTATTCTGGCACTCCCTCAGAAGAGTGACTAGAAAATATTGTGATTCAAAAAATTCCTGAGCACCATATTCTAGGAAAGAGTTTACAAAATATCAAAACACTAGTGCAGCAAGGGTGTCGTGGAACAATCCAACAGAGGGAGTGGATGCAACGGTCACAGAAGGTTTGTAGTTTTAGAGACGCAGACATCTCGCCAATAGAGTCCCAAAGAAATATGGAAAAAAGTTTATGTTGCCTAACTCTTCAGAAATTTTTAGCATATATATATTTATTTAATTTTTATGTTTTTTTTCCACAACATACATGGAAAATCATTACAATGGAGTTTGGTTCATTATTTTGTCTAACATAGAAATTTCATCTAAAAATATATATCATTAAAAGACTCCTTAACAATATATATATATATATATATATATATATATATTAGTATAACAGTAACAAAATGTAAACCAACAACAAACCAACAAAAAACAGCAAAACACACACACAAAAAAACTCTTTGGCATGTAGCAAAATCTGAAATATTAGTTTTGGGGGCCTGACTCTTTAAATTTAACCTGACCTCGCCTAAAAATTGCTTAGGTTAATGATTTTGAGATGTCTGAAAGTATCTGTCTTAGTTTTCAAATCAATACTGGTGTTGAATGTCTGATGCCCACTGAGGCCCAAGCATTTCAGACATACCTGAAGGAGGAGTAAGCATGCTCCGAACACGAGCCCTGCTCGCTCACCTCAGAACCCAGTAGTGACGCCATCTACCACTCACAAGTGTACCCAAGTCTACAGGAAGTGCTGGGAGGGAAGTTTCGGTTGAACATTTATCAGCCGCATGCGTCTATCTCCAGAGCAGAAGAACCTTTTGTACACCAAGCATTTTTATGCTTTTATCCTGTAAATTGCTGTCTTAATTCTGGAATAAAAACATCTTTAACTGCTACACTCAGATGGCGCTGCCCCTTCTCTCCTCTTGTATTTCAGCAGAGTCCCTTATTAGAGCCAGCAGCCCTTTGAAATCAGCAAACCCTCAATTATCTCATGTACTGTATCCAGGAACTTTTTTTCAGCATATGAACTGAATTACTTATATTGATTTGATTTGATTTTTATACATCTCTATAACTGCCTCTTGGCTGGTGTCGGTTCCAACTTGGTCTCTAGTGTGCTAATACTGTTTGTTATCTGTAATGGGAGGACATGCACCAACATCTGAAAGAACTCTGATATATACTGTACTATTCAAAGGATATAGAATATTCTTAAAGTTTCCCTACAGCCTTATCAATTTGTGTCTAATATGAGTCCCTGACATTTGTGGCAATGTGTGTGCCTAGTAATCCCTGTGAAGATCCTAGATAATAGTACTAAAAAAAATAAACACATTATCCCTGTTATTGTCCCTGGTTATGCATTTGAATTTGTATGTGTTTTATATTGTTCTTAGTAATGTTTATCTTGACAATTTTCCTGGCATTGTGTGTCAATGTTAATACACATTCTGTGCAGCAAATATACAGCTAACTAAATGTATGTCTAATGAAAGGTTTAAAATATGAGTTTGTTTATGTACAAATCTAACAATGAAAAATGCGTACATTTGAATCCAGCCACCTTATTGCCTCTATTGGAGGAGGCTGGAGACAAAGGAAGACACATGTGTTAAATTGATGGTGTAGGAATCAGCTGCTGTGAGCCCAGTGCAGGACACACTCCCTGAAGACCCAGATATTACATTTTTTGTAGATATGAGTACGCAGTTTATCACCCAGAAGGATACTCTGTATTCAAAGTAATTGGATCCTTTTTCCCCAGCTCAAGAAGCAGAGCTCCATGTTTTAGCAAAGCCTGTGAGAAGGATACTCTGTATTCAAAGTAATTGGATCCTTTTTCCCCAGCTCAAGAAGCAGAGCTCCATGTTTTAGCAAAGCCTGTGAGCTATAAAAAGAGTGTATATTTGTATAGATAGTCAAGATATTGAGAGCTTTTGGTTCCATTTGAAGGGCCAGAAGTTTGTTTTTACTTCGGCAGGTAAACCAACCAAGCATGTCAAGTTAATTTGATTGGCTGTTTTCAGCCTTCCAGGTTCTTGCTGAGGTAGCCATATTAACTTTCACACATGGAAGCAGACCAGGTGACTAAGGATGCTGCATTTACAGCCCCGGACACTTGATGGGTCTGTGCAACTCACAGATTCCACCCTAGTTCTGGCCCAGTATAGCTGGGATTAATAATTCAACTATTAAGGACCCCAGAACGAGAAGAACAAGTGGTCCACAGGGCGCAACTTCTTATGAAACAGGACTTTGGAAAAGGTGATAATTTATGTCTGCCAGCCACTCTTTTCCCCTCCAGCTTGACACATGGACTGTGTCATCAGTCACAAGCAGTTATGGCTGGCTTAGTAAATGAGCATGGGATAGAGCCAGGGTTCACCACATTTTTTTTATAAAATACCACTTCTTGTTTTACCTGTTACCAAAGGTGTTACCAAAAGCTGAACATCCCTTCCAGAGATTACAAAAAAGATATATCCAGATGCCCAAGTCAGGATCTTACAAGTATGCATTTTGTCTGTATGGACATTTTTTCTCGATGTCCAGTGGCAAATGCTACTGCAAAGGCCACAGTAAAAAGTGTTATCAGAAGTAGTTTCTAAATATAGAGTGCAGAAAGTACAGATGGTAACAGAGGAAATCATTTTTATAGGAGAGTCCTTACTAGAACTTTTGAGGTTTTATTTTTACACCCCCTGCTGTCTACAATGTAGCGGGCAAAGTAGAGTAAGAAACTAGAAAACTTTTGCCTGAATGTTTTCTTATATTTTATCAAGCCTAAGGGGAATGTTGGACTCTCTCCCTATGGGATTTGGTTTGGGAGTGTGTTACTCACTTGCTTATATTTTGTCTCAGCAGCTGAAGTCCTCCATTCGGATCTCACAGAGAATGTTGCTGATCTTTTAAGGTTTTTGACAAACTCATTTATGTGTTTTCTCCCCAATTCCAGATCCTAAAAGTTTGGAAGGATCTAAAACTAAAGCCAGGTGACTTTTGGATTGTTAAGGGACATTTATATATAAGGAAATGTTTGGAGGCTCAATAAAGCATCTATTTCATGTACAGTTTTTGCAAAACTTGAAGGAAAAGTCACCTGGATCCACACCAGACACTGCAAAAATGACTTAATTAAAGAAATCTCTGTGTTTGATTTGTTTCCCTCTTGTGATCACAGTCTAGGGTACTTTTTGATTCAATTACTTTAATTGTAAGGGATATATATATTTGAAAAGTAGTTTAGCCATGTTGAAGTCATATTTTGTCTTTTGTACGTTTTCCATTTTATGTAGAATTGTCTGTGTTTATATATGCTGATAAGTCAGCATGCTCACAATTAAGCTAGAAGGCCATTCTGGCCACAGGAGTGTACAGCCAGTACTCTGTAAATATGTCTTATTAATCATTTGTTTTTCACAATGAAAAGTCATTTGGTAATGAAAAAGTTGCTCAGCTATTATTTTCTCCACAATGGAGTTTTTTTTTGCCTCTTTGGCCAGGACTACCTCCACCTAAGCGTGTGGAGGTTCCAGGTAAAGGTGATAGCAGGTATGGTTAGTGATCAAAATATTGATCAAAAGAGGGGAGACTGTAATGGAAATTTGTAAGTTCTGTATATAATTTTATTCTATTTTGTATGTATTGCACACTACCCTCACTGTGCACACAGCACTAATAATGTTTTCAGTACATGTTTACATTCTTTCGAGTCCTGATTAGAATTAGCCTGTCTATGTAACGCCCCTTGTTACCATAAACGTACAATTGTAATTTTAATGTGATACCTACCTAATCATTCGCATAAAAACCTTCAATTGCATCATAAGAAAGCAGAACAGTTATTTGGAAAGATGCTGAGCATATCTTTTGTGTCTGTTCCCTACTGCAGTAGTTATTATTAATTTGGAACCACTAATCAATATGAGGATAGGAGTTGCCTATCATCAATTTAACCAAGTCACTGTCTACTCAGGTATTTGGCTTTCTAACAATTGACTGTCCTTTTTGTTCTTGCACATGTTTTTGTTGTATCTCATTGCACCTCCACCCTTTTGTTCAGCATCACCTCCTATAGCCTCACAGTGTATGGCCTCCTCCTGATCCCACACTCATGCATGGCCCGCCACTGCGGCGAATGGCACTGAGACATCAAGGGCGCCCATCCACCACAGCGCTTGGATCGTTAAGGAGAGCTGGTCTACACAGTGACTCTATGCGTAAAAAAGTGAAGTTCCTCCATTATTTTGTAATGTTTTTATTTCTTGCTCCTACCTTCCCTAGTTCCTCCCCTCTTCTGGTTCCTCTCCCCAGTGACACCCATCAAACACCAGAAACTCAGGCAACACTTCTTCCTCATAGCCAGTCCACCCTGATACGCACTGACAGGTCAGCCCCTTTCGTCAGGTCTACACCTGATGTAAACAGTATACCGTTCCATATCACACACACGACCTCACCCCCATGAAAATCACCTCTTGGAATGTGAAAGGGTTTAGGTCCCCCTTTAAGAGACTTAAAGCGGAGGTTCGCTAAAAAAAAAAATATTAAAAGCCAGCAGCTACAAATACTGCAGCTGCTGACTTTTAATACATGGACACTTACCTGTCCAGGGAGCCCGAGATGTCAGCAGCCAAAGCCGATCTGTCCTTCGGCTCTCGGCTGCTGCCGCTGCCATCCTCGGTAAGGGTATAAGGAAGTGAAGCCGTGCGGCTTCACTTCCTGGTTCCCTACTGCGCATGCGCGAGTCGTGCTGCGCGTCCTCTCTGGTCCCTGCTGTGTTCTGTGTCTCACAATACATAGTGGTGGAGGAGAGCGTAGGAGCCAGAAGTGGCATAGGTCACCGCAAGCTCCGCGGTGATCTATGCCAGGAAGTGGGAGCAAATACCTGTATTAGACAGGTATCTACTCCCCCCCTCCCCCCTGAAAGGTGCCAAATGTGACACCGGAGGAGGGGAGGACTCCAAAAAGTGGAAGTTCCATTTTTGGGTGGAACTCCACTTTAAACCTTAGAGACTGAAAACCGATATTGCCTTGCTTCAGGAAACTCACCTAATTTCCCCTGACCTCCACCGCATGAAAAAACTCTGGGTGGGCACTGTTCTGGGCTCACATGCACTCATTCGTAAAGCAGGGGTTATCATATTGATCCACAAAAACCTTCCCTGCGAGGTACTGTCCGTAGACACCGATAGCCAGGATCGTTTCATCTCCATACACATAAAATTAGGAAACAGAGAACTAGTGATCTCCCACATATATGCCCCGAACAATCCCGGCAAACAATTTCTTAGTGAGATGTTCACCTGGCTGCTATGCGCTCTGTACCTACCACATATAGTTGGGGGAGATTTTAATACTACCCTGCACCCGATAGATGACAGATCTTCCTCCAAACGATTGCGACCACCACCCACGACCTGTGATTTTACACACTTCGCATCCACTATGGACTCTTTCCACTTCCATGACATCTGGCAACTCTACCACCCAGCGGATAGGGAATTCACCTTTTATTCCAACCCTCGCAACATTTTCATTAGAATCGACTACCTCTTTTGCACTGACAGCCTTATCCCAATGATCTCAGAGGCAGATATCCATGACATCGCCATCTCAATATCACTAGACACCACTGACTTACCTCCCACTCCCAAACTTTGGCGCTTCCCCTCTTATCTCCAAAATAACTCAGATTTTCAACATTACGTGGAGTAAGCTTGGTCTGAACTCTCTACAGCCAATTCTCCCCATGCTGACAACCCAAACCTCTTCTGGGAAGCTGGTAAAGCCTTCATCAGAGGCCGAATCATCTCATACGCTGCTTCTCTCAAGAGAACTACCTTGGCAAACTATAAGAAGGCCAGCGCCAACCTATGCTTGGAGCAACGCGCTCTTTAAACTAGGGACTCCCCTGAAAACAGAGTACATTGGCAGGCAGCAAAAAGGGCATTTGACACCTGGGCAGATACCCTTGAACAGACAAAAAGGGCCCATATGGAAGCCACCCTCCATAAATTTGGCAACAAAGCTGGCAAACTGCTAGCAAGACTTTGCAAAGGCCCTTTCTGCCCGACGCACATCACCTCCCTACGGGACACTGCAGGCAACATTAAATCCTCACAACAGGATATTAACAAAGTTAAGCTACAATATTATTCCTCACTATATGCCACCGACCCCATGGACATGAACGCCACCAATTCCTTCCTAGACAGACTGTCTTTACCCACGGTCTCTCCCTCCCAACTTGAACCCTTTAATGCACCTATCTCCCTACCCGAAATATCCAACGCCATCCGGAACCTAGCTCCCTCTAAAGCCCCAGGCCCTGATGGGTTTACAGGGGAATTTTATAAGGCCCTGCAAACTATAACCGAGCCCGCTCTCCTCACAGTCTATAATGGTATATGTACTGGTGGCCCCTACTTACCAACCAGGAACCAGGCCATCAAACTACTTTCAAAAAAAGGCAAAGACTCCCAAGAACCAGGCTCATACTGACCAATCTCACTCCTAAACTTAGACATTAAGATAATCTCAAAAAGAGTAGCTTCCAGACTAGCCACCATCATTCCCTCTCTGATACACCCAGCCCAATCAGGCTTTGTGAAAGGGAGAACAGCCACTATAAACATCCGAAAGGTAATGATGGCCCTGGACCATGCCAAGAACAACCCGGGAGGGGACCACGCCATCATCACTCTGGATGCGGAAAAAGCCTTCGATAATGTAAGCTTCAAATGGCTATCAAGGGCCCTATCAAAAATGGGCTTCACGGGCCCTTTCAAACACCTCGTACACGCCATGGCTGGTGGCGGCTGGCCTCCTTTCAGATGAATTCTGCCTCTACAAAGGCACAAGACAAGGCTGCCCCCTATCCCCACTCATCTTTACCATTGCACTAGAACCCCTCTCCCGATACCTCACCCAAAAGGCCCCACTACACAGAATCAAAATAGGCACACAAGAACTACGCACGTCACTCTTCGGCGACAACGTCCTCATTTTCTCGACCAATCCCTCCTCTAACAAGTCCACCATCAAAACAATCTTTGATGAATTCAGACTCTGCTCGGGTCTCCGCATAAACTACAGCAAGAGCGAAATCCTACCCATAGGCATTTTATATGTCCCTCCCTGGGCTCAACACTCACCCTTCTCAGTAGCCAACTCATACATAACATATCTAGGCATTAAGATAGGAAAACTGCCCTCTTCTATATACCACCTCAACTACCCCTCCTGATAAAAAAAAATAACTCAAGAATTAGGAAACTGGATGGATCTGCCCCTTTTACTCCTGGGAAAATGTCACCTAGTAAAAATGGTCAGTTTTGCTCGATTGCTACACCCACTCCAAATGATCCCCCTGCTTCTGAAACACAAAGACATCACAACCCTAAACAATGCCATCTCCAAATTTCTATGGCGCAACAAAAGACCACGTATAGCCTTTGCAAAATTATATCTTCCCAGACACAAAGGAGGAATTGGTCTCCCAAACGTCAGAGCTTATAACCTTTCCTGCTTACTCAGGATAGGCATAGACTGGATATCGCAATCCTCTCGCTACTCAAACTACTCCATTGAATCTTCAATGGCCCACCCCTACTCCTTGGTGGCCTTTCTTCACTGCAGGTGGAAATCTACTCCCCTACAACATAATCTTCTTCTCAGAGACACAGACATAGCTTGGAGGGAAGTAAGGAGAGCACTAAAGCTATCGCCCTTTATATCCAGGCATCTCCCGATTCAGGGAAATCCTAGCTTCTCACCAGGATTGGAATACAAACCCTTCTCTATCTGGCAACAAAAAGGCCTCACAAACTTTTCCACCCTATGCAATATGGAAACAGGACGCCCTTACAACTTCTCTTTCATCGCAGAAACATTCTTCCCCCCTCAATCCCATGCTTTACATTATGCGCAATGCGTCAGATTTATAAGTATCGGGAACCATGAATCAGACCGAGACAGAAGTATAGTTAAATCACACTTGTTTAATAATAATAATAATAAGGTAAATAGAGTAAGCGTAGTCAAAACAAGCCAGAGTTCAGTAACTGGATTGGGTAGTCAGCCAAGCAAGTGTCAGAGAGCCAGAGATAAATGTAGTAGTATAGTAAGCAGGATCAGGAGCCAGAAGGAACGTCAGCTGAGCAAGTCTTCAACAGGAATGCAGGAGTAAGTCTCTGTGATGTTGACAAAGGCAGAGATCAAGTGAGCTGGACGACTTTAAGTAGGCAGGACTGATGAGCAGAATCAACAACAGCTGAGTAACTGTGGAGAGAGATGGGAGCTGGCAATTAGCTGACAGCTGAGTGGCCAGCTCAGAGAAGGAAGGGCTGAGCCCAACCCTGATAGTACCCCCTCCTCAATGACCCCTCCCCTTCAGAGGACCACCGGGCTTGAGGGGAAAACATCTATGGAAATCACAGAGGAAGACAGGGGCATGTACATCCGAGGATGAGATCCAAGAGCGTTCCTCCGGACAGTACCCTTCCAATGCACCAGGTACTGTATGCACTCGCGGAACCTACGGGAGTCAACAATGGATTGTACTTCATACTCCTCATGGTTCTCAACCTGTATAGGGTGAAGACGTGGTACCGAGGTGGTAAAGCAATTGCAGATCAAAGGTTTCAATAAGGAGACATGAAACAAATTTGAGTTGTGCATACTAGGAGGAAGGTCCAAGGCGTAAACCACTGGGTTAATCTTGCGAAGGATATGGAAAGGCCCAATAAAACGAGGTGCGAACTTCAAAGAAGGAACACGAAGTCGGAGGTTGCGAGTCGACAGCCAAACTCTGTCCCCAACCTGGTAGGAAGGTGAAGGCAGGTGTCTGCGGTCAGCATGGAGTCTGTACCTATCGTTAGCATGTTGCAAAGCCTCCTGAACTTGTGCCCAAGTGGAACGAAGACCACAGAGATGCTCCTCTAATGCAGGAATACTCTGCGGAACAAACGAGTCAGGCAACATGGAAGGTTGGAAACCATAATTCACCATAAATGGGAACAATCGGGAAGCAGAATTCAAGGCACTGTTGTAAGCAAACTCTGCCCACGGTAATAGGTCTGACCAGTTGTTATGATGGTCAGAAATATAGCAACGTAAGAATTGCTCCAAGGTCTGATTGGCTCGTTCTGCGGCCCCATTAGACTGCGGGTGATACGCAAAGGAGAAAGCAAGCTGAATTCCCAACTGTGCACAAAAGGCTCGCCAGAACCGGGATACAAACTGACTACCCCTGTCTGAGACAATCACCTTGGGTAGCCCATGTAAGCGAAAGATCTCCAGAGCAAAAATGGAAGCCAGTTCCTTAGAAGTGGGCAGCTTCTTAAGTGGAATACAATGACACATCTTTGAGAATCGGTCAACCACCATAAGGATAACAGTGTTGTCTTGGGATTGGGTAACTCCACAATGAAATCCATAGACAGGTGGGTCCAGGGCCTCTCTCCATTGGGTATGGGTTGTAGGAGGCCCACTGGAAGGTGTTTTGGAGTCTTAGTCTGAGCACACATGGAATAGGCAGCAACGAAGGCAGTTACATCAGCCAATAGACTAGGCCACCAGAATTGTTGGGAAATGGCCCAAACAAGTTGATTCTTCCCAGGGTGGCCAGCTGCCTTGGGAGAATGGTAGGTCTGGAGCACGGCAGTATGGAGACTCTCTGGGACAAAGCAGCAGTCACAAGGTTTCTAAGGAGGAGCATGGACCTGAGCAGCAAGAATTTTGTCTCCCAAAAAAGAAATAAGACTGGTGTGAACCGTAGCCAGAATACGATCAGGAGGAATCACAGGAATCGGAAACCGACTCCAACTTGGAAGCGGAGGGAAATTGTCGTGACAAGGCATCAGCCCTTACATTCTTAGTACCAGGTAAGAATGAGACAATGTAAATAAAACTCGACAAGAAAAGAGCCCATCGCTCCCTTCTGGGAGAGAGGCGCTTAGCCTCAGACAAGAATGTGAGATTCTTATGGTCAGTAAGAGAGAGAACCGGCACAGTGGTACCTTCAAGGAGATGTCTCCATTCTTTCAGGGCTAAAATGATCGCCAACAGCTCTCTCTCAATCTCGTAATTGCACTCTGCAGGTGACAATTTCTTGGAAAAGTAGCCACACGGATGCATAGTGCTCTCAGAGTTAAGACATTGAGACAGAAGGGCACCAACTCCAGTCTCAGAAGCATCAACTTCTAGGATAAAAGGCAACATAGAATCAGGATGTGCCAACACAGGAGCAGAAGCAAAGGCACCTTGAGACTCTCAAAGGCCTTAATGAACTCCGGAGACCAACTTTTTTGGTTACCGTCCTTTCTGATCATACCAGTCAGGGGCTTGACCAGAGACGAGAAGTTACGAATAAACTTCTGATAATAGTTGGCAAAGCCCAAGAAACGCTGCAGAGGACATAAACCCACGGGTCGGGGCCACTGTAGGACTGCCGAAAGTTTCTCTGGGTCCATCGAAAAATCAGCAGTAGAAATGACATGGAATGACGATGGAACTTGCACTTCTCCAGTTTACAATAGAGATTGTTTTCTCTTAGTTTCTGAAGCACATGACAGACATCTGTGTGGTGGTTCTCCAGAGACTTGGAAAATATGAGACTATCGTCGAGATAAACCACCACATATAACTGCAACAAATCTCGGAGGACATCATTAATAAATTCCTGGAAAACTGCTGGGGCATTACAAAGGCCAAAAGGCATTATGAGGTACTCATTATGGCCTGTTCTGGTATTAAAAGTAGTTTTCCACTCATCGCCCTCCTTAATCCTCACGAGATTGTATGGCCCTCTCAAATCAAGCTTTGTGAGAACTGTTCCTCCCTTGAGGCGGTCACATAAATCTGTATTCAACAGAATCAGGTAGGCATTCTTAATCGTGAAATGATGGTGACCCCTATAATCAATACAATGTCTCAGTTCATCACTCTTCTTCTTCACAAAGAAGAAACTAGCACCAGCAGGAGACAAGGATTTGCGGATGAAACCACGAGAAAGTGCGTCTGCAACATATTCCTCCATGTCCTTATCCTCCAAGACCGACAAAGGTTAAACCCAGCCACGAGGGGGTATGGCACCAGGCTGAAGGTCAATTGCACAATTATAAGGCCGGTGTGGAGGCAAACTACTGGCTTGACCTTTGTCAAAGATATCACTAAAATCGCGGTACTCCTCTGGCAGGGAGGAGAATGAAGAGGTGCAAAGGACCATGGCTACCTTCTGGAAGCATGTCTCACTGCATTGCGATGACCAGGAGAGAACCTCAACACAGAGCCAATTAAAAGAGGGGTTGTGCCTCTGTAACCAAGGATAACCAATAACCAGCGGAAACCTAGGTGAGGAAATAACTTGGAATTGGATTATCTCATGGTGAAGAGCCCCTACGGCCATGGACAATGGAACTGTCTCATGAGACACATGGACAGGCTGTAGAGGTCTCCCGTCAAGAGCCTCAATGGCAAGTGGAGTGTCACGCAGCTGCAGCGGAATCAAATGCTGCGATACAAAGGCAGCATCAATGAACAGGCCTGCAGCCCCAGTCGATTAGAGCCTGTATCGCGATGGACGACTCAGCCCAAGAAAGGGTGACCAAAACCAGGGGCTTATCCTTCTGGATAACTGGGGACAAAACAACGCCACCTAAGGTCTGTCCATGACAGGACCTCAAGAGTCGGGCGTTCCCTGGACGGGTAGGACAAGACTTCAAAAAGGGACTTGCCTGGCCACAATAAAGGCACAATCTCTCCCTCCTCCTAAAGGCTCTCTCATCCGCAGAGAGACGTGTGAAGCCCAAGTGCATGGGTTCATCTTTACTGATCGACTCAGTACCAGGTATGGGAGGCATGGGAGGTGAGGGAGGCACGGGTGGGACTGCAAAGCTCAGAGGCAAACGTACAGGAGGCTTCCGTAAGCGCTCCTTTAAAGAGAGTCTTTCTCTTATGCCCCGTACACACGGTCGGACTTTGTTCGGACATTCCGACAACAAAATCCTAGGATTTTTTCCGACGGATGTTGGCTCAAACTTGTTTTGCCTACACACGGTCGCACAAAGTTGTCAGAATTTCCGATCGGCAACCACGCGGTCACGTACACCACGTACGACGAGACTAGAAAAGGCCGGTTCAGAACCAAGCGCGGCACCCTTTTGGCTTCTTTTGCTAATCTCGTGTTAGTAAAAGTTTGGTGAGAGACGATTCGCGCTTTTTCAGACTCGTGGCTTTCAGATCATTTTCTGCCGTTCAGTTTGTGCTTGTGGGTTTGTATCTGCTCTTCAGTGCGTGCAAGCAAGTTCCGCGTGACTTTAAGTAGTCATTGTATTCTTGTTCGTTCGTTACTGGTTTTCAGGTCGCTCTTCACAGGCCTTGCTGTTCTTCAGTGCGTTCTGTTACTTCGTTCTGAGCAGCCGACCGTTTTCTAGCCATGTTTCGTATGCGTACTCCTCGTAGAGTTCGTGCTGTGCAGGGGCTTGGTGTTGGGGTCCTGACCTTGACCCAAGTCCAGTCCATGAACAGGGTGGGGAGGAGTTCATGGACCAAGAATTGGTTGCTTCAGCGTGACCAGTTCTGTCATATGCCTTTGCTCCGTGAGATCCGTGAGAATAATCCTGATGATTTCAGGAACTTTCTCAGGATGACGGACCCCGTGTTTCACCGTTTGTTGGCTTCGCTGACCCCCTATATTAGCAGGCAGGATACCTGCACGAGGCAAGCCATCACTCCGGAGCAGAGGTTGGTCGCTACCTTGCGGTATTTGGCCACAGGGAGAAGTCTGCAGGACTTGAAGTTCTCGACAGGCATCTCCCCCCAGGCTCTGGGTATCATCATCCCAGAGACCTGTTCTGCCTTCATCCAGGTCCTGCAGAAGGAGTATATGAAGGTAAGATTTTTATCCTTTTATATCACATTTTATTGTATTGATTGTTTGATAATATATTGTATTTCTTTCCTCATTCCCTAATTACCATGATTGTAATATGCTGTGAATGTCCCCTTTGTCCTCATGCATGCTGGATTTTTATGTAATTATTATTTTATGTCCTTCATACATATTTGCCCTTCAATAACCTCTCCAGCATGGTGTCTCCTGCCCCTATATTCACCTCATGTAGTCACTTAACAATGTATTTTATCTGCTCCATAGTAGTGCTTTACCCCAAACACCCCCTAAAATGTTTGGAAATGTTATTTTTTATTTAAATTCAGGCAGAGTGCCAGAGGCTTTTTTTTGTGGTGTCCCCAAATTTTTTGTAACCCTCCCTTCCCCAACTGCTAAGTCAGCTGATCCCAATTCTCTATCCTCAATCATCTATCTGCTGACTTTGCCAAACCCATACACACTATACCCACCTCTTTAGTGCTCAGATTTATGGATGAATTCCCCAAAGCATGTAGTGCAAGGGCCTGCCTGTATACTTTCCAATGGTACTGTTTAAAGTTTTTGTATCCTATTATTATCTTGATAGGTAATAGCAGAATGTTCAAATGTGCTCAAATGTGTACAGTGTGTATTTGTATCTTTCTATTATGACACTTCTTACCTGTCCAGTGGTCTGCCAATAGTGTAACTAAGGAGGGGCTGTTCCAAGTAATACCCTGTATTTAGGCATTCATCTCTAAATGAAGTGAAGAGGGTTACCTGTCCAAGAGTCCCCCCCCTATAATGTTAGAAATGGCCCATGAGAGGGGGGAGGGGGAATACGATAGGTGTACCTTATACTTTGTTGTTGTTAAATTCCCCTTAGTAAATGCTATCTGGAGGTTGCCCCAGAATGTTTGTGTATAATCTGCTTGCCATGTATCTGTGAAAAAATAGTAATGTTTATTGTTTTTTCCTCAACAGTTTCCTTCCACACCACAGGAATGGCAGACTGTAGCCTCCCACTTTGCCCAGCGGTGGGACTTTCCTAACTGCGGAGGGGCAATTGATGGGAAACACGTCCACATCGTCCCACCACCCAACTCGGGGTCGTACTATTATAATTACAAGGGGTTTAATAGTATAGTGATGTTGGCGGTGGTGTCGGCTAATTATGAGTTCTTGTATGTGGACATGGGGAAGAATGGCCGGATGTCCGATGGTGGAGTGATCGCCCAGACGGAGTTCTACAGGCGTCTCCAGAATGGCAGCTTGGACTTGCCACCTCCAGAGGACAATGTTGAAGGTCTCCCATTTGTGTTCGTTGCTGATGAAGCGTTTGCGCTGGGGGACCACCTGATGCGGCCATTCCCGATGAGGACCCTCACCCCGGAACAGAGGGTTTTTAATTACCGGCTGGCCAGAGCCCGAAGAGTGGTGGAGAACACATTTGGAATCCTGGCCAGCCGGTTCCGATTATTTCTGACACCCATCCATATGGCGGAGTATAAACTGAACCATATAATACTTGCCTGCTGTGTTCTCCATAATTTTTTAAGAAAAAATTCAGCCAACTATGCTGGCTCAGTTGGGCCTGAGGCCGAAATCCCAAATCCATCAACACTGACGGCGCTTAAAAGTGGCCGTCCTGGCTTGCCCTCCCTGAATGCCCGTGATGTCCGGTTACGATACCTGGAGTTCTTTGCGGGTAGGGGGGCTATCAATATGCCAAACAATCTGTGACACCTTTTTCAAATAAAAAACAACCAAAAGAAATTCTTGGTGGACATTTACTGCTTGTGTTTGTTTTAGCTGACCCTGACAGAAATGTGTTGAGTGCAGAAAATGTCGTGATTGGGTAACCTTATAAAAAACAGTGTTGGCTGGTACTTCCTAAATGCAAAAACACATTTCACTACAAGTGCACTTGCAACTGCACTGAACCTGCACTTGTAGGAAATAACCCCCATTTTTGCATAAAACAGCAATTACATCACCCCAAAAGTGTTGTAGTGTTGAGACAATAATCCACACATTCTTGAGTAAGGCACTTTTTTATACCTGCACAATCACATGTGCATTTACCAAAGGTTTTTAAAACAAACCAACATGTTTGTTGTACAACAATGTTTGCAGAAGCATTATCAAAAATCGAAATATCCATTTCAGATAAAACAGGCCTGTGTAAAACCAACAAGAAAGCCAAAAACTTGAACTTACAAAGTTCACATTAGGTAAAACCTGAAGGCTATATCAGACATCAGTATTTAGGAACTGGGTTTGATATAGCGTTCAGATGGGGGTAAATCACCCCTGGAAAAGCCAAATTTGGAAGATGCACACCAATTTACGAATGTCAACATGTGCTATCTGCCATCAGGGGGGATCAAGGGACGTGTTTTGGGGGAGCAAGCCCTTCCTCAATGCGACTTTATAATTGAGGAAGGGGTTGCGCCCCCAAAACGCGTCCATTGATCTCCCGTGACGGCAGATAGCACATGTTGGCACACTGTGTGCATCCTCCAAATTTGGCTTTTCTAAACATTGAAAAAATTTTTGTAAGATTGGACCACGATAAAACAGGTGATTTTGTGGGGTTTAAATTCGCCCCAAAACATCAATGATGTTATTATTTTTTTTAATAACATCACTGATTTGTTGCTGGATGTTTTGCAATTGGTTGATTACACCCCATGATCTCCCCGATCAGTATCTGGGCACTTTCAGATGTAAAGCGTTCTCTCTCCCTCACATCACGATCACCTAAAAAGAGATAAAGAACAAAAAAAAGGTCTCAAAAATCTGCCACCATCCATCTCTTTTACCTGAGCCTGTGGTCGCAGACACTCACCTGTTGTGGTGCCAATCTCCACCACATCTTCTTCTTCCTCCTGCTCTTCTTCTTGGGTTGGTATTTCCCCTTCTCTAAGAGGTGGGGGGTCTCTGGTCTCCTGGGATGAGGGGTGTCCTCCGAGTCTTTTCTCCCCTATGTAAAACAAAAATGGTATAATTAGCACACAGATATTTGATGGCCGAACTAGAAATAGGAAACATTGCTTGGAAGTGGGGTACAATTGTCTATTTTAGCCGAGTTCCAAGATGTATATTTTTTATTGCCCTTTGGCAAGCTGCAATACTTTACCTGTTTTGTACAAGCTTCACAGATGTAGCCCCCCCCTATAGTATACACTGGAGCACCTGTGTGGCCCCCCCTAATAAAAATGGTGTTCTTGTGTCCCACACTAGTGCTCCAGTGTCCAGATGTGAAATTAGCTGCTCAGTGTCCTCTCCTTACACACAATCTAGTTTGCATTTCATTCTAGTAACAAACCCATCTACACAAACAAATATTTGGCATCCAAGTAGGCCCCAAAAAATGTGTGAAAATGCATATGGCCTAAACAATGGTGTTCTAGAGGCCGAAAGAAAAATGTTTGATATGAACGAATAATGGGCCCATGAACATTAAAGTTGCCCTTTTTAAACGTTACAATTAATAAAAGCATATGGAGCAGAACGAACGTAATAAAGACAGAAAGAATAGGAACACAGCACAACTACTTACTTTTTTGCAGCACTCTCCGGATCTTTCGGTACTGCTCTGGCTCTCTCAACTTCAGGTCCGACCACCGCTTCCTGAGCTGATCTTTAGATCTTCGTACCCCGAAATTCCTCTCAAGACTCCTGACCACTTTCGCCATGATTTTGGCTTTTCGGATGTTGGGGTTGGGGTAAGGCCCATATTTTCCGTCATAGTCGGACTTCCTCATGATGTCGACCATCTCCAACATCTCCCCAAACGACATATTTGTGGCCTTAAAACGTCTCCTTCTGGATCGGGACGTGCCTGGATCCGGGCTTTCCTCCTCCTCGTTGCTAGAATTAGCTGCTGTAACTCCGCCATCATGCTCTTCACCCACTGCGCCGAACGAAAAGGGGCGGGGAATAGACTAGAAAGAACGTCAGGGGCGGGCGGAGTTACACGCATGCGCAGTGTGTATAAAGCATAACACGCGTGCGTATTACTTACGATCTGTGAGCGGAGGAAGGAGCATTGGACGCGCCGATCGTAAGAACGAAGGTAAGAGACAAACTTGTGCCTATACTGCTTCTAGATTGAGGCCTATATTGTAACAAGATTAGGAGAGTTTTGTGTGACATTAGGCTTTGTCTTGTGTTGTGTCTTGCAGTGAACATGGATATCTTAATGAAAGACAATGACTTCATGTCAGTATTCGTAGAGATGCTAAGTGAGCTGCCATGTCTGTGGGAAATTACCCACCCCCATTTCAAGAACCAAGCAAAGAGGAAGGCAGCACTGGAGCAATTGTGTGAAATTGTGAAGCAGGTGATCCCCACGGCAGACATCACTTATTTAAAGATTTTCATTGGTGGCCTGAGGAGCACATATCTAAGGGAGCACAAGAAGGTCCTGGATTCACAGAGATCCGGAGCAGCAGATGACATCTATGTCCCCAGGATGTTGTACTACGACAGGCTGAACTTTCTGGCAGGCCAGACTGAACCCAGGTCATCCCTCTCCAGTCTTCCTTCCACGCTTCCTTCTCCCCTGGCTGAGGCTTCTGACGCCCAACCTGAGCCTTCCAGACGATATGTGGAGGAGCCCAGCTTGAGCCAGGTATAGCATTACTCTAAATATTTCTGCTTGTCCAATCAATGATGTTAACTAGATGTTAGTTGGGAGTACTAATTTAGGATTGTGATTGATGAAGCAAAACATTACAACCATGTCCCTTTTTTTCATACACAGGGAAGTCTCAGCCAGGAGGTGGCCGGGCCGAGCCGGCTGGCTGATATCAAGGTCCCTCCACCCCCCCTGAAAACAGAAAGTGGCAGTAGGAGGAGTACCCTAGAGGAGGCTGCTATAGCATTCTTTTGGAGGGCTACAGAGGTCCTGGGAGCACCCCACACCATGCAGGAGAACATTGCTGCCTTCATAGCCTATAAAATGCAGAGGATGGAGGAGGGCCAAAAAGCCATGTGTGAGGCCCTCATATCGGAGGCTCTGGAGAAAGGTATGAGGGGCCAAATTACACCTCACATACATCTTTGGGATGGTCCTCCTCCTCCTCCTGCAGGTCCTCCTCCTCCTCCTCCCTCTCCTCCAGGTCCCCCCAGTCCTTCTCCAGGTCCCCCCAGTCCTCCTCCTCCTCCAGGTCCTACTCCTCCTCCTGCCACATCTCCAACTGCACAGCCACAGCCCGGAAGGAAGCGTGGAAGGAAGACCAGACAGTGATTGCCCTGGGTTCAGTCTGGTCGGCCAAAAGATGCAGCCTCTTGTGGTACCACAGCCTGGGGACACTGATGTCATCTGCTGCTATCCGAGTCTCTGTGAATCCCGGACCAGACTGCCCTCCCTTACATATGGACTCCTCAGGCCACCAATTTTGATGTTGAAGACTTGATGTCTGCCGTGGGGGTCCCAGGCTTCGCTAATTTGTCTTGTTGATCCAGTGTTGCCTTCCTCTTTGTTTGGTTCTGATCCCTTAATAAAGGATTTTTGTTTTGAATTATACTCTCCTATGTGTTTTACTTCAAAAATGACAATTGGTTTGTGAGGATTCAGGTACATTTCAAATATACAATGTGAAATGAACAAGGGACACCAACAACAAACAATCTCCTTGAGGTTAAATAATAAAAGATATCAATGGTGTTGGGGTAACTTGACACACAAAACACACACAAAAATATTCGGGAGCAAAAATAAAAATAACATTGAACAAAGATCAGCCTTGGAAAAAATCCAAACATTAAAGAAAAAAAAAGGCTTAAAATCCCAAAAAAAAAAAAAATTAAAAAATATAAAACTGTCAGATGTGACAACTAATAAAAATATATATTCAGGGAATCCCACTAAAAAAACACAAATAAAAGTTTGTGAGAAGTGTGTGTGAATATGAGCAGCAAAACTACTTAATTCTTGTCACATTATAAAGAAGAAGAGAGTGCGCTGTATTAAACCATTTTTAACATTGCAGCGTGACGAAAGTGCTGTATCCATTGCGAACGCTAAGTTTACCAGAACGAGCTGTCCCGTGTCGGAATTTCTTCTGAGCATGCGTGGCACTTTGTGCGTCGGAACAGGCCACACACGGTCGGAATTGACGCGATCGGATTTTGTTGTCGGAAAATTTTATCTCCTGCTCTCCAACTTTGTGTGTCGGAAAATCCGATGGAAAATGTCCGATGGCGCCCACACACGGTCGGAATTTCCGACAACACGCTCCGATCGGACATTGTCCATCGGAAAATCCGACCGTGTGTACGGGGCATTAGTCTGGAGTCAATAAGGATGGCAAACGTGATCAACCTCTCCAGCTCAGTGAGTATATCTCGGGCTGATATCTCATTCTTGATGGAATCCGAGAGACCATGAGAAAAAGCAGCCACGAGGGCCTCATTGTTCCAAACAACCTCTGCTGCCAGAGTACGGAATTGAATGGCATAGTTGGCAACAGTTCTCGTACTCTGATGGACACGAGGCACTTGGCAGCAGAAGCAGAGCGTGTGGGAACATCAAATACCCCTTTAAAGGAGACCACAAAGTCAGGGTAACTCTAGACAACAGGTTTTTGCGTCCCCATAGAGGGTTTGCCCAGGCCAAGGCTCTCTCAGAAAGCAAAGATATCACGAAACCTACTTTGCTTCTGTCTGTGGGAAATGCCTGGGGCAGTATCTCAAAGTAAATCTCAACCTGGCTGAGAAACCCTCTGAATTGAACTGGATCACCCTCAAATCACTAGGGAAGCAGAGCGGAAACAGACATACCTCTTATAGAGGTAATTATCGAGGCTGGTGCCTGCACAAAGACACACAGCAGCAGGGACGGCCTGCTATTCAGGTTGTACCGGAGCAGCCACAGTGGGAGTTTCCAGGTGAGCCGTGCGACTCAGGAGCATTTGTAACACTATGGCAAACTGATCCATGTGGTGATCTTGCTCATCTAATCTGGAAAAAATATTACCAACAAGTGGATTGACTGTATCTTCTGAATTCATGGCCTTTGCCTACTATCAGGAACCATGAATCAGACCGAGACAGAAGTAAAGTTAAATCACACTTGTTTAATAATAATAATAATAATAATAATAAGGTAAACAGAGTAAGCATAGTCAAAACAAGCCAGAGGTCAGTAACCCGATCGGTTAGTCAGCCAAGCAAATGTCAGAGAGCCAGAGATAAACGTAAGAGTACAGCAAGCAGGATCAGGAGCCAGAAGGAACGTCAGCTGAGCAAGTCTTCAACAGGAACGCTGGAGAAAGTCTCTGTGATGTTGACATGGGCGAAGGCAGAGATCAAGTGAGCTGGATGACTTTAAGTAGGCAGAACTGACAAGCAGAATCAACAGCAGCTGGGAAACTGTAGAGAGAGAAGGGAGCTGGCAATTAGCCGACAGCTGAGCGGCCAGCTCAGAGAAGGAAGGGCTGAGCCCAGCCTTGACAATAAGGGACTCATGCAGAGAGGAACGCAAGAGATTCCAGGCTTCCATCATGGACCTGCTGCTCCACGGCGACTCTTATAAAATTTCAGATATTTACAAACCGTTCTTGCTAAAGACCACTCCCTCAATTGCTTCCTCATCAGCAGCAAACTGGGGTAAAGACTTTCCTGACTCAGATATAGTGGAAACGATTCTTCAAGGGTATAACAAAACCCATCAGCTGATCCCCAACGAGGTTTGGAGAAAAACTCAACTAAAGATCATACACCGTGCTTATATACCCTTCCTCTCAGACAAGAATGTTCAAAGTGCGGCCAGCTGCCCCATGTGTCGCCAGCCAAAACCATCCCTTTCCCACCGATTTTAGGCATGCCCCTCCATCTCCACCTTCTGGAATCAAGTCATCTCCTACATATTCGATATAACTCTGCTAAAACTACCAAAACTACCTACTCCTCATCTTCGGATACTGGGATGACCAACTGCTTCCGTGGTCCTCAACCACCCACCCTTTCTATAAGGACTGGGCCTTGATCGGTCTTTTACTAGCTAGAAGATTAATTTTAAAAACTGGACCTCTTCTTATTGTCCACAGATCTTGCAACTCAAACGGGAACTTCTAAACTTGCTTCACAAGGACAAACTCAACAACAATTTCAAACAAGAAATCTCCACCGCACGTTTCTACTGCAGATGGTGGGCTTTCATGCAATCGACCCTATCACATAAGGAACTACAGAATTTTGAAAATTTCTCATTCTCTTACTATGAGACTCTCACTACCACTCCTGAGAAAGAGGACACTTCTGATTTTCACCCCACACCTGTGGAACCAGATGCTCTAAATGTCATCCTTCATGACCACCCTCTTCCACCTCCGTCTACTTCAACCATCACCACTTCGCATGAGGGCACACAGCCCATGACTGTACCCTAGCCCTAGAGGCTTCTCTTTTTCATCTTTCTCTCTTCTTTATACAACATATTGGTGTTTGCTCACTCTCATCCCACCCCCCCTCCTGTCCCCCCCTTTTTTGTTACATCCGGTAGCTCCCTAGGGACCCTCCAAGTTTGATCCATCTAGTTATCCGGACATGGTAGTTATATCTGAGTTTCCTGTTACTGTATATCCTACCCTTGTTATATGTCTTCACCCATGTATGTAAGCGCCTAGACTACTGGCTTATACAAACTGTTTTGAGAAAATTGTATACCCACCATTGTGATACCTTGTATTGCATTTTCCTTCAATAAAATCTATTGAAAAAAAAAAAAAATATATATATATATATATATATATATATATATATATCATCAAAGGTGCTGCTTTTTCGTACTAGACTAGCTGCAAGACAATGCCATAATGATGACTGAGATGAAGATGAACTTTTACTGAAATGAAGAATGCAAAAAGGAGGAGCCATAATCTGGCTTGTAGCCAGAGTCTGAGATTCTAAGATTTATCCTGCTGTGACTGTAAAGAAGAATGACCCATCCCGTTAGCAATATCAGGAATCTGGCATGAATTAATGAACCTGCTGGTGTAGAGGCAAGCTGAAAAACTTTAATGTTTTAATTTGTCTGGAACATAGCAGAAAAAACACTTGATACTATTTGGCCTAAAAATTAATTTTAATATTCAGGGCATTAATTTTCCCAAAAAATAATGTAAGTACAGGATATTATAAATGATTGTTATTTGTTGGTACTTGGGAAATAAGCTTTGCATTTACTTTTTCAGCACACAATGGAAAAATTACTGTATTTTGCATAGCATGCAGTTTGACTTTTGAATACAAGGCTTCAATTTGCACAGACAATACTTTTTACAGAACATTGTAAAACACAAAAAAACACATGCAGTTTTTTCTTACCAAACCTAACTCAATCCCTAACCAATATTTAAAGTGTATGAAAATGCTAACAATGAGCTTCTCTTATGTTCTCCCTTTTGTCCATGCTTAAAGTAGTACACTCCTTTTGCAGGACCACTATCCCGATATGGTCTATGAAGTATAGCTGTTGTACAACAGTGTTACACAGAAGTCAGATTAAGGTAAACCGAAATAAAAGAAAAACAAGGGCGCACCAGCCTTGTGTATTAACTTTTTTTTTAAAAAATTTATTAAAATAATTAAAAGAAACAACTCACAAGCAATGGGTGGAGGAGGCACAACACGAAGTGTACCGACAGCCAACATGCGACTTTAGGATAAGCGATGCCTTCAAAAGGTCGTGGAGAGATGCATAATATCACAATAAGCTAATGCGTTTCGAAGGGAAAGTCCCTTCTTCATCAGAGCTATGCGATGATCCCTCTTCAGCAGTCACTCCTTATAAATGCCTGAGTATCAATGAAACAAGGGTGGGATATAATGCTCCTCCCCCTCGGGGGATCCCTCCCTCTTAAGCACTCCAATTGGTAAACAGAGAGTGGTATGTGTAATAGATGGTAATGATAATAGTGATAAAAACATATACATACACGCATACATGTGCATACATATGCATACACATACACATGTACACAAGCAGCATGAACCAAAACATATTATGTATTATGTATTGAGCATATACACATATATACTCATACACACTAAAAAGCAAGCTGAACCGTTCGGGATGAAACAGAGCGTGCCAAGCACATACAATGCGACAGACGACATAAGCGTAGGGTGTACCAGATGTAAAATTAATGGTAGGCAAAAATATATACATAGTGGTTGGGAACCTCCCACTACCACAAGTGCACCAGTCTCATCACACAAATCAAGCGCTATAGCAGATAAAATCTTGAATATATGTGCCAAATCGAAGGGAAAAAGTGAGTACCTATAATTTGATCAGGAGGAATGCAGGTGGAGCACCTCTGTACCAAGTAAACAGCAGGCCGATACGATGTGGCTATAGTCCGGTGGAGCGCACGCTGGTGTGCTTGTGTTCCAGTCTAGAGGAAGGGGCGGAACCACCATCGCCCCTTCCGCATCTCGCACAGCTTGCTTTTTCTTTTATTTCGGTTTGCACTAGGATTCCCCATCCTTGAGGGCAGCAAAGCCTGTGTTGACGCATCTCTCTATGGTGATCCACCTGTGCGCAGGAGTCGTTGTTTTCTGTTTGCTAAAGTACTGCACGTGTGGGTTCTCCAGCTGCAAAGTGGTTTCCATCAGGTTATAATTAGACTCACTAGTAGGGATGAGCTTCGAGTTCGAGTCGAACTCATGTTCGACTCGAACATTGGCTGTTCGCAAGTTCACCGAACAGCGAACAATTTGGGGTGTTCGCGGCAAATTCGAATGCCGCGGAACACCCTTTAAAAGTCTATGGGAGAAATCAAAAGTGCTAATTTTAAAGGCTAATATGCAAGTTATTGTCATAAAAAGTGTTTGGGGACCTGGGTCCTGCCCCAGGGGACATGGATCAATGCAAAAAAAAGTTTTAAAAACGGCCGTTTTTTCAGGAGCAGTGATTTTAATAATACTTAAAGTCAATCAATAAAAGTGTAATATCCCTTTAAATTTCGTACCTGGGGGGTGTCTATAGTGTGCCTGTAAAGGGGCGCATGTTTCCTGTGTTTAGAACAGTCTGACAGCAAAATGACATTTTGAAGGAAAAAACTCATTTAAAACTACCCGCGGCTATTGCATTGCCGACAATACACATAGAAGTTCATTGATAAAAACGGCATGGGAATTCCCCAAAGGGGAACCCCGAACCAAAATTAAAAAAAAAAAATGACGTGGGGGTCCCCCTAAATTCCATACCAGGCCCTTCAGGTCTGGTATGGATTTTAAGGGGAACCCCGCGCCAAAAAAAAAAAAAAAAACGGCGTGGGGTCCCCCCAAAAATCCATACCAGACCCTTATCCGAGCACGCAACCTGGCAGGCCGCAGGAAAAGAGGGGGGGACGAGAGTGCGGCCCCCCCTCCCTCCTGAACCGTACCAGGCCACATGCCCTCAACATTGGGAGGGTGCTTTGGGGTAGCCCCCCAAAACACCTTGTCCCCATGTTGATGAGGACAAGGGCCTCATCCCCACAACCCTGGCCGGTGGTTGTGGGGGTCTGCGGGCGGGGGGCTTATCGGAATCTGGAAGCCCCCTTTAACAAGGTGACCCCCAGATCCCGGCCCCCCCCCTGTGTGAAATGGTAAGGGGGTACATAAGTACCCCTACCATTTCACGAAAAAAAGTGTCAAAAATGTTAAAAATGACAAGAGACAGTTTTTGACAATTCCTTTATTTAAATGCTTCTTCTTTCTTCTATCTTGCTTCATCTTCTGGTTCTTCTGGCTCTTCTGGTTCTTCTGGTTCTTCCTCCGGCGTTCTCGTCCAGCATCTCCTCCGCGGCGTCTTCTGTCTTCTTCTCCTCGGGCCGCTCCGCACCCATGGCATGGGGGGGAGGCTCCCGCTCTTCTCTTCTTCTCTTCTTCTTTTCTTCTTTTCTTCTTTTCTTCTCTTCTTCTCTTCTTCTTCATTTTCTTCTCCGGGCCGCTCCGCAATCCATGCTGACATGGAGGGAGGCTCCCGCTGTGTGACGGCGCTCCTCGTCTGACAGTTCTTAAATAACGGGGGGGGCGGGGCCACCCGGTGACCCCGCCCCCCTCTGACGCACGGTGACTTGACGGGACTTCCCTGTGACGTCACGGGGAATGCCACAGGGAAGTCCCGTCAAGTCACCGTGCGTCAGAGGGGGGCGGGGTCACCGGGTGGCCCCGCCCCCCCCCGTTATTTAAGAACTGTCAGACGAGGAGCGCCGTCACACAGCGGGAGCCTCCCTCCATGTCAGCATGGACTGCGGAGCGGCCCGGAGAAGAAAATGAAGAAGAAGAGAAGAAGAGAAGAAAAGAAGAAAAGAAGAAAAGAAGAAGAGAAGAAGAGAAGAGCGGGAGCCTCCCCCCCATGCCATGGGTGCGGAGCGGCCCGAGGAGAAGAAGACAGAAGACGCCGCGGAGGAGATGCTGGACGAGAACGCCGGAGGAAGAACCAGAAGAACCAGAAGAGCCAGAAGAACCAGAAGATGAAGCAAGATAGAAGAAAGAAGAAGCATTTAAATAAAGGAATTGTCAAAAACTGTCTCTTGTCATTTTTAACATTTTTGACACTTTTTTCGTGAAATGGTAGGGTACCCCCTTACCATTTCACACAGGGGGGGGGGCCGGGATCTGGGGGTCACCTTGTTAAAGGGGGCTTCCAGATTCCGATAAGCCCCCCGCCCGCAGACCCCCACAACCACCGGCCAGGGTTGTGGGGATGAGGCCCTTGTCCTCATCAACATGGGGACAAGGTGTTTTGGGGGGCTACCCCAAAGCACCCTCCCAATGTTGAGGGCATGTGGCCTGGTACGGTTCAGGAGGGAGGGGGGGCCGCACTCTTGTCCCCCCCTCTTTTCCTGCGGCCTGCCAGGTTGCGTGCTCGGATAAGGGTCTGGTATGGATTTTTGGGGGGACCCCACGCCGTTTTTTTTTTTTTTTTTGGCGCGGGGTTCCCCTTAAAATCCATACCAGACCTGAAGGGTCTGGTATGGAATTTAGGGGGAACCCCACGTCATTTTTTTTTTAAAATTTTGGCCGGGGTTCCCCTTAATATCCATACCAGACCTGAAGGGCCTGGTATGGAATTTAGGGGGACCCCCACGTCATTTTTTTTTTTTAATTTTGGTTCGGGGTTCCCCTTTGGGGAATTCCCATGCCGTTTTTATCAATGAACTTCTATGTGTATTGTCGGCAATGCAATAGCCGCGGGTAGTTTTAAATGAGTTTTTTCCTTCAAAATGTCATTTTGCTGTCAGACTGTTCTAAACACAGGAAACATGCGCCCCTTTACAGGCACACTATAGACACCCCCCAGGTACGAAATTTAAAGGGATATTACACTTTTATTGTTTGACTTTAAGCATTATTAAAATCACTGCTCCTGAAAAAACGGCCGTTTTTAAAACTTTTTTTTGCATTGATCCATGTCCCCTGGGGCAGGACCCAGGTCCCCAAACACTTTTTATGACAATAACTTGCATATAAGCCTTGAAAATTAGCACTTTTGATTATTCATGTTCGTGTCCCATAGACTTTAACGGTGTTCGCATGTTCGAACGAACTTTTTTCCTGTTCGCATGTTCTGGTGCGAACCGAACAGGGGGGTGTTCGGCTCATCCCTACTCACTAGCCATAGTGTTATCTATTGAAGAAAGACAGCTAAGAAGATCCTCATTGGCTAAGGGATTCACTACAAGTATTGACGCGTTTGAAGTTCGGCATCCCACCAATGAAGGAATAACAACACATGCGGCTGATGAGCTGACCCCATCGAGAGAGGACAAAATTATATCTTTGTTTCATAGATTAAAGGATTTACTGGAAAAGGAGATGTTAAAATGGTGGGACATTCTGCTCTTACAAAAGTATATTGAATTTAAACGAGTCCCTAGGGGCCTTAGAATTACCAAATTATGCTCATTTCTTGACGATGATCTTAAAGATAAGTGGATTTCCTGTTTACATGACTGCAACCAATTATGGTGACAATACATCATTGTTCAGAGGGAGCATATTCTTGATAAAATCCGTATTGATATCAACACTCTACAAGAGGGTTTGTCCACATATTCAGATGTTGTAACATTTGAAAGTTGGGACCGTAAAATCAATGAACAGATGAGACTAACCTGATCAGTATGAAATCAGGGAAATTTGAGCGAGACCGGTTGGATTACCTTAATAATAGGGAATTCAGCTGGAAGAAGCCCAGGTCTCCTACTGATAAGTCAAAAGGGGTGAAAAACGTTAAGAATAGGTCAAACAACCATAATAACAAGACCCATAAACATAATGGAGCAAACAGGAATACTACTATCATACTACTAATGAGCATAAGCATTCCACCAGTTCATCTCAGGCTGTAGGATCAGCTCAGCCTCAGTATACCAAGTATACTAAAGATCCTAACCATGCTAGGATCGACCGACCACACAATAAGATTGGTAAACCATTTTTTAATAAGAACAAAAATAAAAATACACCTAGTAGACATTATTCCTCTATTGAGGATCATAGGAATGGGAATAGGGTCCCTCTTCTTACACCATTACCCAATGGCACGGTTACCAGAATAGCAGAAGCTGGAGGTAGAGGCTCTGGTAGTCCCTCACTCCTCATGAGGCGCTGTTCCAACACCCATGCAGCCTCACCACTGCCTCCCACCATCAGGCCTGTGGTTCCCCCTTCAGCTCCTGATCTCGAGATAACATTTGATCCCTCCATAGTCACCCATAATCCCTTTACCATCTTGGAGAATCTTGAATCTGATCTTAATAATGGCAGCATTGCCAACGTAACACCTCCATTGTCTTTTTTAGAGACAGAAGTTGCAGGGCTAGAGGGGATTGCAACGGAGCAGGACCTGTTGAACCCTCTGCCATGCACTCTGTCAACAAAGAAGTCAAGGAAAAGGGAGGAGGAAATAGAAGAGGTAGAAGAGGTGGCAAGAGACACAAAAAGAGGCAGGGTTTAAATCATATTCCTGAGACTATTAAGATTTACAATTTATCTAGTTCTGTGTTTACCGACACAGACCTAGATCTACTTAGGAAAGGGCTTAATTACGCCCCTCCTAGTGTCCCTAACCTCTTTGAATTGTTTGTTGATCTCAACAAATATGTGCGTAAACTCACCCTACAGCGCTACGACATATTAAAAGACATAGGTAAATCTTCTGTAATTATTGGGAACGCAGAACCGCCGTCTAGTCCACTTTTGGACAAGAGTATTGACGACGATTCTGCCCTTAATATTTTAGAGGAACTCTATGTAGAGGCAGAACATAGTGATCCATCACCCTCTTCCTGTGAGCCTCCTAGCGACACAGCGGTAGTCCACACCTCCTTTCCCCCGAGATCTTCCTTTTTTCCACATTGGGCCAAAGGGAAATATATTTCAACATTCTATGACGTGGTCTTCGAATCCTTTAGAATGAGATTCCGCCATGCCAACAACAAAGGGTACAAGCACAACAAACATCTCGACCCGTTGCCTACCATTAATTTTACATCTGGTACACCCTACGCTTATGTCGTCTGTTGCATTTTATGTGCTTGGCACGCTTTGTTTCATCCCGAACGGTTCAGCTTGCTTTTTAGTGTGTATGAGTATATATGTGTATATGCTCAATACATAATACATAATATGTTTTGGTTCATGCTGCTTGTGTACATGTGTATGTGTATGCATATGTATGCACATGTATGCGTGTATGTATATGTTTTTATTACTATTATCATTACCATCTATTACACATACCACTCTCTGTTTACCAATTGGAGTGCTTAAGAGGGAGGGATCCCCTGAGGGGGAGGGGCATTATATCCCACTCTTGTTTCATTGATACTCAGGCATTTATAAGGAGTGACTGCTGAAGAGGGATCATCGCATAGCTCTGATGAAGAAGGGACTTTCCCTTCGAAACACGTTAGCTTATTGTGATATTATGCATCTCTCCACGACCTTTTGAAGGCATCGCTTATCCTAAAGTCGCATGTTGGCTGTCGGTACACTTCGTGTTGTGCCTCCTCCACCCATTGCTTGTGAGTTGTTTCTTTTAATTATTTTAATACATTTTTTTAAAAAAAGTTAATACACAAGGCTGGTGCGCCCTTGTTTTTCTTTTATTTCGGTTTGCTCTAGGATTCCCCATCCTTGAGGGCAGCAAAGCCTGTGTTGACGCATCTCTCTATGGTGATCCACCTGTGCGCAGGAGTCGTTGTTTTCTGTCAGATTAAGGTAACCTGAATAGTCCTCAGCAAATAATTTATGATAATAATATATGGAACGCAACACTCCCCCCCCCTCACCTCAACACATAACACCTAAAGTAACGATCATGAAGAATTTTTTTTCTCCCTGTAGCAGAAAATACAATTATACCGTGTGAGGGTTTTGTCATTCCTCTGGATCAATTGTGGGTTTAGGTATTAGAGGGGGAAAGGGATTTTAATGTATTTATTTTTGTTTTGTGGTTGAACTTGAAGGATACTATGCAACTATGTACTCTAACCCTAAAACGAGGTTATAACATTTTAAACACCATTTGTGCGTGTTCATCACTGCCCTAAGCCTTCCTCTGCCTAAAGTATGCAATTCCTGCATTAAAACTACACTGCCACAACCTTATTGCTACAATAAAACAAAAAAATATCTGGTTTTCTAAATAACTTATAAACCTAGGAAACCTGTTATGAATTTTCCTTGCCACATTCTTCATTGTAATGCTGATCCTCTTGCTTCAATACTTGGCATCATTAAAGAAGTGTAAGCATGCAAATGAGGACCTCTGCATGCTAATTCTAGGGTTGATGACTCACAATTTTTGTGTACACTGTATTAGGAAGCCCATTCAGAATGAATGTGCTGCAATGCACCTCAAGGCATGAAAACTTAGTGTATGTTGTATTTTTTGCAAATGATGTGGTGCACTGTGATGTGTGCTGCACCTATGATGTGCTACCACACATTGCAATAATGTGCACAATACCACAATGAGCTGGTGTGGATGGGTCCCTAAAGCCAGAGGGAAAGCATTACTACTAGGGAATTCACTTTTTTTTTGTGGTAAACAGGGGCAGCACAAATATATATTTCATGACCGGGACTTAAATGGCAGTGTCAATTACACATATCTGTCATATCAAAAAAATATTAAAGGTATTTAGTTAAAAAAAAGTAATCTTCCTTTTTAAATGGCAATATTTTAGTGTACCCTGATTGTTCTATAGCTGTACAAAAAAAACTAAATTCTTGCAGTTAACAAGTGCATCTGAGAAATAAAGTATAATTAAAGAAGAAGTAAATTCTGATGGGTTTTACTTCCTCTTTTTTTCCCTGCAAAGTAAAAGCATAATAGGCTAGTATGCATCGCATACTAGCCCATTATGTTGCACTTACCTGAAAACGAAGCCTGCGATGTCCCCGCTATCCCCGCTGGTGGCCGCATCCATCTTCACCCCTCTTCCTTCTGGGGCCATGGACTCTGGCTCTGTAACTGGCCTGAGTCACGTGACATCACTCCTGCGCATGTGCATGGCAGCTGCCGGTCACGGTATGGGCCCTTTAGAAATCGCGCCCTTTCTTTGGTGCGCATGCGCCGATGATGTCAGCGCAAGCATATATGGTAAATATCTCCTAAACCGTGTAGGTTTAGGAGATATTTCCAGTACCTACAAATAAGCATTATTATAGGCTTACCTAAGGGTAAAAGTGATGTAACTAGGTTTACAACTACTTGGAAGTATACCAATTTTTTTCATTTTGAGTAAAGCAGGTATTGGTTAAAACCCCATGGTTGTTTGCCGTCCATTTAGAATATTTAGAATATTTCCCCTCACTTCCTGTCATGTGGATACATTAAGAAAATACAGGAAATCTCTCAAGCAGATATATCCCCTCTTAGATCTCACCTTAATTTTTGTTCTGCGGACAACTCAAATTTTGACCTTAGTGGCAAATAAAGTGTGCAAATCTCCCTAGTAGGGATGCAAATACCTCCTTAAAGAAGTTATAATTGTTTGTTACTCTATCCAAAACTAAACAAGTTTTGCCTTTATATATTTTTCAGATACAGTATGTACACCTAAAGACTTAAGAAAATGTCCTCCCTCACATTTTACAGATGTCAAAGGATGTCTGAGATGGTTGAAAAACCGACCAACCTCATGACTAAGCTATACTTACATACTGACTGACTTTGTACAAGGTTAGCCTGGTCACATAAAAGGTCTGTACTCTTATTCTCTCTATATGGAACTATATGTTCAATATAAGATCTGCCATTGGCACGGGTATAGCTGGACACTGGAGTGCTTTATAGTTAAAATGTAGTTTGCAAAAAAGGGCATTCATGTACATGTAATTAACTATGGAATATGTTACTTGTGAAGATATTTCCCCTTCAACACATTGACTATGCTGACCCTGAGCCTGGAGTGCATTGCTTATGCTTACATTGCATACAGAAACTAGAGCTAAATTTCCATCACCTGATATTCTAAAATCTGACAATAAAAAATATACTATATATGCAGGATACAATCATTATCCTGCAATAAATGCATGTGAAATGTACCTCATATCTGCATATTTTTTCTTATTTGAACCATGAATAAAGGATATTAGTATATACTTGTCAGGGCTGGCCCAGCTCTTCCTTCTCTGAGCTGGCCGCTCAGCTGTCAGCTAATTGCCAGCTCTCATCTCTCTCCACAGTTAACCAGCTGTTGTGGATCTGCTCATCAGTCCCACCTACTTAAAGATCTCCAGCTCACTTCATTCCTGTTTCGCCTTGGTCACATCACAAGAAACCATCTCCTGCATTCCTGTTTAAAGACTGGCTTTGCTGACATCCCTTCTGGCTCCTTATCCTGCTTGCTGTTCCTCTACTTGGATCCCTGACTTCTGCCCTGGCTGATTACCTGATCTGGTTACTGACTTCTGGCCTGGCTGATTACCCGATCTAGTTACTGAACTTTGGCTTGGCTGACTACCCTTACTGGACTCTGGCTATGCTTTGACTATGCTAACTCTATTTACCTTTTTATTTTTATTAACAAACAAGTGTATTTTTACTGTACTTCTGTCTCGGTCTGGTTCATGGTTTCTGACCATAGGTGAAGGCCATGATTTCAGAAGATACAGTCAATCCACTTGTTGGTAATATTTTTTCCAGATTTTATGAGCAAGATCACCGCATGGATCAGTTTGCCATGGCGTTACAAACACTCGAGTCGCACGGCTCACCTGGAATTCCCCACTGTGGCTGCTGCAGTACAACCTGAGTTGCAGGCCATCCCTGCTGCTTCACCAGTCTCTGTGCAGGCACCCGCCTTGAGTATTACCTCTATAAGAGGTATGTCTGGTTCCACCCTACTTCCCCAGCGATTTGGGGGTGATCCAGTTCAATTCAGAGGGTTTCTCAACCAAGTTGAGATATACTTTGAGATGCTTCCCCAGGCGTTTCCCACGGACAGAAGCAAAGTAGGGTTTGTGATATCTTTGCTTTCTGAGAGAGCCTTGGCCTGGGCTAACTCTCTATAGGAGACGCAAAAACCTGTTGTCTTGAGTTACCCTGAGTTTGCGGCCTCCTTTAAAGGGGTATTTGGTGTTCCCGCATGCTCCGCTTCTGCTGCCAAGTGCCTCAAGTCCATCAAACAGAGTACGAGAACTGTTGCCAACTACGCCATTGAGTTCCGTACTCTGGCAGCAGAGGTTGCTTGGAACAATGAGGCCCTCGTGGCTGCTTTTTCTCATGGTCTCTCGGATTCCATCAAGGATGAGATAGCAGCCTGAGATATACCCACTGAGCTGGAGAGCTTGATCTCGTTTGCCATCCTCATTGACTCCAGACTCAGAGAAAGACTCTTTTAAGGAGCGCTTGCAGCCTACTGTACGTTTGCCTCCAAGCTTTGCAGCCCCACCCGTGCCTCCCTCACCTCCCATGCCTCCTGGTACTGAGTCAGTCAGTGAAGATGAACCCATGCACTTGGGCTTCACACGTCTCTCTGCGGATGAGAGAGCCTTTAGGAGGAGGGAGAGATTGTGCCTTTATTATGGCCAGGCAGATCCCTTTTTGAAGTCTTGTCCTATCCGTCCTGGGAACACCCGAACCTTGAGGTCCTGTCATGGACACCTTAGGTGGTGTTGTGTCGTCCCCAGTTATCCAGAAGCATAAGCCCCTGGTTTCGGGCACCCTTTCTTGGGCTGAGTCGTCTATCAAGATACAGGCTCTAATCGACTCTGGGGCTGCAGGCCTGTTCATTGATGCTGCCTTTGTATCAAAGCACTCGCTGCGTGACACTCCACTTGCCATTGAGGCTCTTGACAGGAGACCTCTACAGCCTGCCCATGTGACTCCTGAGACAGTTCCATTGTCAATGGCCGTAGGGGCTCTTCACCATGAGATAATCCAATTCCAAGTGATTTCCTCCCCTAAGTTTCCACTGGTTATTGGTCATCCTTGGTTACGGAGGCACAACCCCTCTTTTGATTGGCTCCATGCTGAGGTTCTCTCCTGGTCACCACAATGCAGTGAAACATGCTTCAGGAAGGTAGCCAAGGTCCTGTGTACCTCTTCACTCTCCTCCCTGCCAGAGGAGTACCGTGATTTTAGCGATGTCTTTGACAAAGGTCAAGCCGGTAGTTTGCCTCCACACCGGCCGCATGATTGCACAATTGACCTTCAACCTGGTGCCACTCCCCCTCGTGGCTGGGTTTACCCTTTGTCGGTCTTGGAGGATAAAGCCATGGAGGAGTATGTTGCAGACGCACTTTCTCAGGGTTTCATCCACAAATCCTCGTCTCCTGCTGGTGATGGTTTCTTCTTTGTGAAGAAGAGGAGCGGTGAACTGAGACCTTGTATTGATTATAGGGGTCTCAATTGTTTCACGATTAAGAATGCCTACCCAATCCCGTTGATTACAGAGTTATTTGACAGCTTCAAGGGAGCAGCGATTTTTACTAAGCTTGATCTAAAAGGGTCTTACAATCTCGTGAGGATTAAGGAGGGTGACGAGTGGAAAACTGCGTTTAATACCAGAACAGGCCATAATGAGTATCCCGTAATGCCTTTTGGCCTTTGTAATGCCCTGGCAGTTTTCCAGGAATTTATTAACGATGTCCTCCAAGATTTGTTGCAGGTATGTGTGGTGGTTTATCTCGATGATATCCTCATATTTTCCAAGTCCCTGGAGAGCCACCACACAGATGTCTGTCATGTGCTTCAGAAATTAAGAGAGAACAATCTCTATTGTAAACTGGAGAAGTGTGAGTTCCATCAGGAACAGGTTAAATTCCTGGGCTATCTCATTTCCACTGCTGGTTTTTCGATGGACCCAGAGAAACTTTCAGCAATCCTACAGTGGCCTCGACCCGTGGGGTTACGTCCTCTGCAGCGTTTCCCGTGTTTTGCCAACTATTATCAGAAGTCTTTCATAACTTCTCGTCTCTGGTCAAGCCCCTGACCGATATGACCACAAAGAATGGTAACCCACAGAGTTGGTCTCCGGAGTCCATTAAGGCCTTTGAAAATCTCAAGGCTGCCTTTGTTTCTGCTCCTGTGTTTACACATCCTGATCCTACATTACCTTTTATCCTTGAGGTTGATGCTTCCGAGACTGGTGTTGGCGCCCTTGTTTCTCAACATCCTACCTCTGAGAGTGCTATGCATCCTTGCAAAAGTGCTATGCTACTTTTCCAAGAAATTGTCACCTGCCAAGTGCAATTACGAGATTGGTGACAGAGAGCTGTTGGCAATTATTTTAGCCCTGAAATAATGGAGACATCTCCTCGAAGCTAGCACTGTGCCAGTTCTCATTCTTACTGACCATAATGCCGCGTACACATGAGCGGACTTTACGGCAGACTTGGTCCGGCGTACTGGATTTCGTCGGACAATTCGATCGTGTGTGGGCTCCAGCGGACTTTGTTTGCTCAAAAGTTGTACGGACTTAGATTTGAAACATGTTTTAAATCTATCCGACGGACTCTTCTTTCTAGCGGACAAACCGCTCGTCTGTGTGCTAGTCCGACGAACTTAAACTGATGCATGCTCTGAAGCAATTACAAGACGGAAGCGCTCGGTCTGGTAAAACTAGCCTCGTATTGAAGCTAGCACATTCCTCTTCTGTGATCTTTTAATACAGCGTTTTTTTTTCTTTATATTGCGAGAGGAATGAAGTTGTTTGGTTGCTTTTTATTCACACAGAGTTCTCACAAAGTATTTTCTTCATGATTTATCCTCATGCCATGACTAATATCATATTTTTAAAAAGCCAGATCTCCATAAATAAAGTATTAAATTAGATTCTGGACTCATTTTTTTTTTTTAGATTTAAACACTATCTATTTTACAATGTGTACTAAATTATACAAACATTTTTTTTATTTTTTTTTATTTTTGTAGTTTCAAGTTACCACAATAACCTTAATATTTTGTGTTGTTTTAATGAACCTTAATGAGGTTGGTGTCCCTTGTAAATTAGACATATGGGAGTTTTTTTTCCAAAGGCAAATTCATTTTTCACTACAAGTGCAAATTCTACTTGTAATTGCACAGAAAGAGCATTTTGAAGTGCCTTCGCTGTGGATCCGAGGGGCACATGCAAGGAACCCCAAAAAAAGAAAGCCTTTTTCTTGCACATGATTGTATGATAAAACCAGCAGAGCTTCCCCGCATTTCAGCTCTTCCCCTCAGATTTTCAGTGACTGCACTTCCAACAAGTGCACTTGCAGTGCAATTTCTAAAGTGCACTTTTCATTAGTACTTTGCACTTGATTTTAGAAATGATTTTGCCTTTTGGAAAAAACACACATAGGGGTTGATTTACTAAAGGGAAAAAGACTGTGCACTTTGCAATGTGCAGTTTCCCTCTGCAAGAGCAGTTGCTCCAGAGCTTAGTAAATGAGCAGAAGCCCTGCTGACTTCCATCATCCAATCATGTGCAAGCAAAAATGCTGATTTTTGAATTTTCCTTGCACAGGATTGGGTACTCTTTGCAAAGTCAAGCCTTACCTCATTTCCTAAGCTCTGGAGCAATTGCACTTGCAGAGGGCAACTGCCCTCTGCAAAGTGCACAGTCTATTTGCTTTTATTAAATCAACCCCATAGTCTTTTTGACCTGTACCTGCCTACTCACAAACAAAATGTTGTTTTGGACTCAAAACACATAGTCAATAATGTAAGGTAACTAAAAAATCCATTTATTTGGGTTAACCAAAAATTAGGAAGGCAACACTGGAGACACTTTTAGAATCTGTGAAGCCTTTCGTCCCCCAGGACACACATCAAGTTTTAGGACAAGAAAATTGATATCTTGCGACTAGGGAGCACAGGGAGCACAGTCAGACCAGACAGAAACCAGGCAATCACTTTCGAGTCTTCCGTGGAGCCTTCCCTGCACGCTTCTCTGCAGCCTTCCCTCCACGCTTCGCTGCAGCCTTCCTCGGAGGCTGGGCTTCTGGTGGTGTACTTGGGGCAGGAGGAGGAGGAGGAGTGGCTTCATCTGCTAGATAGGTTGTAGCAGTAAGCTCCCCTCTCAAGCCCTTCTGATAGGCCTGAAAAATTAAACCCTCACAGAGGAGGCGTTGCTCCTTTTCCAATTCCAGCAATCTGGTGGCCATATATGTCCCATACGCCTCCTCTGCATTGGGTGGTGTGCTCAGGATTTGGCTGGCTACAGGAATGAGGGCTAGGGATTCCTCCTCAGTTTGGGTCATTCTTCTGGGCCTTTTGGTGAGAATGCGGAGGGGAGGCACCTGACACTCTGTGCGGCTTCTACTGGGCCCAGCCACAGCCTCCTCCTCTCTCCCACTGGGCAAGGCCTCCTCCTCTCTCCCACTGGGCAAGGCCTCCTCCTCTCTCCCACTGGTCAAGGCCTCCTCCTGGCTGAGGTCATCCTGTGTCAAAAAAAAGGGACATAGTTGTAATTTTGGGTTACGCAATCACACACAATTTTCAGCTCATGACTTGCAAATATAATTCTCTACAAATATTAAAGGCTAGCTATTTGACCCCACCATTATTCCAGCTGATCGACAATATCTGAAGTACATAGGTGTGCGCACAGGGTGTGCCAGGTGTGCCTGGGCACACCCTACTCGCCTTGTGTGGTGCATATTCCCCCCTGTTTTGACCACTGATATTTCATCCACCAAAAAATTGTTACAAAATACAATAATTTATTTAAAAATAAAATAAAAATAATGACACTGTCCACTGCCCTACTGACACCATCAGTACATATACATATGCATATGTATTTGAGCTTTGGGGTGCACGCCCTAATGCAAGAGGCTGCGCACACCTATGCAGAAGTATATTTTTGGCCACTACTGTCTAGTGATATGTCTACATATTAATATTTGTGATGAAGTCATTTTTTATGAAGCACTTAGAAATTTGACATGTTAACATCATTAATAACATTTACACAATCACAAATTCCCCAAAAAAGGATACCTGGCTCAAGCTGGGCGCATCCACTTCATCAAGGCTGAAAAGGCCCAGTTCTTCCTGGGACTCCTCAGCTGGGGTGGAGGTGGATGGAAGGCTGGAGGGAAGAGTGGGGAGAAGGCTGGAGGGAAGGGTGGGGGGAAGGATGGAGGGAAGGGTGGGGGGAAGGGTCGAAAGTGATTGCCTGGCTTCTGTTTGGTCATCCAGGAATCGCATTTTGTGGTAGTACCAAAACTTGGGTACATAAACTTGGTCGGCTGCTGCTCCGGATCTGAGCGACTCCTGGATTTTATTGTGTTCCCCCTTATACATGTTTCGCAAGATACCAATTTTCTTGTCCACAAACTTGAGGTCTGCCTGGGGGACTCGAGTCTTCACAAATTCTAAAAGTGTGCCCAGTGTTGCCTTCCTTACAGCTCGATTAAAAATATAGTGGGTGTTTGACCTCCCACAGGTTTTTGTTTTCCTGATATAAATCGATTAATCTCGACAAAAAAACAGTCTCTTTAAGGGATTCATTGTTGCTGAAAGACAAGACACAAGATCAAAACTGTAATGTCAGTCAGAACTCCCAGGATTATTTTGTGAAGAATCTAGGGGACACATATACACACACACACACCCACGTTTAATCTTACCTTCGTTTCTGACGCTTGCTACTTCCAAACGGACATACGCAGGCCATCATAATAGCTTTATATACACTGCGCATGTGTCACGCTCCGCCTGCGTCGCCCGCCCCTGATGTTCTTTAGTACGATTTGTCCCCGCCCCTTCACTCTTCGTTGCGCAGTGGGAGTAGATAGAGAAAGATGGAGGAGAGAATCAGTGGAAATAGCGCGGAGGAAAGCCCGGAGCCACAACCATCCACATCCCGGAGGAGATATAAGGCCACCAACATGGCTTTTGAAGAGATAGTGGAGATGGTGTCCAGATTGAGAAGGAAGGACTACGATGGCAAAAAAGGACCGTACACACGACCGAATATGCGTAAGGACAAAATGTCCTCAGTTGTCACCGCTCTAGAAGCTAAATTTGGCACTAAACATTCGAAAGAACAATTGAGGAAGCGGTGGTCTGACATCAAAAGTCGGGAGCCAGAACAATATTGGCGAATAAACAAGCTGCTTAAAAAAAATAAGTACTTGTGTTTTCCTATTAGGACACTTAACTTGCATGCTGATCCATATTTTTTTCGTTTATACAGCATCATTCGTAAAGACCGTTCTTTGTAAAAGACATATGATACTAAAGAAAATGATGGGGTTTTTTTTGCTAAATACGATGGTACAGGGTTGGACATATACATTTAGGTCTTGATAATTTTTCGTATTCCCAAAATTTGTTGATGTGGTGTAGATGTGTTGGAAAATATAATGCTTCTTCAAAAATGATTCAGTGTAATGTAAGGACAGGACACAGCAGCTGGTTCCACATCTGGACTCACGAGCACTAGTGTACTATGTGACCCCTCAAGAAATTTTTGAGGGGTAATACACATAGGAGATCATTGAGGTGTCTGCATCTGTGAAACTTGCATGAAAATGTGTATTGTTTATAATTGTTGTTCATAGGTAATGTTCATCCTGTCTTCTAAATTTTTGAGGACAAAAAAAGGCAATTGTCCACAACTCATAACCAACGTTTCAGATTATTTTTAAAAGTATAAAATATCACTGTGTTTTAACTATACCTTTTGTTGAATTATCATAGGGGAGAAAAGACTCAGACAACAGTCCAAGGATCCCAGGACCCCCCAAGTCACCAGCCTGAGGCTGAAGATAGCCCAAGCCCAAGAGCACGCCCACCCGACGAGCTGGAGGAAGGAGTGGTGGAGGAAGTATGCAAGCTTTCAACCCCACCAAGTGAGTGACTGACACCCCAGCTTAAGGTAATGTATTTAGGCGTGCATATTTTAACCCTTTTTTTTACATACATTTTAGGTGAGCTTCTGGTTGTGGAAGGCCAAGCAGCAGAGCCATTCAGCACAGACAGTGCCCAAAGACTGATTGGCCAGATAATGCTGTGGAATGGCCAAATTGATCAAATGCGTGACCAAATTCACAGCATGAAACTTCGCCTTGACTCCATGCAACAGGAAATGAAGAACATGATTGATGTTTTGGGCAGAATATAATAACGTTTTGCCTAAAAACATCAATCATGTTCTTCATTTCCTTGTGAAGTTTGTTTCTTCTTCAAATATTTGAAGAGTTTTTTCCTTCAAAAAGATTTTTTTATGATGCACACGGTGTGTCATCATGTGCTATCTTCCATCATGGGATATCAATGTACTTGTTTTGTGTTTGCAACCCCTTCATCCTCAAAATTATTTAGTGATGAGAGGAACAAAGGGATTGCACACACAAAACACTTACATTGCTCACCCATGATGAGAGATAGCACATGTTGACTCGACCCTTTTGTAATGCTCAATTTTGAGCATCTTAAAAATTAACAATTTACAAGGGTGACATCACCAGCACCATTATTAAAATGTTGAACTTTGTAAGTTCTTTTATTTTTTTGTATGTTTTTCAAAACACTGTTGTGAATTTTAAGATTTGTAACAAGGTCTATTTTTGTTTAAATATGCCTTTAATAACGTTAAAAAAAAAAGTTTTTTTTAAAATAAAAAAAAACAAAAAACAAAAAATGTTTCAAAAAATGCACCTTTCAATGTGCACACAGTAAAATGTTTTTACTACTACAATGAGTGTGGCTGATTTTTTCTCAACAATATGTTTTGTAAATTTTTGTGTGGTTACAGTGACAAAGGGCCTTATTAACTAAAGGTAAATGCACTTGCCACTACTACAAGTGCACTAGGAGACAGACCAAACTAAATGCAAACAAGAAGAAAAACAAGATATTTTATCCAAAACTTTTTTTTAATATTTTGTAAAAATTAAAGCTCTTGTTGAATAGCAATGGCCCCCTGACCATTAAAATAATTCACATATCGCTCATTCACTTGACGTGCGGTTCAGGGGGCCAAGCCAATACGGACAATTTCCAGGCCTATCAGTGTTTAATCTTGTACAAGTCCGGCCTCAGGCCCAACAGAGGTAATATATGTAGCCGAATGTCTTCGTAAAAAGTTATGGAGTATGCAGCAAGCCAGTATGACGTGATTAATGTTATAGTCCGCCAGATTTATGGCTGAAAGGAACAAATGGAACCAGCTGACCAGAATCCCAAAGGCATTCTCCACAACTCTTCTTGCTCTGGCCAGCCGTTAATTAAATACCCTCCTCTCAGGGGTGAGTGTCCTTTGGGGGAACGGCCTCATCAAGTGCTCACCGAGAGCAAACGCTTCATCAGCGATAAAAACTGAGGGGAGTCCATCCACATTCTGGTCATCAGGTGGCAATCCCAGGCCACCAGTCTGGAGATGCTGGCACAGCTGCGTCTATGCAAACACTCCTCCGTCAGACATCCGGCTGTTCTTCCCCACATCCACAAACAGAAAGTCCAAATGTGCCGAGTCCACACCATCAAAACTACACTATGGAACCCCTTGTAGTTATAGAAATAAGACCCCGAATGCGGTGGTGGCACAATGCGGACATGCTTCCCGTCAATCGCCTTGACACAGTTGGGAAAGTCCCAACGGTCAGCGAACTGGGAGGCCACAGTCTGCCATTCCTGTGTACTGGAAGGAAACTGTGGAGTGAAAAAAATAAAAAAATTAAGATAAGTACTTTTAAACATAACTTGGATATCAGATTAAACAAAAACATTAGTGAACAACAGCAGTCAAACATTATTAATATGTGTGTTTGTAATTTAAATTATAAAAAACATAAGGCCCACTTATAAGATTAATCACCCCCTCTGATGGCCCATTGATCAATTTGAATGTGGGGGGAGGGGTACTAATTAGGTTAATAAACACACCTGACAGTTTCAAACATTTGAGGGGGTGGGAGAGGGGTTCTAATTAGGGTCAAAAACACACCTGACAGTTTCAAACATTTGAGGGGGTGGGGGGGTACTAATTAGGTTAACAAACACACCTGACAGTTTCAAACATTTGAGGGGGTGGGGTTCTAATTAGGGTCAAAAACACACCTAACAGTTTCAAACATTTGAGGGGGTGGGGGAGGGGTACTAATTAGGTTAATAAACACACCTGACAGTTTCAAACATTTGAGGGGGTGGGGTTATAATTAGGGTCAAAAACACATCTGACAGTTTCAAACATTTGAGGGGATGGAGGAGGGGTACTAATTAGGTTAATAAACACACCTGACAGTTTCAAACATTTGAGGGGGTGGGGGAGGGGTTCTAATTAGGGTCAAAAACACACCTGACAGTTTCAAACATTTGAGGGGGTGGGGGGGGTTCTAATTAGGGTCAAAAACACACCTGACAGTTTCAAACATTTGAGGGGGTGGGGGAGGGTTACTAATTAGGTTAATAAACACACCTGACAGTTTCAAACATTTGAGGGGGTGGGGGAGAGGTTCTAATTAGGGTCAAAAACACACCTGACAGTTTCTAACATTTGAGGGGGTGGGGGAGGGTCAAACAGTACAATGGAGCTGACAATATACATTGTTCAAGGGACTATAGGCTAGAGATATAAATGGACCCAGGATTGCATGGTGGGGAGGTTATTAAATGTAAATATGCATGTAGGGCAATAAATGATTAATGTCAAAAAACAGGCATGCATGAAGATAAAGGGGACATTCACAGCATATTCCAAGCATGGTAATTAGGTAACGAGGACATTTAGACAATACATTAGCAAACATTTAATACATATCATGTAATGTTAAAGGATAAAAGTTCTTCATATAGTCCTTCTGCAGGACCTGAATGATGGCAGAACAAGTCTCTGGGATTATTATCCCCAGAGCCTGGGGGAGATGCCTGTCGAGAACTTCAAGTCCTGAAGACTTCTCCCAGTCGCCAAGTAACGTAAAGTGGCAACTAGCCTCTGCTCCGCACTGATGGCTTGCCTCATGCAGGTATCCTGCCTGCTGATATAGGGGGTCAGCATAGTCAGCAGACTCTCAAAAATGGGGTCCGTCATCCAGAGATAATTCCTGAAATCCTCAGGATTATTCTCATGGAGCTCACGGAGCAAAGGCATATGCGAGAATTGGTCACACTGGCACAAGCAATTCTTCATCCATGAACTCCTCCTCGCCCTGTTCATGGACTTGACTCGGGTCAAAGTATTAACCCCAACTCCAAGTCCCCACGCAGCACGAACTCGAGAACGAGTACGTCCATGCGACATGGCTTCAAAACGGTCGGCTGGTCAAACAAACAAACTTATAACAAACGCACTAAAGAACAGCAAGGCCTATGAAGAATGACCTGAAAATCAGGAACGAGCGGACCAGAACGGCCTGCTAGGCAGGTTACGAATTGACCAACATGCACTGAAAAGCAGATACAAACCTCACAAGCACAAACTCAACTGCAGAAAACGATCGAAATAAGCTGAAGTGTGAAAAGCGCGAATCGTCTCTAACCAAACTTCTACTAACATGAGATATTCACGAGATTAGCAGGAGGAGCCCAAAGGGTGCCGTAGTGGGGCTTGAACTTCCTTTTTATAGTCCCGTCATATGTGCTGTACGTCACCGTGTTCCAAACCAGCGGACTTTTGCAGCGATCGTGTGTGTGTCCAAGTCCGTCCCTTTTTAAGTCCGGCGCAAGGAGCCGACAAAGTCTGGCGTAAAGTCCACCGAGCAAAGTCTGCCGTAAAGTCCGGTCGTGTGTACGCGGCATAAGAATCTCACATTCTTGTCTGAGGCTAAACGCCTCTCTCCCAGAAGGGCGCGATGGGCTCCTTTCTTATCAAGTTTCAATTACATTGTCTCATTCTTACCCGGTACTAAGAATGTAAGGGCTGACGCCTTGTCACGACAATTTTCCTCCACTTCCAAGTTGGAGTCGGTTCTAGTTCCTATGATTTCTCCTGATTGTATTCTGGCTACGGTTCGCACCAGTCTTACTTCTCCTTTGGGTGACAAAATTCTTGCTGCTCAGGTCGATGCTCCTCCTGAGAAACCTTGTGACCGCTGCTTTGTCCCAGAGTGTCTCCGTACTGCCGTGCTCCAGACTTACCATTCTCCCAAGGCAGCTGGCCACCCTGGGATGAATCAATTCATTTGGGCCATTTCCCAACAATTCTGGTGGCCTAGTCTACGTGCTGATGTAACTGCCTTTGTAGCTGCCTGTTAGGTGTGTGCTCAGAGTAAGACTCCACGACACCTTCCAGTGGGCCTCCTACAACCCATACCCAATGAAGAGAGGCCCTGGACCCACCTGTCTATGGATTTCATTGTGGAGTTGCCCAACTCCCAAGGCAACACAGTTATCCTTATGGTGGTTGACCGGTTCTCAAAGATGTGTCATTGTATTCCACTTAACAAGTTGCACACTTCATCTTGCTTTCTCCTCTGCCTATCACCCGCAGTATAATGGGGCCGCAGAACAAGCCAATCAGTCCTTGGAGCAATTCCTATGTTGCTATATTTCTGACACACAACAACTGGTCAGAGCTATTACCATGGGTAGAGTTTGCTCACAACATTGCCTTGAATTTTGCTTCCCGATTGTTTCCATTTATGGCTAATTATGGTTTCCAACCTTTCATGTTGCCTGACTCGTTTGTTCCGCAGAGTATTCCTGCACTAGATTAGCATCTCCGTGGTCTTCGTTCCACTTGGGCACAAGTCTAGGAGGCTTTGCGTCATGCTAATGATAGGTACAGACTCAATGCTGACCGCAGACGCCTGCCTGCGCCTTCCTACCAGGTTGGGGACAATGTCTGGCTGTCAATTCGCAACCACCAACTTCATGTTCCCTCACTGAACTTCGCACCTCAGTTTATTGGGCCTTTCCTTATCCTTCGCAGGATTAACCCAGTGGCTTACGCGTTGGACCTTCCTCCTAGTATGCGCATCTCAAATGTGTTTCATGTCTCCTTATTGAAACCGTTGGTCTGCAACCGCTTTACCACCTCTGTGTCACAGCCTCACCCTATACAGGTTGAGAACCATGAAGAGTATGAGGTACAATCCATTGTTGACTCCCATAGGTGCCGTGGGCGCATACAGTACCTGGTGCATTGGAAGGGGTACGGTCCAGAGGAACGCACCTGGGTCTCATCCTTGGACGTACATGCTCCTGCCCTCCTCCGTGATTTCCATAGATGTTTTCCCCTCAAGCCCGGTGGTCCTCTGAGGGGGAGGGGCCATTGAGGAGGGGGGTACTGTCAGGGCTAGCTCAGCCCTTCCTTCTCTGAGCTGGCCACTCAGCTGTCAGCTAATTGCCAGCTCTCATCTCTCTCCACAGTTAACCAGCTGTTGTGGATCTGCTCGTCAGTCCCGCCTACTTAAAGATCTCCAGCTCACTTCATTTCTGCCTTTGCCTTCGTCACATCACAAGAAACCATCTCCTGCATTCCTGTTTAAAGACTGGCTTTGCTGACATCCCTTCTGGCTCCTTATTCTGCTTGCTGTTCCTCTACTTGGATCCCTGACTTCTGGCCTGGCTGATTACCCGATCTGGTTACTGACTTCTGGCCTGGCTGATTACCCGATCTGGTTACTGAACTCTGGCTTGGCTGACTACCTGATCCGGTTACTGGACTCTGGCTATGCTTTGACAATGCTTACTCCATTTTCCTTTTTATTTTTATTAATAAACAAGTGTGATTTTACTGTACTTCTGTCTCGGTCTGGTTCATGGTTTCTGACAATACTGTATGTTCATGAGAGGAAGGTTTTTTTCCATTCCCAGTCTCTACAAACCCCTTTATACAGGGGGCAGATTTCTTGGTTCGACTGTTTGGGGAGATGCAAGCCTGCAATAGTTGGGGCCTGTACAGTACAGGGTAGGAGGTTGAGGGATTGCTTCATGCCAAATTAAATTGAAAGGAAATGTTTACGTAATTTTTAAACTTTTATTATTTGCTATAACTTAACTGTATACATCACTTTTATTACTCAATGGATTATTGCTAAAGTCAAGGGGCTTGTAATTTACTCCTACTACACTGACAGCACTTTGGAAAGTGGTGTGCTCCAAGAGGTGCAGGTTTGTTTGGTTTGGTATATCCCTCCTTTGTTTGTAGGAGTCTCTGTAGTTATAGCCAGATCTGTCCAATCTGACTTATATGATTTCCAAATTTATATCTGTTAATGTATTTTAATTTACAAAACACTTCCCATGCTCAGAACTCAAGTGGAATTCAACTATTCTCCACTAGTACAATATCAAACGTTCTTACCTGAACATATAATCTACTTACCATATGCTATAATGATTTAATCTCTAAAGGTGTATCCACTAAGAAGACATCTTGAGAAATGGATTCTGGCTGCATTGAGTATAACATTTGGCAAGAGATATTTAAGGTCCCAAAAAAGTAATCATTTACATTCCTAAAAGAATCACATAAGATTATATTCCACATTATAGCCACCGTATTTGATCCCCATACACTCTCAGCTGGGTACAACAAAATAGGAGTTACAATGATTCCAAGTGCAGTTTGCCTTCTGCCTTTTCCATTCAAACAGTATATGGAGTATCTGTCCCTAAATTGTAGGATATGGAAACAGGCTATTACTTTCTATGCAACTTGATAGGTTCCCCTAACACACAAGATAGCAAAATCTTCCTACTCAGATATGCTCAACAAAATGTACAGACTAAGTACTAAATTAATTTTATGGCCAGGAACAACTCACCAAGTATTGGATGGCATATGTACTTTCTTCACTTACAGAATGGAAACAATCTATTAATAATTTACCTTGACATAAACTATTATTTTTCACAAAAGATGTGAACTTTCCTTGCTAGTTGATAGTAATAGTAATCAGTAATAGTAATAAATGATAGTCATTTTTCATGGAATATGAAAAGATGTAACTACAGTAAACTTCTATTATTTAATATTATCAATCTCGAATATGTGTGGGCCTGCTAGCCAACTCCAAGTCTCAATTCCCTTTGTATTGGTGAATTTCTAAAGATCCAATAATAAATTAGACTCCAAAATCAGAGGGGTAACTGGATAAGGACATTTGGTGAAACCATAGAGGAAGGCATAATGATGCCTATATAAAGCCCACCTAGGATGGAGGCATGGATGCCAAAAATAGGCTAGCATGCACGCGTGAGCCGCAGTGCGACGTGTATACGTAACGTGTCACATGCTAACAGCTTCAGGGCGATGTTGGAAAATATGCCCAAAGGTGGGAGCAGTCATGATGGAGATTACCTCCCCACCTGATGTAGCCAGAAAGACCATAGGGATCTAATATGCAGTTCTTTATTAAATGTCTCCTAAGATAGCCATTGTATGGCGAAACATGTAGAGAATCAGAATCTACTGCACCCTTTCCATCTACAGTATAAATATATAGGATATATATGGTGACAATGATTAAATATTTTAATGTTTAAATAAAATTTTGATATTTTATATATATATATATATATATATATATATATATATATATATATATATATATATATATATATATATATATTTTTGTATTGTGTTTTTGCACCCTAAAAATCCCATTTGTCTTCTTTTCTTGTTGTACTTTACAAATACCTGTTTTTAGCAAATCAAATCAATTTAGAACAAATCTGGAACTGGGCTGGAACTTGATCCTTTCTACAATGCATTTTTTTTCTCCAAAAGATGGAAAAACATTTTATTCCAACTCTACTCATCAGAAATTATCTCATACATACACAGTTCTAACATTTCTAATCCTAGGAACCAATATTCTACAAATAATCAAAATTCTTTTAGTCCAACCTATTACAAGAGATTGTTGGCATGGTGTTTTAAGAAGTCTTATAATTGTCACATTATTATTCATATTTTATAGCATGCTCTAACTGGATAAAATTAGTTTTCACTTTACACACCCATACCATCTGATAGCGATGACAAACTTCTTGATGAGTCAGCAAATCCTGTCCTGTTATTGTTGATGTAGTTGCTGGCTAAAAGTGAACCGATAAAAGTGACCTTACAAGTCCAGTTCTGTTTTCCAAATACCTACTGTAAGACAGGTTCTCCACCAGAACTACGCTTTTATTTGATCTTTCAAAGAGCAAATATGATATAACACGATGCACCCAAGGCCATGTACCCCACCATCATTAGGTAGCAGGCAATCACCTATTGGTACATTCACCCATAGATGGCGGCTTTTTAAAAGGAACACGGGTTACTAATTCACACTGCAATGTGCAAGTCTACCCATCAGACATCTGATTTTCATTGATTTGCCCAGTTTACTTTGAATCCCAATTCAGTTGAACCAATTTGCTCATCACTATCCATTACACTTAAGGCTTGTACACACAATCGGATTTTCGGCAGGGAATTGTGTGATGACAGACTGTTTGCCTAAAATCTGACCAGACAATTGTAGTCCAACTTTACGCCATCAAATGTTGGATGGCAGGCTAGTAAATTTTCGGTGGACAACGGTCTGTTGTCAGATTTTCCAATTCTGTGTACACATGTCCATCACACAAAAGTCCAAAGTACAAACACGCATGCTCGGAATCAATGCTCACCAAACATGACATTAGCAGAAGGTGCCCAAAGGGTGGTGCTCAAGAGCTGAAATTCCACGTAGTACGTCACTACGTTCGTGTTTGTTGGCCAACATTTGTGTACCGTTTGTATGCAAGACAAGTTCACGGCACACGCCCTTCGTTCACAGTCTGATGCTTTGTCTGCAGAAAATCCAATCGCGTGTATGAGGCTTTATACATGGTAAGACATGTCTTCCTTTTACCTATTGGTAATAGTGTCTGGATTGACATGCTGCTATTTGTAAAGTTTTCTAACTTAACATGAAAAATCAACACACTAGATCAAATCTTTAATCATTCAAAAACTCTATCCCTGCCTGTGTATTGTCCAGAAAACATGACTGCTGTACCAAAATAGGGAAAATAACGTTTGTCAGCTTGCTGTCATCTGAATTGTTGTGCTAATTGGATTTCAAATGTAAAAATAAAAGCAAAAGATTAATTAACTCTCATTTGAAGCTAATTATGTTCTGTTTATTTGTTAGGTCTAGGCAGTATAGTTATTATTGCAATGTGGTTCAGATCTGAAGTATGCTTTTCAGTGAGTTCATTAGTAGGCAGCCACAGCACTTAAGCTCTGTCAACACAACGTTATAGAAATTATTGCAATGGTCACTGTATTAGTCATCCTTAAATTGATAGGCTTGTTTACCTTCAGAAAAGTACATTTATAGGGAAATTCTTTATCCTAACAAATTTTCTTAATAATGATTGTCGGCTCCTTTTTGCCATTTAGTTTTTGACAAATTCAGTATTACTAATCAGAAGTTCTCCTTGCCAGCATTCATTAATTTCATACTTCAGCTCAACATCAAATCCAGTTCCTCTGCTTAACACCAACAGTTATATTCATCAAAGTGACTTATTTATCTCACATGAGATAAATAAGACAACTTGCTAACTTATTCAATGAAGCTTATTCATTAGTGTCTAGATCACTGCTTGATGAATAAGTCCCACAGAATACCATTTCAAGACATCTTATTTACTTTACAAGGGATAATTAACTACCTTTGATAAAACGTATTATTCAGGTGGTAAAATAAGCCATTAGATGACATTAAAGCTGAACTCTAAACAGATATAAAATACACAAATTAACACAGCTCTGTAATCATTAAAACATCATTAAATATATTTTGTTAATTTGTACATGTATCTTTGTAAATTCAAGCACCAAAAGTTTCTGAATTTGACCTGGTATCAGCTTCTTGTAGTTTCTGTTCAACATGGCTGCAGTGTGAAAGGAAGTTCTAGCACAAGAATCCAATCATTTTATGTGCTAACAAGAAGCCAGCTGATAGGAGGAAAGAGCAGAATGATAGAGAGCTAAACTCATCCACTGTGCTGTTTCTCCTTTCACAGTCCAGTAACAGGCTGTGGAAAGTCTAAGATGACCCAGGCTTAGAGAAAGTGTCCATCAGTGTCCATCAGACTGAAGACATCTAGTGGCATAAAAAAGTTAACGCACGCTATTCACATCTATTAGATTCCTATTGCAGACATACACTGACATGGAGGAAATATGTCAGCAGGCTGGACTTTGCACTAATTCTAAAATATTAAAAACAATGAAAGTTGAACTCCAGGCACAAAAAATTCAATTGAAAGCCAGTGCCATAGTGCCATTGAAAGCCATAGCCAGTGGAGTCTGCAGAGCTGTGGGAGGATCCCAGCAGGTCCATCCACTATAAACCACCAGCAGAAACCGAAAGGGAGGACACACACAAGACCAGTCACCCTGCACAAGAAGAGAGAGCAGCAGTGACCGGTCTTTCTTAGAGGAAGCCCCTGCACAACAGCAAATGTACACACTGGAATACCAAATACATCTAAAATAAATACAAAAGCCTGTCATGATACACACGGCCCTTGTTTTTAGACAATATTTGCTTATCTCAGAGTTCAGCTTTTTTCAAAGATCTAAGTAGAACTATCAAACTGTAAAAAAGAATATGTTTGCCATAAGAAAAAGTCAAGTCTAACTGTATTTATTGTTTCCCTATAGCCCCCCACAATTTTAAAATTGTAACATTATTCCTGCCAGCCAATTGTAGACTCTTAAACTTTCTGGGTGCTCGACAACTCTCTCCCATCACTTTGGAAAACTGAACAGTGTGTTCACTCCCATGTAAGCTGTCATGTGTTTACTCAATGTGAGGTGCTTGTGTCAGCATTTTCCCCATTGATAGACAAGCTTGCACTTTGTCTATTTGCATCTGGTCTTGTTTTAACCCCCCATTGTTTGAATCTTCCAAACCTCCCACCTTCAGGGCTGTTCTGTATCAGGATTATACAGGACATCATGAAAGCTTTTTTCTGAAGATTATAACAGGAAAATGAATGTAAATTTTTGGACGTTTGCCTTTGAAAATAAGTAAAAAGCCCACTATTTAGTACAGTATTAATTTTATGGTTCAATACAATAGATGTATTTAAGCTACACATCATTATGCTAACAAAAAAAACAACATTTTGTTATAAAAGGGCAGTAAAAAGAGCAAAAATGATGTGCAGTAAACAAAAAGCAGTTAAGAAATTATATTTTACAAATAAATCTACAGTAAAATAAAGACTGTTATGCATTACATTAAATGAATATCATAATCACTGTTCACAGAACATTACTGGATAACCCAGGTTGTAAACTCATTGTAAGGTCAGTGATTTCCTTTGGAAAATTAAAATAAATTGCTATGTATATAGGCATACAGTATCTATACTTTTTTTTATTATTAACCAATATACAAATAAATTTAGACCTAATGTATCTGAGACACACTGAATAAATAAGATAAATATTCTACATACATAAATGGGTGTAAACCAGCTTCATTAGGAAAACTATGTAATATAAGCTAGCTAGTTATTAAGTAATCTATGAATATGAATAAATATGTAGCAGGTTAATTCTTAATTACAAAATTTTTAAACGCACTGGGAAACCAGTTCTGTGAAGTTTAGGCTTGTTTCATCATTGTATAAAATGTACACCAGTAACAAAGAAATGGCTCCTGACCCCACCTACAACTGTCCTTCACAGCAAAGAGCACATGGAGTGGCAAACTAAATACAAAACCAGAAAAAATTCCAAGCTCAACTTACCAACCAGTCTGCTGAACAACCAAATTAACCTGTCTAACAGTCTGCGTTAAAAACAGAGGTTTAGTTAGCACGCATTTGCAAATGCACGTGTAAGCTACACGGCCTCTCCACGGCACCCTGTGTAGCTTGCAGTCCTAACACTACTGAATTTATGAGTGTCTCCACAGTGGAAGAACATGCATTCTAATGGATAGATAAGAGACAGGTGGGCCCGGAATTAGCCCAGTCCTCCTCAAAGGCACAGGAGGCACATTGGACACCCAGCGCATAGCACGATGGATTTGCCATATTAGAAATAGTGGCTGATTCATAATGCTGGGACAGATACTGTTAGGAGCTGCTGATGTAAATTCCAGCACCTGTCTGTCTGTTGTCTGCTAGAATGTGTATTGTAAATAAGTCTCTAGTATGGGATCTAAGAGTCATTAGATCCCCATTGTTGTTTGTGTTTAATTAACTCTGCTATTGTGATAATGTTGATTGGATTTTCTGAACTACAAGACGGGCAGTCTGGCCTAAAGTTCATGTCTGAGTCATCTAGGCTGTCTAAAGGGATTAGTTAATTAGCCCATGTTAATTAGGTTAATTAGGTTACAGGTGTATTGTTAGAGTAATATGAGCCGGAGGTATGCACCTCCACTTTTAGTGTATAAAAGAGCCTGTATATTGCAATAAAAGAGATTCCTGTTTGAGCTTACATACAGCCTGCCTGGTGTTTGTTCTGAGCTATCACAACTGGGTTAGAACGGCTCATAGCTGAAGTTCTAATCCCGGAGCATTGGATGACCGAACCATAAGACGTTGCAATCTGATTCAATAGCTGCAGAGGAGTGTCGGGAGAATGGAACCGAGTGAGCAAGGGGCTCGTTACATTGGTTGGCAGCCGTGGGATTTGCTCTCCAGTTACTGGGACACTCCAAACCAGCCTGCAGGAGATCCACGCTGAAAGACTTACTTGAGAGCCGTGGAGGGAATGGTGGGATCGTGCTTCCTTGCCGTGAACACATCCAAACCATCACCTGGATCCAAGGTCCAGATAGCAGGAGAGGAGAGATACCAGCCACCATGGATGAGGAATTCAGAAGGAGGTTGCGAGAGAAGCAGATACAGCACAGAGGACCAGTATCAAAACAGGTCCTGCTAGGATGGTTTGATTCTATCCGCTGTGGACTCTGGAAGGAAGTGCTAGCCCATGAGCAGCTACACCATGGAAAAGTTCTCCCCTCCATCCATGTGAGGTACTGGTCACAGTATGAGTTGTGAATGCTGTTTTTGGGGGAACAGCCAAACCAGGAGTGGACAGCCGAGTTAAGCAGGCTGATCCGGGTAGAAATGCGGTTGGACAAGAGCTACAGAGCCCTCCAGTGGTATGTAGTCCAAGTGTGCCCGTGGACAGCGGATGACAGCCGCACGGAAGGCTTTGACTATGATGATCTGGGATTGTTGTACTGGATGCTGTCCAGGGACCCTGACTTTGGGAGTGATCGGGAGTGCCGTTTGGAGGAAATAATGGAGCACAGAGAGCGAAGACTGAATGTCTCGGAAGTGCACTGGGCACAGGAAGATTTGGAGTTTCTGGCCGTTCAGGAATGGGAGCTTGAGATTGCCTACAGACAGCTATTAGACTCTGCTCAGCGGCATGGTGGGTCTCCCTTTGCCTGGGACTATCAGGAAATACCAGTTGACAACTCTGAAATCCTGGCTGAAGAGTTGACAAAGTGGCAGAGTAACAGTGTGCTTTGCCAACCTGGCCCCGCAGCTATGGAGGCGGAGGTCTTATGGCGGATGTAGCAAGTGCTGACTGACCTTGATGAACCCGTTTCTGCATTGGATGATCTTGGATGGAGGAATGTGCCTGTCCAGCAGAATGCCAGAGAATTGGCAGTGGAAAATCTGAAGATTGCCGTCCCCAAAGCTGAAGTGCTGACAACAGGGCAGAGCTCTGCTAACTTCTGCCCAGCACTGATAGCATCTTCTGGGTTCCACGGAGAGGAGATGGTGAACCTTTATCCCCAGACACCAGTTGCAGAGACAGGGGATTTGATAGACTTTTCTGCTGAGGAAGAACAACCTGGTGAGCCTCCAGCAGAAGAAGAGCTGTTATTAGGGCCAAACTTTACTATGCTCTGCCCAGCACTGATAGCATCTTCTGGGTTCCACGGAGAGGAGATGGTGAACCTTTATCCCCAGACACCAGTTGCAGAGACAGGGGATTTGATAGACTTTTCTACTGAGGAAGAACAACCTGCTGAGCCTCCAGCAGAAGAAGAGCTGTTATTAGGGCCAAAATTCACTGTGCTCTGCCCAACACCAACAGAATTATCTGTGAAGTTACAAGGAACTTCCCCAGCTGAAGCGCTGGCAACCGGACAGAGGATCCAAGATCTCTGCCCTAAACCTGCGGCGGTTCCGGAGGCTCAGGGTGAGAAGGTGGCAATCACTTCCCAGCAGCAGATACAGGGGGAGAAGGGAGAGGAGGTGTGTGTTGTCCCTCCCCAACAGTTAGCCGGAGCAGATGGTGTGGGGTTTCCAGTAGAAGGGCTGGCAACAGGGCCGAGTACTGCTGGACTCTGCCCTCAACTAACAGAGGATGGATTTCCTGTGAAGGTGGATGGGACTTCAGTCTCCACCTGTATACCCCAGGGATGCTGGGCAGTCGGCCCAGATCCCCAACAGCATAACGGAGTGAGCCCAGACACCCTGTCTTCTCTCCAGTGGCAGAAAGGACTCCAGGGAGAAGGGCCAGTCCAGGCTTCTCCCCAGCAGCAGATATGTTCTCTGAGAGAGGCAGAGGTTGGCTGGGTGAGTAATACTCTGTTTGGAACAATTTGTTTGGGGTACTGTGTGGGTACAGGCATTAGAGGACTGGAACTACTGACTAACTTCGGAGTCAACCCGTCTGGGGTCTCCTCCTGTGTTAGTCTCCTGCCGAAAGGGGAGAAATGTGACAGACCTAGCTGGGAGAGAGACTTTTAGAAGGGACTGTATGCTGGCCTCTTGCCAATCGATCGTGGGCCCTTGCATTTGGAGGGAACGGTGCTCTTTGTGAGCTGTATGCCTGGGGACCCTTGAGGTGGTATTACTGTGGATTCGGGTCCTGGTCCCCCAGGACACACAGACTCTGGGGACCCTGGATTTGCCATATTAGAAATAGTGGCTGATTCATAATGCTGGGACAGATACTGTTAGGAGATGCTGATGTAAATTCCAGCACCTGTCTGTCTGTTGTCTGCTAGAATGTGTATTGTAAATAAGTCTCTAGTATGGGATCTAAGAGTCATTAGATCCCCATTGTTGTTTGTGTTTAATTAACTCTGCTATTGTGATAATGTTGATTGGATTTTCTGAACTACAAGATGGCCAGTCTGGCCTAAAGATCATGTCTGAGTCATCTAGACTGTCTAAAGGGATTAGTTAATTAGCCCATGTTAATTAGGTTAATTAGGTTACAGGTGTATTGTTAGAGTAATATGAGCCGGAGGTATGCACCTCCACTTTTAGTGTATAAAAGAGCCTGTATATTGCAATAAAAGAGATTCCTGTTTGAACTTACATACAGCCTGCCTGGTGTTTGTTCTGAGCTATCACAACTGGGTTAGAACGGCACATAGCTGAAGTTCTAATCCCAGAGCATTGGATGACCGAACCATCAGACGTTGCAATCTGATTCAATAGCTGCAAAGGAGTGCCGGGAGATGCCTAATCTACAAGGCCTCTCCATAGCACCCTATGTAGCTTGCAGTACTAACAGTACTGAATTTATGAGTGTCTCCACAGTGGAAGCACATGCATTCTAATGGATAGATAAGGGGCAGGTGGGCCAGGAGGTAGCCCAGTCCTCCTTAAAGGCACAGGAGGCACATTAGACACCCAGCACATAGCACAATGGCAGAAAAGGTGCCCAGCGTGTCCCCTGACCAAATTTACACCAGTACCATCCCTTGTTTTTACCAGAGACTGTTAGACAGGTTAATTTGGTTGGTCAGCAGACTGGTTGGAGAGTTGAGCTTGGAATTGTCTTTGGTTTTGTCTTTAATGTATAAAACGTAACCTATTGCATGAAAACCTCATTCTTTTGTCACATATTTGCAAAAAATTCAAAAATAGAGATGAAAATGCTCTTATTGTACTCCAGAAACCACCTTTACGAAATTTCCCCAAATCCATGGCAAGTAGTACATACAGTATCTGCCAATATGGCAGCTATTATTTGATTCTGCTTTCACATACTGCCTGGACAATACCCAGATACAAATTCTAGATAGATCATGTTAAAATGGTTGTTCTAATTAGCCAATAGTACATGGAATAAAATTACAAATTATTTCCTCTACCTACTCATCTAAAGCTACCTGACAATTTAAACTTGGAAATAGTTATTCTCTATCATGATTTTGTGTGCTTTTCATGCTGTACCAAAAACCGTTAACAGATTCGCTAATGGCTGTATTAGTGCAGGCTTAATATTGACTGCTCCATTTACTAGAAACAATTCTGCCATTAACGTTTAAAACAAGAGCAATGATCCAAGAAATGTTTAAAATGGTAATATTATAATGAAAATGAGAGTGTGTTTATCAAACACCTGTTTTACTATACAATACATGATCATTGAAATACAGCATATTGTTCCGTGAAATTGGTATATCATTTTTTTTTTATATGGAGACAGATGATCTAATGTAATATATTATAGGAGCATTCTGTCAATAAAAATGCATGAGAGCCCCAAGCTTATGCTGTTGTCAGAGGAAAAAGTTTGTCTATTCATGTAAAAAGCCTCTTGCAAATCACTTCTCTGAGATAATATATTTTATCTTCTAAAAAAGAATCAAAAAAGAATCATTAAGAAACTGAAAACTTTAGAGGTTTGTTTACTAAAACTGGAAAGTGCAAAATCGGGTGCAGTTCTGCATAGAAACTATGGTTGCACCAATACCAGTTTTTTACTGGCGAGTACGAGTACTGATACTTTCGGTCAGGTTCTTGAAGATGCTGAGTACTAATACCTTTGCAGTGCGATTTGAGCCCATACAAAATGAATGGGCCCAAATCTCACTTCACAAAATTACATGTGATTTGAACAGGAATGCGGTGTGATTCCTGTCCGAATCGCATTCAGCACCGCTCATGTGTGAACCCAGGCTGAAGTCACTATGACCAGCCTGATGACCTCATGAATAAGTTAAGACACCAGAAATGTCAAATCATTTTGGTACAGCAAAGGATAGCAGCCACTCAGATCAATGCTTTACTGAGCCACCGCCATTCTTTTCTTTGTTGCATTAGTACAGACACATGTTGTATTTGGTACTGACACACTCTTGGAGAGATTTACTAAAATTGGAGTACATCAAATCTGATGAAGCTGTTTATAGAAACATGGAAGCATATTCTCACAGCATTTAAAATTTATTTATAGTCAAAACTGATTTCTTTATGCCTCTTATTACAGTTTTGTTTTCCATCTGTATGTTTTTTCATGGTCTAAGATACCCTTTTTGTAATTTAGCTTGATCAGGCTTGGTGGCTAGCTAGTTCTTAAGTGGTTAAGAAAAAAACATGTTTTTAATAAGTTCAGTTAAAAAGTAAAAAGCAACCATTATGTTTTCTTTTAATAAAATGTCAACTTAAAAATGAAATATAGACAAACTACAACCTATGGTGCTCTACACGTGCAGGGAGGTCCCAGTAATGTGCTCCCTGGGGGTGGCATTCTATGGTGTGCCGGAAAAACACTTTTGAGCTTCACAACCACTGGTGTTTCACCTGTACTAGGTCCCTAAGGAGTGGGGTTCACCTGGTTTCGGCTTGGGTGGACCGCCTCTGTCAGGAGCCTTGTGTTTGGCCATTCTGTACCCTCTGTGCACTTTTTTGTGTGCTTTGATTTCACAGTTTACTGTTTTGTTCACAGGGGTCCGACATAGCACCACACCAAGGAGCTTAACAAAAAAATCTGTAAAAGCAGTTTGTGCAGAAGACTTAAAGTAAAATGTTGAATGCAAAAAGTCATAAGTAATTTAATTCATTTTTTAAGCTGATATTGGCTTGAATTAACTTCTATTTTCTGTAGGTATTGGGAAAAAACAAACATTTTGCTGGTGCATTGCAAAGCTTAGGGTGTTGGACATAAAGAAAGAGATAAGTTGTTGTAAATACTAACAGGACTTATTGATGGCCCTAGTCGTTTGGGCAATGAAGCCATCCATGTTTCTGTTGATTGATCCATTTTCTAAATAAGTACCAGAGTGTTGTGTACAAAATGAAGCACACATTTTGCTGCACTTTCATACATTCCCAATACTGTCATTTCATCCCTTAAGTCCTAGTACTTAGCATTTAGAGTAGAAATTTATTTGACTTGGTTCACACTTTAAGTTGCAATTCACATTCTGTTTACTCACATTATAAAGAATCCATTGACAGATAGTTCTTTTCTAATCCTTAACACCTTTTTAATAGCTGGGATGCCAGTGTCCTCAAGTGAGCCCATTCAGTCCCTAAGAGAAAAAAAAAAAAATCAAAAAGGCTTTACAATCTGTTATGTTCTGTACTTATATAATACATCTCACGCTTTAATTTGAGGATGTAGAAGCTGTTTAGTTTTCAGTTACTGTGTAATAAAACACATGCAAATACAAAATCATGTTAAAATTAGTTTGTCTTTTTTTTCCTTTTTGCATAACCTTAGATTTTTTTTCAGTAGGATTTTTTTACATCAACATTTGAAGGAAAACAATTAAAAAACTTCTCTCTCTCTCTCTCTCTCTCTCTCTCTCTCTCTCTCTCTCTCTCTCTCTCTCTTTCTCTCTTCTGTTGGCTGCTTCCAACTTTTTTCCAGTCCAAGTTATCTGTTGTATGAGGAGTTTTCTAAATCCAATTTAGTAAGACTAAATTGTACCCAAGGGAACAGTGTGTGTTTTTGCTGTGAGAGTGCCATTGATCAAAGCAACAAGTGAAGCAATATAATATCAACTTATTTAATAAATGTTGAACAATGAAACATACAATAAGTAATTTCTTGTTGATTATCATTAAAGAACTAAAGGCTAATTTTGTGTTAATCACTTTGAGATGTATTAACTTTATTTCAATTTGATAGACATTTGCCCAAAATTCTTTGAGCAACATTAACGATTAACGAATGAAGTAAAATTGGTAGAAATTCATCAAGTAAAAATTACATTAACTGGTTATTTTCTAACCCTTTCTCTCCACTCATAAACTCATGTGGCTAGACCATTTTTGTAAATGTTCCATTGCTTTTTTATTTTCCCTTTACAGCTTTCAGAGTTTGTAAAAGACCCCCAAACCATACATTTTGTGAAGGCATGAGACCAATGGAGTAAGAAGAAGGTGCTGCTGATTTTTAGGGTCCCATGATATTTGCACAAATGTTTATCAAATCACTAAAATCATTATTTGCAGATACAAACACAGCACATTTTACATAATTCATACTAACCTACTACCTCCTATTGAGTTAATAAATAACAAATATTTATACATTTTAAATTGCCCCTTTTTGCAAAATGATAAAAGTGGGAGGTACACAAAATTGTAAATAACCAACTTTCTCTAAAAATCTGGAAGTTTTATTTTTACAGCTATCAGAGTTTTTAAAATACCCCCCAAACCATACATTTTCTGAAAGCTTAGAACCAGGGGGGCAAAAAAGGTGCTACTGATTTTTAGGCTGCACAATAGTTGCACAAATGTTTATCAAATTGCTATTTTCACAAAAAAAAAAAAAAAACACTAAAATCCTTTTTTGCACACATTAACACAACATAGCTTAAAAAGTCCTACTAAGTTATTACGATGGCCTCATTTACATGGAGCATACTAAAGCGTATGCCCATGGAGGTTAGTGAAATGCATAAATGTAATACATTTTATATTTTAAGAACTGTACTTATTACAGTCACCTGGTTTCTCTGAGGAAAGTATAAAGATTTCTGTAGTTAGGCATCTTGAACATAATGGATTTACAGGAGGGCCTTGCCAGGATTTCACAAAAAATGGAATAGGAAATCTGTATAGATGTGATAGCTGTATTCGTTTTCTATCTTTTATTTTTAACAAAACCATTGAGACAAACCTTTTAACACTGACAATGGTGCTTACTACGTTTTTATTTATTTATGTAAAACCTTTACCCCAAAAGGAACAAATCTATTCCTGTAATTGCTTAAAGCAGTAGTAAACTTGATCAACCATAAAAAAAAAAAAACTTTCCCTGCAAGGTAAAGGCATAATCTGCTAGAATAAATCACATATACTAGCACATTTTGAAAAATGTAAATTGAAACAAAGCCTCTGTCACTGCTGCAGAGGCTTCCATCTTCACCAGGTCTTCCTTCCAGGTTTGTGGACTGTGGTCGCTTGAATTGCCAAGCCACGATGACGTCACTCCCAGTCATGCATGCGGTAGAAATGGCCACAGCACAGAACTATTTTTGCATAGGGTCCCCCTTGACCTCCATACTAGACCTTCATCAAAGATAAGGGTCTAGTATGTATTTTCATTCTTTTTTTCTTTTACATAGGGTTCCCTTTTAACATCTATACAAAATAATAATCTAGGATAATGGTTTGGCCTAAATTAAGGGAATCCCTGACCTTTGTTTACAAATAGAATGAAGTGGCAGAAGTTGTCAATTTAAACAACATTTTTTTTTCACTTTTTAAATGTAAGTTTTACCAAAAATATAAAAATAGTAGGTCACAGCAGCTAGCATGCAGAGTGACTCCACAAAACCATGTGTATATTTCCAACAATAAGTTAAAGGGAAGCGGTTTAAGTGAAACTAGTATAAAACAAATACAGCGTGTGTGTATGTATAGGTCTCCACACAATCCTTTCCAATGTTTTACAGTACCACTTAAAACACTGCAATAAACAAGTTCACCACATCGAGCTAAAGGAGTCTTATATAGTGTAGTATTTATTACATCCACAAATAATTTACATTAAAAGCTGCAGCATTCAAGAAGATAAAGCAAACAGTTGGCCAATCTTATTGCCGAGCTATGTGCAGTTGAGTGGAGATGATAGATGAGTTCCTCCCGTAGGTATAGTGGCAGTAGTTGTGACAGTGCGGTGAATATGGAGACTGGGAGTCCCTAATGAATTCAATAAGCAGCTGGGCAAGCAGTTGAATGATAACAAGGGGACTTACAGTTTGTTGAGCCTCAATGAACTTGTAGTAGATTTCGACCGCACTGATAGGAGTACTGTCAGCTGTATGAATTAGTAGTGTCTCACCAGTCAATACCATTGCCAAAGTTATTCTCCTGTTTCACAAAGATTCTTCACTGACTCTGAGTGCGTACCAGCAAAGTTCCACTCAGATTCCCAGCTATTCAGATTTCTAGGGCTCCTGGTTCCCTTAGCCCTATCCAGGTAGTGAGGTGTGCTTCATGGGCCATGGGTGGTGCATCCCTTGGTTGACATGTTTCACCCGCCCACAATATCGACAAGCTTCTTCAGAACCACAGGGGGGTGCATAGAGGGGTTCTATTTAAAGGGATCATGCTATGTAGCACTCTGACTCACCACCTGCAGCATAGCATTCACAGCGCAGCCCTTAAAGGGGACACATTTTATATTAAAATCCAACTTAAAAATAAAAGTTTACTGATGACTGTGCTGATGGAGTATAATAGTTACATTATTCATGCAAGAACTCTAGCTACTTAGACACAGAAAGGAAGGGAAATGTAGCCTAAAGAGAGACAAGGCTCAGAATAATTTCCATTTAAACAGAGAGGATGTCCTTATAGTGTGATATCCTACTATTTGAAGTAGTAGGAAAGTAAATTATTGATCCAAGAAGATCCCAAAGTTCAGCTCGCAGTTCATTCCATTCAGGAAGAGGGTACTTGCTGCAAGACTTTCAAAGTCCCCCCTTCTTTGTGGTAATTTTAGAAATATATGTTTAACCACTTCCAGGCCAATTCTGACATTTCTCTCCTATGTGAAATATTCCACATTTTTTGCTAGAGCCCCCAAACATTGTATATTTTTTTTTAGCAAAGACCCTAGAGAATACAATGACGGTCGCTGCAACTTTTTATCTCGCATGTTATTTGCGCAGCAATTTTTCGAACACTTTTTTTTAAAAAAAACTTTCATGCTTTAAAAAAAAAAAAACATTAAAGCTAGCCCAATTTTGTTGCATAATGTGAAAGATGAAGTTACGCCAAGTAAATAAATACCTAACATTTCACGCTTCAAAATTGCACACACTCATGGAATGGCGCCAAACTTCAGTACTTAAAAATCCCCATAGGCGACGCTTTAAAATCTTTTACTGGTTACATGTTTTGAGTTACAGAGGAGGTCTAGGGCTAGAATTATTGTTCTCACTCAAACGTTCACGGTGATACCTCACATGTGTGGTTTGAACACCGTTTTCATATGTGGGGGGGACTTACCTATGTGTTTGCTTCTGCGTGTGAGCACACGGGGACAGGGGTGCTTTAATTTTTTTTTTTTTTCTATTGTTAATTTTACTTTTCTTTTTTTAGTTTAACACTTTAAAAAATATATATTTTGTTCACTTTTATTCCTATTACAAGGAATGTAAACATCCCTTATAATAGGAATATGGCATGATCGGTCCTCTTTACAGTGAGATGTGGGGTGAATAAGACCCCACATCTCACCTCTAGGCTGGGAAGCCCGGAATAAAAAAAACGATCACAGCTTCCCAGCCGAGGTGGCGCCATTTGTTTGAATGCAGAGTGACATTGTAACATCGCGCCCAGCCTCCGAACGATCATAGAGACTCCGGCAACCATCTGGTCCACTAGAAATCTCTATGATCACCATCCGGGGCTGGCGGATCTTGTCTCCAACTCACCGATGGAAGTGGTGAGTCGGTAGAAGCACCAGAGGGTGGCGGGAGGGGGGCATCCCCTCTCGCTGCCCGTAAGAATGTTCAAGAGGTGGAACAGCCACTATGATCATTCTTATGGTGTAGGGAATCGTCGGCTGAAAAAGCCGATATATCTGAATGATGCCTGCAGCTACGGGCATCATTCAGATATATCTGCTCAAATTCAAGGACGTCATATGACATACCTTGGGCAGGAAGAGGTTTAGGGCGCTCTGAGTAACAGGACTGAGCAGATTGTCTTTATTGTAAGTGAAGGAATTCAAAATGATGGAGTATCTTCAAGCACTCAAGGAGGAGAGCAGACTTTAGTAACAACAAAAACAGAAAAAAGGCACCTCTAAGGGCAGTATATAAAACTATTAAAATATCCCTAAAGGGATTTAAAACACTTACAAAATTGATGGTGAAAAGAAATTCATTATGAGTGTGGAAGGTGATCCGGCATAAAAGTGGTCCCAGTGTGTATCAGGGGTCACTGTTCAGCAGCAGAACATCCCAAGTGAGTCAGCAGGGTGAGGATACAGCTCTGGAGGCACAATTGGAGCAGCCACACATACACGTGCACACATCCCTGAACAAGCAGTGACGTGAATATTATCCATTAGGGAATGTGAACTAGAGGATGGTGATGAGCACAACTAAACACGAGTAACGATGACCCTATATAAGTGTATTGTTATTGTGGCCATGTCATGATGAGAGGGGACTATACCATAAAGGCAGAAAAAAGAATTTATAAACTGACACTAATTTTAAAATCTTCGTTTAACTCTCCAGGCACCAGCACATCCAAAGAGAAAATCCAATACATCTCTCTCTGGCAGAGCTTTCGGAACCGCTCAGCTGGAGGGAGGTCTCTAGCCATCGCCTCAATAACCCAAACCTTAAGGTCATCAGTAAATTTATTATGGTATTCATGGAAGTGCCAATGTCTACGCACAATGTTTTCCATCTGTCTATGGTGAGAGTGGAATTGGATGATGAATCGCAATTCGTCTTGATTGGTGTCAATCTTAGTTGGAGGATGTGGTGCAGATGGTATATATTTATAATGGGAGTAGGCTTTTTCCACAATGTCAACTGGAAATCCCTTATCAAGAAATTTGTCTTTTAGGATGTTACTCTGAATGTCATAATTGCTACTTCTGGTACAATTGTTTTCGAGCCTACAGAACTGACTTTTGGGTATGTTATTGAGCCAGCAGGGATGGTGGCAGCTTTTATAGTAAAGGAAAGAGTTACCTGCCGTCGGCTTTGTGTAATTCCTAGCATGGATATCCTTATCACCAAAGTACAATTCCAGATCAAGGAAGGTCAATTTTTCTTAATCAATGAAAGAAGTGAAAGACAAACCCATATTGTTCTTGTTGCAATGTGCACCAAAATCAGATACTGTAGATGCATTGCCATCCCAGATTATGATTACATCAACTATGTACCTTCCATAAAAGACGATAAGGGACAAAAAAGGATTATTGTGCCAAATGTGAGAAGAGTCCCACTGCCCCATGGTGAGGTGAGCATATGACAGTGGAAAGTTTTCTCCCATAGCTGTCCCATTTACCTGTAAAAAGAACTCATTATCAAATTTAAAATAGTTGTGAGTAGGGATGAGCTTCGAGTTCGAGTCGAACTCATGTTCTACTCGAACATTGGCTGTTCGCAAGTTCGCCGAACAGCGAACAATTTGGGGTGTTCGCGGCAAATTCGAATGCCGCGGAACACCCTTTAAAAGTCTATGGGAGAAATCAAAAGTGCTAATTTTAAAGGCTTATATGCAAGTTATTGTCATAAAAAGTGTTTGGGGACCTGGGTCCTGCCCCAGGGGACATGGATCAATGCAAAAAAAAGTTTTAAAAACGGACGTTTTTTCAGGAGCAGTGATTTTATTAATGCTTAAAGTCAAACAATAAAAGTGTAATATCCCTTTAAATTTCGTACCTGGGGGGTGTCTATAGTATGCCTGTAAAGGGGCGCATGTTTCCCGTGTTTAGAACAGTCTGACAGCAAAATGACATTTTGAAGGAAAAAACTCATTTAAAACTACCGCGGCTATTGCATTGCCGACAATACACATAGAAGTTCATTGATAAAAACGGCATGGGAATTCCCCACAGGGCAACCCCGAACCAAAATTAAAAAAAAAAAATGATGTGGGGGTCCCCCTAAATTCCATACAAGGCCCTTCGGGTCTGGTATGGATATTAAGGGGAACCCCAGCCAAAATTTTTAAAAAAAATTGACGTGGGGTTCCCCCTAAATTCCATACCAGACCCTTCAGGTCTGGTATGGATTTTAAGGGGAACCCCGCGCCAAAAAAAAAAAAAAAAAAACGGCGTGGGGTCCCCCTAAAAATCCATACCAGACCCTTATCCGAGCACGCAACCTGGCAGGCCGCAGGAAAAGAGGGGGGGACGAGAGTGCGGCCCCCCCCCCTCCTGAACCGTACCAGGCCACATGCCCTCAACATTGGGAGGGTGCTTTGGGGTAGCCCCCCAAAGCACCTTGTCCCCATGTTGATGAAGACAAGGGCCTCATCCCCACAACCGTGGCCGGTGGTTGTGGGGGTCTGCGGGCGGGGGGCTTATCGGAATCTGGAAGCCCCCTTTACCAAGGGGACCCCCAGATCCCGGCCCCCCCCCTGTGTGAAATGGTAAGGGGTTACTTACCCCTACCATTTCACTAAAAAACTGTCAAAAATGTTAAAAATGACAAGAGACAGTTTTTGACAATTCCTTTATTTAAATGCTTCTTCTTTCTTCCTTCATCTTCTTCTTCTTCTGGTTCTTCTGGCTCTTCTGGTTCTTCCTCCGGCGTTCTCGTCCAGCATCTCCTCCGCGGCGTCTTCTATCTTCTTCTCCTCGGGCCGCTCCGCACCCATGGCATGGGGGGGAGGCTCCCGCTCTTCTCTTCATCTTCTTCTTCATCTTCATCTTCTTCTTCATCTTCTTCTTCTTCTTCTCTTCTTCATCTCTTCTTCCTTCTTCATTTCTTCTGCGGGCCGCTCCGCATCCATGCATGGAGGGAGGCTCCCGCTGTGTGACGGCGTCTCTTCGTCTGACGGTTCTTAAATAACGGGGGGCGGGGCCATCCGGTGACCCCGCCCCCCCCTCTGACGCACGGTGAATTGACGGGACTTCCCTGTGACGTCACGGGGAATGCCACAGGGAAGTCCCGTCATGTCCCGTGCGTCAGAGGGGGGCGGGGTCACCGGGTGGCCCCGCCCCCCATTATTTAAGAACCGTCAGACGAAGAGACGCCGTCACACAGCGGGAGCCTCCCTCCATGCATGGATGCGGAGCGGCCCGCAGAAGAAATGAAGAAGGAAGAAGAGATGAAGAAGAGAAGAAGAAGAAGAAGATGAAGAAGAAGATGAAGATGAAGAAGAAGATGAAGAGAAGAGCGGGAGCCTCCCCTCATGCCATGGGTGCGGAGCGGCCCGAGGAGAAGAAGATAGAAGACGCCGCGGAGGAGATGCTGGACGAGAACGCCGGAGGAAGAACCAGAAGAGCCAGAAGAACCAGAAGAAGAAGAAGATGAAGGAAGAAAGAAGAAGCATTTAAATAAAGGAATTGTCAAAAACTGTCTCTTGTCATTTTTAACATTTTTGACAGTTTTTTAGTGAAATGGTAGGGGTAAGTAACCCCTTACCATTTCACACAGGGGGGGGGCCGGGATCTGGGGGTCCCCTTGGTAAAGGGGGCTTCCAGATTCCGATAAGCCCCCCGCCCGCAGACCCCCACAACCACCGGCCACGGTTGTGAGGATGAGGCCCTTGTCTTCATCAACATGGGGACAAGGTGCTTTGGGGGGCTACCCCAAAGCACCCTCCCAATGTTGAGGGCATGTGGCCTGGTACGGTTCAGGAGGGGGGGGGGGGCCGCACTCTCGTCCCCCCCTCTTTTCCTGCGGCCTGCCAGGTTGCGTGCTCGGATAAGGGTCTGGTATGGATTTTTAGGGGGACCCCACGCCGTTTTTTTTTTTTTTTTTTTTGGCGCGGGGTTCCCCTTAAAATCCATACCAGACCTGAAGGGTCTGGTATGGAATTTAGGGGGAACCCCACGTCAATTTTTTTTTTAAATTTTGGCTGGGGTTCCCCTTAATATCCATACCAGACCTGAAGGGCCTTGTATGGAATTTAGGGGGACCCCCACATCATTTTTTTTTTTTAATTTTGGTTCGGGGTTGCCCTGTGGGGAATTCCCATGCCGTTTTTATCAATGAACTTCTATGTGTATTGTCGGCAATGCAATAGCCGCGGTAGTTTTAAATGAGTTTTTTCCTTCAAAATGTCATTTTGCTGTCAGACTGTTCTAAACACGGGAAACATGCGCCCCTTTACAGGCATACTATAGACACCCCCCAGGTATGAAATTTAAAGGGATATTACACTTTTATTGTTTGCCTTTAAGCATTTTTAAAATCACTGCTCCTGAAAAAACGGCCGTTTTTAAAACTTTTTTTTGCATTGATCCATGTCCCCTGGGGCAGGACCCAGGTCCCCAAACACTTTTATTGACAATAACTTGCATATTAGCCTTTAAAATTAGCACTTTTGATTATTCATGTTCGTGTCCCATAGACTTTAACGGTGTTCGCGTGTTCGAACGAATTTTTTTCCTGTTCGCATGTTCTGGTGCGAACCGAACAGGGGGGTGTTCGGCTCATCCCTAGTTGTGAGTAAGACAAAAATAAGTTGCCTCTAATATGAAGGAGGCTTGTCTGGCATTCAACATGAGGTCTTCACATAAGAAAAGATTGTATGGCACAAAGTCCTACATCATGAGGTATGGAGGCATATAGCGATTGGACCTCAAGGGAGACCAAAAGGTATATGGGCTCCCAAGAGTAGGGGGGAGAGGAGTTCCAGCAGATGTGTGCCATCTCTAATATAAGACTGGAGTGATTGGGCAAGTGGCTGTAGGAATTGGTCGACATATCTAAGCCACTAGTGATGCTCCCCGTGGCTGCCACAACCGGTCGTCCAAGGGGGTTTTGGTGATTTTTGTGCATCTTGGGCAGATGGTAGAAATAGGGGGTATAATGAAACGCCTTGACCAAGAATGAGGCTTCTTGTTTGGAGATAATATTGTCACTAAGAGCCTCAGTGACAAGGGTGGCATCTAATGTGAATTATGGTAGGGGATCACCCCTCAATTTGATATAGGTGTTGGTATCAAAGTCTTGCTGCCTCTGCAACATGGTCAACTCTGTTTTGTACCACTATGCCCCCTCCTTTATCCGCAGATTTGATTACCAAATCAAAATTGTTGATCAAGGCATTGTATGCTGTCTTTTCGGTACATATGTAAGGTTGTTGGCCATCTTAGTTTTACTTTTTGCTGAATTGCACATGCCCAAAATTTCAGCGTAAACAATCAGATAAAAGGCATCGATACATGAGCCCTTGGAGTGGGTGGGGCAAAACACAGGTTTGGGTCTGAATTTTGTATTTTGTATTGGTGGTGAGCTCATGAGGTGCTGAGTATACAATACTAATTCACTGTTATGCCCTGTACAAACGGCTGGACTTTCCAACAGAAAATGTGTGATCGGAGCTTGTTGTCGGAAATTCCGACCGTGTGGGGGCTCCATCGGACTTTTTCCATTGGAATTTCCGGCACACAAAGTTTGAGAGCTGGCTCTAAAATTTTCCAACAACAAAATCCGTTTGCGTAAATTCCGATCGTGTGTAGACAATTCCAACGCACAAAGTGCCACGCATGCTCAGAATCAAGCAGAAGAGCAGCACTGGCTATAGAACTTAATTTTTCTCGGCTTGTTGTACATGTTGTACATCACCGCATTCTTGACGTTCGGAATTTCCAACCAACTTTGTGTGATCGTGTGTATGCAAGACAAGTTTGAGCCAACATCCGTCAGAAAAAATACGTTGGATTTTGTTGTCGGAGTGTGCGATCGTGTGTACAGGGCATACAAAACAGCAAGGAAAAAGAGATTCCCCCAAAGGAAGGCAATTAACCCAAACACGATCTGCCAAAAAACAATAAATTTATTAGGTTACAAAACACCACACAAAAATACAAATTTGGGCAAAATAGGGAAGATATCAGTGACCAATTTAAAATAGATAACGTTATCATTAAAAACATGTTTTTAATGATAACGTTATCTATTTTAAATTGGTCACTGATATCTTCCCTATTTTGCCCAAATTTGTATTTTTGTGTGGTGTTTTGTAACCTAATAAATTTATTGTTTTTTGGCAGATCGTGTTTGGGTTAATTGCCTTCCTTTGGGGGAATCTCTTTTTCCTTGCTGTTTTGTATGCCTTACAAGGCAACCCAAACTGCATCCAATAATTCTATCGGATGAATATCTGATCTTATTCACTACTTAGATCCTTTTTTGGTGGTTGATCCAGGCAAAACCTTTTCTTTTTATAGGAACGTGTGTACAGGGCGTTGGAGTTCCCAGGGGGAAAGGGGTGGTGTAGGTGATTACTAGACTCTGTGTTGTGAGAATATAATTCTGGTGATATCATCAGATGGAGGATCAGCAGATGTTGGGTTGGCCTTATGTTAATTAGGTTTATTAAACTGTATATTATAAAACCTTTTAAGGGTGAGAAGGCATATCAATTTATTCAAATCTTTGAATAAAAGAAAGGGGTTAGGCAGGGCAGAAGGTGCAAAATTGAGTCCCTGACTGAGAAGTGAAGTCTCATCATTGGTGAGGGGATAGGTGCAGAGATTTTTATGGTACTCTCTTTATCCTGGGGTCTGTGCTTGGGTCTACCTCATCTACCCCAGCATCCTCTACTTTTGGTTATCTTTTTAGGGGTTTGGTCCGGGGAGGTCTGTCACTAAAAAAGGGACCGCAGTGGGGTCAGTGGAGTGGGCCGTGATGGTGGGTGTGACAAGAAGAGAATGTGGGCCAAAAGAAAAGGGTAAACTGGGTGGTATATTGTCTGTAAAATTGGTGGGCCTGGGTATGGCAAGGATGGTAGCTGCATCAATGAAGATGGCAGGAGATGAGCAAGGTACCTGATTGGTGGGTGCAGAGTGGGATGAAGAACTGGACTTTACCTAAAGGGCTGAGCATGTTGGAGCAGAGTGATCATGCCTGTTGTAAATCTATATCAGGTGTGGATGGAGGAGCCGATGTTGGAGGTAAGTTTACAATAGGTATCTCCTTATGACATATGGTCTGTCTCTGAAGAGTAGGAGAATCATGGATATTGGGCAATGGTTTGCCAAAATGGAGCATGGATTAATGTCCATGAGGGATGGAATATGGTTATCAGATGTGCGTTTCCATGAGAAAATTCTATTATGACTATAATCCCCCAGATCCCTACAAAATTTTCCCAATTTATTTTTGGTGAGAAGGTCTTCTCCCCTATTAGTTTTCTTGCTGATGGTAGACAACCAAATGGATGAGTAAATGTGAAGTCAATTTCTGAGATTTGGGTGAAAGGAATCTGTATCTGACATACTAGTTGCTCATATCTGATGCATCTTTGTGTGGCAATAATTTGAATCCACTTGTTCGTGCAGAATTCAGAGACTGAATACCATTCTTTTTGTTGTGTGGAATCCAAAAAGGAGCATGTCTTGAGAATTCTAAGTCCCCTAGGGGTGATATGGACAGGTATGTATTTATGGAGAAAAAACTTGTCCCACCACTGCTGGTTGGCAGAGGTCACCAATTTCTCCAATCTCTGAAACAAGTGGCATAAGTCACCATAATAGGGGTCATTTACTATAGCGCCAAAAAAAAATCCTGCAGTGCCAAAAAATAGCTCTCAAAAAAGGCCAGAAAGACTTCAACTCTCAGAAACTCAGTGCTAATGCAAATGGAAAGCAGCGCTATTGCCGGCAATAATGCCTGTCAGATCACATATTCTGGAATAGTAGAAGTCAATGGGGCTCAAACCTGTAAAATCCAAAGTTCTCACTAAAGGCTTATATGCAAGTTCTTTGCCATAAAAAGTGTTTGGAGACCCCAGGGGACATGTATCAATACAAAAAAAGTTTTAAAAACGGCTGTTTTTTCGGGAGCAGTGATTTTAATAATGCTTAGAGTGAAACAATAAAAGTGTAATATTCCTTTAAATTTCGTACCTGGGGGGTGTCTATAGTATACCTGTAAAGTGGTGCATGTTTCCCATGTTTAGAACAGTCTGACAGCAAAATGACATTTCAAAGGAAAAAAGTCATTCAAAAGTGCTAGCACTAGTGCCGGCTATTAATGAATTGTCGGTCCCGACAATACACATAAAAGTTCATTGATAAAAATGGCCTGGGATCCCCCACAGTGCATTACCAGGCCCTTTGCATCTGGTATGAATATTAAGGGGAACCCCGAACCAACATTTTTTTTAAAAATGGCGTGGGGGGTCCCCCCAAATTCCATACCAGGCCCTTCAGGTCTGGTATGGATATTAAGGGGTACCCCACACCAAAATTTAAAAAAATGGCATGGGGGTCCCCCTCAAAATCCATACCAGACCCTTCAGGTCTGGTATGGATTTTAAGGGGAACCCCATGCCAAAATTTTAAAAGAATGGCATGGGGGCCCCCCTCAAAATCCATACCAGACCCTTATCCAAGCATGCAACCTGGCAGGCCGCAGGAAAAGAGGGGGGACGAGAGAGCGCCCCCCTCCTGAACTGTTCCAGACCACATGCCCTCAACATGGGGAGGATGTCCCCATGTTGATGGGGACAAGGGCCTCATCCCCACAACCCTTGCCCAGTGGTTGTGGGGGTCTGCAGGCAGGGGGCTTATCGGAATCTGGAAGCCCCTTTAACAAGGGGACCCCCAGATCCCGGCCCCCTCCCTGTGTGAAATGGTAATGGGTACATTGTACTCCTACCATTTCACAAAAAAGTGTCAAAAATCGTAAAAAACACACAGACACGGCATTGGACAAGTCCTTTATTAAAAAAGAAAAAAAAGACTCCAGCGATGTAATCCTTCCTTGTCCCGGGATACAGGAAAAGATGCCACCACTAAATGATCCACCTCCATGGGAGAAGCCCGCTGAATGACGCTAGACCTGCCATGACAGTTCTTAAAAAGCTGAGGGCGGGGCCACCTGTGACGTGCGTGGGTGACCACGTCCCCTCTGACGCAATGGGGAAACACCGCGGGGTTACCCAGTGACATGTACAGGTGACCCTGTCCTTCTCTGACGCTACTGGGTTTCTGTGGCTTCAGAGGGGGCGGGGTCACCCGTACATGTCACTGGTAACCCCACATGCCATGTTGAGGGCATGTGGCCTGGTACGGTTCAGGGGGCGCTCTCTCGTCCCCCCTCTTTTCCTGCAGCCTGCCAGCTTGCGTGCTCGGATAAGGGTCTGGTATGGATTTTGAGGGGGACCCCCACGCCATTTTTTTTGGCACGGTGTTCCCCTTAAAATCCAGGGGGACCCCAAGCCATTTTTTTTTTTAAATGAAGCCACCTTCAAGTAGCACCTGAAATCACACTGACCTTGCTACTTTGAAATTGTGCTACTTCAAGTGTAGTAGCATGATTTCAAAGTAGCATCAATGTGAACCAGGGTGAGGAGATTAGTTTTTTGGTGCACAAATACATATTGAAATGAGATATAAGAGATATTGCACTTTCCCAAAACCACCACCAACAAAAACTAAAGAGAAAGAAAAGTAGAAGAAAAAAAAACACCACAACAAAGCTCAATAATGTACTTTTAGTTTACCAGCAGAAAAAAAAATGTACATTCATTTACTAGCTTCAAAAAAATTTGGACAGGATATATAGTGCTACATTTAGCAATGCAATTTTAAGGGCCCTGCTCATAGGAGCTTACAATCTAAAATTTGACAAAACCTTAGAGTGGACACAGCTTTAATTTCAGTGTATAATGGGCAACACTTCACATTTTTATCTGCAAGATTATAGAAACATACTTAACAGTCATTCTTACAAAGCATTCCAACATAATATTAAAAAAGACTTATTCAAAACACCCACCACCAGTCCACAATCCACACATACATACATTGTTCTGCTGGAAGCTGCATTTCGGTGTACACGATTAAACAACAAGATCAAAAAGGGTAGAAGGTCAGCAGATGCTTCCAAACGATGTTTGCATGATCAGACAGGAACAATACACACACAACATTGACAGCATGGCCACACAAACCCACTTTTGATTAAAAAAATGCACAAGAATTTCAGCAAATATCCCTAGATGGGCATTTGTCAATAGGCACAATATCATTCCTTCTCCCCCACAAATCACAGCAAAAAACCTGACCTTCTCAGGCCAAACAAACCCCCTCTACTGCAGGAACACATAATACTATTCACAACTGTGTTAGCTCTTGGCTATGTGCATCGAATCTCCAACTACAGGCCAAAGATCGAAGTCCATTTGCATCCATAAGCATATGTACCTGTGCAGTGTAAACCCTAAAATTTTAAATGTCCAAGTCCCTGGGCATGATTAGTGCTAATAAACATTAACATCAGTCCCTGGCTGCAATGAGCTTCCAATCTAAAGTCCAAAAGTAACTTTCTTACATTAGAACCTATTTCAACAGGAGACAAATAAAGAGTCTGCATGTCTTTGGATTGTGGTGAGAAACCCACATATGGAGAACATATAAACTTCAACACAAGCATTAACATGTTTGATCCAACATCCCAGGTGCTGCTAGACAGAACTGCTACCCACTTAGCCACCAGGCAGCCTCACACATGTTCTCTGCATCTCTGTACCTCTGTGGTGTGAACCAGCCCTAAGTCCATAGCCATGCTCAGTGTCACAAGCAATATACAATATATTGGCCTAAGTATTGGGACGCCTGCCTTTAAACCCACATGAACTGTAATGGCATCCCAGTATTAGTATTGTGGTTCAAAACTCATTTGGCCCACCCTTTGCAGCTATAACAGCTTCATCTCTTCTGGGAAGGCTGTCCACAAGGTTTAGGAGTGTGTCTATGGGAATGTTTGACCATTCTTCCAAGTGCATTTGTGAGGTCAGGCACTGATGTTGGACAAGAAGGCCTGACCTACAGTCTCCTCTCTAATTCATCCCTAAGGTGTTCTGTTGTGCTGAGGTCAGGACTCTGTCCAGGCCAGTCAAGTTCCTCCACCCCAGAATCACCCATCCATGTCTTTATGGACCTTGCTTTGTGCACTGGTCCAAATGATTTGGTGGAGGGGGGTTTATGATGTAGGGTTGTTTTTCAGGGGTTGGGCTTGGCCTCTTAGTTCCAGTTAAGGGAACTCTTAAGGCGTCAGCATACCAAGACATTTTGGACAATTTCATGCTCCCAACTTTGTGGGAACAGTTTAGGGAAAGCCCCTTCCTGTTCCAATATGACTGCACACCAGTGCACAAAGCAAGGTCAATTAAGACATGGATGAGCAAGTTTGGGGTCCTGGCCTCAACCCAATAGAACACTCTTTGGCTGAATTAGAGCAGAAACTGTGAGCCAGGCCTTCTCATCCAACATCAGTGCCTGGCCTCACAAATGCACTTCAGGAAGAATGATCAAACATTCCCATAGACACACTGAACCTTGTGGATGGCCTTCCCAGAAGCTGTTCTAGCTGCAAAGGGTGGGCCAAATCAAATTTTAACCCTATGGACTAAGACTGGGCTGCTATTAAAGTTCATGTGTGTGTAAAGGCAGGCGCCCCAATACTTTTGGCTAAATAGTGTATCTGGAAAAGATTTACAATGGTGGTGGAACCCTCCTACACATAAATACTACATTTAGACATAGTTATAGGACCTGGGAGATGAGACAACTTCTCTACATGAAGCAGCATGTTGGGGATTTGAACCCAGATGCTCAGGGATACGAGGCAGAAGTTCTAACCTCTAAGCCACAGAATTGCCACATGTGAGATCCTCCTACACATAACTACACATAAATACACATAAAAACACATAAATACTGCATTTCTTTGGACATACAGGTGATGGAATTACATTACTCAAGTTGTTGAGTTGTCAAGAGTTATTCTTCTTGATTTATTCTGTGATATTTGGTGTTTTTTTGTGGATGAGAGTAGAATATTACCCTCAAATTTTTGGTAATCACATTTTGATTTCTGATGTTGGTACACATATCACATTTGTGGGGCTCAAATTATGAATATTTGGAAATAATAAAAAGCACAAAAAAATGTGATTCATTTTAAATTTGCATCAGCAATGGTATTGTTTGTGCTTTGTAAAGACACCTTTATGAGTTTGGGTAAAGATTGTTGTGAGATGGAGAGCAACAAGTGAAAGTGACAGAGAAAAATATATTTTAACAAAACATCAAAACATTCCACATTCTAGCATTCTTAGGGCTCTTTCACATGGGGCGGATCAGTGATGATCCGCCCCGTGAACACACGCTTGCTCAGCGGGGATCGCTCTGCCGATCCCCGCTGAGCAGGAAAATGACAGGTCCGTCGCTGCACACTGTGCAGCGACGGACCAGTCAGAGCGACGCTCTCCCCTATGGGGGATCGGATGATGACGGACCGTAGAGTCTGTCGTCACCCGATCCGATCCGAAAAGGGATGGAAAAGTAGGGTTTTCCTCCATTACACTTTTCGGATCGGAGCGGGTCGGATGTCAGCGCTGACATCCGACGCTCCATAGGGATACATGTATGTCCGTTTTTCATCCGAAAACGGTAGGATGAAAAACGGACATACGGATCCTCCGTGTGAAAGAGCAGTAAAAAACAATATTTTAAGTAGAAGCAACAATGTTGCAAAGGAAAAATTTATTTCAGAGAAAGATACATTTCGTCTCAACACTAAAAGGTTTTTTTGTGAAAGTTACAATTGTACCATTAGAATCAATGAAACTTGCATTGGACTAGAATAGAGCAGATTTTCACTTCAAAAAAATGCTCTCTAATTAGCTCTCCTTTTGGTATTTACTATAGCGCCGGGTAAAAAAGACACTTGAGTTAAAATGAGAGCTTTTTCAGGTCTGAGCGTGCTCAGTTGTGTTGGCACCTAGTTGTCCAAAACGGGGAATTTTTCACTTCTCAGACTTTTAAAGATATTTCAGTGTAGAAATCACTTTTTAACACAGTTTAAAAGCAGATTATCTTTAAATAATATACCGCATATTTCAGTACCATTTAGGCAACTATACCATGCTCTAAACATTATTTCCATGTGCACTACTCCAGGTTTTAGCAGAGTAAGAGTTTGGGCGCTATTTGGTTTCAGGGAACTATAGTAAATTTGATTTTGGGAGTATTTTCTCACCAGCGTTATAGTGAATACCTTTTTTAAATTAGCGCTAATTAGAGCTGCAGCTCTATAGTAAATGACCCCCAATGTGTATGAATAAAATAAGGAAGGGGTTTAAAAAAGATAATTTCTTCTTTTAAATCGAATGGATATGTTCCCCAATTGGAACTTGGGGGGGGGGTCTTTTAGTTTTCCCTATGTAACACTTATGGTAGAGGCAATCCAGCATGTATATAACCTTATTAGTTGAACAGTTAATAAAGCTTTAAAACTCTGTATGTCCTGGCTTCCTCCACATTAGAGAATGTACAGTGCCTTGAAAAAGTATTCATACCCCTTGAAATTTTCCACAGTTTGTCATGTTACAACCAAAAACATAAATCTATTTTATTGGCATTTTCTGTGATAGACCAACACAAAGTGGCACATAATTGTGAAGTAGAAGAAAAACGATAAATGAGTTTCAAATTTTTTTTACAAATAAATATGTGAAAAGAGTGGTGTGCATTTGTATTCAGCCCCCCTGATTTAATAGTTTGTAGAACCACCTTTCGCTGCAATTACAGCTGCAAGTCTTTTTGGGTATGTCTCTACCAGCTTTGCACATCTAGAGAGTGAAATTATTGCCCATTCTTCTTTGCAAAATAGCTCTAGCTCTGTCAGATTGGCTGGAGAGGGTCTGTGAAAAGCAATTTTCAAGTCCTGCTACAGATTCTCAATTGGATTTAGGTCTGAACTTTGACTGAGCCATTCCAACACATGAATATGCTTTGATCTAAACCATTCAATTGTAGCTCTGGCTGTATGTTTAGGGTTGTTGTCATGCTGGAAGGTGAACCTCCACCCCAGTCTCAAGTCTATTGCAGATTCTAACAGGTTTTCTTTTAAGATTGCCCTGTATTTGGCTCCATCCATCTTCCCATCAACTCTGACCAGCTAGAAAAGCATCCCCAAAACATGTTGCGGGTGATGTGCAGTGTTAGTTTTCCTTCACACATAGCGTTTTGATTTTAGGCCAAAAAATTAATTTTGGTCTCATCTGACCAGAGCACCTTCTTCCACATGTTTGCTGTGTCCCCCACATGGCTTCTCGCAAACTGCAAACGGGACTTCTTAAGGTTTTTTTTTCAACAATGGCTTTCTTCTTGCCATTCTTCCATAAAGGCCAGATTTGTGGAGTGCATGACTAATAGTTGTCCTGTGGACAGATTCTCCCACCTGAGCTGTGGATCTCTGCAGCTCCTACAGAGTTAACGTGGGCCTCTTGGGTGCTTCTCTGATTAATGCTCTCCTTGTCCGGCCTGTCAGTTTAGGTGGACAGCCATGTCTTGGTAGGTTTTCAGTTGTGCCATACTCTTTCCATTTTCAGATGATGGATTAAACGGTGCTTCATGAGATGTTTGAAGCTTGGGATATTTTCTATAACCTAACCATGCTTTAAACTGCTTTAACCTATACTAAATTAACCAGCAACCCCTTCCCCTATTTAATATCTGAACTTAATTACAAACTGGCATTCGCAGAAGAGGCTGGACTTATCTCTAAAAAATAATTGAGTTAGTTAAAAGTGGAAACATACAACACACCTGTGTTCTATACCATTCTTAAAATCCATAAAAATCCCTTAAAACCCCACTGGAAAACCTATAGTGTCTGCAGTAGGAGGCCCACTTGAAAGAATTGGAAAATATCTTGATCTTCTGATCAAAGAAATGGTCACCCACCTCCCTTCATATGTGAAGGACACAGAGGATATACTCAAGAAATTACAACATATGGTGATTCCTGAGGGGGCCCTACTCATTGGCGTAGATGCCGAAATACTCTACACCTCTATACCCCATGAATGGGGCTTACAAGTTGTCTCCTATTTCCTTGATAAACATCATCCACTAATGGGAACTCATAATGAGTTAATTGTTGAACTCTTGGAGTTTATCCTGAGCAATAACTACTTTGAATTCCTTGGTAACTATTTTCAGCAAGTCAGAGAGACGTCAATGGGAGCACCCTGGCCACCGGCATATGCATAAGAAACAAAAGTGTGGCGCTATATATCACATCAACAGCCATGTGTATTACAATAAAGACATATAAAAATGGTGAATACTACCAAATAATGTATGACCATAAAATGGATAGTGTCAAATAATTAATCAGTGTTGATCACATATAAAGTAAATACACAATAATACTTAATCATCAGATGTGCCAGTGATTAGTAGAAACCCGTGCTGGTTCCATGAGCCAGACACCAAACATAATAGTGAAGAAAACATCAACAGAGTTCAAAGGGGGTGATGCATGGCCAGATGATATTCACAGAATTTTAGTCGCACCAAATCTGGCGAGTGGGCAGAAGGGAGACCACAAGTGTGCATAGATTGTACATCAGTGCCGGGGCCAACACCAGGAGTAGAGGAGGCTTACCGGAAAAAATTGACCTGAAATGGCGTACGCCAGACAAGTCAAAAAAGCATAATAACCACTGGTTCTGGGAAATGGGTCTTGTCAGATGTCATCAACAGATGGTGGAAAGAAAAGGGGGGGTCCGCACGGCTTCCTCTCCCATAGGTAATCCAGCACAAGCCAAATGTGTAGTTTCATATGCCATGCAAGGAGCAAACAAAACTCACATAGCGTAATAACGTTTTAAAACACTAGTTTATTAAAATAATAAAAAACAGACTCACATTTTGGAAGAACGAAACAGAGCTCAAATATCAAATAGCGGCGATCGTGAGGGGTCCACCCGACATGTTTCAGCTAAGGAGCCATCATCTGGGGTATGGACCACCCTCACCTCACCGCTCTATAAACAGAAGATGACCCCCACTGGGAGTGTCTACAAACAGGAAATGAAACAAGTAAGAATCACTTCTGGTTTTCAGGGTCATAGGATGACTAATTGAATAGTTATATTAAGAACAAATTAATGAAGCAGAGAACCATGTATCTCATGTTTCTAAATTAGGAGATTAAAATTGAAAAATAAGTACAAAAAAAAAAAAAAAAAAACGGTAAGCTGTGCCCTGAATCAGTCCATCTACCAGGAACTGGTCAGAGCGCTAGCCAAGCCTCCCTTTCAGCCAGCCTGCTCCTCAAGCCTCACTTTCATATGTGATGCACTTCCCATCACAGAGAGAGGAAGTAATACAGCTGCACTCCATAAGGAGGAAACCAAGCCTCAATCTGAGGCGAAGTGTCAGCAGAGAGGAGAAATAAATCAGTGCACTGAAAAAAGGCATTAGTGTTAAAATAAAAACAGATTGAAAAAGAAAAAAAAAAAAAGGAAGAAAAGGGGATAAAAATTATTACACAAGGCTAATGCTTGCAATAACATTATCTTATAAAGGTGATACAAGGACATTCTAATAAGGTTAATTAGTGATCAATATTAGAATCATGGACCATAATATTAAAGGAACACTGCCAATGGGGGACATCAACAGCGTACATATCAAAAATTGCATTCTGAATTAAACCATAATTATCCCGGACTCCATGACATAAATTAAGACAACCAATAATCATCTTGTATAGTAAAAAAATAACAATGTTCTTTGTCATTTAGACAATAAGAGAGATCATATTTATATTCAAGCTTGGTTAATAAAAGAGTTGCTGTCCCACTCCACGTTGATACCCTGTGGAAAATGGGACCCCAACTCATATACCCAGTAGGTCTCTAAACGCGAGACACCTCTAAGAATCGACCCGCCCCGCCAGGGGGGCACGTACCTATCTATAATGAGGAATTGAGTACCCACAGGGTTCCGATCGTGAACCTCCCTGTAGTGTCTAGGGACAGTGTGTTTAGTACTGCCCGCTTTAATGAGATTGATGTGTTCCAAAACCCGTGTAGTAAAAGATCTGATGGTCCGGCCGACATATTGCTTGCCACAAGGGCAAGTTAAAAGATAAACTATTCCTGTAGTGGCACACATGCAGAAATGTTTAATTTTGTAAGTACGGCCGGTCACGGTGGAAGAAAAACTATGACTAGCCCTTCTGCCACAGGTATTAAATGTACAGACCAAGCACTTTTTACAAGGATAGAATCCAATCAAGTTATGGAAAAAGGATGGTCTCTCTGGTGGGTTGATGACATTAGGTGCTAACCTATTCCGGAGAGATGGAACACCCTTAAACACCACCTTTGAAGTCTTAGGCAACAGAGGTCCCAAGTTTTTTTCTGTTTTTAAAACATCCCAGTGATTTTCAAAGATTTTCTTAACATGCTTGTGCTGCATGGAGAAAGATGTCAAGAAGGACCATTTGAATTCATCATTCTTTTGTCTAGGTCTATCCTCTAATAATGACTGACGTCTGTTGCACAAGCACTTTCGATCTCATTATCTAAATCCACAGAGTTATAACCCTTCTCCAGGAACCTATCTTTCAAGGTCATGGCCTGTAGTCTAAAAGTGTCTGAATCAGTACAGTTCCTTCGTAATCGTAGGAACTGACTTTTGGGAACAGATCTGATCCAGGAACTGTGGTGGCAACTATCAGTCGATATGTATGCGTTCCTGTCGGTGGATTTAAAATAAGTACTAAATATAAATGAGGACCCACTTCTTTCAATGACAAGTTCTAAAAAGTGGATTGAGGTGGTACTAGTACACTTATTATGCTTTTTTGACTTGTCTGGCGTACGCCATTTCAGGTCAATTTTTTCCGGTAAGCCTACTCTACTCCTGGTGTTGGCCCCGGCACTGATGTACAATCTATGCACACTTGTGGTCTCCCTTCTGCCCACTCGCCAGATTTGGTGCGACTAAAATTCTGTGAATATCATCTGGCCATGCATCACCCCCTTTGAACTCTGTTGATGTTTTCTTCACTATTTTTCTACACATTTTTTATGGACTTTTAAAGTTTCATGTTTTTTATGTTTGGTGTCTGGCTCATGGAACCAGCACGGGTTTCTACTAATCACTGGCACATCTGATGATTAATTATTATTGTGTATTTACTTTATATGTGATCAACACTGATTAATTATTTGACACTATCCATTTTATGGTCATACATTTTTTGGTAGTATTCACCATTTTTATATGTCTTTATTGTAATACACACGGCTGTGGATGTGATATATAGCGCCACACTTTTGTTTCTTTTGTTTTTTTCTGCCTTGAGTCTATAGGTGTGTTGGCTGCTTTTCACTTTCTTTCTAAAACGTAGCGCTGTACTTAATTTTTATTTTTGCTTTCTATACACCGGCATATGCATGCCTACACCTAGAACTCTGGGAGGAACAATCAGTATATCAGTCGTCACTGTACCATGCCCAGGCTGCTAAATTGATGATGTGCTGATAATCTGGACAGGTGACAGTGATGAATTACATGAGTTCATTCAGGAACTCAACAGGAATGACAGGAATATCCATTTTACCTATAATTTCCACCAGACAAAAATTTCCTTCCTTGACTTAACTATCTTCATTGACCAAGGATGTCTTAGTACATAAACATTCAGGAAGGAGACTGCAGCAAACACCTACTAAGGAAAAATAGTCAGATTTTGACAGTCCCTATATTACCAACCTTTCTATCCAACATGCTCACGTAAGGTATAATTAACAAATACTGGGGCATCTTGAGGAATGATCCAGTGTTAAGCTCTCTGCTGCCTGAACATCCACAGATGGTATTTAGGAGAGTACCAAATCTGAGGGACAAAATAGCCCCTAACCTAATTAGCACTCCCACTAAAATAGATCTATTTTCTAATCAAAACGTTTTTCCCTGCAGAAAATGTGTTGCTTGTAGGGTTGGAGGGCAGAGACAAACTAAAACTATGGGCTTTACTTCTTTGTATACAGGTAGAAATTATATCATCTTTCCCTTCATCACATGTAATACAAGACATGTGGTCTAACTTATTGAATGTCCTTGCAAAAAGCAATATATTGGCAGAACCACTAGGAGATTAAGGGACCATTTGCAGGAGCATGTATACAATATCAAAGGAAGCTTTAAGGAGTACTCATGATCAACTCAATTCCAAAAACACCATCATAGGGATCCCTCTCTCACATCACAAGATGTAAATAGCAGTGTCAGTCAGTATGCAGAAAACACAGAGGGATAATGCATGAACAGCTGAGTTCACATCTCCACATGTTTTGTGGTCTGTCACCGCTTCTGCAGGAGTTGGGGAAGCACATTAAAATCTCTACAACAAAATATATACATACATGTTCGATTCTATATAATTAGAACATACAATTTAAATGCATGTGGATCACAGAAAATGCATGACTGGATATGCCTTTCAAAACCATCTACCCAGAGTCGCTGACAGATGCACATGCACCACCAGAAACACACAAGGGGGCCGAAAGCCTCACCTGGCGGACATAGGATCAGCAACAATGGTAACAATTAAAAGAAACAGAAATAAAACAACCCCCAAAACCATATTGGAGCATAATACCCTCCCTGAAGAAATGGTTGACTCTTCCCAATCTCTGTCAGAAAGTAAAGAATACTACATAGGTGGATTAGTGAAGAGATAGAAGCCAAAGGTGACAAGCACATCAAATCAGCTTCCACTAGCTCCAAAAGATCCGAAATAAAAAAAATGCTTTATTTTCATATCCATTATATTTTCGTATCATTGCGACAACAGTTCAATATAGATAGATAGAAGATTCAACATGACGGTGACAATAGCGATCTGTGTCTATCAAACCTGTGGTTGAATGTGCCTAACCTAACTCTATTATTCCAAGATTATACGACATAGAGAGAAAAAAATTGACGTTATAAACACATGAAGATTCAACAAAGCAGCTAAAAACATACGATCGCTGCGAGCAGACATTTACAATCAAATGCTCCTGCCATAGGCTATAGAAGAATTGTAATGTTGTTTGACTAGTAATAATAATTAATAATTATAATTAATACTAGTCAAACAACATTAGAATTCTACTATAGCTTGTGGGCGGAGCTTTCGACCGGAAATGTACGATCACGGCGTCATACAGTGTAGCTGCTTCATCAACTCTTCTTAGAACATCCAACAGACACCATAAGCTTCAATTGACAGATTCAACCTTAATTAGATTGGAAATTCAGACAAAAGCATTTTTTAACGAAACAAAATAAATAAAAAACGAATTTCGGCAGTAACTACATAAATTTATTTTTCGGGCGAAACTGAAATTCCGAAACAAAATATTTCAGTGCGCACATGTCTATTTACAACCACTTTATTGTTTTTAATATTTTTTTAAACATTCAAAGTTTATTGAGCTTCAACATTAATATAGAGATGTTTACAGACATTAAATGAAAAATGTACCTTTCTGTCAGTTGTACCTCGTTTGATGAATATAATGAAGAGTGATGTTGTAATTAACAAGAAAGTTTTGTTACAGAGATCAGGGTAGTACACCAAACATTCTTTTCTCAGTATTCTGACATCTGTGATCGATTCATTATTTCAAAGATTTCTGAATGAGATAATTAACTTTACTGTGATAAGAACACAGGCACATACGTTATATACTCTGAATAGTTCTATACCAGTGTGATTCTGTTAATCAAAGTAAAGAGTATAAAGAGATGAAAGGGGGATAGAAAAGAGTTGGATTAGGGAAGGGTAACCATTGTGGGTTGCATTGCTATTTCAATGTAATCAGGTTACGCCTAATGTATTCAAGTGTAATTTAGATAAAGAGAAGAGGTAATAGTGTGTTCAGTTTCCTTGCAGGTCTTTTTATGCATCCAAGTAGCGGAATTCGTTTTTAATATTTTGTATAGATAATCAAAATTCTAAAAAGTCTTTTACATTTTTTAGATGAAACTGGTAAATTATTGAGGGTATGCACCTTAAAAGTTTCAACATTCATTATTGTTTATTATGTTCCCATTTAAGGAATGTGATGTAACATGACAATTATTCAGCCCAGATGCTCTCTGTTGTTAGAACATTATAATGCCTAACACCACAGTTTATAAATTTGCAATGTAATATCCTTTGACTTTAAACACTAATGCCCCTTACACACGGTCGGATTTTCCAACGGAAAATGTGTGATAGGACCTTGTTGTCGGAAATTCCGACCGTGTGTAGGCTCCATCACACATTTTCCATCGGATTTTCCGACACACAAAGTTTGAGAGCAGGCTATAAAATTTTCCGACAACAAAATCCGTTGTCGGAATTTCCGATCGTGTGTACACAAATCTGACGCGCAAAGTGCCACGCATGCTCAGAATAAATAAAGAGATGAAAGCTATTGGCTACTGCCCCGTTTATAGTCCCAACGTACGTGTTTTACGTCACCGCGTTCAGAACGATCAGATTTTCCGACAACTCTGTGTGACCATGTGTATGCAAGACAAGTTTGAGCCAACATCCGTCGGAAAAAATCCTAGGATTTTGTTGTCGGAAAGTCTGATCAATGTCCGAACGTGTGTATGGGGCATAAGAGAGAAGAAAGTCATTTTATTTGTCATCGCACAGACCACTATTTTCATAAAGGATTAATTACCTATGAAAAACTATTTATGTGTCTCATGATTGGAAATAAGACCATATGGGACAGTAAGAACATTATCTGACATATAACAAAGAAAATATTTCTTTAAAACAATGGCCCATGTGTATTGTACAGGAAAACACCTGACGAAAGCATCAGAGTAATAAAGACTATTAAAATAAATCTTACAAGATGTTTATGAGCCAAACACATTCTGTTTTTCGCTTTAGATCCAATTTGTGACAATTAAAAATCATATAACTCTGTTACGATAATTCATGTTTGTCATAGTCTTAATGTTTTCGTGCAGAATTACTCTATCTATAAAGCTCAAAGCAATAATAGATACAAATTTTTAATTTCCTTTGAAAATTTACCAGGGGCTGATCGCCCTATAGATAGCACTATGAGCTGAGTTACTTTAATTAGATGCTATTTACAAATAGCCTTGGAAATTGTAAGAATGGTGTTCTCATTTTGCCTCCTTGTTTCAATCACACAACACATGGGGATTCAAACTCTTCTCATATGATGAAACTTTAATGAGATATCTCTTTGAAATGATACAGCATTCAGTCTAGAATAGGAAAATATATACACATGTCAAAAGTGTATTGACAGCCGGCAGGCTCAAAGGAGGAGAAACAGAATATCTGTGCCAGTGTTTTCAGTGGAAGTGATTAAAAACGACTTGAAGACTAGCTGATAAACAAACACACGGTGGTATCTTTAATGCTGAATGCTAAAAGCTGGGAATTAGCAGGATATACAAGATTTCCAGCTAAAGGTTACACCACAATATTGTAAGAGTCAGCTGGAATTTTGATGCATCAGTAATCCTGTCAATTTATGCTTTATAAAAATGATGGTACATTTGAGAGGATATAACTGAATAGGTTTCTAGGGGAAACTTCTTTTATGCCCTAAGCTTCCAAAATGCTTGAACAAAAGCATCTAAAAGGTAACATATTATTGGAATATACAGTATTTGCCAATTAATTGGAAAACAGACTACTATATCAGGTCAATTAAAATTGAACCCTGTTGCCTTATGAGTTCATGTGAAATCTCCATTAATAGCTGTAAAATATTGTAATTATGGATATATTTAATTTAGCTTGTATCTATGGTGTGTAACATAGCTTCACAGAAGTGTCTGTTAGACAGACAATTCAGTGCCTAAGCTTGTGTATACAAACAATTGGACCCAAACCTCATTGTTCTACACATACTCACTTCAAAGGATCCCATGTTTGAATATGCAATGAGGGACAGTGGCCAGTCTGTCATGTATACTTCATTTCCCTGAAAATGTAATCTACTTACAAGGTTAAGTTTCCTGCTCAAAATAGTCTGGAACAAGGATTTGCATTAAAGGGGTCAGACTTATGTAAAGTATAGGGATTGGAGATGTAGCCAGTCCTTACCCAGGATAAGAGAGGCCCACCAATCAGAGCCAAGCAATGCCAACCAATGAGTCATTAGCCTGTAATGAGATACACAGACTAGATAGGAGGGAAACACACACTCTCTAGTGGAGTGGTCACCCAAATGGAACCTTTGTGGGTAATAGCCTGGTAACTATTGGAACTAAATATGTTTATCTTATGTCTTGTCTGTCCTACTGTTTGTAGATTAAGGTTTTGAGGAATATACTCTGTATTCCTTCATGTAATCCATGATTTTTACCCTTTTCCTGTGCAATTAGATAGATTGCTGTGTATTAGTTTAGGCCTACTTTACTATATACCAATACATTTTTGTTATTGTGTTAAAGCTTTCACTCATGGTCAAAGAACTCTCATTTAACCCAAATCATATCTATTAAATCTCAAATATAGTAATCGGGTAACATAATTGGCGATGCACAAAGTTGAGGACCAGGACTGAAAGTATTTAATATAATACTGAGATTTGTGTAATACAGATTTAGGTTATTGGGCTGGATTTAAAACTGAGTCAGTTTTTCCAGTAGTTTGGAGGTCACAGCATGTGTATCTAGGGAAAAATATTAGTAAAGGTTTTTGTTTTATTAGTGGGTATTAGATTAACTCTAAAAAAAGAAGGGAGGATACACCACATATTTTGTTTTGTTTAATATCCCGTAATTATAGTGAAAAAATATATTGGATGAACGATTAAAAACTGGTCACCTTAATGGAAAGATTATATTATTGAGCGGGAAAAATGTATTTTCATTTGTTTGTGCTTATCAAGCATGGTTTCTCTGTAATCATTGTGTGAGTTTGCTTTATGGTGAGTACATATATGTTTTATTGGAAAGACACAGAAAGAGTGTGGTCTTTGGTGGTCTATCGAAAAAGGTTCAGTAAGTTTTGGTTTTTAGTTAGATTTTGTGTCCACTGAAGGCATTGTATTTGTGTAGGACTTTGAAACTGAGCTACAAGAGAGTGGGTTGTTTTAATAGTTTTTTTTGTTGGCGTTTTTTTTTTTTTTTTTGCTGTGGGAATTTACAAGCAGTAATATTCTCATTGTTGTCAGTTAGAGTACCAAACTGTGGAAGTCTGGTTACTGAATCTAATATTTTATAGCAATTAAAGAGTATACAATAAGGTACATTTAGCATACTGTATTATACCTTGAAATGTTTTTTAAGTACAAACCCTACCAATAATTTGATAAGCTGAGTTTGTGGTAGATTGTTTTTTCGTGTAAAACTGAATTGCGTGTAACAGTTATGGGTCTAAACACGGCTGTGTTTACCTTTCTATTGTCTAGCTAGAGGGTTACCCTATTGTTCCTTGTGTGCTGATCTCAGCACTATTGTTCAGCACGTCTCCTCTATCTTTTGTTTCTTGGGTGTAGACTCTATTCTCTGAAGATACTAGTGTTATTTTAATGTTTGTGTCTCCACTCTTGTGCATATTCTAAGTGGTAGACTACTGTGTCAGAAGTCTGTTCTGTAGTGTATTGTTGTATCATCACTGAACTTGTACATCATGGAGAAATTTATGGCCAGGATTGCTAAAGTTAAAAATAGCTGTGAAATAATAAGAGCAATGGAGGAATCTAAAAGCCCATGGCACCAGGCACAAGAGTATGTAAATATAAAGCTTACAGAGAAAAAATACAGCAAACGTGTGGGTAAGACTGCACTAATTTTTGTGGCTTGCTGGTTGGCTAACAATTACAGACAGTTATTGTTGCAAAACCTCTCTCTCAAGAAGGATCTAGAAATAGCCAAAAGTAATATTAGTACTCTAATGCCTCATACACACGATCAGACTTTCCGCCAACAAAACTATGGATTTTTGTTCAAAGGTTGTTGGCTCAAACATGTCTTGCATACACACGGTCACATAAACTATGGCCAACAATTACGAGCTTGGGAATGCGGTGACGTACAACGCGTACGATGAGCCAATAAAAAGGAAGTTCAATAGCCAGTGCGCCACCCTTTGGGCTCCTTCTGATAATCTCATGTTTATCTTGTGCTAGTAGAAGTTTGGTGGGAGACAATTCCCGCTTTTCAGCCTCATGCTTTTCAGTTCATTTCTGCTTTTCAGTTTGTGCTTGTCGGTTCGTATCTGTTCTTCAGTTTGTGTTGTCAGTTCGTTCCTGTCTTTCAGTGCGTTCTATTTATAGAAGGGACTTTTTGAGAGCCTAGCCGCGTACGGGGCCCCGAAAACCAATCACTGCCTTCAGGATTTCTAAGGGCGTACATTTTTGATTTTACTCCTCACTACCTATCACAGTTTCGGAGGCCATGGAATGCCCAGGTGGCACAAACCCCCCCCAAATGACCCCATTTTGGAAAGTAGACACCCCAAGCTATTTGCTGAGAGGCATGGTGAGTATTTTGCAGCTCTCATTTGTTTTTGAAAATAAAGAAAGACGAGAAAAAAAAATTTTTTTTTCTTTTTTCAATTTTCAAAACTTTGTGACAAAAAGTGAGGTCTGCAAAATACTCACTATACCTCTCATCAAATAGCTTGGGGTGTCTACTTTCCAAAATGGGGTCATTTGGGGGGGTTTTTTGCCACCTGGGCATTTCATGGCCTCCGAAACTGTGATAGGCAGTGAAGAGTGAAATCAAAAATTTACGGCCTTAGAAAGCCTGAAGGCGGTGCTTGGTTTTCGGGGTCCCGTGCGCGGCTAGGCTCCCAAAAAGTCTCACACATGTGGTATCCCCATACTCAGGAGAAGCAACAGAATGTATTTTGGGGTGTAATTTCACATATTCCCATGGCATGTTTGAGCAATATATCATTTAGTGACAACTTTGCGCAAAAAAAAATAAAAAAAATAAAAAATTGTCTCTTTCCCGCAACTTGTGTCACAATATAAAATATTCCATGGACTCGACATGCCTCTCAGCAAATAGCTTGGGGTGTCTACTTTCCAAAATGGGGTCATTTGGGGGGGTTTTGAACTGTCCTGGCATTTTATGCACAACATCTAGAAGCTTATGTCACACATCACACACTCTTCTAACCACTTGAAGAAAAAGCCCTTTCTGACACTTTTTGAATACATAAAAAAATAATTTTTTTTGCAAGAAAATTACTTTGAACCCCCAAACATTATATATTTTTTTAAAGCAAATGCCCTACAGATTAAAATGGTGGGTGTTTCATTTTTTTTTTTCACACAGTATTTGCGCAGCGATTTTTCAAACGCATTTTTTGGGGAAAAAACACACTTTTTTAAATTTTAATGCACTAAAACACACTATATTGCCCAAATGTTTGATGAAATAAAAAAGATGATCTTAGGCCGAGTACATGGATACCAAACATGACATGCTTTAAAATTGCGCACAAACGTGCAGTGGCGACAAACTAAATACATTTTTAAAAGCCTTTAAAAGCCTTTACAGGTTACCACTTTAGATTTACAGAGGAGGTCTACTGCTAAAATTACTGCCCTCGATCTGACGTTCGCGGTGATACCTCACATGCATGGTGCAATTGCTGTTTACATTTGACGGCAGACCGACGCTTGCGTTCGCCTTAGCGTGAGAGCAAGGGGGACAGGGGTGCTTTTTTTTTTCTTTATTATTATTATTTTTTTATCTTATTTTTAAACTGTTCCTTTCATTTTTTTTTTTTTTAAATCATTTTTATTGTTATCTCAGGGAATGTAAATATCCCCTATCATAGCAATAGGCAGTGACAGGTACTCTTTTTTGCAAAAATTGGGGTCTATTAGACCCTAGATTTCTCCTCTGCCCTCAAAGCATCTGACCACACCAAGATCGGTGTGATAAAATACTTTCCCAATTTCCCAATGGGGCTGTTTACATCTGGCGAAATCTAAGTCATAAAATGCTCGTAGCTTCCGGTTTCTTAGGCCATAGAGATGTTTGGAGCCACTCTGGTCTCTGATCAGCTCTATAGTCAGCTGGCTGAATCACCGGCTGCATTCTCAGGTTCCCTGTTGAGACAGGAGAGCCAGAGAAAAACACGGAAGACGTTGGGGGGGGGCATTCCCTCCCACTGCTTGTAAAAGCAGTCTAGAGGCTAATTAGCTGCTAGGATTGCTTTTACATGAAAGCCAATCGCTGGCTGAAAAGAATGATACCAAGATGATACCTAAACCTGCAGGCATCATTCTGGTATAACCACTCAAAGTCGTGAATGGCGTACCTGAAGACAAAAAAATGGTTAACAATAAAGCACAGTAAACGGTAAGGTATAAAAAATTGCATACCTGAAAAACAAACATGATAAAACATAATAACAATAAAACATTGCAGAATAGAATACAGTAAAAAAGAGCAGAACAAGAGAGAGAGAATAGAGAGAGAGAGAACAATAAAACGACAACTATTTTTTTTTTATTTTATATTTTTGTGTTTTTTTTTTTTTTACACTTTTTTTTGTAACTAACTTTTATAACTGTAACCGGTTCCAGGTTTGGGTCTCTCAAAATGCGATGGCATCTTGGGAGACCCTGTGAAAGTGTGCCTAGTCTGTGCAATGCTGTACCCTACGCTAATACTCAACTAGTGAATGGTAGCGTTCAAAACATTCACCAATGCAAAGACCAGGATTGTCAGGACAGGAGGGACAATAATAGCGGGTGTCACGCCTATATCCGCGCTTGCTGCAGACACGACATCTTTTTTGGGGGGGTTCGCTGGGTAGGGGTACTCGGGAGGACATAAAGAAAATGCCTCTCATGCAGCCGACTGCATTTGGTTGGGGATGTGAATGGGGGAAGTACGGGCGCTGCAGAAGCGGTGGGTTCCCAATTAGGATTGGCGAATGCAGCAGGAAGGGCACTATGGGCATGACGGGCCTGTGTTTGTCTTTTTGGTGGCAGCGGGACACTACTTGTGCTTGCCACCTCACCAGCTTGAACTGCACTTATGGGACTCGCCACGTCACCAAGTGTTACTGCAGTGCTGGTTTGACTACGACCGGGGTGTACTAGGCCGCTGGTGCTTGCCAGTTCACCAAAACGCTACAAAAAAAACTTAGCGATCGCAGGGATCAGGCCTGACTCTGTGAACGCTGCAGTTATGCGTTTAGTGTTTTGTAAGTGTCAGTGATCGATCGATACTGCACTTGGGTGGGCTGGGCTGGGCCGGGCGGAGGGGCAAAACGCAGGTGCTAGCAGGTATCTGGGCTGATCCCGCTAACACTGCGTTTGTGGGAACCCTAAACTGCTGGGGACGCTAGTATAGATCTGATCAGATCAGTTATTGATCCGATCAGATACTATACCACTAAGGGAGGTGTACGGTGCGTGTGTGGGTGCTAGCGGTACTGGCGCTAACCTGACGCTGCCTGGGGCTGGTGCTTGCCAGTTCACCAAAACGCTACCAAAAAAACTGTTAGCGATCGCAGGGATCAGGCCTGACTCTGCGAATGCTGCAGTTATGCGTTTAGTGTTTTGTAAGTGACAGTGATCGATCGATACTGCACTTGGGTGGGCTGGGCCGGACGGAGGGGCAAAACGCAGGTGCTAGCAGGTATCTGGGCTGATCCCGCTAACACTGCGTTTTTGGGAACCCTAAACTGCTGGGGACGCTAGTATAGATCTGATCGGATCAGATATTGATCCGTTCAGATACTATACCACTAAGGGAGGTGTACGGTGCGTGCGTGGGTGTTAGCGGTACTGGCGCTAACCTGACGCTGCCTGGGGCTGGTGCTTGCCAGTTCACCAAAACGCTACCAAGAAAACTGTTAGTGATCGCAGGGATCAGGCCTGACTCTGTGAACGCTGCAGTTATGCGTTTAGTGTTTTGTAAGTGACAGTGATCGATCGATACTGCAGAGGGGAAAAACGCAGGTGCTAGCGGGTATCTGGGCTGATCCCGCTAACACTGCGTTTTTGGGAACCCTAAACTGCTGGGGACACTAGTATAGATCTGATCGGATCAGATATTGATCCGTACAGATACTATACCACTAAGGGAGGCGTATGCTGCGTGCGTGGGTGTTAGCGGTACTGGCGCTAATCTGACGCTGCCTGGGGCGACGCATATCTCCGCCGGGCGATCAGAGGGCTAAACCTTTATTCGGTAATAAACGGCGGGTGCCCTGACACTATAAAAAATAAACGATCTAACCAGCGTCACCCGTAACGGTTATACAGTGATCAGTGGTGAAAGGGTTAACTAGGGGGCAATCAAGGGGTTAAAACCTTTATTAGATAGTATATGGGGGTCCCTGCGCTATAAAACGCTGACGGCGAACCTAAATATTTACCTCCCTAACTAGCGTCACCAGCGACACTAATACAGCGATCAGAAAAATGATCGCTTAGTGACACTGGTGACAGGGGGTGATCAAGGGGTTAAAACTTTATTAGGGGGGGTTAGGGGGGTATCCTAGACCTAAAGGGGGCCTAACACTCACTGCCCTAACACTGTAACTGTCACAAACTGACACCATGCAGTAATCAGAAAAAAAAAAAAAAAAAAATACTGCTTGCTGTCAGTTTGTGACAGGGGGGGGTGATTGGGGGGGATTGGGGGGCGATCGGGGGGGATCGGGGGTGTAAAGTATGCCTGGCATGTTCTACTGTGTGTGTGTGTGTGTGTGTTGTGCACTTACATGTCTTCTCTCCTCGGCGCTGGAACGGAAACTGCCGAGCCGAGGAGAGATGACATCACATCCTCTGCCTGTTTGAAACCACACACAGGGTGGGAGCAATCGCGAGGGGGGGGCCACGATCGGATGGTCTCCCCCTCGCCTCCCGACGCTCCCAGTCAAATGCCGACCGCCGCTGGCACCGGGGGGGGGTCCGATCGGACCCCCCACCCGCGGGAGGCAGATCACGTACAGGTACGTGATTCTGCCTGCCCGTGCCATTCTGCCGCCGTATATGTGCGTTAGGCGGTCGGCAAGTGGTTAACAATGTATTTTGTCAGTTCCATTGTAGTGCTTACCCTAAACATCCCCTAAAATGTGTACAAATGTTATTGTTGTCATTAAATTCAGGCAGAGTGCAAGAGGCTTTTTTTTGGGGCCCAAACTCATTTGGAACCCTCCCTCCCCCCAACCGCTAAGTCAACCGATACCAATACACTGCTGACTTTGCCAAACCAATACACAATATACCTACCTCTTTTGTGTTCATATTTATGGATGAATTCACCAAAGCATGTATTGCAAGTGCCTGCCTGAATACTTTCAAATGGTACTGTTTAAAGTTTTGTTCTCCTATTATCTTGATAGGTAATTGCAGCCAGTGGGCTGCCAATAGTGTAACTATGGAGGGGCTGGCCAAAGTAACACACTTTTTTTGTGCTGGGGGAGCATTTGATGAGGCCGTTTCCCATGAGGACCCTGACCTGGCCAGCTGGTTCTGGCTTTTCCAAACGGCCATAAACATGGCTGAATACAAACTCAACCATATAATTTTAAGCTGCTGCATTCTACATAATTTTCTACATAAGAATGCAGCCAACTATTTGTCCTCAGTTGCGAGGACTTTTCACCCGCAGAAACAATGACGGCACTTGAAACTGGCCGTCCTGGCTTGCCCCCCCAAAGCACCCGCGAAGTATGGCAAAGCTATGTGGAGTACTTCATGGGTAGGGGGGCAATTGATATACCAGAGAATCTGGAAGCTCTTTAAAATATTTTTCTTTGAAAAGCTAAACTCATATTTCATTTGATTTATTGCTTGTGTTTCTTTTCAGTCTCCTAGGTTCTCCAATGGCCTTTTATTTTTGGCCATTTTCTTCAATAGTGCAAACGTAACTTATTTGATACATGAGGTGACAATCTCTTCTTCAGATAACTGTTATGTTGTGCTGTGGGTCTGCTACACACACACACAATGTTTTTATTGTTAATGTATGTAATGCATTAATGATAAAAAATATTCATACTTTTCAACTCCATGAATTAATTGCTTGGATTTCCTAAAATGGCCTGATTTTGACAAATTGTACAGCACAGTGGGGTTATTTACTAAAGGCAAATCCACTTTACACTACAAGTGCACTGCAAGCGCACTTGAAAGTGCACTTATGGTGCAAAGTGGATTTGCCTTTAGTAAATAACCCACATTGTCACTGTAACTACACCAACTTACTAAAAACTGGTATTGAGCATTGAAAGAAGAAGCCACACATTGTTGAGTATAAAACATTTTACTCCAAGCACATTCGCATGTGCGTTATAAAAGGGTTTTTTAAAAAAACAACATCTTTGGTGTATAACATGTATGTTTGGCAGTATATAGCCTTTTTGTGGCTAAACAGGCATGTTTAAAACCATAACATACACATCCCCAACTCAGGAACTTACAAAGTTCAACTTTGCTAAAGTGAAGGCCATATGAGACATTAGTATGTCAAAACTGTGTTGATTTTGCCTTCATCAGATGGGGTGATATCACCCCTGTAAAAGCAAAATTTTGAAGATGAACACAAATTGGGACTCAAAATGTACATTTCCCTCATGATCCCATGCCTAAAATGTGTGTTTTTTCCCTATATCTATTTTGATAAAGCCACAAAACACACAATGGGGGTTATTTATGAAAGGCAAATCCACTTTGCACTACAAGTGCAAACTACAAGTGCATAGTGCACTTGAAATTTCATTGAAAGTGCACTTGGAAGTGCAGTCGCTGTAGATCCGAGGGGGACATGCAAGGGAGAAAAAAAAACAGCATTTTAGCTTGCACATGATTGGATGATAAAATCAACAGAGCTTTCCCTCATCTCAGATCTACCCCTCAGATTTACAGAGACTGCACTTCCAAGTTCACTATCAGTGCAATTTCAAATGCACTTTGCACCTGTAGTTTGCACTTGTAGTGCAAAGTGGATTTGCCTTTCGTAAATAACCCCCAGTGTGTCAACATGTGCTAGCTCCCATCATGGAGGATCAATGGACGTGTTTCAGAGGTGCAACCCCTTCCTCTCACCTACTTTAGTTTTGAGGAAGGGGTTGCACCCACAAAATGCGTACAATGATATCCCATGATAGCAGATAGCACATGTTGACACATTGTGTACATCTTCAAAATTTGGCTTTGCAATTACTTTAAGAATTAAAAAAAAATGTAAAACAATTATAATGACAAAATGTACATTTTTGGGGGGGTTTATATTTTGGCTAAAACATCAATGATGTTGGTCAGTCTTTTTTGAACATCATTGATATTTTGCTTGACCTTCTCTAAATCCCAATTGCACACCATTATTTCACTGATGAGTACTTGTGCACTTGCATTGTTGAAGTGAGTTTCTTCTTCCACAACATCCACATAACCTAAAAATTAAAAAACACACCAAGTATTATAAATATGCAGGCATACATCTATTACCTGAAGCTGTGGTCTCAGACACTGAGCTGTTGTGGTCACTATTTAAACCACTTCCTGAACCTCTGCATCCACATCATCAGGTTGTGTGCTGAGTTCCCCTTCTTCAGGAGGTGTGGGGTTCCTGGTGTCCTCAGATGTCACAATTCTTTTCTCCCCTATGTGAATACAAAAAGGGTATACTTAGCAGACAGATATTTGTGGCTAGAAATAGTAATATGAAACATTGCTTGGAAGTGTCGTCCAACTGTCTGTTTTGGCAGAGTTCCAAGCTGAAGACATGATTTTTTTGCCTTACAAAATATGGAATACTTAGCTGTTTTGTGCAAGTTTCACACAAGAAGAGACCCCTGGTATCCACTGGAGCACCTGCTTGGGACACCATAAAAAGGTTGTTATGGTGTCTCACACTAGTGCTCCTGCATCCAGATGTGTAAACAACTGCTGAGTGTCCTCTCCTTACACTGAATCAAGTTGTCATTTCATTCTAGTTTCAAACACATCTAGACATCGATGTAATAAACTTCTTTTAATCAAAATAGGCATGAACAAATGTAGTTAACCTGCATCTGCGAAAAACGTCATATTAGTGGTCGAACGAATGATGTTTAATACGAACAATTATGCTGTACCCACAAACCTCAAACTTGCCATTTTAAACTGTACAACACTAAAGAAAAGCACATGTACCAGCATGAAAGTACTATTTATAATAGGAACACACAACAAATACTTACTCTTTTGCAAGACTTTTTTGATCCTTCTATACTGATCCTGCTCCCTCAATTTCAGGTCTGACCAGCGTTTCCTTAAGTACAATTGTAACTTGGGGCATCACTGATTAGTGGCCTATACTACTTAGAGATCAAGGTCTATATTGGGACAAGATTAGGAGAGTTTAGCCTGACATTAGGGTTTGTCTTGTGTTGTGTCTTGCAGATAAAATGGTGGATAAATTCACAGACCCTGACTTCCTGCCCAACTTAATTGATACAAACAGGGAGCTGCCATGTCTCTGGCAAGTCCAAGGAAGCAGGGAAGGAAGAGTTGAGAGTGACCTGGGTTTGGTGTGGTCTGGCAAAAAACGCAGGCTGTTGTAAGACCACAGCCTCGGGACATATATGTCTATATGTCATCTGCTGCTGCTCCCGATCTTTTGGAGTCCTGGACCTTATTGTGCCCCCTATTAAATGGACTCCTCAGGTTACCAATTTTGACAGTCAAATAATTGATTTCTGCCCTGGGGTACAGAAGTTTCACTAATTCCAACTGTTTCTGCAACGTTGCCTTCCTCTTTATTTCGTTCTGGCCTTGTGCTCCCTATTACATTTTACATTTGTTTTTGACAAATACTTGGCTATGTGTTTTACTTCAAAAAGGACAGTTTGTTTGTGAGTAGGCAGGTATTTGCCGTGTGACAAATGTGATATCTCCATTACGAACGCTAGTTTTACAAGACCGAGCTATTCCAGCTCGTACTTGATTCAAGCATGCGTGAACTTTTGTGCGCAGACTTGTGTACACACGATCAGACTTTCCGACAATAACGTTTTGTTGGCGGAAAATTTGAGAACCTGCTAGCCAACATTTGTTGGCGGAAAGTCCGACAGCGAATCTTCGATGGAGTATACACATGGTTGGACTTTCCGACAACAAGCTCACATCCAACAATACCCGTCGGAAAATCTTACTGTGTGTACGCGGCATAAGAGTTTCTATGACAAACTTGAATGCTGGCCGCCAGCAACCAACAATAGACAACCAAAACGAGCAGGGAGATATTGATCTGCTGACATGGGGGCTAAAGGAGGCAGAGAGTAAATGTGAACAATTGTCTGCATCTTCCAACTCAGGGCAGCTTGTGCAATCGCCACATACCATAGATTGTAATGCAACCGGTTTGAGTATTTCTAGGTGCAACAGGAAATTATCTCTATCGGGAGTATGTGCTAGTTTCAACAACTCAATGAAAGGTGGGAGCTCTTTTGAAAGTGCTTTATACCTCATATGCAGACAGGAAAAGTTGTGAATCAGGTTTTAGCAATGGAATATTCTCAGCCTAAAACCACGCTAGTTGTTAAGGGATGCTTTAATACTTTACAAAAGATAAACTGCTATACCTATGGGTTATTCAGTCACATTGCTCAGTTTTGGTTGTTTTCTGGTTAAAAGATATTAAAACAGAACCAATATACAAGAGGCATGACGTGGAAGTGTATTCACTACGCTGGGGTGAGGGGCCTAGGAGTAATAAATATGAAAATACGAAATCATACATCCCTTCCTCAACTATTAAGGCCAAGAATTAGGCTTTACAGTATGAGATTAGGCAAATGAAACAGAAATGGGATGAGTTTGTGAAAGAATTCCAATCCTTTAAAAGAAATGTTATTGAATCCGTGAATTGGAAAAATGGAGGGAGTAATTTGTCCATCGGGAAACAAACCAGTACACTAAAACCGGGGATGAGATATAAGCTATGTTTTAGAGGTCTATGGCATTTTAGTTTCACTATATCAAAGTGGGAATGTCATTGACCATTTACCAAAGTACACGTAAGAATGTTGTATTGTTTGCTTTAAATAGGTTAAAGAAAAAAAAGGGGGATAGAGTAATAACTGTTGTTTACAAGTTATCTTTTTTCAGGTTAAGTGAGCTCCTGAAAGTATATTTACATATAAAGCAGCTGTATGTAGATAGCTTTACATATGCATAAATACACACGCCTAACAGAAGGTAAAGTATAATATTCCATTGTACTGAGGCGGATCGCGCGGACGGAGCGGAGAAGAAGCCGGAGGAAGATGCAGGACGAGAAGAGCAGAGGAAGAAGAAAATGGAGAAGAAGAACATGGAGGAAGAAGAAGAACACTGAAAGAAAGACCAGAAGAAAGAAGATGGAAGAGGAAGCGGAAAGAAGAAGAAATAAATAAAGGACTTGTCAAAAACCGTCTCTTGTGTTTTTTAACCTTTTTGACACTTTTTTTGTGAAATGGTAGGGGTACATTTGTACCCCATTACCAATTCACATGGGGGGCGGGATCTGGGGGTCCCCTTGTTAAAGGGGGCTTCCATATTCTGATAAGCCCCCCACCCACAGACCCCCACAACCACCGGGCAAGGGTTGTGGGGATGAGGCCCTTTTACCCATCAACATGGGGACAAGGTGCTTTGGGGGCTACCCCAAAGCACCCTCCCAATGTTGAGGGCATGTGGCCTGGTACGGTTCAGGAGGGGGGCCGCTCTCTCATCCCCCCTCTTTTCCTGTGGTCTGCCAGGTTGCGTGCTCAGATAAGGGTCTGGTAAGGATTTTTGGGGGGACCCCACGCCATTTTTTTTTAAATTTTGGCGCGGGGTTCCCCTTAATATCCATACCAAACCAGAAAGGCCTGGTATGAAATTTAGGGGGACCCCCACGCATTTTTTTTTAAATTTTGGTTCGGGGTTCCCCTGTGGGGAAATTCCATGCCATTTTTATCAATGAACTATTATGTGTATTGCCGGACCGACAATTCATTATAGCCAGCGCTAGCGATAGTAGTAGTAGTAACTTTTTTTCCTTTAGAAATGTCATTTTGCTGTCAGACTGTTCAAAACTTGGGAAACATGCGTCCCTCTACAGGCATACTATAGACACCCCCCAGGTATGAAATTTAAAGGAATATTACACTTTTATTGTTTCACTTTAAGCATTATTAAAATCACTGCTCCCGAAAAAACGTCAATTTTTAAAACTTCTTTTTGCATTGATACATGTCCCCTGGGGCAGGACCCAGATCTCCAAACACTTTTTAAGACAATACCTTGCATATAAGCCTTTAAAATGAGCACTTTTGATTATTCATGTTTGTGTCCCATAGACTTTAACGGTGTTCGCGTGTTCAAACAAATTTTTTGCCTGTTCGCATGTTCTGGAATGCGAACCGAACCGGGGAGTGTTCGGCTTATCCCTTCTCCTAGCCATTCATTTGCAATTACCAAAGCTCTATCCAGAATGTATGGGACTCAATCTAAATGAATGTGTGTGTCTGAGTGATGTAATGAACGTGTATGAACTGTCTACGTGTAAACAAAGATTTTTTTTGTCAGGGGTGTGTACACACCATTGTTGTATGGCCATCAATAAGAAATGTGATCACATTAACCTCGCATGCTTTTATTTTGTTTCCATTTGTAATGAGCTCAGTACTGGTACCAGTTTACATTTATACCTTTTTTTTACAAGTTTACATTTATTCTCAAATAAATAACCTGTGCACAGATATGAGATCCCAATCCCTATAACTCTGAGAAACTGTAGGGATTTTGTTTTGTTTCTTTTTCCTTTCCTGGGACTTAGAGTGAAGTTTCATTCACTCTTACACTGAGAAAGTAAATGACAATACATGTTGTCTGTTTTGTTTTTCCTTCCAAATTGACTCACGTCCTGTTAATATGTGTGGAGGTTGTATGTCTACACATTGTCTTTTTAGACTTTAAGTTCTTACAAACCCACCAAGTTTTTCTATAACTTTTTTTGTCTGTCAGAATATAGATATGTGGGTGTGTCTGTACATTTTTGACTGTACTTACTGTTGATGGATTCATTATCTCTGCTGGAAGGTGGTTCTGGAGTTTTGTATTTTAGGGCAAATACACAAACTTCAACGGATAATCCAGAGACAACCCAGACTTGGCAAAATTCTGTGAAATACAGAGGACCTTATAGCATAGTTTTATGTTTGTTTTAAGGAGAAACCTTGAAAAAAATTAATTGCAGTCAGGCCTAACTACATTCTAAAATATTTTTTATTTGGTGCTCTGTTTTATTAAACAGAGTTTCTGTCCTCTCTCTAAGACAACTTCTTGTGGCCTGCTTGACTTGCAAACTGATCTTCACTGAGAATCAATTAATATGTTAATCACTACCGAGAGAGGGTGTTGCTTTTTGTATAGCTGCAATGTTTAAAGGCAGGTTCAAGATAAGGGGGTATCACAAATCTCAGATGGAGGCACCATTAAATCATTACCTTTTTTGTTGTTGTTTAATTGTTGTTTTTGTATGTTGTTTAATTTTTTTCTTTTTCTTTTAATGATAACTTTTTTTTTCTTTCCTATATCACCTTTATTTTTTTGGTGATTCTTGAGTTTGGTTTTGCTATGGTGAAATAAAAAAAAAAGGAGGAAAGTATTGGGAACTTTATATGGAGAACATTTAAAACTGTTAAAATTGTTGATATAGAATATTAAAGCTTACCTATAACATTTTGGGGTTGGGACATATTCCAACAGTTCTTTTTCTTTTTTTCTCTTTTGACATTGGATAATTATTTTATATAAATTTATGTCACTGTAGCTATTACCAACTATGACAATATTAATAGTAACACCAGGGTTTAGCAACAGTCATGTGACTATTCTCTTGGTATATGTGACACACAGTCATCTCTACAGTCCTAATATGTGGCAGTCATCATATGTGGTCATTGGTCAATTTTTTTTGTTGGTCCGTTTTCCTTTTTTGTGCCATAACTAAGTTCAAAGAGCATTGCTTGAATATCATATAGATATACTGGGACTTGTGAGACTCAGCATTGGCAAATAGCAGGGAGTATAGTACAATTGTACTATTGTAATTATTATTGTAATTAACTATTGTAATAGAGTAATTTAGTTTGATTGCTCCTCAAGCCACAAGTAACTGGTGACATCACACTTATCCGTATTCTGAAATCAAGTCATTTTTGTTTGCTTAGTTGATACTGCCTAATCGGCAGTGAAACCTCTTAAAGTGATGACCTCTTCCGTAGCCTGCTAAAGGCAGGACTCGTACAGTAGCATGGTACATGGTAGCCAAGGACGGAGCTATATGCACAAAGGTTTGGCACCAGCCAAGGTTTTAGCCCATCAGGGTTGGTATAACTGAACACAGTTTCAGTAAAATGAGTTAGTGGTGAGTTGCAATGGCAACAAGATCCCCCTGGACACTTGAAGGGTCATACACACACACACAGTGGTATTCAGCAGAAGGTGGAGCGGAGTTACTTGCAGGCATATGACAATGGAGGAAGAAAGATGGAAGATGAAAATCAGACAACCTGGCTGAAGGAGCGTAACCATTCAAATTGTTACACGTGTCACTGGGAAAGGGTCTCATTATTATGTCGCAGTATATCTATGGCAATTCTAATCAAAGGTCCTTACTACTCAGAATTACAAGATAAGAATTCATTTGAATGCATATGTCTAATGCCGCGTACACATGACCGTTTTTTCAGTCAGAATAAACTTTGACGGTTTTTCTGATGGAGTTCCGACTGAAACGGACTTGCGTACACACGATCACACCAAAGTCCGATCGTTTAGAACTTGGTGACGTACAACACGTACGACAAGACTAGAAAAAGGAAGTTAAATAGCCAGTAGCCAATAGCTGTCCGTCGTTTTTGGTCCGTCGGAATAGCATACAGACGAACGGTTTTCCCGATAGGAATTGATTCTGTCGGAAAGATTTAGAACATGTTCTATTTCTAGGCCCGTCAAAATTTTCGAAAGAAAAAGTCCGATGAAGCCCACACAGGATCGGAATATCCGATGAAATGATTCCATCGGACCTTTTCTGCTGAGAAGTCCAGTTGTGTGTACGCGGCATTAGAAGCACTCGTGTTTTCTTTCCCTACCTTTGTCCACATTAACAAAGTATAATCTCAGAAAGCCAGGAAAGCTGGTCCAAAGGCCATTACTGAATGCTGTATCCAATTGGAATCACCATGGAAGGCTATCCCAGAAGCAAGGGCAACATGACCGGATTGGCATTGTGGACTTTCGTACTATTATTATTGGACTGTAGAGAACAAGGATCCTCATTTTTTTTATTATGGACTTAACTTATTACATCCAGAACAAGTGATAACTACCGATACTGGGATCCAGAAATGTGGACTGTAGAGATGGAGAGTTTAAATGTTTTTTTTCTCAAATAATTTTTTTTTATTTCAGAAGGCAAAGCCAAAGTTCAAAATATTAAATGAGATTACACATAAACCATTATTTTAGATGTGGACGAGTCTCATATTCTCAGCTGGCCACAAGAGGTCATCTGTTGCCTTATGAGTTTATGTGAAACCTCCATTAATAGCTGTAAAATATTGTAATTATGAATATATTTCAATTAGCTTGCATCAATGGAGGCCGTGTAACTTAGCTTCACAGAAGTGTCTGTTATGCCACGTACACATGGTCGGAATTTTGGCCCGCAAAAGACCTATGAGATTTTTTCGTCGGAAAATGCGACTGTATGTATGCTCCATCGGTCTTTTGCTGGTGGAATTCCAGCCAGCAAAAGATTGAGAGCATGCTCTCAATTTTTCAGTCGGGAAAAGTTCCTATTCGAAAATGCAATTGTCTGTGGCAATTCTGACGTGCAAAATCCCTACACATGCTCGGAAACAATTCTACTCATGCTTGGAAGCATTGAACGTCATTTTCTCGGCTTGTCGTAGTGTTGTATGTCACCGCGTTCTTGATGGTCATAATTTCAGCAAACTTTTGCGTGACCATGTGTATGCAAGGCAAACTTGAGCGGATTCCCATCACAAAAGCCGTCATATCTTTTTCCGACAAAAAAACGAACCGTATGCGGCATTAGACAGACAATTTGGTGCCTAACGTGTGTATACAAACAATAGGACCCAAACCTCATTGTTCTACACATACTTCAAAGGATCCCATGTTTGAATATGCAATGAAGGGCCATGGCCAGTCCGTCATGTATACTTCATTTTCTTGAAAATGTAATCTACTTACAAGGTTAAGTTTCCTGCTCAAAATAGTCTGAGACAAGGATTTGCATTAAAGCGGGCTGACTTATGTAAAGTATAGGGATTGGAGATGTAGCCACGCCATGCCAACCAATGAGACATCAGCCTGTAATGATATACATAGACTAGATAGGAGGGAAACACACACTCCCTGGTGGAGCGGTCACCCGAATGGAACCTTTGAGGGTCATAGTCTGGTAACTATTGGAACTAGATATGTTTATCTTATGTCTTTTCTGTCCTACTGTGTGTAGATTAGGATTTTAAGGAATATACCCTTTATTCTTTCATGTAATCCATGATTTTTACCCTTTTCCTGTGCAATTAGATAGATTACTGTGTATTAGTCTAGGCCTACTTTACTATATACCAATACATTTTTGTTATTGTGTTAAAGCTTTCAATCATGGTCAAAGAACTCTCATTTAACCACTTGACCACTGGGCACTTAAACCCCCTTAATAGCCAGACCAATTTTCAGCTTTCAGTGCTCTCACATTTTGAATGACAATTACTCAATCATGCAAAACTGTACCTATATGAAATTTTTGTCCTTTTTTTAACACAAATAGAGCTTTCTTTTGGTGGTATTTAATCACCACTGGGTTCTTTATTTTTTGTGCTATAAAAGAAAAAGACCGAAAATTCTGTAAAAAAATGCATTTTCCTGAGTTTCTGTTATAAAATTTTGCAAATTAGTAATTTTTCTTCATATATTTTGGCCAAAATTTATACCGCTATATATCTTTGATAAAAATAACCCATATTGGTGTATATTATTTGGTCTTTTTGAAAGTTATAGAGTCCACAAGCTATGGTGCCAATATCTGAAAATTGATCACACCTGAAGTACTGACGGCCTATCTCATTTCTTGAGACCCTAACATGCCAGAAAAGTACAATTACCCCCCAAATGACCCCTTTTTGGAAAGAAGACATTCCAAGGTATTTAGAAAGATGTATGATGATTTTCTTGAAGTTGTAATTTTTTCCTACAATTCTTTGCAAAATCAAGATTTTTTTTTTCTTTTTTTTTTTCACAAAATTGTCATATTAGCAGGTTATTTCTCACACACAGCATATGTATACCACAAATTACACCCCAAAACACATTCTGCAATTACTCCCGAGTATGGCGTTACTACATGTGTGAAACACAGCGTGGCCACATACAGAGGCTTTCAGGCGTTCTGGAGCACCCAGGCCAATTCTGATATTTCTCTCCTACATGTAAAAATCATTATTTATTTACTAGAAAATTACATAGAACCCCAAAACATTATATATGTTTTTTAGCAAAGACCCTAGAGAATACAATGGCAGTCGTTGCAACTTTCTATCTTGCACAGTATTTGCGCAGCAAATTTTCGAATGCTTTTTTAAAAAAAAAAAACAGTTTTGTGCTTTAAGAAAAACAAAACAGTAAAGTTAGCCCAATGTTTTTGCTTAATGTGAAAGATGAAGTTATGCCGAGTAAGTAGATACCTAACATGTCACCCTTCAAAATTGCACATGCTCGTGGAATGGCGCCACACTTCGCTACTTAAAAATCCCCATAGGCGACGCTTTAAAAATTTTTACTGGTTACATGTTTTGAGTTACAGAGGAGGTCTAGGGCCAAAATTATTGCTTTTACTCTACCGATCGCAGCGATATTTCACATGTGTGGTTTGAACACCGTTTTCATATGTGGACGGGGCTTACGTATGCGTTCGCTTCTGCATGCAAGCACATGTTCATTTTACTTTATTAATTTTAGTTTGCTGCTTTTTTCAAAAAAATTAATTTTTTGATCACTTTTATTCCTATTACAAGGAATGTAAACATCCCTTGTAATAGGAATATGGTATGACAGGTCCTCTTTACAGTGAGATATGGGGTCAGTAAGACCCCACATCTCACCTCTAGGCTGGGAAGCCTGAAATAAAAAAAAAAGAAACGATCCTGGCTTTGATCATAGCGGTGAGTCGGTAGAAGCACCTGAAGGCGGCGGGAGGGGGGGAGTCCCCTTTGGCCTCCCGTAAGAATGATCAAGCAGTGGAACAGCTGCTATGATCATTCTTATGGTGTAGGGAATCGCCGGCTGAAAAAGCTGATATCTGAATGATGCCTGTAGCTGCATCATTCAGATATCCCTGCACAAAGTCAAGGACGTCGTATGACGGCCAGCGGGCGGGAAGTGGTTAAAATGCATTTTTCTTTAACACAAAGTTGTCCATTTATACAATATTTCTAACACATAGCATGTACATACCAAAAATGACACCCCAAAATAGATTCTTCTACTCCTCCTGAGTACGGCGATATCACATATGTGAGACTTCCACAGCCTGGCCACATACAGAGGCCGAGTACAGCCAAGTATGGCTGAGCATGGCTGAGCATTGCAGAGTATGGCAGAGCAAGGCCGAGCATGGCTGAGCATGGCCAAGTATGGCTGAGCATGGCTGCGCATGGCTGGGTATGGCTGAGTATGCCAGGGTATGCCTGGGTATGGCAGAGTATGGCAGAGTATGGCTGGGTATTACTGAGTATTGCAGGGTATGGCTGGGTATTGCAGAGTATGGCTGGGTATTGTAGGGTATTGCAAAGTATGGCAGGGTATGGCAGGGTATTGCAGGGTATTGCAGAGTATGGCAGGGTATTGCAGGGTATGGCAGGGTATTGCAGGGTATGGCAGGGTATGGCAGGGTATTGCAGAGTATGGCAGGGTATTGCAGAGTATGGCATGGTATTGCAGAGTATGGCAGGGTTTGCAAAGTATTGCAGAGTATGGCATGGTATTGCAGGGTATGGCAGGGTATGGCAGGGTATGGCAGAGTATTGCACAGTGTTGCAGAGTATTGCAGGGTATTGCAGAGTATTGCAGGGTATTGCGGGGTATTGCAGAGTATTGCAGGGTATTGCAGAGTATTGCAGGGTATTGTGATGTATTGCAGAGTATTGTAGAGTATTGCAGGGTATTGCAGAGTATTGCAGGGTATGACAGAGTATGGCAGGGTATGGCAGAGTATTGCAGGGTATTGCAGAGTATTGCAGGGTATTGTGGGGTATTGCAGAGTATTGCAGGGTATTGCAGGGTACTGCAGGGTATTGTGGGGTATTGCAAAGTATTGCAGGTTATTGCGAGGTATTGCAAAGTATTGCAGAGTATTGCAGGGTATTGCAGAGTATGGCAGAGTATTGCAGAGTATTGCAGGGTATTGCAGGGTATTGCAGGGTACTGCAGAGTATGGCAGAGTATGGCAGAGTATGGCAGAGTATTGTAGAGTATTGCAGGGTGTTACAGAGTATTGCAGAGTATTGCAGGGCATTTCAGAGTATTGTGGGGTATTGCAGAGTATTGCGGGGTATTGCAGAGTAGTGTAGGATATTGCTGAGCATGGAGGGATGGCTGAGCATGGATGGATGGATGGCTGGATATGACTGCATTTGTCACAGAGCAGCACTGTGGGCACTACAGATCCAGCCCACAGCGCTGCTGCCATCTAATCCCTCCCCCTCTGTACCGATCGGTACAGAGAGGGGAGGGAGGAACCGGCGTCATGACATGACGCTGGTTTGTTTACATGTGATCGCTCCGTCATTTGACGGAGCAATCACATGGTAAACGGCCACGATCAGTGAGAGCGGGATTCTGGGAGGACGTCATAGAATGCCCTCCCAGAGTTAAGCAACCGCCCTGTAGCTGTCATTCAGCTATGGGCCGGTTGGTAAGTGGTTAACCCAAATCATATCTGAGAGATATTAAATCTCAAATATAGTAAATGGGTAACAACACCAGACAGGTATTAAAGACACAAATTAATACAGCTCATTTGTTACTAATACATCATTATTCAACTATCACAAGCAGTGTATGTACCTGAATTTGGCCTGGTATAAGCCCCTTACAATCCCCTGCATAGCAGAGCACAGACAGAAAGAAGAAGAAACAATACAAGGAGACAATCAGTTGTGCTGCAATTCCCATGTTCTAACAAAGATATGTTTATAGAGGGAAAGAGTAGATTAATGGAGAGAGGAGACTCTAGCCACTTGCCAACTGCAATATGTATATATACCTTGCAGTCTGCAAGTGGTTTACCGGGATTATGGCTGAAGATATCAGACATACCCAAAACCTTCTTTTCAGCAGGCAGCTGGCTTTCTCAGGAAACCAGTCTGAGAGACTCATGAGCCACTGGAACAGTTTCCGAAGCGACGGGAGGGGGCACCCTCCCCTTCCCATCGCTCAAGGTGTTTCTTGGGCTTACAGTTTCCACTGGTTTGCCTGGGAAATAATCAGACGGCACGGCCAGATGCTCCAATAAGAGATCAAAGAGTTAACACTCTCTGATTGACTCTATGGCCTTGGGGGACCAGAGCAATGTCATGATGCCACTTCTGGTCTAGGATTGGAAGAATTTTTTTTTGTTTAAGTAAAAGATTAAAAACAAAATGTTTTTAATCTTTTGTTTTTAAAGGTAAAGAAGGGCCTTTTTGACCCCAGATCTCTCCATAAAGAGGACCTGTCATTCTTATTTCTATTTCAAGGGATGTTTACATGCTTGTAATAGGAATAAAAATGATAAAAAAATAAAATAAAGGGAAGTGTAAAAATAAAAAATAAAAAGTAAAATAAATAATTACAACAAAAAAAAATCTCTACATGCACGCACGCAGAAGCGAACACATATGGAAGTCGCACACATATATTTAAACTGTATTCAAACCATACATGTGAGGTATCACCACGAACGTTAGAGTCCCTCCATAGCGCTAAACAGGTAACCTGTAAAGGCGTCATGTGTCGCCACTCCACGAGCCATTCCAAGAGTGTGCTCATATTTAAAGCATGACATGTTATGTATCTATTTACTCGGCGTAACACCATCTTTCACGTTGTACAAAAAATTGCATTTTGCGATTGCGTTTTTTTATTATTATTTATTAAAGTGTATTTTCTCAAAAAAATATTGTGTTGCAAAACCGCTGCGCAAATGTCGTGTGACACAAAAAATTGAAATGATCGCCATTTTATTCCCTAGGGTCTCTGCTAAAAAAAAATGTATAATGTTTAGGGGTTAAGTTATAAGTCATTTTCCAGAAAAAAATTACTGATTCAAACTTGTAAAGAAAAAGTGCCCGAAAAAGCCTGATTGGCAAGTGGCTAGGGATGGTTCACTAAAGGCAAACAGGTTGCTCAATTTGTATGGCAATTTTCTCTTAGTTTAGGGAACGTGGTTAAAATTCCCTTTGCAAAGAATAACCAATCACATGCATGGAAAAAAAATGTATTTTTGTTTACTAATGATTGGATGATGGAAGTCAACAAAGCTTTACCTCACTGTAGCTAAGGGGAAAATCCCCTTGCAAAGTCAAAACTTCCTTAGTAAATCCACCCCAATGTCCAGTAACAGGTTTGAAGAGGGACAAGACCTGAAAGTTTTACTTTACTGCCTTAGATAAAAGTCAGGTTCCCTTGCCAGACATAACAGTGTGGCGATCACAAAATCTCAGGATTGTATGAACAGTAAAAAATGATTCTTTAGCAGGTAAAATGACTGGGTCATGTAACTGTATGAGGGTCCTAGGATTCCAAGGTTGGCCTCTTATGTAATTCCTTTTTGAGAATTCCCTAAAACTAAGACAAGGCTGATCAAATGGCACAGGTGCCCAGAAGCAGGAACTGGTGATGGAAACTTGAAAGTGCTGGTATTAAATGAGCAAGGGGTACAGCTGACAGTACACAGGGGATATATGAATATCAAGCACCGGCAAAGCTGTGTCTTGGGCCAGGGTTGGCAACAGACAAGCGTCAAAGCACCAAGTCATTAGTAGAATTAGAGTACAGAAAGAGGTCAGCAATGTGCAGGCAAGGTACAGAGTCAACAAGCAGAATCATGGTTAGGAGTCCAGACCAAGGTTGGTAACAAAGACAATCAGCAACCCTAGGGAGAGAAGGGACTCCAAGGGTAGGTCAAGTGGAAGATGGGTCAGTAACAAAGATTAGGCACAAATTCAGAATCACCAGTCACAGAACTACAGCTAAAAGACCATTTAATACTGTGCCTAGATAGGACTAGGATAGGACTCTTTAAAGCTTTTCATTGACTTTTGGGGCCAAGGTTAATGGTAGATATCCACACATGCCTGCAGACGGATGTCCATCCAGCTAGACTTTTTATGGATAAAAAGTGTGCATGAATTGGTTGGCTGGTATAATCTTCCTGACAATCTCCTATATAAATATATTTATATTATTTATACTTGGGTGTTCATTTGACTTCAGCTTTGCAAATTAATGTTGCTTATTTACCATTTGTAGAACTTAAAGCGGGGTTCCACCCAAATTTTGAACATTATCTTTATGCATTCTCTTCCTTGCCTAGATGCTGACATGCTGTGTAAAAAAATTTAAATCGCCGTAATTACCTTTTTTTTTCTAATCTTCTTTGCACTTCCTGGTTTTCCTCTCATGGGAGTAGGCGTGTTTCTAGCCTCTCCCAGACTTCCCACAGTCCCTGGGAGCTAGTCTCAGGCTTCCCAGCATGCATTGTGCAACAGCGTCATCACAACATCTCTGCTCCCATCGGACACAGGCGGACTTATTACACAGAACATGTGAGTAGATAATCATGAGAAGAAGAGTTTGTGAATGAACTCCAAAAAAAAAAAACAATAGATAGGTGGACCCCCGCTTTAAAATGTAGTAATAAAATAGACTGAAAAAATTGTGATTTCTCTTTAACACAAGTTTTAGTCTAAAGGTCTAAATTAGTATTAAGAGCAGACCCAGAAATTAAGAAGGTATTGTATGATATATGACTTAATGCAGAATACTACCATACACATTCTAATATATATATTCCATAGATTTTCTATTGAATTCAAGTCAATTCAGGGCCATTCTAGCAGCTTTATTTTCTTAATCTGAAACCAATTGAGAGTTTCCTTGGCTTTGTGTTTGGGATCATTGTCGTACTAAAATGTCCACCCTTGTTTCATCTTCATCATCCTATTAGATGACAGTAGATTTTTATTATGAATGTCTTGGTACATTTTTCAATTCATCCTTCCTTCGATATGAAGTTTGCCAGTACCACATGCTGAAAAACAGCCCCACCTGATGATGCTCCCACCTCCAAACTTCACTGTTGGTGTGGTGTTTTTGGGGTGATGTGCAGTGCCATTTGACCTCCAAACATGGTGTATTTTATGGCATCCAAAGAGTTCAGTTTTGGTCTCATCTGACCAGACTATATTCTCCTGGTTTATTGTGAAATGATGTTCTTTCCACTTCCAATTTATGGCCCCCAACAGTGCTCTCTGGAACATGCAGAAGTTTAGAAATCCTTCTGTAACCAATGCCATCAGTATGATTTGCAACAATACGGTTGCAAAAGTCTTGAGAGAGCTCTTTGTTTATACCCATGATGAGACATTTCTTGTGTGTGTCTAATGAGACGCCTTTTTATAGGCCATCAGTTGAGACTGAACCAGCTGATATTAATTTGCACTGACAAGGGGCAGTATTGCTTTTTAATTACTGATAGATTTCAGCTGGTGTCTTGGCTTTCCATGCCTTTTTGCACCTCCCTTTCTTCATGTGTGTAATCAGGGCTTTTTTTCAACTGGAACTTGGTGGAACTCAGTTCCACCACCTCTGGCTCAGGCCCTCTGCTCCCCGCTTACCACTATCACTTGTAAACACAGAAGTCCAGCTTCTGTGTTTACAAGTGACAGCTTGTCTTCCAATGGCTCCCACAGATCAGATCTCCTGAGCGTCTCCCACTGAGTTCAGGATGGGGACCTGGGAGATGTAGGTGCCTGGGGTGCAGTGTGGCTGCTGACACTCCCACTGGATGATCTCCCTGCAAATGAGAGAGGTGGAGCCATCTACAGTGTGCGGGGAGGTACTAGGGAAGAAGAGGGGTGAAGGTGAGACGTGGATGGAGGATAAAGAAGTAAGCAGCTGTGGGAGAAGGGTCTGCACTCTGTGTTTAGCACACCCCTGAACTCTGCACGATGTATGTAGCACAACCCTAAACTCTGCACTCTGTGTGTAACCCTACCAAACTCTGCATAATGCACTCCTGGTATTTAATGCCCCTTTAAAACCCTCCCACTATTAGTATGACTTCACCATACCCACTATTTGATGTGGTTTGGAGGGTATGCATGTGTGTGTGTGTGGGGGGGATATGGGGGGTTATGGTTGAGTTCCTGCACCTATTTTCTGAGAAAAAAAGGCCTGTGTGTAATACTTTTTCTCTGTGTTATTCCATTTTATTACACATAACCTAATTTTTTAACTTATTTGTTTTGGTTTCTTTGTATGTATGGATTGCACGGGTTGTTACTGACATGTAGTGAAAATCTCAATAGCACCTCTAGAAATATATTTACCTTGAAAAATTGGGACATGTTCAATACTTATTTTACCCACTGTATATATATACATGAGGTGTGTCTATTAAATAACGAGACTGATTAAATAACTCACCTTTATTTATATGTATTACAAATGTAATGCTTGTCCCGTTCAATATATTCCCCATTTGCACTAATACATTGCTGCAGTCTTGTTTTCCACTGGTCAAAGGCATGAAGAAAATCAATTTCTGTCAGCTGTTTCAACACATCCGCTGTTTTCTTCTTTACACCATAAACTGACTCAAAACGTGTCCCTTTAAGCACTGATTTAACTTTTGCGAACTCATTCACTCGTCCCTCGTTGAATCTTTTGTGCCACTCAAACACACGGGAATGAGACAGCCGTCATTCCCATAAGCTGTAGTAAGCATTTGAAAACATTCAGTTGGTGTTTTGTGCAATTTTACTAAAAATTTCAAATTGACATTATGTTCAACTTTTAAACTTTGCATTTCTTCGGCACACTACAGAAACAATCAAACTAACTCACAATCAACTGAACATCATAGAGTGTTGCTGCTTGTCATGCAGGTTCAAACATGTTCAAGGTCACCACGCATGCAGTTATAACCGGTTCTGACCTTTGTTTACTAGGTGGGATCACAGTCTCGTTATTTAATAGACACACCTCGTGTGTGTGTGTGTATATATATATATATATATATATATATATATATATATATATATATATATATATATATACACACACAGTCTGTATATAGTGGCTCAGTCTGGGGGCATTAACTCAGTGGTGTTAAACCTTTTCTCTGAAACCACACCAGGGATTCCGTTTTAAGGCTTTTCGGCCCAATGTTCTGTTTCAATGATTTTTATTGATTTAAGAAAGCACAAAGAGGTACAAACGTGAAAATAAAACTTGAGAGCGCTTGCTCAGCGTCTAACAGAGCGGTCATGCACTGTTAGAGCTCCGCTCTGTGGAGAAGAAAAGTTGCTGAAATTGAATAACCCACCGGTAATAACTTCATAAACTTTCTTCTATTAACCTTCGGGACACCAGTGCATTGTGGGGGATGAAAATGGTATTAGTAAGTAGCCGTCCCCTCTACCTCAAACAACTCGGGACGCTCACGCACAAATATTATTGCCAGACTCTCAAGGCAAGTCTGATACAGAAATAATCCCCTCACAATTTACTTCTCAAGACTCCTCTGCTCCCCCAGCTCTCTTAAAACAATTTGAAAGAATGCTCCATAAAGCATTAAAACAGACATCTGAACACATTACTAGCAGTCTGACTAAAGAAATAAGGGAGCTGGGCAATCGTACAGCAGCATTAGAGCTCAAAGTAGAAGCAATAGAAAATACTGATCAAGATTACATGACTGAACTTGAAAATATAAAAGAAGAGAACTTAACACTACAAACCAGATTAGAAGACTATGAGAACAGAGCCAGGCGCTCAAATTTGCGCATCAGATGTCTTCCAGAAACTATTACTGACATTCAATCAACTGTAACCGCTTTATTTCAAGAACTCCAACTGGCTATACCAATTGAATGTCTTGAATTGGAGAGAGTTCACCGTGCCCTCACACCTAAATAAATGGATGGTCCACCACGCGATATAATCGCAAAGTTCCACTATTATCGAACAAAAGAACAACTTCTGGCTGCAGCTCGTGACAAAAATACTTTGTCCTTTCAGGGTCACAACTACCAACTTTTTGCTGGAGGACCTGGACAACAGAAATAGACGGAACAACCTGAGAATTAGAGGGGTCCCTGAGGTGGTCACCGAGTTAACCCCAGCCATCCACAAGTTGTTCTAATCCCTGCTTCCGGCCTCTCCAGTGACTGCGTTCGCATGCGATAGGATTCATAGAGCAGAGGGACCGCAGAAGACAGAGGCAGGATCTCAGGGGCCAATTGAACTGAGCGATCACCCCTTTTCCCTCAATTCGGATCTTCAGCCCTATCTTTTTTCATGACCTGGGACAATACCAGACGGTTGAGGTTTACCTATGATGTTAACAGAGGAGGTGATAATTGACTGTCTCTCTCTATGTTTTGGGCCCCTCCCCCTATACAGCCCGTTTACACCTCAATGCACCATTTTTTTAATGTTTTTGTTCTTTTTGTTTTTGGTCTGCTCCCCACTGTGCAGACATACAGAGGCACCCATTTGGTTGACCCCCCACTCTTGCAGAAGCTCACAAGAAGAGGAAGTAGATGGTGGTAGACTCTTTCACCCTTTAACCCAAAATATACCACATGGGTTCTTTTCTTTTTCTATTTTTTTACTGGACCACCAACAGGTTGCCAAGAGTGTTGGTCAGTATTGTCCTTTGATTCAGGAAGTTTTACCCCTGACAGGTTATTATATTTCTCTATTGTCAGGATGGCCTATCCTCTCCCGACCCCAATGGTTTGTACTTTTTTTTTTCGTTGCTTTACAGTTTTATATTTTTTGATTACGGGACTCTTGCTTTTGACCACTCTAACTACGCTGTATCTACTGTTATTACCCTTATGGCATATCATATATGTTGTTCTGGTGCCTACTCCTTGGGACCCTCCCCCAATTATCTAAACACCTCTGACCTCCCTAATTTAAGATGGGTATTGGATTAATCTTCCATAATGTCAGGGGGTTTAATTCCCCCCATAAACGGAAAAAGGCTTTTAAAATGTGCAAGCACCTCCAGGCAGACATCATACTACTACAGGAGACCCACTTCTCCAAAAATAATCATCACACATTTCTTGACAGGTCTTATGGCCTGGGGTATTATATTACATTTGGGTCCAGGTCCCGAGGAGTGGCAATATTTGTTAAAAATGGCCTACTGTTTGACGTTGAAAAGATTTACAAGGACCCTGCTAGTAGGTTTATCATCCTTCAGGGTTGTTTGCAGGTCAGTAAAGTCATGATAGCTAACGTGTACGCTCCTAACAACTCCCAGGCAACCTTTTTTAAATCCTTTTTCCGGATTTTGGACAAATATATCAGCCAAAACTTACTGCTAGGAGGGGATTTTAACTTGATAGCACATTTGGCTCTTGACAGAAGCAGGCCTGGCAGTGCTACCAACGCCTTCCCCAAGACCCTGGAAACACTGCTGCACGCACACAATCTGGTGGACTCATGGAGGGCACATAATGTGGGTCCCCTAGAGTACACTTTTTACTCCCATCCCCATGATAGCTACTTCAGGTTGGATTATCTATTTTGCACCCCTATACTCCTCGCTAACTCCACTACAGCGGCTATCCATTCTTGCCCATGGTCTGACCACCAGGGGGTCACCCTTGACATATCCCACATAGGCCTCAAACCTTTGGTAGCAGGATGGAGACTAAATGAGTCTCTCCTCACGGACCCAATTCTAGTATTCCACATCTCAAAACACTTAGATGAATACTTTGCCACCAATAATACAAATGACATCTACCCTTCAATCCTATGGGCGGCCCATAAAGTAGTTATCAGAGGTCACCTGATCCAAATTGCTACAGAAGGAAAAAAAAAGATTGATAGATATAACTAGACTCACTACAGAACTAGATAGTTTATACCACCTGCATTCCCAAAGCCATGCCCCAGAACTTCTACAGCAAATTAATAGTAACAGATTGGAACTTGACAAAATCCTCTCTGAACAGACAGAGAAGGCCCTCAGATGGTTGAGAGCCAAATTTCTATTAAACAGTAATTCGGCCTCGGCCATGTTTGCAAAAAAGCTCAATCAATCCATTTAACCACCCCCACACATACAAACTTAGAAACCTCAACGGCAACCTAGTCTCCCATTAATCAGAGGTTTTGCAGATCTTTTCTAAATTCTATGCAGAATTACTCTCCCCTCCGCCCTCACCCCCAAACCCCGCCCTTAAAATATGGCTGGATGACCTACCTCTCCCAGCCTTATCATAAGAACACCTCCAAGAATTAAATGCTCCTTGCTCTGACCTTGAAATAATCAGAGTCATCAAATCTTTAAAACCCTCTAAAACTCCTGATCCAGATGGGTACTCAGCCCCATATTTTAAGAAATTTCAAAGTACTCTGATCCCATATCTAAAATCTCTCTTCACCACATTCTTAAGGGTAATATTTTCCCAGATGACATGCTTCTAGCGAACATGTCCCTGATCCCAAAACCCAACAAAGACCACTCCCTACCCCAGAACTTTCGGCCAATTTCGGTCATCAATACTGATTTGAAAATCTTTGGGCGTATATTGGCGGACAGACTTTCAACTATCATTAACTCCTTAATCTCCCCAGACCAAACTGGTTTTATTCCATCCAGACAAATCACAGACAATATCAGACTTGCTTCCAACATTATTCAAGATGCAGATATACATTCCCGCAGAGTGCTCCTCCTGAGCCTACATATCCACAAGGCTTTTGATAGCGGTCTGTGGCCATACCTCGAACTGACCCTAGCAAAATTTGGCTTTTCTGGGGCCTTCATCCATGGATTTCAGGCATTATACCATCACCCACGTACTCGGATTAGACTCCCGGGTTGTAATTCAGAATACTTCACACTAGGCAGAGGAACAAGACAAGGATGCCCTTTGTCACCACTTTTATTTGCCTTTGCCATTGAACCCCTGGCCCGCTCAATCAGTCTAGACCCCAACATTAAGGGTTATACGAAAGGGGACCAGGAGTTTAGACTCAGTTTGTATGTGGATGATGTCCTCATGTTCCTGTCTGATCGAATTGTCTCAATGCCCAATCTTATCTCCACCCTACGCATATTTCAAGATATTTCAGGTTTGGGGTAAACTTCTCTAAATGTTCTGCCCTTCCGATAAACTTCCCCCAAAATATTACCTCCTCTATCCAAACCAATTTTGGCTTTTCCATGGATGGACAGACGTTACCATATCTAGGGATCAAATTGGCCCCTTCACTTTACAACCTATACCTCGCCAATTATCCACCTGCATTTGCTCGGATCAGACAATTGCTATACTCATGGAGCCCATACCACATTACTTTCTTAGGCAGGATCCAGGCAGTGAAAATGTCTATTCTCCCAAAACTTCTATTTTTCTTTAGAGCCCTCCCCAATTATGTATCTCGCCAGACGATAGACCTAATCCAACATAATGTAAATAATTTTATCTGGCAAAATAAAAAACCCAGATTGGGTAAGAAAATGATATATAGACCTAGAGCCATAGGTAGGTTGGGATTACCGCACCTCTGGCTATACTATCTTTCAGCTAGACTTTTCCAGCTGGCACCGTGGCATACCCCCAGGTGTGGAATCCCCTGGATCCGTTTTGAACGGATTTCTATAGCCCCATTCTTTCTCCCTGGATTACTGTGGGCTAGGTCAATTCGCCCCAAAGATGTATCCAAGTTAATTGCGGTAGTGGGCCAATCATTACACCTATGGTCACTATATAAAAAAAAAATTTTCCCTTCTCCCTCCCAATCCCAAGCGGGCCTCATTCATAGGGGACCCCACATTTCTCACAGCATTCCCCAACCCAAACAGCTTCACCCTTTGGATCTCTAAGGACCTTGTTACCCTAGACTCCCTTCAGAAGAATGGGGTAATATGCTCTTTTCTGGCACCTACAGGAGTTCTATTCCTTACCAAAAATAGAATTTTACAAATACCTACAGATCAGACATTTTTTTAACACACACTATCTCGGGGGGGAGCCTCACCCAGTCTCGGCCTTTGAGGACCTGTGCGGCACTACATCCAGAGACAAGGGGACAATTTCCCTTCTATATAATTATTTGGGCGGCCTGGGCCTCCCAGAAAAATCTACGGCCATTCTCAACTGGGAGGCGGAGACTGGGGTGGTTGCTTCCCCGCAGGAATGGTCTGACAGGATCTCTAATATGCACAAATGCACTAAATCAGTGCCAGTGAAGGAAACAGTGGTGAAGCTGCATACAAGATGGTACTATACCCCTTCTAAGTTGCACAAATTCTTCCCCGCTGTTTCCGAAAACTGCTTCAGAGGATGTCCAGATAAAGGGACCCACTTGCATATCTTCTGGAGTTGTGGAGCTCTGAGAGATCTGTGGCAGAAAGTAACCTCTAAGGTAGCTAAGATCACAGGAGTACTGATGACTCTAACACATCAGATGTGCCTATTCTTCGCAGATATTCCTGGGTCCACTTCCCCATAACAGAAATTGTCCCACACACTCTTTAGTGCGGTCCACTGGACCATCGCCTTGTTCTGGCATTCCCCTGGTGTTCCTTGGGATCAGGTTCTTAAACGTATGGCAGCCATAAAACTTATGGAGAAAATTTTCCACACCATCATGGACACTTTAGACATTTACGATCTGAAATGGAAGTCCTGGTCCTCCTGACCTTTATAGACCAGTCTATCCATACCAACACAGAATCCTCTCATTAAAGATGCAGGGTAACAGGCATATGCCAGTCTGGTTTCCCGTAACCACTTTTTGATTTCTGCTTCAGTTTATTTGTTTTGTTCTTTGTTTTTTATGTTATCAGTTATTTCGGTTACAACAGAGTCATGGCTATGGGGAGCTGCCTATAGTATCCACAGTCAACTTCACCACACAGCTCAGTAGCTCAGTAGGAGGCTTCCCCACGTGGCTCAACTAGACTGACAATCTCTATGAAATGATCCACATACGCTCCAGTCGATAATTCATATTTTCTACATGGTTAATTACGCCCTATTTTTCACTGTTAAAACACAATGTTACTTGTACTAGGCTTTATCTTCTGTAAAAGTCGCTGATTGTCAATGCTCCTTATTTCTAAATAAAAACATTTGTATTAAAAAAAAAAAAAAAAAAAAAGAAAAGGCCCGTTTAGAATAGAATTTATTCCTCACGGAATCAGCTGAAAAATCTCTTAACCGAACTAGACACTCCTTTTATATGAAATCCAACAAACCCAGTACTCTCCTGGCAAAAGCGCTTAAATCTACAAATCACTCACACAAAGCAATCAGGCTCAAATTGTCAAAGAACATCTACACTAGTAACCCTGTTAAAAAAGTTCAAAAATTCCAATCCCATCTAGCTTCCTTATATAAGGCAGCAAACTATTTCAATCCCACTGAAGCTGACACCTTCTTCTCCCATATTAAATTACCTGGGTTAACACAGGCCCAAAAAAAGTCAACTTGACGAACCCATACTAGTTGAAGAAGAAGTGAGAAGTGAGTGGGTAATGATTGAAGCCATAGATTGTGACCTTCTATCAATCTCCAATTTACTTTGGCTACATCCCAAATACCGCCCAAATATACATAATCCCATCACCAAACACTTTCCCTCTGGGACAGACTTAAATTTAAACATCATCTACAATCTCCGCACAATCCTCTTCTCTCCTTTCACAAAAACCCTGCTTTTTACCCTGAATGGATCTCCCCTTCCTCATTTAAAGAATGGACCTCCCGGGAAGTCATTAGGTTACACAAATTTTTCACTTCTTCATCCTTTATCCCATTTCCAACCCTTTGCAAAACCTATGGTCTGCCACAATCGGAACTGCTCAGATATCTTCAAATTAAAAACTTTACACCAAATACTAACTCTGACACTCTCCTGACCAAACTCTCAAGCTTTGAATCAATTTGCAATGGTAATCCTCATATTAGAGGACTGATCTCCTCCTTATATTCACAACTTTTAGTTAACTCCAACACAGAGAAATCTTCTTACACCTAAAAATGGGAAGCAGACCTTGGCCATGCTCTTGATACTGCAGAATGGTCAAAGACCTGTATGGTAACTAAATCATCCTTCCCTAATTTTCTAGAAATGGAAATCCCCTTTACTTGCGGTAGCTGAGACAAAAAACACAGGATGCACAACTCTATGATCCACGCTAAAATGATGGCCATAGAAAAACACCAATTACCTATATTTGGAAAATTATGGCACCCTTGGATAAAACATCACCTACCATCAACTTTTGATGATAATGATCTTTTGCCATAGTAGCTGTTCTACAATTAATCACATTACATCTCGTGGTGACTTTCGGATCGATCAGATGGACTCCTTTCTCCTCTCTTCATTCTTCTCCTTTTCCCCTTCCCTTTTTTTTCCTTCTTTATGATTTTGAAGCTCTTAATCTTACAGATTAGAATTTTCTTTCCCATATTAATTATAGTGACTTCAGTTGTGTTAATAAGATTACTTAGTTTAGATTATTCCCTTACGGAATTCTCTATCTTACATTCCTGTTTCTAATCATTATTCTTTATATGTTTTGTATGTATACATATTTTTACAGTAATGAGCTTCATTCCGTTTGTCATAACTCATCTAATTATTATATCTGTTAATGCTTTTGTTTAATAAGGCACCATAACAATATATAAAGTCAGCCCAATTTTATTAAACAAAGACAATCATTAACAGAAAAGCAGAGGCCCATGCAAGCGATTTTCACCATTAAAAACAGGTAATTAATCATTTTCGAGCCACCACGTTCTACCTTAAGCAGCTCCATGGTTTAGGCCTTAATCCTTGGCTCTGGGTTGGTCCCTCAAACTATCTTACACAGTACCTCTCTTGGCTCTCCAAGCTCCATGTGCCCTTTCAGATTTTTTAGCTGCAGAAACCTTGCTACAGGGGCCCATTCCCTGGACTCTTGATAGGGGATCTCCTGACACCCTGGGCTCTCTCATTCCTTTGGGACTTCCAGAATCCCTCAGCCCCTGGACTTGCCTTGTTGTCTCTTCCTTCTCTCAGTCTGGAAGAATTACTTTGCCAACTTGACTCTCTCTGCACTATGGACAAGGAATTTCTCCTCCAACATGGAGTGCTGTCTCTTGAGTGAAGCACACCTGTCTCCTAATGGGAGCTCTGAGCTATGGCCAGATCCTTCATTATAAAGACTGTGCACACCTGCACCCACAACCTGCCGGTCTATGGCAAGACCTGAACACTGGATTGGAGACTTCTTCCCACCAAAAACTCTTCAAATTATGTATTATGTGTATATTTATGTATATATAAAACACACAGTTTTTTAAGGAATTCAGCAAGTAGGTTGTTTTATCATCAACATCTTAGAGAACTAACTTATATAGGTAGCCCAAAACAATGAGACTAGTACCACTCTAATTTCCCAGCATGTGAGAAGACTGGTTCAATTGGCTTGTGAGGCTCCAGTAGACTTCAACAAAATGGTGGCTGTCTGCACACAGACACCAGCTCCCTGTTACAATAATGTGAATGAGATGGGTAAAAGATGGCTTCAGCTCCTGTTCTCCCCCTGTAGAGAACCCCTTTTCGTTTCTTATTCATAGAGGGCCTGAGAAAGGTGAAATGCGTCTAAGGAGTTCTGACCACTGCATCTACAGTCCTCAATGTTGCCCAATCAATGGTGTCTTCAGTGCTGAGAAATACAGACAAATACGTATCCATCATGACATACCATCAGGGAGGCTTGTGATTTGCTCCAAATTTATTCTGCAGCAGGACAACCCAAAACATACAGCCTATTTCAAGAAATGTCTTTAACATAAAGAAGGACAAGGAGTCCCGGAAATGATGGATTGGCTCCCACTGAGCCCTGATCTATACATCAAGTCTGTCTGGGATTACATGAAGAGAAAGGATGGTTTAAAGCAGCCTACATCCACAGATATCCAAGATCTGTGGTTTGTTCTCCGAAATGTTTAATTATGTGCAAGTGTAAGTAGAATTGGAGCTGGATTGAAGCCAAAGGGTAGGCACACTAAATATGTTTACTTTATAGCATTTCTTCACACCTACCTAAAGTTTTTGCACAGTAATATACCTGTGTATATATATATATATATATATATATATATATATATATATATATATATTTATTTATTTATTTATTTTTTTTTTTATCTTCTTACTAGATTGTAACTTTATTGTTTCATATTTTGAAAAATAGATTGTAGCAATGAGCTGTTTGCTATGTATTAGACTTAAAATGTTAAAGTAAAAACTACAGCTTTAGTTTGAAATAGCATGGGGAAAGTAAAATCTTTTCCACCTTTTATTATTTAGTAAAGGAAATAAAAATGGTTGCAATAAAGTCTATAAAACTTTTATTAAACAATGTGGTTTTGTAAAGAGCTGAAGCATTAGTAGATTATTTATTGTTGTATTGGGAAAAATGTTAACAATGCTGTTAAAGGAACATGAAGTTAGGAGAAAACTGAAGAGAGGATATAGAAAGCTAGAAAAAAGCTGACAAAGGTTCTATCCTTTCCCTACACTACTAAAAAAGAGGACGTATTTGCTGTTTGTGTCTGTTATGCCCTGTACACACGGTCGGACATTGATCGGACATTCTGACAACAAAATCCTAGGATTTTTTCCGACGGATATTGGCTCAAACCTGTCTTGCATACACACGGTCACACAAAGTTGTCGGAAAATCGGATCGTTCTGAACGCGGTGACATAAAACACGTACGTCGGGACTATAAACGGGGCAGTAGCCAATAGCTTTTGTCTCTTAATTTATTCTGAGCATGCATGGCACTTTGTGTGTCGGATTTGTGTACACACGATCGGAATTTCCGACAACGGATTTTGTTGTCGGAAAATTTTATAGCAAGCTCTCAAACTTTGTGTGTCGGAAATTCCTATGGAAAATGTGTGATGGAGCCTACACACGATCGGAAGTTCCGACAACCAGGTCCTATCACACATTTTCCATCGGAAAATCCTATCGTGTGTACAGGGCATTGGAGATATCCATTCATTATTCCAGTAACAATCTCCACAATATGGTTAGGGAAATCATTAAGAAACTTGACAGAGGTTCTAACTCTGACCATTCTATCTAAATTTTTTCCCAATAACATGTGGTCTCAATCCTCCTGTTGTATTCTGTGAATGGTAAGGAAATTGAATAAAAAATACAGCAGTAAGAATGAGCCTTCCCAATATACATCATAGTAGATGGATGGAGATGGGAGCTGAGATACCAATACGTCACCCCCTAGAGTCCTGAGATGTACAGGAAAAATATGTTTGCTACAACCCAACTGCACCCACCTTAAAAATAAATATCTTTTTATGCAGATTTACCATTTAAAAAAACTCAATTTCTTTAATGATGTTTCTTTAATGATTTTTAACTAAAACATGCTGTCAAAAATAAAATAAAATAAATGTAGTCACTTTTCAATGGCCATAACTAATTGAAAATTCTTTTCATGGCATCAAAAAATTTGTCTTGTGAGGTAAGTGCTCCACTATTGTGCTTTTGCAGGCAATAAAGCAGCATAGTGCATTATTGTCCTTCTGTGCAAGCTTATGTTTAGTATGTAGAGGCTAAATGATATTCAAACATGTTCTTAATGTCTTGACGTAAGAAAAAAAAAACAAGACTTTCTTTAATGCTGTATGATAAAAACATTAAAGTGGACATTTACATTGATACAAACAGATGATAACAACAGATGGGAAGGTTATTAAGGCAAAGGTAAAAATACACTTGCTGCTATAGTGTGAAACATTGTGAAACAGTATGTTATGTTTGCATTCTAAATTTGGTTTTCTTTCCAAATCACTCCTTGAGAAAGATTTAAAGTGAGCGGAGTAAAGCATCATTAAGTGAAAAAAATGTTTTGCCTGCGGCTATCTTAACATAAATACCTAACATCTTGTCATGCACAGTTATAACTTTAAAAAAATGCATCTATATCATATGAGAATATTATTATACTATATGCTGTACAATTTACATTCATTTCAAAGTGTAGTCAATGAAGTTATAAAAGAATAATGCGTCAGTTTTAAGATTAATAGAAAACATTGTTGGTCCATAATTGCATACATGTCTTAAATAATTAAAATACACAGCAATTTATTTCTGGTACCCACATTTCAGAATTACATTTGCTTTGATAAGAGTGTGGTTAATTTAGTCATAATTAATTACAAAGAAAAATGATGAACCATAAGCCTCCTGTATAGTACAGTAATTGACTTTCACTATAGGGAATACAAAACTATTAACTATTGGTTAGAAATAACAGCTGCAAATAGTTAATCATATGAAAAATTGGAATTTTACTGAAGTACAAGGTGCTTTGAAATATTAGAATAAGCCAAGTTTCTAAATATAAATACTGTATTGGGATTATGTCTCCTAATTTGGTTGAATAACGTGCCATCCAGTAGATAGGAAACTGCACTGTATGTACCACTTTGAGTACCAGCCAGCTTGGCACACAGGGCAGCTGGCATACAACCATCAGATAATGCACAAACTACATTCAGAACTAGGTTTCAAATGTTCACTATTATTTAATGTAGCTTGGTGTACAATGTTTAGCCTGTGCTAATCTTACACCATGGTAAATTGTGTACTTTATCCATGAAATCAACTAATTTGAAGTAAAGCAAATCACCGGTATATATTTCAAATAAGCACTTACTTTTAACCCGTACCTATGATTTACTTCATTAAGGGCATATTCACACTTGTCTAGTTTGACATTTGCTGCATGAAAATTCATGTCAAGTAAAAATCCAATTCTTTTCTATTTGCATGGTTCCCAAATATACACTTCAGTTTAGTGTGAAGACGGGGAAAAAGGGAAATTCTAGGGCACACTCACACCTACATATGTGTGTTACCATGCACACTGCAACAATGTAACACATAGCAATGTAAATCCAGCCTAAACACATATTGTAGCCCTATTTTGACTTCTTTTAATTTATAGAGACTGCAAGGGGTCATCTTTTGGTTGCCTGGACAGTAACATAATGGCTTTAGGGTTTGTGCTACCTTCTGCTTTCAATAGATTTTTATTTTTAATAATTGATTTTTAATGATTTTTTACAATAAAGGCTGTAAATTACAAAGAGTTTGGAACTATTGGCAATATTCAAAATTGGTGATACTGACAACTTCAATAGTGGTTATTGAAGTAATACATAAAGGAGTGCATCTTGTATTACTATATCTTCTGAATATAGGCAAAGAGTGTCTTTGCAGTAGAATAATACAAAGAGAGAAATTTAGAAATCAAACCTAAATGTTATTATATCTAGTTATTTTTTTTTAATTTACAATGCTGGCTCATTTTTGTGAGTCAAAATCCAATTTATACCCTGTTAGTAGCTATGGGAATTGTTGATGTCTTGCAGAATCATGCTACTGATATATAAGCATCCAGCATTACAGAGAACACAATGGTATGTGAGTGTATAGAGAGATTGGGGATACAGTAGGTTTATTAAGAAGGCCCACATGTGAGTCCATATTTATTTTAAGGTCCAAGACTTAGACAAGAGATTGGGTATAAGTTTATTAAGAAGGCAAATGCTGGTCCATGTGTTTCTTTAAGGTGTCCAGGACTTTGACAAAACAAAGTGCGTTATTTTCAATTTCAGTGCGTTACTGCCCATTTAACAAAGTATATTTCAGTGCATTATTGCAGGTTTACAGTAGTATATTGCAGTGCGTTAGTGCACGTTTAACGCAGTGTGTCAGAGGAATAACAGAAACTTTGTTTGCCGGTACCGGCATTTCCCTGTACGCCTGCGTGGCAGAATGGCTAATAGGCGTACGCGGGTACGCAATTCAGCAGACCGCGTCACGGCGTAACGGCGCACATAGACGTGCAAGTTAGCGGACGGCTAAACGGCGAAACGGCGTAAGCACGTACGCACATACGCATCTTAGCCGCACACGTGGGTTCCCCTATTAGCCCTATAAAAGGCAGCTCAGCTCTCTGGCTTATTGCTGGTTTGTCATTTCAGCTTCTGTGTTCCTGTTCCTTGTTCTGCTATTGACTCCTGCCTGTTGTGACCCGGATTTCCTTGACCATCCTTGAACTTCTCCTGCACCTTGACCTCGGCTTGCTTAAACGGATTCCTCTTCAGTCTGCTCCAGTGTTTGACCCCCGGCTTCTCTTTAAAGACTTCGCTACTGCCTGCTCCAGTGTTTGACCCCCGGCCTGTCTTGGACTCTCCTATTGATTGTTTCCTGTGTATGACCTTGGCTTGTTTAAACGGACTTCCTTCCTACCGGCTTGCTGTGTTTGACCCCCTGGCTTCTCTACATACTTGTTCCAGTTATCTACTTCAGGCCCAAGGTGTTGGAGCCCCAGTCTGATTCCTCTGCTGATCACCGTCCGGGTGTACCCTGCACGGACTACTTCCAGACAGAAGTTCAACACGCAGGCTCCTACTAGTGCCTGGCGACCCGTGCCTCTCTGTGCCCGATACCCTCTGTGCCACCTCCAGGGGTATAGCGCACTCAGCTGCAAGGGGAGCCGCTCTCAGCATTTCGGCCCTGGTGAGTACCCTGACAGTACAAACCAGCCATGTCAGAGGCCGACAGAGCTGGTTCTCCCCTTGAGGCACTCTGTCAGCAGGTGACAGCTCTTACTCAGGCTGTCCAAAGACTCCAAGATGGCTACTTCCAAATTGAGGGCCGTCTCCAGCACCTGATGTCTGCTCCAGCTCCTTCAGATGCAGCCTCAGCCAGCGGGGTGGCCTCTCCCCAAGGTCAAGTCACCCCAGCATCTTCAGTTGTAACGACTCTTCCTGAACCCAGAGTCCCCACTCCGGAACGTTTTTCTGGAAACCGGAAGAAATTTAGAGCTTTTAAAAATGCTTGCCTACTGTATCTAGCTCTTCAACCCAGGACTTTCCATGCAGAATCCATAAAAGTGGGATTCGTTATTTCACTACTATCTGAAGAACCACAATCTTGGGCTCATAATCTTCTTGAACAGAAGAGTCCTTTATTAGACTCAGTTGAAGCCTTCTTTGCCGCTATGGCTCAGTTATATGATGACCCGCAACGCACAGCCACTGCTGAATCCATTCTGCACACCCTTACCCAAGGAAAAAGACCAGTAGAGGATTACACCGTGGAATTTCGTAAATGGTCTGGAGACACCACCTGGAATGAGGCCGCCCTTAAATACCAGTACCGTCAGGGCCTCTCCGAAACACTTAAAGATGAATTGGCACGAGTGGATACCCCTGACTCTTTGGAAGATCTGATCCAACTCGCCACTAAGCTCGACAGACGCCTGCGGGAGCGTCGCTCTGAACGCTTCCAGTCTTCCCGGCCTACCTGGATGTTACCCCGGGTTCCTCCAGTTCCTGTGCCTATCGCGGGTCCCTCAGCTTCTGCTGACAGTGAGCCCATGCAACTGGGACTGGTCCGGTCCCCACTCACTCCTGATGAGAGACTGCGACGGCGTCAAGCCAATCTTTGCCTCTACTGCGGAGAAGCTGGCCATTTCCTTCGTAACTGCCCTGTGAGACCCAGTAAGTACCGCTTACGGCATGCTATGAACTTTCAAGTTGCTGACTCAACCCAGTCTCACCTTATCCTACCGGTCTCATTACAGGTGGCGGAAGGGGGAGTTCGACTGCTGGCTATCGTTGACTCCGGAGCATGCAGCTGTTTCCTGGATGCATCTCTTGCCCAAAGTCTGCACATCCCTCTTCAAGATAAAAAACAGCTCCTTCAGATTTACCTGGCAGACGGGTCTCTACCCAACTCAGGACCCATCACTCAAGAAACCAAGCCCATTCTTGTCTCTACAGACTCTGGTCATCAGGAATTTCTTTGCTTCAACATCATCAACTCACCCATGTTTCCCATTATCTTGGGGTTCCCGTGGCTAATGGCACACGACCCTCAGATCCTTTGGAGTAAAAAAGAAATTCTCTTCTCTTCAGCATACTGCTCCCAGCATTGTTTTGTGCCAACCTCCAATAAGACTGTCCCCTGTTTGACCGTACAACCAGTGCCAGATACGCTTACACATGTCCCTGCAGCATATCACGAATTCCTGGACGTTTTTGATAAAAAGAAGGCCGATAGTTTACCACCTCATCGGCATTATGATTGCCCCATTGATCTGTTGCCCGGCTCCGAGATTCCGTTTGGCCGAATTTTTCCCTTGTCGGAGACCGAGTTGGAAGCTCTCCGCCTCTACATTGATGAAAACCTTGAAAAAGGATTTATTCGTCCTTCTTCCTCCCCAGCAGGGGCTGGTATCTTTTTTGTCGAGAAAAAGGATGGATCTCTCAGACCATGCATAGACTATAGAGAACTTAATAAAATCACCATCAAAAATCGATACCCACTTCCCCTCATTCCTGAACTGTTCCAGCGGTTTCGATCTGCCCAAATATTTACCAAATTGGATTTACGAGGGGCATACAATCTTGTTCGGATACGTGCTGGGGACGAATGGAAGACAGCCTTCAGGTCCAGATTCGCTCACTTTGAGTATCTGGTGATGCCGTTTGGGCTCTGTAATGCCCCAGCTACATTCCAGCACCTAGTCAATGATATTTTCCGGGAATTCCTAGATAACTTTGTCATTGTCTATCTTGACGATATTTTGATTTTCTCTACCACTTTAGAATTACATCGAGACCATGTCAAGAAAGTCCTCTCAGTTCTCAGAAAACACGGCCTGTTCCTAAAAGGAGAGAAGTGTGAATTTGAAAAGACTACCATCCAGTTCCTTGGCTTCATCATCACTACTGAAGGGGTAGCCATGGATCCACAAAAAGTTAAAGCCATCCAGGAGTGGCCGGCCCCCTCAGACAAAAAAGGAGTCCAGCGATTTATCGGCTTTGCCAATTTTTATCGCAGGTTTATTAGGGGGTTCTCCTCAATTATCTCTCCCATCACTCAATTAACTCATCAACAAATCAAATTCCGATGGTCCCAGGAAGCTCAAGATGCCTTTGCCAAACTAAAGAATCTATTCACGTCAGCTCCCATACTTCAGCATCCGGATCCCACTCTACCTTATGTACTTGAAGTTGATGCCTCAGAATCCGCCACAGGAGCCATCTTGTCTCAGAGAAGTGGTATTAAGGCACTTCTCCATCCAGTAGCCTTTGCCTCCCGCAAACTAAGTCCTCCAGAGAAAAATTATAATGTTGGTGACCGGGAATTATTAGCCATAAAAACTGCCCTTGAGGAATGGAGATACTTACTGGAGGGTGCGTCCCAGCCCATCATGATCTTCACGGACCACAAGAACCTGGAGTATCTCCGAACAGCCAAACGTCTTAGGCCCCGACAAGCCCGATGGGCATTATTCTTCTCCAGGTTCAATTTCCATATCTCCTATCGACCTGGGTCAAAAAATGGGAAGGCGGACGCACTTTCCCGTATGTTTCCAGAGGCCAATGAGTCAACAGAACCTGAAACCATCCTATCCTCTCACAATTTTCTTCATCTCATTCAACCTAACCTTCAATCTGCTATTGAACAGGCCTCTAGGCAATGCACGGAATCCGAGATATCCTCCTTAGAAAGAAGAGATGGTTTGCTGTGGGCCCAGGACAAGGTTTTTGTCCCCTCCTCTGTAAGGCTTAGAATTTTACAGACTTTCCATGATCACAAAATGGCAGGACATTTCGGAGTACGGAAGACTTCTGAATTAGTTCACCGCACTTTTTGGTGGCCGGGTTGGAGGCAAGACTGTAAAAAGTATGTTCAATCCTGCATTACCTGCCAACGCAGCAAAGGGTCAAACACTAAAGCTTGGGGCCTCCTTAGACCCCTATCTATCCCTGAAAGACCTTGGAGTGAGGTTTCTTTGGACTTCATTGTTGATCTACCTCCCTCTGAAAATTTTTCCACCATCTTAGTAGTGGTGGATCGCCTCTCAAAGATGGCACACTTTCTACCGATGATTGGTACCCCTTCTGCTTTGGCTACAGCAAATGTTTTTATTAAAGAAATAATAAGACTCCATGGCGTTCCCCACAACATCACCTCTGATAGAGGAATTCAATTTACCTCAAAATTCTGGAAAGACCTTTGTAAATCCCTGGAAATCAAAACCTCCTTTTCTTCAGCATACCATCCCCAAAGCAACGGCCAAACAGAAAGGACAAATCAGACCTTGGAGCAATATCTCCGTTGTTTCTGCTCTAGCTCTCAGGATAATTGGTCAACCCTTCTCCCCTGTGCGGAGTTCGCCTATAATAATGCCACACACTCTGCCACCAATCAGACGCCTTTTTGGGCCAACTATGGGTTCCACCCATCTTTTCTGCCAAACTCCATTCCAGAAGTCACAACCCCCGCAGTTCAAGATCGAGTAAATCTCATCCAATCTAATTTTTTACAGATCCAAAAGGCCATGAAGGAAGCTCAAGACAGCTATAAGGAATATTACAACAAAGGGAGAAGAAACAATCCCGAATTTAAGGTTGGGGATAAGGTTTGGCTATCTGCTGTCAATCTTAGATTACCCTGTCCCTCACGTAAACTTGGCCCAAAATTTATTGGTCCTTTTGAAGTAAAAAGGGTAATTAATCCTGTGGCCTTCGAACTAACCTTACCCAGTACTCTTAGAATTCATCCAGTGTTCCATGCATCCCTACTAAAACCAGTAGTTCCCAATTCTTTTTCAGGAAGGGAGGAACCTCCACCTCCACCAGTGGAGGTAGAGGGTGAAGAAGAATTTGAGGTGGAAGCAATTATGGACTGTAGAAAGAGGGGTAGGCAGACTCAGTATCTGGTGAAATGGAAAGGGTACCCACCGGAAGATAACTCCTGGGAACCTGCCAGTAATATACACGCACCTCGTTTGGTTCAGAATTTTCACAGACGACACCCAGGGATATTAGCCAGGTTGGGCATCCGGAGGTTGCCCCTCGGGGGGGGGCACTGTCAGAGGAATAACAGAAACTTTGTTTGCCGGTACCGGCATTTCCCTGTACGCCTGCGTGGCAGAATGGCTAATAGGCGTACGCGGGTACGCAATTCAGCAGACCGCGTCACGGCGTAACGGCGCACATAGACGTGCAAGTTAGCGGACGGCTAAACGGCGAAACGGCGTAAGCACGTACGCACATACGCATCTTAGCCGCACACGTGGGTTCCCCTATTAGCCCTATAAAAGGCAGCTCAGCTCTCTGGCTTATTGCTGGTTTGTCATTTCAGCTTCTGTGTTCCTGTTCCTTGTTCTGCTATTGAATCCTGCCTGTTGTGACCCGGATTTCCTTGACCATCCTTGAACTTCTCCTGCACCTTGACCTCGGCTTGCTTAAACGGATTCCTCTTCAGTCTGCTCCAGTGTTTGACCCCCGGCTTCTCTTTAAAGACTTCGCTACTGCCTGCTCCAGTGTTTGACCCCCGGCCTGTCTTGGACTCTCCTATTGATTGTTTCCTGTGTATGACCTTGGCTTGTTTAAACGGACTTCCTTCCTACCGGCTTGCTGTGTTTGACCCCCTGGCTTCTCTACATACTTGTTCCAGTTATCTACTTCAGGCCCAAGGTGTTGGAGCCCCAGTCTGATTCCTCTGCTGATCACCGTCCGGGTGTACCCTGCACGGACTACTTCCAGACAGAAGTTCAACACGCAGGCTCCTACTAGTGCCTGGCGACCCGTGCCTCTCTGTGCCCGATACCCTCTGTGCCACCTCCAGGGGTATAGCGCACTCAGCTGCAAGGGGAGCCGCTCTCAGCATTTCGGCCCTGGTGAGTACCCTGACACAGTGTATTTCAGTGCATTGGTGCACATTTACCGCAGTATATTGCAGTGCGTTACTGTGTGTTTAACGCAGTGACGTAGTGCACGTTTAACAAGTATATTTCAGTGCATTGGTGCATATTTACCACAGTACATTGCAGTGTCTTACTGCACGTTTAATGAAGTAAATTTCAGTGCATTATTGCAGGTTTATGGCAGTGTATTGTAGTGCGTTAGTGCACATTTAACACAGTATATTTCAGTGCATTATTGCAGGTTTATGGCAGTATATTGCAGTGTGTTAGTGCACATTTAACGCAGTCCATTTCAGTGCATTGGTACATGTTTACCACAGTATATTGCAGTGCGTTACTGCACATTTAATACAGTAATTTCAGAGCATTACTGCACATTTAATGCAGTATATTTCAGTGCACTATTGCAAGTTTACCGCAGTATATTGCAGTGTGTTAATGCACGTTTAACGCAGTATATTTCAGTGCATTGGTGCACATTTACCGCAGTGTATAGCAGTGTGTTACTGTATGTTTAACGCAGTATATTTCAGTGTGTTACTGCACGTTTAACGCAGTATATTTCAGTGCATTGGTGCATATTTACCACAGTACATTGCAGTGCATTACTGCAGGTTTAATGAAGTATATTTCAATGCATTATTGCAGGTTTATGGCAGTATATTGCAGTTCGTTAGTGCACGTTTAACACAGTAGGAGGAAGTCACGTGACGTGACGATACACGTTAGGATTGGAGCATGGGACGCTGCCACAGACCAGCAGTTTGAGACGAGCTTGGCGCTCATGGATGTTGTACATTTTAGCAGTTTTTAAATGTAAGTTTATTCGATTGGTTTTTATATAATAAATTGACTTTATATACGGGATCATGCTATGTGCGCTCTCTCCTTTTACATCATACACACTTACTTTACCTGACGAGCATTGAGGAGCTGGGAGCGGGGACAGACTGAAGACTGAAGATATTGTTTGAGGCATACGAGCTCGGCGCTCGTGGGTTGATGCCCACACTCATTTTTTAAAAAGTGAGTGCAACTCCCTCTCCTCTGTGTCTTGCTACCCCTCCACTCTGGTTGTCATGGAATTATACTATATGCTGTCCTTTTTTGTCTTTTTATATCCCACCTTGCACATTTACCATCGTCATCATCTGTATAACTGGATTTCCATGCCTGTTGGCTATTTGCAACACAAGCTGTATGCCTTACAGCAGTAAGGTAAGCGGCTCGCGAACACAGAGGTGTCCTCACTGAAGAACCCCCCCTCTCCCTCCACTATTGGAACTGTTTTTTTATTTGGGAGTGTTTTATTTGGTGGTGGGATTGATATTCTCTCACCTTTGTGGACTTATCACTTACAGCTCGTTTGAGCTGCTACTTATGTGCTAGTGTGATACTAGCCCATACTCATTGGGACTCATTTAATGTTTTATTATTTGTATTATATATATTTTTTTTGTGTGTGTTACTGTCTTGCAGCATCTTTCACTTATGCTAGCACTTTCATTCACCCAATATTTATGAACTTAATGCTTGCTTGGCTTATGTACCCACTTGATATTGGTATACACACTTATTTTGAATCTCTTGTTTGCACTTCTCATTGATGCCAGCATTGTTTTATTTTTATTTATCATTATTAATATTTTTCTAGCATTCAAGAGCCCTTATATGTGTTTGGCTCATGCATTTAGGTACCGGTAATTTGTTTTATCTCTTTATGCACTTTATTTAGTCCCATCCACTCCCCCCCCCCCTTTTTTCCCTTTATCACAGCGCAATCACCACCTCCTATATCTATGCTTAATCTGTCTGTTTGGATCAGTCTACAGGTGTTGCAGCAGTGTCCTTCTAGCATAAGCCTTTTCTGACAGCGCAGGAGTTATCACTTTCACATTGGTGCATATTTACCACAGTACATTGCAGTACATTGCAGTGCATTACTGCAGGTTTAATGAAGTATATTTCAATGCATTATTGCAGGTTTATGGCAGTATATTGCAGTTCATTAGTGCACGTTTAACACAGTATATTTCATTGCATTATTGCAGGTTTATGGCAGTATATTGCAGTGCATTAGTGCCCATTTAACAAAGTATATTTCAGTGCATTATTGCAGGTTTATCACAGTATGTAGCAGTGTGTTAGTGCACGTTTAACACAGTATATTTCAGTGCATTGGTGCACGTTTACCACAGTATATTGCAGTGCGTTACTGCACGTTTAATGTAGTATTTTCAGTGCATTATTTCATGTTTAAGGCTGTATATTTCAGTGCGTTATTGCAAGTTTACCGTAGTATATTGCAATGCGTTGGTGCACGTTTAACACAGTATATTTTAGTGCGTTATTGCAAGTTTAATGCAGTATATTTCAGTGTATATATTTCAGTGCACTATTGCACATTTACTGCAGTATATTGAAGTGCGTCAGTGCAGTTTTACTCAAGTTTATTGTAGTGTGTCAGTGGAGTGTGTCTGTTTAGTGAGTACTCAAGTTAAAGTGCACCAAACCACACTTTTCATTGATTAAAGTGCATCCACGTACACATTTCCCCATTTTTATTACATTTTGTTAATTAACCCCCCACGCGTCATGTCTGGGAGGTTAACAAGGAGAGGCAGACGTTCCCATGGCACTGTGAGGAGGCCAGCAGTGTCTGTGTCCACAGGCAAAGGTGGACATGGTCCATCCTCAGGTAGGGCATCATTTCCCGTTTAGTGATGTTGCCCATGCTACACAGCCACAGCATGCAGACGAGGTGGTGGACTGGCTTATTAAACCATCCTCATCCTCATCCTCCTCATCCTCCATCCCCCAAGCAGAGACTAGTGCGCAGTCAGAGTGGCTTATTCAGCCTCTTTGTCCACAGCTACTCCTGCCATAGCCCCAGCATCAGGCATGAAGGAGTCAACTAAGTTAATTGAACACAGCATCAGCCACTTGCACCTTCACAATGCACAGCCATTACTTGATTCAGATCCTGGTTCTGAGGTTGAGGAAGGTAGGAACATGAGCCTACAGAGAGGGGAGATCAGTGGTAAACAACAAATTGTCAGTCATGTTACCCCAGCCGCAGCGTATTGCCAAGTTGGCTCCAGGGATGATGAGGATGGAGAGGATGATGATGATGCGGTCACTGACTTGACTTGGGTGCCAGATAGAGCAAAGGAGGAAACTGAGGGTGAGGCACAACCCCAACGAGGCAGCCATCATGGAAGAGTAGAGAGCAGCCACCCTATTCCACCAGATTGTGGAGCTGTTATCTCCCAGCTCATTTCCCACAGCTCAGCTGTCTTTTCTCTTTTTAGCACATGTGCAGCCGATCGCACTGTTGAAATTTGCAAACTTTACCTCAAGCAGATCAAGCGTGCCAAAAATATCAGCCATTGGGTACCACATGCTTGACAAGGCATTTAACATTCCACCACTCAGTCCGTTGGCAAGAGCACCAGAAAGCCACACAAGAGGAATGCAATTCTGCTCCTCCTCACTCCTCAACTTTTCGGTCTACCCCCGCTATTCCTCATGACCTCTCAGCAGCCTCCACTGACAAGGATGATGGTGTAGCAAAGGGTGTCACAGGTCCTTGCAGTGCGTCTGCCAGTAGCACACCACCAGCTGTAGACCATAGCAGGCACATTTCTCTGCCTCATCTGCTACAGCAAAAAAAAAAATACAGTCTCTGCCACCCACATGCCCAGCATCTAAAATTAAGCTTGTCAAAGTTGCTGGCTTTACAACTCCTGCCTTTCCATCTGGTGGATTCTGCCCCCTTCCATGATTTTGCTGTATCACAATGGCAAGTTTCCATTTGCTATTTCTTTTCATGTAAGGCCATTCCAGCTCATGGAAGGCAATATTGTGGTATTGCTGGGCAAGGCAGCCAGCTGCAAGGTCCATGTTACTGCTGACACGTGGTCCAGAAAGCATGGTCAGGGATGCTATATTTCTTTTTTTTAAATATTGTTCTTTATTGAAAATTTCACAGCACACTGGGTAACTCTGCTTGCAACTCAGAAGGATGCAGGACAGAGCTCAGTGCTGCAGCTTGTTGTACCACGACGTCCCCATACAGCTACTAGTGATTATGCAAGATTTGTCAGCTCCACTCCCTCCACCTTCTTCATGCTTTCCTCTGCTGAATTGTCCTATGAACTACCAGTACCCCCTAAGCGTTCAAGGAGCTATTCCATGAGACGGGCTAAAAGGTGTCATGCAGTGCTTCAGCTAGTCTGTATAGGGGACAGGAGCCACACCAGAGCAGAGATTCTTGCAGCGCTGCAGAGGCAGGCCCAGAGGTGGTTCACGCCATGCCAGCTGGAGCCAGGAATGGTGGTGTGAGATAATGGCACAAACCTCCTGTCTTCCCTTAGACAGGGAAAGTTGACACATGTGCCGTGCCTGGGACATGTCCTCAATTTGGTGGTGCAGCGTTTCTTAAGTAGGTTCCCCGGGTTGGAAGATCTGCTAAAGCAGGCCAGAAGAGACTGTAACCATTTCAGGTGGTCATACACAGCCACTACTCGGTTGGCTGAAATTCAGCAGGAATTCCACCTACCCGTAAACCGTCTGATTTGTGACATGCCCACAAGGTGGAACTCGACTTTGACAATGCTGCTATCAGTAACCATGAATCAGACCGAGACAGAAGTATAGTTAAATCACACTTGTTTATTAATAATAATAATAATAATAAGGTAAACAGAGTAAGCGTAGTCAAAAACAAGCCAGAGTTCAGTAACCGGATCAGGTAGTCAGCCAAGCAAATGTCAGAGGGCCAGGGATAAATGTAATAGTACAGCAAGCAGGATCAGGAGCCAGAAGGAACGTCAGCTGAGCAAGTCTTTAACAGGAACGCAGGAGAAAAGTCTCTGCGATGTTGACAAAGGCGAAGGCAGAGATCAAGTGAGCTGGACGACTTTATGTAGGCAGGACTGACAAGCAGAATCAACAACAGCTGGGTAACTGTGGAGAAAAATGGGAGCTGGCAATTAGCCGACAGCTGAGCGGCCAGCTCAGAGAAAGAAGGGCTGAGCTCAGCCCTGACAGTACCCCCTCCTCAATGACCCCTCCCCCTTGGAGGACCACCCTGCTTGAGGGGAAAATGTCTATGGAAATCACGGAGGAGAACAGGGGCATGTACGTCCGAGGATGAGACCCAAGAGCATTCCTCTGAACCGTACCCCTTCCAATGCATCAGGTACTGTATGCACCCACGGAACCTCTGGGAGTCAACAAAGAATTGTACTTCATACTCCTCATGATTCTCAACCTGTATAGGGTAAGGGCGTGGCACCGAGGTGGCAAAGCGATTGCAGAAAAAATGTGGTATAAAACCACGCTGTCTTGTACAAATAGTGGTAGCTGCCAGCACACCAGATAATCTGTGAATAAGTGAACACATAAAATAATATAGTGCAGCGCTAATGAAGATGAAATGAACAATAAAGTTATCCCAATAGAAAATTGATATGGTATAAAAATGTGCAAATCATAACTACACAGCAATATAAGATTACACAACAGTAGTGATAGCGTTGCATGAACCAACAGTGTTATTGCATATAAAGTGCATATAGTCCATATATGGCAATAATAAAGGTGATTGTGAATCTGTGTGAACTGGTTGTCTGTAGATAATCCACCACCAAGAGGAAAGAGGTTTACCAGACAGATTGAACCCAACTAGGCGTATGCCTAATGAGTCAACCGAGCTTTTGGTGTAACACACCCGAGGAGGTACAGCAACCACGACTTCCAATATAAAACCAGATCTGGTAGGGATCAGTGCCAATATTGATATCAGTGGGTATCCACCATAGATATAGTGACCGGAATTCGTGAGCGGTTCCTCTCAATATGACATATGGCAGGAGAAAAGATTGGGCCACATAGTGTGATTCTGTTTTAAATGTAAAACATTTATTGAAAAATGATAAATGGTCACTCACATTTGAGAAGATAATAAAAGCATATGGATAAAATCAAAGTAACGCAGTGGCATCAGCAAAGCCCGACCTGACGTTTCGTCCTAATAAGGCATCCTCTGGGTTGCTGATCCACTGCAGCCACTGCGTATATATAGAGTAAATGATCCCCACAAATGATGGCCAGCTCCATGACCGCCAAAAAAAACATAAACAGGCCACTTCTGGTTTGCAAAGATGGCGCCCATGGCTTGCAATTTAAGCCTCACTCTGATGTGTAGCTCAAGCCTCAGTATGGGTGTAATCTAAACTATATACTCTGCACATTGTTCTACTAAACTGAATAAGCCAAGAACGTCTGGAAGTATAAACAGAATAAAATAAAAGTTGAATAAGCCAAGTACCATAATAAAATAAAATAAAAAAATGCTATTGTAATCCGTGTATATATATATATATATATATATATATATTGCAGCGAGAAAAGGGGACATGGCGCTTGCACCATAGGACGCCAACAAAATGGCGCCAAAGGCCACAAGTAGGGATGAGCCGAACACCCCCCTGTTCGGTTCGCACCAGAACTTGCGAACAGGCAAAAAATTTGTTCGTACACGCGAACACCGTTAAAGTCTATAAGACACGAACATGAATAATCAAAAGTGCTAATTTTAAAGGCTTATATGCAAGTTATTGGCATAAAAAGTGTTTGGGGACCTAGGTCCTGCCCCAGGGGACATGGATCAATGCAAAAAAAAAGTTTTAAAAACGGACATTTTTTCGGGAGCAGTGATTTTAATAATGCTTAAAGTGGAACAATAAAAGTGTAATATTCCTTTAAATTTCATACCTGGGGGGTGTCTATAGTATGCTGTCCTGTAAAGGGGCGCATGTTTCCCGTGTTTAGAACAGTCTGAAAGCAAAATGACATTTTAAAGGAAAAAAAGTCATTTAAGTCGCGGCTATTAATGAATTGCCGGTCCGACAATACACATAAAAGTTCATTGATAAAAACGGCATGGGAATTCCCCACAGGGGTACCCCGAACCAAAATTTTAAAAAAAAATGATGTGGGGGGGCCCCCTAAATCCATACCAGGCCCTACAGGTCTGGTATGGATATTAAGGGGAACCCCATGCCAAAATTTAAAAAAAATGGCGTGGGGTCCCCCCAAAAATCCATACCAGACCCTTATCCGAGCACGCAACCTGGCAGGCCGCAGGAAAAGAGGGGGGACGAGAGAGCGGCCCCCTTCCTGAACCATACCAGGCCACATGCCCTCAACATTGGGAGGGTGCTTAGGGGTAGCCCCCCAAAACACCTTGTCCCCATGTTGATGGGGACAAGGGCCTCATCCCCACAACCTTTGCCCGGTGGTTGTGGGGGTCTGCAGGCGGGGGGCTTATCGGAATCTGGAAGCCCTCTTTAACAAGGGGACCCCCAGATCCTGGTCCTCCTCCCTGTGTGAAATGGTAAGGGGGTACAAAAATGTTAAAAATGACAAGAGACAGTTTTTGACAATTCCTTTATTTAAATGCTTCTTCTTTCTTCTATCTTCTATCTTCTTTCTTCTATCTTCTATCTTCCTTCGGTTTCTTCTTCCATCTTCTTCTTCTGATTCTTCTGGTTCTTCCTCCAGTGTTCTCGTCCGGCATCTTCCTCCTCGGCAACGGCGTCTTCTTCCCCTCTTCTCCTCGGGCCGCTCCGCATCCATGATGGCATGAAGGGAGGCTCCCGCTGTGTGATGCTTCTCCTCTTCTGACGGTTCTTAAATAACAGGGGGCTGAGCCACCCATTGACCCCGCCCCCCTCTGACACATGGGGACTTGACGGGGACTTCCCTGTGGCATTCCCTGTGATGTCAGAAGGGGGCGGGGTTACATCACTTTTTATGACAATACCATCCATATAAGCCTTTAAAATTAGCACTTTTGATTTCTCCCATACACTTTTAAAGGGTGTTCCGCGGCTTTCGAATTTGCCGCGAACACCCCAAATTCTTCGCTGTTCGGAGAACTGGCGAACAGCCAATGTTCGAGTCGAACATGAGTTCGACTCGAACTCGAAGCTCATCCCTAGCCGCAAGTAAAGTCCTCTATTGGACGTCACCAGCAAATATGGCGGCTATACCAAACAAGGATGGTCCAAGCCTCATTCTGGTCTCCAATAATGGAAACCAGAGATGATGAATAACCCGGAAGTGAGCCGATCATCGGGATTTGTCAATATTGTCACGGATCCCTACCAGATCTGCTTTTATATTGGAAGTTGTGGTTGCTGTACCTCCTCGGGTGTGTTACACCAAAAGCTCGGTTGACTCATTAGGCATACGCCTAGTTGGGTTCAATCTGTCTGATAAGCCACTTTCCTCATGGTGCTGAATTATCTACAGACAACCAGTTCACACAGATTCACAATCACCTTAATGATTGCCATATATAAACTATATGCACTTTATATGCACTAACACTGTTGGTTCATGCAACTCTATCACTACTGTTGTGTAATCTTACATTGTTGTGTACTCATTTTTCTATCAGGATAACTTTATTGTTCATTTCATCTTCATTAGCGCTGCACTATTTTATTTTATTAGTAAAGTGATTATAGACCAAAGGTTTCAATAAGGAGACATGAAACACATTTGAGATGTGCATACTAGGAGGAAGGTCCAAGGCGTAAGCCACTGGGTTAATCCTCCAAAGGATACAGAACGGCCCAATAAAATGAGGTAGGAACTTTAAAAAAAGGAACAAGAAGTCGGAGGTTGTGAGACGACAGCCAGATTCTGTTCCCAACCTGGTAGGAAGGTGCAGGCAGGCGTCCGCAGTCAGCATGGAGTCTTTACCTATCGTTAGCATGTTGTAAAGCCTCCTGAACTTGTGCCCAAGTGGAACGAAGACCACGGAGATGCTCCTCTAAAACAGGAATACTCTGCGGAACAAACGAGTCAGGCAACATAGAAGGTTGGAAGCCATAATTCACCATAAACAGGGACAATCGGGAAGCCAAATTCAAGGCACAGTTGTGAGCAAACTCTACCCACAATAATAGGTCTGACCAGTTGTTATGATGGTCAGAAATATAGCAACGTAAGAATTGCTCCAAGGACTGATTAGCTCGTTCTGCAGCCCCATTAGACTGCGGGTGATATGAAGAGGAGAAAGCAAGCTGAATTCCCAACTGTGCACAAAAGGCTCACCAGAACCGGCAGACAAACTGACTTCCCCTGTCTGATACAATCACCTTGGGTAGCTCATGAAAGCAAAAGATCTCCCGAGCAAAAATGGAAGCCAGTTCCTTAGAAGTGGGCAGCTTCTTAAGTGGAATACAATGACACATCTTTGAGAACTGGTAAACCACCATAAGGATAACAGTGTTGCCTTGGGAGTTGGGTAACTCCACAATTAAATTCATAGACAGGTGGGTCCAGGGCTTCTCTCCATTGGGTATGGGTTGTAGGAGGCCCACTGGAAGGTGTCGTGGAGTATTACTCTGAGTACACATAGAACAGGCAGTTGTGAAGACAGTTACATCAGCCCGTAGACTAGACCACCAGAATTGTTGGGAAATGGCCCAAACGAGTTGACTCTTTCCAGGGTGGCTAGCTGTCTTGGGAGAATGGTAAGTCTGGAGCACAACAGTATGGAGACTCTCTTTGTCAAAGACATCGCTAAAATTGCGGTACTCCTCCGGCAGGGAGAAGAGTGAAGAGGTGCACAGGACCTTGGCTACCTTCTGGAAGCATGTCTGACTGCATTGTGTCGACCAGGAGAGAACCTCAGCACGGAGCCAATCAAAAGAGGGGTTGTGCCTTTGTAACCAAGCATAATCAATAACCAGTGAAAACCTAGGTGAGGAAATCACTTGGAATTGGATTATCTCATGGTGAAGAGCACCTACGGCCATGGACAATGGAACCATCTCATGAGTCACATGGGCAGGCAGTAGAGGTCTCCCGTCAAGAGCCTCAATGGGAAGTGGAGTGTCACGCAGCTGCAGTGGAATCAAATGCTGCGATACAAAGGCAGCATCAATGAACAGGCCTGCAGCCTCAGAGTGATTAGAGCCTGTATCTCAATGGATGACTCAGCCAGAGAAAGGGTGACTGAAACCAGGGGCTTATCTTTCTGGATAACTGGGGACAAAACAACGCCACCTAAGGTCTGTCCATGACAGGAACTCAAGGTTCGGGCGTTCCCTGGATGGGTAGCACAAGACTTCAAAAAGTGACCTGCCTGGCCACAATAAAGGCACAATCTCTCCCTCCTCCTAAAGGCTCTCTCATCCACAGAGAGACACGTGAAGCCCAAGTGCATGGGTTCAACTTCACTGACCGACTCGGTACCAGGAGGCATGGGAGGTGAGGGTGACACGGGTGGGACTGCAAAGCTCAGAGACAAACATACAGGAGGCTTCCACAAGCACTCCTTAAAAGAGAGTCTTTCTCTGAGTCTGGAGTCAATGAGGATGGCAAACGTGATCAAACCCTTTCCAGCTCAGTGGGTATATCTCGGGCTGCTATCTCATGCTTGATGGAATCCGAGAGACCATGAGAAAAGGCAGCCATGAGGGCCTCATTGTTCCAAGCAACCTCTGCTGCCAGAGTACGGAATTCAATGGTGTAGTCGGCAGCAGTCCTTGTACTCTGTTTGATGGACATGAGGCACTTGGCAGCAGAAGCGGAGCATGCGGGAACATCAAATATCCTTTTAAAGGAGGCCACAAAGTCAGGGTAACTCAAGACAACAGGTTTTTGTGTCTCCCATAGAGGGTTTGCCCAGGCCAAGGCTCTCTCAGAAAGCAAAGATATCACGAAACCTACATTGCTTCTGTCTGTGGGAAAAGGCTGGGGTAGCATTTCAAAGTAAATCTCAACCTGGTTGAGAAACCCTCTGCATTGAACTGGATCGCCCCCAAATAGCTGGGGAAGTGGAGCGGAACCAGACATACCTCTTATAGGGCTAATACTCGAGGCGGGTGCCTGCACAGAGACTGGCTCAGCAGCAGGGATGGCCTGCATCTCAGGTTGTACCGGAACAGCCACAGTGGGAGATTCCAGGTGAACCATGCGATTCAGGAGCATTTGTAAAGCTATGGCAAACTGATCCATGCGGTGATCTTGCTCATCCAATCTGGAAAAAATATCACTAACAAGTGGATTGACTGTAACTTCTGAATTCATGGCCTTCGCCTACTATCAGGAACCATGAATCAGACTGAGACAGAAGTATAGTTAAAATCACACTTGTTTATTAATAATAATGATAATAATAATAATAAAAAGGTAAACAGAGTAAGCGTAGTTAAAACAAGCCAGAGTTCAGTAACTGGATCGGGTAGTCAGCCAAGCAAATGTCAGAGAGCCAGGGATAAACATAGTAGTACAGCAAGCAGGATCAGGAGCCAGAAGGAACATCAGCTGAGCAAGTCTTTAACAGGAACGCAGGAGAAAAGTCTCTGTGATGTTGACAAAGGCGAAGGCAGAGATCAAGTGAGCTGGACAACTTTAAGTAGGCAGGACTGACGAGCAGAATCAACAACAGTTGGGTAACTCTGGAGAGAAATGGGAGCTGGCAATTAGCCAACAGCTGAGCGGCCAGCTCAGAGAAGGAAGGTGTTCTGTCTCAAGGAGCAGAAAGCTAAACCTTCTTATCCCAATAACTGTAGATACCATATTTCTTTGATCTCAGTTTTATTCGAACAAGCCAGGTGAAACTACAAAATAACAGAAATAGACCTCAATAAGTATAATATTGCATACAATCCAGCATACATTGCATAAACAATGATATACAGTACAAGATGAGATAATAAAAACTTACTTTTTAAGTTCTCTAAGGGGTGATGGCGATAGATTGCGAAATACATGTGTTGCTCTCTGCAATGTGTTGAAAAGAATGGTGACTGGTTCACTTCCTGCCAAGATTCTACACAGAATTCCCTGCTTGCTGACAACTTCCTATTTACACATACATTAAAAGAAATAAACAGAACTGCAGCAATACCAAAAAGGAACGCTAGCTGGAGCCTGCACACCACATATGATTGTCTTAAGTAAATTACACATTTTGCATGTAAATTTAACAACACAGGTACAAATAACCAGTATAAAACATCTGCAAGACATCTGGTGGACAGAACACTCCCCGCCTGACATCAAGTGATGTCACTAACAGAGTCCTCCATAGAGAGCAACAGAATAAGTTCGATCACTGGTCTCAAGAATACTTTAACCTCATTCTGTTGAAAGATTTTGACCTCGACCTTACTGACACAATTATCCTTGCTTGGCAGTATTTAGGTAATCAAACTTAAAGGCCACATTTTCCTTAGTGCCTGGCAATCTTTCATGAGCACAACATCACCAGATTTAAGATTAGGCTTTTCAGTGTGCCACTTTCTCCTTACTTGTAGAGTAGATATATATTGTTCCCTCCACCGGTTCCACAAGGTATTGGCAAGGGTTTGTACTTGTCTCCATTGTAAAGGTCCTTCTCACAAAACTCTCCAGCTGGAGCACCGGCAAGACAAGTCTTTTGCGAGAGTAACATGGCAGGTGTGAGGACCACTGATTCTCCAGAGTCATTTGAAATGGAGGTCAAAGGTCTGGCGTTAATGATAGCTGTAACCTCTGCCATAAATGTCACTAAGCATTCGTGAGCAAGCCTTGCATTTCATACTTGTAAGAAGATAGAATCAAGAATTCTGCGGGCTATGCCTATCATCTTCTCCTCCCATGTGATAAGAGTGAGGTGGGTTGAAGATCCATGTGCAGTCTTGTTCACTCAAGTATCTTTCTTCTCTGAGAACGTCCAAATTAGAAGGAATTTGAAGTTATTTTACTGCTCCTACAAAGTTAGACCCTCTATCAGAGCGAATGAGTTTTACAGGGCCTCTGATTGCAATGAGTTCAGCTAGCTTCGTGGCTAATACTGCAGCACAAAGTTCCAGCCTGGGTATGGTGTGTTCGGGAAGTGGTGCAAGTTTTGCTTTCCTCATTACAAACCCTATGTGGCATTATCCTTTAGTGTCTATGGTTTTCAGGTAAGCTACAGCAGCAATTGCTTTAACAGAAGCATACGAAAACACACAAAGTCTTTGCATCTGAACGTCAGCAGATGACAAAGGAGCATAAGGTCATGGATTTTTAAGGTTGGATAGAGCTGTTAGTGAGTCCTTGCACTCTAGCCATAGGTTCTCCTTGTCAGTGGGGAGAGGGTGATCCCAATCTAGTGACTCACAGGTGAAGTCTCTCAGTAATGCTTTACCCTGGATGGTGACAGGTGCTGCAAAGCCTAAGGGATCATACAGGCTGTTTATGGTAGACAGGACACCTCTACGGGTAAAGGTTTTTTCTTCTGTGTTTATTTGGAAGGTAAACGTGCCAAATCTTAAGTCCCAAAGCAAACCAAGACTGTGTTGCATGGGAAGTGAGTCTGTGCCTAGATCTAAGTCCTTCAACTCATTAGAATGATCTTGGACAGGAAAGGCTTCTAAAACTTCTCTACTGTTGGAAGCAATCTTGTGGAGTCTTAAGTTGGAACACGCAAGCATTGCCTGAGTTCTTTTGAGGAGACTTATTGCGGCTTCATTGGTGGGTAGTGATCTTAAGCAATCATCTACATAGAAATCCTTGTCCACAAACTGTCTGACATCTGACCCATACTCTGACTCTCCCACTCTAGCAGAATGTCTGAGGCCATATATAGCAACTGCAGGGGAAGGACTGTTGCCAAATATGTGCACCCTCATACGGTATTCTGTGATGTCTCCAGAGGGGTTGTTGTCCCTGAACCAGAGAAACCTCAGAAAGTTACAGTGTTCTTCTTTAACAAGAAAGCAATAGAACATCTGTTGTATGTCTGCCATGAATGCGACTGAATCTTTGCCAAAACAAAGAAGTACTACCAATAGTCTGTTGTTAAGGTCAGGACCAGAGAGAAGGACATCATTTAGAGAGACACCTTCACGTTTGGCCCTGGAATCGAACACCACTCTAATCTGTCCTGGCTTCTTAGGGTGATAGACCCAAAATATAGGCAATTACCAGCATTCCTCTGAGTCTTTGAGGTTTGGGGCTATCTCAGCATGACCATTCTGGAATATTTTCTCTATGAAGGAAAAAAAATGTTCTTTCATCTCTGGTTTCCTTTGAAGATTGTGTCTTAGGGAAGTGAGACGTTTATATGCTAGTTCTCTGTTGTTAGGCAAACGTCGTCTTTGTGGTCTAAAGGGTAGAGGTGCAACCCAGTTATTAGTCCCGTCTTTCTCCATACTCCTTTCCATAACTTCTAAGAAGAGCCTATCCTCAATGGACATTGCTACCTGGTTGTCTTCCTTTGTTCTCCTGAACACTGTGCTTCCTAAGTCGCTTTGGTCTTCATCATAGGTATTGCTGTCACAGAGGGGGCTTAGGAAGGGAAAAGGTACAGGGTTGTTGTGTGTTAGCTCCTTTATGAGGACGTGATTCTGACAGGGTTGGAAAAGAGTAGGACGACCATTCTTGAGGGTACTAGTGAGCAGGTTATTAACAGATGCAGGTTTGTGTGCACCTCTTAGGCAAACATCACCTATAATGACCCACCCGAGATCCAGTTTTTGGGCATATGGGGCATTTTTAGGACCGTAGATTAGTTTTCTTACTTTGTGGACTTGCAAGATAGCCCTTCCTAGGAGAAAGATTATCTGAGCCTAATCATCTAGTTCTGGTATGAGATGTGCTATGTGATTCAAGTGAGTCTGGTGATCTGCTGCGTCTGGTGTGGGAATCTCTGATCTGTTGTCTGGCATCTGGTTGCACTCTATTATGGTCGGTAAGGGTAGGCATGTCTTACCATCCATAGATTCAATTTGTAGGCCGTCAGCTCTTCTCCCCGCCATTTCCACTGTACCTGCACAAGTCTTAAGGGAGTAAGGACTGCTGGGGCCTTTAAGGTTTAGAATGTCAAAAAACATAAATCTGGCTAGTGACTTATTACTCTGATCATCCAAGATGACGTAGAGCTTGACTGCTTTGTCCCTGCATCCTTTTGGGTAAACTCTCACGAGACAGATTTTAGAGCAGGACCTGCCACCTGTACTTCCTTTGCAAACTTCGGTACACTGTGAAGTGATTGCTATGGCATCTGTGCTAGAGTCTTTGGTCTCCCCACCTTGCTCCTTGTCCCTATGAACAAGTGGGAAAGTTCTTGGAGTAGGCCTTGGGTGTAGAGCTGTGTTATGCTCTGTGCTGTCACATTCTGTACATTTGACACTGACCTTACAGTCCTTGGCGAAATGTGTGGACGAAGAACAGCACTTGTAACAGATGTTGTTCTCTTTGAGGAAAGCTTTGCGACCTTGGATGGTCTTTGTCCTGAAGGCTCTGCATTCCAGAAGAGGATGTGGCATCTTGTGTAGAGGGCAGAACTTAGTAGGGTTGCTGTCTTGATCCTCTGGCCAGAGACTCTGCAAATCTATGGGAAGAAATGTTAGTTTTGTGCACTGCTACTGGAGCTCTGAGTTGTTTAGGGCCAGAAGAAGTGGTATAAGACACTGGAAAAATGAAGCTGGGGTCATATTTCATTCCTGCTTGTCTGTCTACAAAGTCCACAAACTCACTAAAGGGTGGAAAAGGCACATTGTGTTTTCGTTTGTAGTTACAGCCATGTGTAATCCATCTTTCGTGTAACTCGTAAGGAAGTTTTTGTGGTAAGGAGTTAATACCTCTAGCAGAGTCAAGACAAGAAAGGCAAGGTAAGTCTCCTTCTGCTTTAGCAACTTGTAACTCCATACACAGGTCACTGAATACTCTGAGTCTTTGGTAACCTCTGCTAGGTATTTTTGGGAAGTCTTCTATCCTTTTAAACAGTGTACTCTCTATAGCCTCTGGCCAGCCATAACATCTATCCAGTCTGTTCCAGATGTTTGTAAGGCCTATCTCAGGGTGGTTTATATTAATGTCTCTGATCCTTTTGGCATGTTCAGCAGAATCATTGCCAAGCCACTTTACGAGAAGTACTATCTGTTCCCTGCAGGATAGATCTAGACCTTAAATGACACTCTGGAAAGCGGATCGCCACGCCCTGTAGTGTTGAGGGCGATCACTAAATTTGACAAGTCCTTGGGTAACTAACTCTCTTTAAGCCAGGAACTTGGCAAAGTCTACAGTAGCCTGATTAGGATTGGGGTAGGCTGCTGGTGTATTGTAGTGCGGTGTAAAGGCATACCTGGTAAAAGTCTCTTCTTTAGGCGTGCAGGGTTCTAACTTACATAAGGTTGGCAGTTCGTACCGGCTCGTTGCATACACCTTTGGAGTGAAGACTGGTGTTTGATGCTTGTATGAAGGCTGGGTACCTTGTGAAGTAGAAGGTTTGGTTGGAACTGGAAAGTCTGGAACTCAGATTTTTCTTGCTTGTAGCACTGGGGTCCAAGGTCGTCTTGTTGCTGCTTTATTTGATGTGACTCACCGATGTCATGTTTAATTTCTTGTTGTGGGATGCTGCTTGGGTTCCAGTGCTGGTAGACATAATCTGACATGCATTGTGAAGAATCTTGTTGGTCCTCTTCTAGACCCAGTATGCTGTTGCCTAGTCTTGGCTCATCGTAGACGGTTGCTTCTAAAGCTTCTGCTTCTGCAATGGCGGCGGCAGCGTCTCTCTCTGCTGCCAGCTTCTCCATGTTAGCTTCTAAGATAGCTTGCTGCAATTTCAGAGATGCTTCCTGCTGGGCTAGCTCTTCTTCCAGGCGTATTCTTTCCTTCTCTCTCTCTCTTGTTCCATGTGTATTCTTTCTTGCTCTCTCTCTTGTTCCATGCAAACTCTTTCTTGCTCTCTCTTTTGTTCCATGTGTACTCTTTCCTTCTCTTTCTCTTGCTCCAAGCGTACTCTTTCCTTCTCTCTCTCTTATTCCTGTCTCATCTTTTCTGCATCAAGGCGGGCCTTTTCTTTTTTCATCTGCAACTCTTGGTCTGCGAATGCGGCCCTGGCTTTTGCTGCTTCAGCTTTTGAACGGGCGATAGCTGCTGCATTTGCGACACATGACTTAGATGAGCTTGCTCGTGAACGTGTTTTGTAAGAAGATGTCCCACTGTGAGACATGGCTGCGGGGAAGAAGCTGTCTTGCTGTATAGAGACCGCTCTAGTCTCGATGCTGCTTGACAGAGCGTGTCTCTGTGTAGCGTGGCTGCTTGCTTTGCCTGCCGCAGGCCTGTATCTTTAATGCTTCTGACTGTATGGGTACTGCGTAGCCCCGGGCTGTACAGACTTCCAAAGTTAGCTTATCTTCCCTTCAGAGGTCAGCTTAAAAATTTCACTGTTCTGTCTCAAGGAGCAGAAAGCTGAACCTACTTATCCCAATAACTGTAGATACCATATTTCTTTGATCTCAGTTTTATTCGAACAAGCCAGGTGAAACTACAAAATAACAGAAATAGACCTCAATAAGTATAATATTGCATACAATCCAGCATACATTGCATAAACAACGATATACAGTACAAGATGAGATAATAAAAACTTACTTTTTAAGTTCTCTAAGGGGTGATGGCGATAGATTGCGAAATACATGTGTTGCTCCCTGCAATGTGTTGAAAAGAATGGTGACTGGTTCACTTCCTGCCAAGATTCCACCCAGAATTCCCTGCTTGCTGACAACTTCCTATTTACACATACATTAAAAGAAATAAACAGAACTGCAGCAATACCAAAAAGGAACGCTAGATGGAGCCTGCACACCACATATGATTGTCTTAAGTAAATTACACATTTTGCATGTAAATTTAACAACACAGGTACTAACCAGTATAAAACATCTGCAAGACATCTGGTGGACAGAACAGAAGGGCTGAGCCCAGCCCTGACACCTGCAGCTGCCGCACATGCAGCACAGGGCCATCAGCGAATACCTGTGTGGGTATGGCAAAACAACAGGCTCAGGCATCCCCACGCTAATGGCTGCTTATAAAGGATGCATGCATTGTACTGTCACCATTTGAGGAGGTCACAAGGATGGTGAGCCGTGACAGTGCATGCATCAGTGACACAATCCCTGTTGTGTTCCTGCTGGAGCAGACTCTGTGTGGCATTATGTTTTGTTCCTGCTGGAGCAGACTCTGTGTGGCATTATGGACAGGGAACTCAAGGCAGATCAGTGGGGGGAAGAGGAGGACTCCCTTTCCTCACAAGGCCCGCTTTATGCAGACACCATTCTTGCAACACCATACAATACACAAAAGGAGAGGGAGGAGAATTCTGGCAGTTTTGGAGGCATTGAAGCAGAGGAAGACATACATCAACCCTTAACAGATGGTTTTTCATCCCCAGAACCCTTGGGAGTAGTAGGTGGCTGGGAGGAGGCAGTTCCAGATATTGTATTCCTCAGTGACCCCAAGGAGTCTTCTTCACATGCCTCCGCAAACTTGCGGTGCATGGACTCCCTCATTCTTCAAAGCCTGCAAAAGGACCAGAGAATATGTGGCATCAAGGAGAAGGATCACTATTGGTTGGCAATTGTCCTTGTCCACCGTTACAAGGGGAAAGTCTCGGAACTCATCTCATTTCCACAGAGGGAGCAGAAGATGAAATCTCCTGAGGTCACCTTAAAGAGGAGTTTATGTAATGCCTTTCCAGACTCTGGTAGATTACAGTCTCATGGAAAATGTAACACTTAAACAGAAGAAACAGACAGCGCAAAACCTAATTACTAAAACTCAGCAGCTGGACACTGTAGGCCAATATACAAAACCTAAAAAGACATACACAAAATATAGCAGTGCAGCATGGAAAATGTAGTTTTGAGGCTTCTGTTGGTCAAGAGGAGCGGTGGAGAAGGGGGCCGCCTCAGTGATGCTTTTCAACATTTTTTAGACCTCGATGTCCAGGGCTGTCAGCTTCTACATCCCAACGGCAGCGTCTGCATCATATTGTGGGAGATTATCTAGGGGCGAAAACAGATATGGAGAGCTTTTCAATTGATGATCCACTGGAAATATCTAATTTTGTTCCAAGTGCGCTGCCTCAACTGATGGCAGTGACGTCAACGGAGAGCGGACTTCAGACCGCTCTCCGCTGAAAACGGGTCACAGGAGTGCAAAACAAATTGCACTCCAGTGACCCTTAGGAGAAGTCCAGCCAGACTTCTCCTTTAATGACCAGGCCATTTTTTGCAATGCGGCACTGCGCAGTCGTGCAATGCTGTACCCAAACAAAATTTATGTCCTTTTTTACCCACAGATAGAGCTTTCTTTTGGTGGTATTTGATCACCTCTGCGGTTTTTATTTTTTGCACTATGAACAAAAAAAGACCAACAATTATTTTTATTTTCTGCTAAAATACATATCCAAAAAAATATATAAAAAAACTCATTTATTCATCAGTTTAGACCGATAAATATTTTTCTACATATCTTTGGTAAAAAAAAAATCGCAATAGGCATATATTGATTGCTTTGTGCAAAAGTTATCACGTCTACAAACTACGTGATAGATTTAGGTACTTTTTTTTTTTTTTTATTGTTTTTACTGGTAATGGCGGCGATCTGCGATTTTTAGTGGGACAGCGACATGGTGTTGGACAAATCTGACCCCAAATTACACTTTTTGGGGACCAGTGACATTATTACATTGATCAGTGCTATAAAAATACACTGATCAATGTAAAAATTACACTGGCAGGGATGGGGTTAACACTAGGGGTCGATCAAGGGGTAGTGTGTTCTCTAGGTGTGTTCTAACTGTAGGGGGGATGGTCTTACTGGAACATGACATAGATCACTGTTCCTGATCACTGGGAACAATAGATCTCTTTCATTTCATCTGGCAGAACGGGGAATCGCCTTGTTTACATAGGAGTTCCCCATTCTGTCTCTCCTCACAGTGATCGCGGGTCGTCGGCAGACATCGAGTCTGCGGGAATCGCGGGCATGCCCGCTATTCTCCTTGCATGGACCGACGTAGAGGTACCCAAGTTCACGCAGGAGAGCCAACCTGCCATAGAATATCTGCATGAGCAGGTCGGTAAGTGGTTAAAAATTATCTTTTTTACAAACTTTGTGTTCATTGATATATGTCCCCCAGGACAGTACCCGGACCCCCATACCCTTTGTATGCCCAACTACTTGCATATAAACCTTCAAAATGGGCACTTTTGATTTTTCCAGTTCAGGTTCTATAGACTTCAATGGGGTTCGTTATTTGGTTCCAAACTTTTGGGATGTTTGAAAGTTCTGCCGCGATGTCTATTCAGAGGTAGGCATCTATAAAGTGTGGAAAGGTTTGGTTATTAAACAGTGACTCAAGCTTCCTTCTACTTAAACTTTTTATCTTCCGTATATTTGTATTTAGCACTGTGCTGGTAACACAGATTAATGCATTTCAGTTTCTAGTTCCTGAATGCTAAATTTTCCATTTCAATGCTGCTTTATGCATTGACATACCACAATAGACCCAGTCTGTCCAGATAGTAGGGTCACCTGCTGACGGACCTGGCACCATCCACAGACAGCCTAACTCTTCAGTAAGAAACAGAAGTTGAATCCAATGCAATTTTACTTCAGGTAAGTACAGTGTAGAGGTGTTTTCCAGTCTTTAGAAGTGTAAGAGGACAATGAATTTCCCAAGCCCTGTCTCTGTGTAGAACTAAAACTAAAGGAGCATGTAGGAAACACAGAGATTCTAGCTAGGACTGAACTTTTTAGCACTAAAAAGGAGGGGAGGGCAGAACGAGATATCAAATCACATAAGTAAACAAAAACAGTAATAACCTGATTGAGTTAAGTGCAACTACAGAAAAAATACATATAAATAGGACAAAATACTAAATAAGATTGCATGCCTACTGTAAGTACATATCGATCACCATGTAACTTGTAATAAGAAAAATTTGTAATAAGAAAATGTCACAAAATGGCCATGTTAAAATTAGATACATTATACCATTTTGGTTATGCATAGTGACAAAACTGTGCTAGCTAGATATGTAGTGTATAATGGTTTAACTACAACTCTCTTGAAGGGTACATTAGGTTCACTGAATTTTACTTTCATTCTCAGTAATAATGTACAAGAAACTATGTTTAACACTCAAAAATATTAATAACTATGTTTCCCTTGTGACAGTATATGAAATTTGCTTCATCACCTGTGAAATAAGATTTGCACTTTACAGTCCAAGTAAAATTGAAGGCACATTATAGACATTTGATTTATGAACTCTCTTGTTATTGAAGATCTTTTCGATTTTTTTTTTTTCTAAAGATAGAATATTTTAACAGTTCCATTTTTAACCTACATATGCTTATTGTAAATAGCCATCTATTGTTGTATCAACACATAAGTTTAGAATCCTTGGACAGCATTGGTACACAAATGCCTCTTTAGAATAACATCCTGGGTCAGGTGTCTCTGTAAAGGTCTGTTCTGAGGCATTCTGAAAAACTCTTGAATATAGCATAGAAACCTTCAAAGCATGTCACCTTGGCAAGATCTTTTGTACAGAACCAAGGAGAGCTCATTCTTAAACAATATTTATTACATAATGTTAGCAATGCTTTGATATAAAGGTGAATAGGTTTAAATGAAGAAACTTGGCAATTGAAAACATTCTATGGAAACCTTTATATTATGGTAGAGAATTCAGTGGAGCTGCTGCAACATCCCAGACAAAGAAATATAGCTGTGCAAGGATGGTCATGCTGGTAAAAACCCAGTTTGAGTTGTATCCATGTAGTTACTAAGAGAAATGTGGGAAAACTTTGGGAAATATAACTTTATACATTGTGATATTTTTCAGTAGCAAGAAAATCATCCAGTTCTTAAATTTTGACATTACTGCAACACAGTATTTTACAGCTTAAGCACTCCTATTATAAGGAACCTCTTCATAGACCAATGGTAAAACTTTGTTTCTTCTATAAGCAATTGATACATCCTTGTTCTTTATACAGTCATTGGGATAAAATTGTTTGTTAAATCTGTACCAGTCTAAGATATATTTAAATTAGTTAAGTAAGACATCAAAGATCTTTTTTCAAACTTATCGAAGCCTATTTTTCTGATCTTTCTATAGTTACTTGATACCAACACTTATGGTGTAGCCATATAGTGCACTTCCAACAACAAGGTTAAAGCCTAAGTTTGGTAAACAAAAAAAATTAGCACAAGGCATATCGCTTACTATCAGTTTAATGTGTCCCTTGTGCTGCTGGCTCCTGCATTGGTTGAAATCTACCTTCAACGATTCCCCCCATCCCCACCACCATAATCTTCCAGGGTTGGGGGGGATGATTGAACCAAGGGACCTGTCATGCAGTTATCAAGTGTGCCAACTATGCCTGCTCTTTACACCAATCTTCCCTATTCATAGAAGCTGTACTACTATAGCTTCCATAAATGATAAACTATCTATAAACAGAGGATGGGCAGGTCAATGAGAGGTCCACATCTTCTATTCACTTTATATTGTTCAAAGTTATACTACAACCAAAAGTGCTGGGTTAGAAAGAGTGGACATAGACGCCACTCTTGATGAGTGTATACGACATATCCCTCTACTTTTTTTTATTTAAATTCTATTAAATTTCACATTATACAAAATATAAAATACTTTGTTCAAAATGTTCATTCATAAAAATATAATTTTCCCCCATACCCCCGCCCCATCCCACATTCCTTAAATCTGTGTTATAATCTTACTTAATTTATTCCCTCCAGCTCTCTTTTTTTCAGATTCCCATTATCTCAGAGTATTTCTTTGTATTCTTAAACTCTTTCCATCCTTTACAAGTATTTGACATTTTTTCTTTTCTATCTTTTCCTTGTAATGACACAATTCTTCCATATTATATAAAAATCCTACCCTTCGAGCACATTTTCTTTTTTTTTTTTTTTTAAGTTTTAAAATTTTTATTGTAACAAAAGAGCACATGTAACATGAATTATCCCTCACAGGGGAATCGCAAGAGGAGAAAAAAAATGAAAACAGAAAATATCAAAGTTAATAGTGGTATACAGGTTGACACAAAATATCCCAAAAAGACAATGATACTAAATAGCACCTGGACAGATCCAGTTTTATTTTTTAGACAAGGATAGAAGTGAGGGAGACAAAGTTTTAGGCAAGGCTAAATGCACCTAGACAGTTAGAAAATAAATCACCATTTGACCTGGGGCCCCAACACACCAGATGGGATCAAACTGTGTGAGGGCCGCAAGGTCACCTGGCTATTGGATACAGAGCTAGTCAAAGTACATTATTAGGGGGAAACATAAAAATACCTAGCCCCCTATTGAGAGCCTAATCGGAAAGTCTTTCCTCATGAAAAAAATAAAGAATTTAAAATTTGGATCTGTTCCAGCGGTAACTGAGATGAAGCAAATTGGCAAAACCACAACAACTTATGCCAAAAACAATTTGGTGCGATAATACTGGAGAGAGGGATTTTTGGAACAATCAAATCCAATCTACTCACCAGCAGGAGCTGATAAGGAGAGTGGATAAACAGGTAAAGAAAAGAAGAGAAAGATAGAATAAGACAGAGAGAAAAAGAGAAAAGGATCAAGGGGGGGAGCAAGGAGGGGTTAAGGTGGGAGAGGTGCCTGCTTCAAGGAGAGCTATAACGAGCAAGAAGGATTACTTACAGAAACTCTTCAGGTTACCTGCATAGAGCCAGGACTAAAGGGAAATCCCAATATAATGGGCCCAGGGTTCATAAATTTGTTTGAATTTTTCAGTTTTATCAAGGATTGTGTTATGCCGCGTACACACGGTCGGACTTTTCGTCTACAAAAGTCCGACAGCCTGTCCGACAGACTTCCGACGTACCTTCGGCGGACTTGCGGCAGACTTTCTTACGAACGGACTTGCCTACACACGACCACACAAAAGTCCGACGGATTCGTACGTGATGACGTACACCGGACTAAAATAAGGAAGTTCATAGCCAGTAGCCAATAGCTGCCCTAGCATGGGTTTTTGTCCGTCGGACTAGCACACAGACGAGCGGATTTCACACAGACGAGCGACGTAAAGATTTGAAGCATGTTTCAAATCTAAAGTCCGTCGGATTTGAGGCTAAAAAAGTCCGTTGAAAGTCCGGAGAAGCCCACACACGATCGGATTACCAGCCAGCTTTAGTCCGTCAGCGTCCGTTGGACTTTTGTAGACGAAAAGTCCGACCGTGTGTACGCGGCATTAGAGGTTCTTTCCTGAAACATGATCCATGTAACTTTCTGTTTGGTTAAATGCATGGAAACCTTTGGGGACTTCCAGGCCCGAGCAATTGTCAGTTTAGCTCCAGTAAAGATATAGTGGGACAAAATCTGGTTATTTTTAGATAGTTTGGGAATTTTCTGGTTCAGGAGGGCTATTGTCGGTATATGGGGGACTACAGAGCCCGTTACTCTGCGGAGTAGCTGGAAAAGTTTATTCCATTAGCCCCTAATCCTGGGGCACTCCCATAAAATATGAAGGAGTGACCCCAAATGTCCACAACCCCTGAAGCATAGAGAGGAAGACTGTGGATAAAACTTGGCTAGGCGTGTTGGGACCAGATACCAGTGTGATAGGACCTTGAGGTCTGCTTCAATTAGGGAAATGTTTAGAATCACCTTGTAGGCACTTGAGAAGCGGGAGTGCCAGGTGTCTAGGTCCCAAGATCACACTCCCAGCTCTGCATATATGACGCTTTCTCAACCGGTTCCGCCAAGGCTGAGTAAATCAGGGAGATACCCCCCTCATGTCCATGGCCGTGGAACACCACTGTTTGTAAGGGGTAACAGTTAAGGTGAGCGATTCCTATGAAAGAATGGAATGTAGAAAGTGGGTAATCTGATGGAAGCGAAAGTTTTCTGTGGCGGGCATTTCAAGTTTCGAGATGCATTGGGTCAGTTTAAGAGGGCCACCTGAATTGACAAAGTGTCCTATTCGATATAGGCCTTTGTCAAGCCACCATTGAAATGCCTTGATGTTTAACCCTGGTGGGAATAGGGGGTTATTGAAAATGTGGGCTAGGGGTTGCCACCTGGATGTTAGAGTATTAAATTGTGTAAAGAGTCGCATAGAACTAAAGAGTGAGAAAGGGTAGGGGATAGTATCGGGGGTCTAGATTTAGGGGGAAGCCAAATAAGGTAATCAATAGTGAAGTTGGGGACAGCCTGTCTTTCTATTCCTAACCAGTCGGGCTTAGGTCCTCTGGAATAAATAGCTGATATCTGGTTTAGTTGAGCTGCCTGGTAATACCACCAGAGATTAGGTAAACCTAATCCTCCCCTCCGTCGAGCCCATTTTCTTAGCGTTGGGTTTTCCATTGCTTAAATAATGTATTAGAATTTGCGCAATATTTTAGTGAGTGAAAATATTAAGAGGATGAGTACAATAAAGTGCATCAAAGTGAACACAATGTGTATCTAAAATGATGAAAAATATAATAAAATAAATTAATAATTAGTAGTGGTAGTGGCATATATAGCCTTCACTGCAAGGACCAATAGTCTCTGTACTGCAGTTTATTGCTATAGCCACTAGCCCCTAATTGGTGATAAGAAAGTAGAATAAAGTGCATCAAGGCAAACACAATATGTATCTAAAAATAATGAAAAATGTATTGAATGGGATTATTAATTGGTAAGGGTGAAAGTGGCCAAAACAGCCTTCACTGTGAGGACCAATTGTCTCTACATCACAGTTGCTGCAGCCACTAGCACCTAATTAATGATAATATGTGCAAATCGTGCAATAGTGTCATAAAACCACAAATAAATAAGAATAAAGATAAACTGGATAAATAAATAATGCACACTAGTGCTAAATTGCAATAAAGAAGTAGATGTGATAAAGTCCACTGGAGAAATGGATAAAATTGAAATTACAGCAAGAGAGTCTTTAAAAAAGAAAATTGGGGGGGCGCATGCGCGGCACGAACCGAGGAGGAAGCAAGGGCTGAGAGCTCCGTGAGCCGCGGAGACTAACGGCACTTCCCCGGGGCGATCAACACAGGTATTTCACCCATCTCATCCCCGCACCCCCGGCGGAACACTCAGCGCATGACGGGCACTAAAAATCGCCGTGGAAAACCGGCCCAAAGATCCTTAACGACCTATTTGTTAAGAGAGAAGGAGAGAAAAATGCAGGCCCAAGATGGCGCCCGGAAAGCACAGTCACAGGCATATTCTCCTACAGCAGCCTCCTCACCATCACACTCCCAGGGAGACAGTGAGTACACATTTCAACTTACTAAGGCTGATCTGGATGAGAGTCTAACTTTAATGTATGACAAGATTGCCCAGAAATTTCAATCAGAGCTCCACAAATCTACTAACACACTGTCCCTGGAGATTGCGGCCCTGGGTAGTAGAACTGATTTACTAGAGACAAAACATGATGAGCTCACCCTGGTATATTCTGACCTAAGAAAAGAGCATGAGTCCCTATCTGAAACGGTCCTGCAACTCCAAGCCCACATTGAGGACCTCGACAACAGGAACCGCCGCAACAATCTTAGGGTGCGCGGAGTGCCTGAATCGGTCACCGATCTGCTACCCACGGTGCAGAAGATTTTCCAATCCCTCTTACCAAACTCCCCACTGTCGGCCTTCTCCTGCGATAGGATTCATAGGGCCCTTGGCCCCCCCCCTCCCCCAGAGAAACCACCAAGGGATATAGTGCTCTGCCTTAGGGACTTCCTGATCAAAGAGGAAATACTTAGAGCCTCAAGGAACACCCCTAATATCTGACTGGAGGGCACCCCGATTCAAATTTACCTGGATATCTCCCCTACCACCCTTGATAAGCGCAGGAGAATGAAAGAGGTTACATCTGTTCTTCAAACTGCCAGTATTCGCTACCGCTGGGGCTTCCCCTTCAAGCTGCAGGTGCCCCACAATGGCACAACCTACAACGTAACCACACTAGCAGAGGGAAAGGAATTACTGGTGAAGATGGGCCTTCTTGATGCGGCTTCCCTGCCCAGGCTACCCTCCACTCCACGTCACTCAGCTATTTGGGCAACCCCTCCACCTAGAAGAGACCACCGAGATCAACGCCGTGACTGACAACAAGACACATTTTTCTTTTGTCTCTTTTTTTTTTTTTTATTTACTTTTTCCCCCTACCCTTGTTTTTCTCTTTGTTCTTCCCCCTTCAAGGTATCGAGATATGAACATATCCCAACATGCTTAGTGAAAATTGAACTCTCCCGGCTCACTACGGACTCCCGGTTGCATCCGCATGATTGTCCCTACACTCTTTATTGAAGAGAACTGACTGGCTCCCCGTCTGGTTAGTGACGTCAGAGCTGGTTGATTCCCCACAGGTAAATTCCTCAGACGAATTTAAGTCTGTACGGATGACACGAACACTATCATGCAGAGTGTCGGACCTTTTGGTCCGAATGGACATTTTTTTTTGGGTCCATGGGACGTTTTTCCCCATGACCCCCCGGAGCTATGTTCGGCCATTTTTTGGCCTAGCTTTCAGGTTTCCAGTCTTTTTGTTTTTTTATGTTTATGATCCTATGCTTTCGTTTTCTTTTTGTGTTATTCATATCAGATGGCTCTATCATAGTGATTTATGTGTTACTAACTCAGAGTATGGAGACGTGCAGTCCCACGGGACTGTGCGCCATAGCTGTGTCATGCCTCTGAGGAAGCCGGGTTGCTGTTTGGCTGCTCCCTCTCTGCCTGGACCCCTTATTGATCCTAGCAGATTCACTATTAAAAATCATGGGTATTAAAATAATTTCCCATAATGTAAAAGGGTTTATTACCCCTCAAAAAAGAAGAAAAGCGTTCAAAATGTATAAATCTCTTGGCGCAGATGTTATCTTGCTCCAGGAGACTCATTTTTCCAGAGATAATCACCCATCATACTTTGATAAATCTTTCAATCAAAGCTATTTCACCACGTATGGGTCCAGGTCTAGAGGGGCGGCCATTTTCATTAAAAACTCAGTGATGTTTCAGGCTCAACAGATTTATAAAGATCCCAACAGTCGTTTTGTGATAGTTCAGGGTACCATCCAGAACAAACTTCTAACTATGGCTTCAGTGTATGCCCCAAACGCCTCACAGGCTACATTCTTTAAAGAATTTTTTCAGACCTTGGATAGGTTCCACTCCCCCCACATGTTAATCGGAGGGGATTTTAACTTAGTAGCCCATTCAGGACTTGATAGAAGCCGAACATGCCCGACATCTAAGGCCTTTCCTTAATCCCTTCAACATTCTCTAAAATCCTCTCAACTCATAGATATTTGGAGAGCCCACAATATCGGCTCTAGGGAATATACGTTCTATTCCCACCCCCATGACAGTTACTCCCGCCTAGATTATATTTTTGGCAACCCCTCCCTGACAGTGAACTCTACTACAGCCAACATACATGTTTGCCCCTGGTCGGACCATCACCTCGTATCCACCCATATCTCTTGTTTAGGCCTCCCACATATAGCCAGGTCCTGGCGCCTTAATGACGCACTACTCACTGATCCTGTGATTATGGCTCAGTTGATGGAACGTCTCAAAGAATATTTTAGGCTTAATAATGTAGAGAACATCTCTCCTATCTCTCTATGGGCAGCCCATAAGGCTGTGATGAGGGGCCACCTGATCGAGATTTCCACGACCCAAAAACGTCAAAAACAACAGGACACTCACAAACTCACCCTAGAATTGGAACAACTATATCATAGACACACTCAGACCCCTACGCAGGAGTTGCTCCTCCAAATCACCGAAAAAAGGAGAGCCCTAGATGATATACTGTCAGGTCAAATTGAGAAATCCCTTAGATGGTCTAAAGCTCGCTTCCTCCTTTACAGTAACTCCGCTTCCACGATGTTTGCGCGAAAGCTTAAACAGTCCTCCCAAAAGACCCACCTTTACAAATTAAAAGATTGCCACGGCAACCTCACCTCCCATCCAAAACATGTGCTGCAGATTTTCTCCTCCTTCTATCAAAAACTTTTTTCTGGCCCAGACCCTTCGCACCCTCCCCCCATGCAGTCCTATTTGGATGCCCTCTCGCTTCCTCGACTTTCGGAGGAGCAATTGGGTATCCTAAATGCCCCCTGCTCATCTGAGGAAGTTGCCTCCATTATCTCCTCTCTCAAACCCTCCAAAGCCCCAGGCCCTGATGGCTTCTCTCCTGTTTATTACAAAAAATTTGCTGAATCCCTACTCCCCACTCTTACTAATATGTAAAATCAAATACTTAAAGGACAGTGTTTCCCTGAAGAAATGCTGCTAGCCAACATGTCCCTCATTCCCAAACCCGGCAAAGATCATAACCTCCCCCAAAATTTTCGCCCCATCTCGGTTATAAATAATGATCTAAAAATATTTGGGAGGATTCTGGCTGACAGATTGGCCAAAGTTATTATAACCCTGATATCACCCGATCAAACTGGATTTATCCCATCGAGGCAGATCACAGATAATATCCGTTTAGCCACTAATATCCTACAGGACGCCCATATGAACTCAAACTCAGTATTGCTTTTGAGTCTAGACATAAACAAAGCATTCGACAGTGTCCTCTGGACATATTTGGATACAGTCTTATCTAAGTTTGGTTTTAGTGGGGCATTTATACATGGCTTCAAAGCCCTTTACCATAACCCGAAAACCCGAATTAAGCTTCCAGGTTGTTACTCAGATTATTTTTCTCTGAGGTGTGGCACTAGACAGGGGTGTCCTTTATCCCCGCTTCTGTTTGCGCTGGCTATGGAGCCCCTGTCTAGATCCATCTCTAATGACCCAAACATCAAAGGCTACAGAAAGGGAGATCAGGAATTTAAACTTAGCCTCTACGCGGACGATGTACTGCTATTCATTTCAGACCCCCTACTCTCCCTCCCAAACCTCATGTCCTCCCTTGACTCCTTCTATAAACTATCAGGCCTGGGCGTCAACCCCTCCAAGTGTTCGGCTCTACCAATTCACCTTCCGCAACTTCTATTGACCACTCTTACAGATAAATTTAAATTCTCATGGAACCATATCTCCCTACAATATCTAGGTGTTAAACTAGCCCCCTCTTTGAAACAGCTATATTCATTGAATTATCCTCCTGCTTTTTCAAATATTAAATACCTTTTAAACCAATGGTCCTCATATCACATATAATTTCTAGGGAGAATTCAGGGAGTGAAAATGAACATCCTCCCCAAACTCCTATTCCTCTTTAGATCCCTACCCCTATATGTTTCTCGATCAGTCCTACAGAGGGTTCAAATGGACCTGCTTAGGTTTATATGGCAAAACAAAAAGCCATGAATGGGACATGGACTGATGTATAGAGCCCAGAGAAGGGGTGGCTTGGGATGCCCGGATCTATGGAAGTACTTCCTGGCATCTCGGCTTATCCAACTGGCACAGTGGCATTCCATCCCTGCCTCTATACCATGGCTACAATTTGAACGGGTCTCGGTGACCCCATACTACCTCCCCGGTCTTCTCTGGTCCCGCTCAATCTCCCCCAAAGATATCACCCCATTAAACAATATTGTAGGCCAATCACTTTATTTATGGTCTCTCTACCGCAAAAAATTTAAGCTACAATCAGATGTGCCCCTTTTATCCTCTTTTTTGGGAGAACCCTCATTCCCCCCAGCCTTTTCCTCCTGTTTGCCATATCTTAAATGGATTGAGCTGGGCTTGGTGAACCTCGCGTCTCTGTTGCAGAACACCTCCTTTTGTTCCTACACTCACCTGCAGCAGACATATAATATGGGCAGATCCGAGTTTCACCAATACCTGCAAATTCGACACTTCTACTCGACTCTTATGATGGGCGGGGTGGAGATGTCGAAAACTCCCTTTGAACTTTTATGTGGAGAAGCGGCGAGGGATAAGGGGACCATCTCCGTACTTTATAGATACCTTAATGACTATAACTCCCCTCAAAAATCCTTAGCAATGGTGGCATGGGAGGTAGAGTTGGCTCAAGAGGTCCCTGACGGAGAGTGGCAAGACATGATAGACAACATGCACAAATGCACACGATCAGTGTCAATTAAAGAAACGGTACTCAAACTTCACACTAGATGGTACTACACTCCGGACCGTCTTCATAGAATGTATCCCCTGGTCTCTGGCACATGCTTTAGAGGATGCCAGGACAGGGGTACATTGCTGCACACGTTCTGGAGCTGCAAAGCCTTAGACATCGTTTGGCACAAGACTACATCTCTCATTAGGCTTCTTTCCGGTATATCGCTTACTCTGACATGCCAAATAGGGCCTTGTTCCCTGGAAGAAAATAATGTGTCCCTCTGAGTAGTATTAGTGGTGAATTATATTCCCATTTCCTTTGTCTGTGCATTAAATCCCATATCTTAAATTTGTTCATTGTTAATTCACTTGTGTCCTTCGAAAAATTATGACACTGTTGTGGTACCCATATCTCTCCACTCTTTTAACCCCTGCCGTACCAGAAGATTATGGAGGTGGGGGAGGAAATTTTTAACCACTTCAGCCCCGGAATGATTTACCCCCTTAATGACCAGAGCACTTTTTACAATTTGGCACTGTGTCGCTTTAACTGCTAATTGCGCGGCCATGCAATGCTGTACCCAAATGAAATTTGCGTCCTTTTCTTCCCACAAATAGAGCTTTCTTTTGATGGTATTTGATCACCTCTGCCATTTTAATTTTTTGCGCTATAAATGGAAAAAGACCAAAAATTTTGAAAAAAATTGACATTTTCTACTTTTTGTTATAAAAAAAATCCAATAAACTCAATTTTAGTCATACATTTAGGCCAAAATGTATTCGGCCACATGTCTTTGGTTAAAAAAATGTCAATAAGTGTATATTTATTGGTTTGCGCAAAAGTTATAGCGCCTACAAACTAGGGTACATTTTCTGGAATTTACACAGCCTTTAATTTATGACTGCCTATGTCATTTCTTGAGGTGCTAAAATGGCAGGGCAGTACAAAACCCCCACAAATGACCCCAATTTGGAAAGTAGACACCCCAAGGAAATTGCTGAGAGACATGTTGAGCCCATTGAATATTATTTTTTTTTTGTCCCAAGTGATTGAATAATGACAAAAAAAAAAAAATTACAAAAAGTTGTCACTAAATGACATATTGCTCACACAGGCCATGGGCATATGTGGAATTGCACCCCAAAATATATTCAGCTGCTTCTCCTGAGTACGGGGATACCACATGTGTGGGACTTTTTGGTAGCCTAGCCGCGTACGGGGCCCCGAAAACCAATCACCGCCTTCCGGATTTCTAAGGGTGTAAATTTTTGATTTTACTCCTCACTACCTATCACAGTTTTGAAGGCCATAAAATGCCCAGATGTCATAAAACCCCCCCAAATGACCCCATTTTGGAAAGTAGACACCCCAAGCTATTTGCTTTGAGGCATGTTGAGTCCATGGAATATTTTATATTTTGACACAAAATGCGGGAATGTGACAATTTTTTTTTTTTTTGCACAAAGTTGTCACTAAATGATATATTGCTCACACAGGCCATGGGCATATATGGAATTGCACCCCAAAATACATTTAGCTGCTTCTCCTGAGTATGGGGGTACCACATGTGTGGGACTTTTTAGGAGCCTAGCCGCGTACGGGGCCCCGAAAACCAATCACCGCCTTCAGGATTTCTAAGGGTGTAAATTTTTGATTTCACTCTTCACTGCCTATCACAGTTTCGGAGGCCATGGAATGCCCAGGTGGCACAACCCCCCCCCAAATGACCACATTTTGGAAAGTAGACACCCCAAGCTATTTGCTGAGAGGCATGGTGAGTATTTTGCAGCTCTCATTTGTTTTTGAAAATGAAGAAAGACAAGAAAACATTTTTTTTTCTTTTTTCAATTTTCAAAACTTTGTGACAAAAAGTGAGGTCTGCAAAATACTCACTATGCCTCTCAGCAAATAACTTGGAGTGTCTACTTTCCAAAAATGGGGTCATTTGGGGGGGTTTGTGCCACCTGGGAATTCCATGGCCTCCAAAACTGTGATAGGCAGTGAAGAGTGAAATCAAAAATCTACGCCCTTAGAAAGCCTGATGGCGGTGCATGGTTTTCGGGGTCCCATACGAGGCTAGGCTCCGAAAAAGTCTCACACATGTGGTATCCCCATACTAAGGAGAAGCAACAAAATGTATTTTGAGGTGTAATTTCACATATTCCCATGGCATGTTTGAACAATATATCATTTAGTGACAACTTTGTGCAAAAAAAAAAAGAAAAAAAAATTTGTCTCTTTCCCGCAACTTGTGTCACAATATAAAATATTCCATGGACTCGACATGCCTCTCAGCAAATAGCTTGGGGTGTCTACTTTCCAAAATGGGGTAATTTGGGGGGGTTTTGAACTGTCCTGGCATTTTATGCGCAACATTTAGAAGCTTATGTCACACATCACCCACTCTTCTAACCACTTGAAGACAAAGCCCTTTCTGACACTTTTTGTTTACATGAAAAAATTATTTTTTTTGCAAGAAAATTACTTTGAACCCCCAAACATTATATATTTTTTTAAAGCAAATGCCCTACAGATTAAAATGGTGGGTGTTTCATTTTCTTTTTTTCACACAGTATTTGCGCAGCAATTTTTCAAACACATTTTTTGGGGAAAAAACACACTTTTTAAAATTTTAATGCACTAAAACACACTATATTGCCCAAATGTTTGATGAAATAAAAAAGATGATCTTAGGCCAAGTACATGGATACCAAACATGACATGCTTTAAAATTGCGCACAAACGTGCAGTGGCAATAAAATAAATACATTTTTAAAAGCCTTTAAAAGCCTTTACAGGTTACCACTTTAGATTTACAGAGGAGGTCTACTGCAAAAATTACTGCCCTCGATCTGACCTTCGCGGTGATACCTCACATGCATGGTGCAATTGCTGTTTACATTTGACGCCAGACCGAAGCTTGCGTTCGCCTTAGCGCGAGAGCAGGAGGGGACAGGGGTGCTTTTTTTTTTTTTTTTCTTTATTATTTTTTTGCTTTTTTATCTTATTTTTAAACTGTTTCTTTCATTTTTTTTTTAAATCATTTTTATTGTTATCTCAGGTAATGTAAATATCCCTATGATAGCAATAGGCAGTGACAGGTACTCTTTTTTGAAAAAATTGTGGTCTATTAGACCCTAGATTTCTCCTCTGCCCTCAAAGCATCTGACCACACCAAGATGTGTGATAAAATGCTTCCCCAATTTCCCAATGGCGCTGTTTACATCCGGCAAAATCTAAGTCATAAAATGCTCGTAGCTTCCGGTTTCTTAGGCCATAGAGATGTTTGGAGCCACTCTGGTCTTTGATCAGCTCTATGGTCAGCTGGCTGAATCACCGGCTGCATTCTCAGGTTCCCTGTTGAGACAGGAGAGCCAGAGAAAAACATAGAAGACGGTAGGGGAGGTAGGCATTCCCTCCCACTGCTTGTAAAAGCAGTCTAGAGGCTAATTAGCCACTAGGATTGCTTTTACATGAAAGCCGACCGCTGGCTGAAAAGAATGATACCAAGATGATACCTAAACCTGCAGGCATCATTCTGGTATAACCACTCAAAGTCGTGAATGGCATACCTGAAGACAAAAAAATGGTTAACAATAAAGCACAGTAAACGGTAAAGTATAAAAAATTGCATACCTGAAAAGCAAACATGATAAAACATAATAACAATAAAACATTGCAGAATAGAATACAGTAAAAAAGAGCAGAACAATAGAGAGAGAATAGAGAGAGAGAGAACAATAAAACGACAACTATTTTTTTTTATTTTATATTTTTGTTTGTGTTTTTTTTTTTACACTTTTTTTTGTAACTAACTTTTATAACTGTAACCTATTCCAGGTTCGGGTCTCTCAAAATGCGATGGCATCTTGGGAGACCCTGTGAAAGTGTGCCTAGTCTGTGCAATGCTGTACCCTACGCTAATACTCAACTAGTGCATGGTAGCGTTCAAAACATTCACCAATGCAAAGACCAGGATTGTCAGGACAGGAGGGACAATAATAGCGGGTGTCACGCCTATATCCGCGCTTGCTGCAGACACTATATCTTTTTGGGGGGGGTTTGTTGGGTAGGGGTACTCGGGAGGACATAAAAATGCCTCTCATGCAGCCGACTGCATTTGGTTGGGGATGTGAATGGGGGAAGTACGGGCGCTGCAGAAGTGGTGGGTTCCCAATTAGGATTGGCGAATGCAGCAGGAAAGGCACTATGGGCACGAGGGGCCTGTTTGTCTTCTTCATGGTGGCAGCAGGACACTACTTGTGCTTGCCACCTCACCAGCTTGAACTGCACTTATGGGACTCGCCACGTCACCAAGTGTTACTGCAGTGCTGGTTTGACTACGACCGGGGTGTACTAGGCCTCTGGTGCTTGCCACTTCACCAAAACGCTACCAAAAAAACTGTTAGCGATCGCAGGGATCAGGCCTGACTCTGCGAACGCTGCAGTTATGTGTTTAGTGTTTTGTAAGTGACAGTGATCGATCGATACTGCACTTGGGTGGGCTGGGCTGGGCCGGGCGGAGGGGCAAAACGCAGGTGCTATCAGGTATCTGGGCTGATCCCGCTAACGCTGCGTTTTTGGGAACCCTAAACTGCTGGGATGCTAGTATACAACTGATCGGATCAGATATTGATCCGTTCAGATACTATACCACTAAGGGAGGTATACGGTGTGTGCGTGGGTGTTAGCGGTACTGGCGCTAACCTGACGCTGCTTGGGGCTAGTGTTTGCCAGTTCACCAAAACGCTACCAAAAAACTGTTAGCGATCACAGGGATCAGGCCTGACTCTGCAAACGCTGCAGTTATGCGTTTAGTGTTTTGTAAGTGACAGTGATCGATCGATACTGCACTTGGGTGGGCTGGGCCAGGCGGAGGGGCAAAGCACAGGTGCTAGCAGGTATCTGGGCTGATCCCGCTAACACTGCGTTTTTGGGAACCCTAAACTGCTGGGGACGCTAGTATAAATCTGATCGGATCAGATATTGATCCATTCAGATACTATACCACTAAGGGAGGTGTACGGTGCGTGCGAGGGTGTTAGCGGTACTGCCGCTAACCTGACGCTGCCTGGGGCTGGTGCTTGCCAGTTCACCAAAATGCTACCAAAAAAACTGTTAGCGATCGCAGGGATTAGGCCTGACTCTGCGAACGCTACAGTTATGCGTTTAGTGTTTTGTAAGTGACAGTGATCGATCGATACTGCACTTGGGTGGGCTGGGCTGGGCCGGGCGGAGGGGCAAAACACAGGTGCTAGCAGGTATCTGGGCTGATCCCGCTAACACTGCGTTTTTGGGAACCCTAAACTGCTGGGGACGCTAGTATAGATCTGATTGGATCAGATTTTGATCCGTTCAGATACTATACCACTAAGGGAGGCGTATGCTGCATGCGTGGGTGTTAGCGCTACTGGCGCGCCGCATATCACCGCCGGGCGATCAGGGGGCTAAACCTTTATTCGGTAATAAACGGCGGGTGCCCTGACACTATAAAAAATAAACGAACTAACCAGCGTCACCCGTAACGGTTATATGGTGATCAGTGGTGAAAGGGTTAACTAGGGGGCAATCAAGGGGTTAAAACATTTATTAGATAGCATATGGGGGTCCCTGTCGCTATAAAACGCTGACGGCGAACCTAAATATTTACCTCCCTAACTAGCGTCACCAGCGACACTAATACAGCAATCAGAAAAATGATCGCTTAGTGACACTGGCGACGGGGGGGTGATCAAGGGGTTAAAACTTTATTAGGGGGGGTTAGGGGGGTATCCTAGACCTAAAGGGGGCCAACCCTAACTGCCCTACCACACTAATGCCCCATACACACGGTCGGATTTTCCGATGGACAATGTCCGATCGGAGCGTGTTGTCGGAAATTCCGACCGTGTGTGGGCTCCATCGGACATTTTCCATCGGATTTTCCAACACACAAAGTTTGAGAGCAGGCTATACAATTTTCCGACAACAAAATCCGATCGCGTCAATTACGACCGTGTGTGCCCTGTTCCGACGTACAAAGTGCCACGCATACTCAGAAGAAATTCCGAGACGGAACAGCTCGATCGGGTAAAATTAGCATTCGGAATGGATACAGCACTTTCGTCAGGCTGCAATGTTAAAAATGGTTTAATACAGCGCACTCTCTTCTTCTTTATAATGTGAGAAGAATTAAGTAGTTTTGCGGCTCATATTCACACAGACTTCTCACAAACTTATTTCTTTACTATTTATCGGGATTCCCTCAATATATTTGGATTTGTCACATCTGACAACATTATTTATTTATTTTATTTTTTTAATTTTGCTTTTAAGGCAGATTTTTTTTTTGGTTTGTCTTTTTTTCAATATTTTTGTGTGTGTTTTGTGTGTCAAGTTACCACAACACCATTGATATGTTGTTCTATTTAATCTGTAGGAGATTGTTTGGTGTTGTTGTCTCTTGGTAATTTCACATTGTACTTTCAAAAGGTACCTGAATCCTCACCAACCAACTGTCCTTTTTGGATGAAAACACACATAGGAGAGTCTAATTTTCATAACTTTACAAAGAGGGAGGCAACGCTGGAGAAACAGCAGAAATGGGTGAAGCCTTGGACCCCCAGGGCAGACATCAACTATTTTCAATCAAAATTGGTGGCCTGAGGAGTCCATATATAAGGGAGTGCAGTCTGGTCCAGAAGTCCCAGAGATCCGGAAAGCAGCAGATGACATGTATGTCCCCAGGCTGTGGTCATACAAGAGACTGCAGCTTTTGTCAGACCAGACTGAACCCAGGGCCATCACTCTCTTGTCTTCTTTCCACGTTTCCTTCCATGCTGTGGCTGTGGTGGTGAAGTTGTGGCAGCAGGAGGAGGAGGATGGTCCAACTCAATCACGTCGGTCTTGGGTGTTATTTCGCCACTCACCCCCTTAGTTAGGACTTTATAAATAAGTTGCTCACACATGAGGCGTTGACCCTCCTGCATGCCCTGCAGTTTTGTGGCAGCCATGCAGGCAAAAGCCTCTTCAGGAGTGGGTAAGGCTCTGAGGGACGCAGAAGCCTCCTGAATGAGCCTGAGTGCAGAATCCTGAACATGACTCCCCTTCCTGGGTCTTTTGTATGGAAGGCGGAGGGGAGGAACCTGCGATTCGGTCAGGCTTCGACTTGTTCCAGGCTTCTCCTGGCTGACACCTAGCCCCGCCTCCTCCTGGCTGCCACTAACCCCCGCCTCCTCCTGGCTGCCACTAACCCCCGCCTCCTCCTGGCTGTCACATTCCACAGCCGCCTCCTGGCTGAGGTCTTCCTGTGTATGAAAAAGGGACATAGTTTTAGTATTTGTTTCATCAATCACACACAATTTTCACCTCCTGACTGTTGCAAATAGAATGTGAACAAATATAAATATATTTGGGTGCCCACTACTGTCTATTGATATGTCAAACACTTTATTAAATCACCAAGTAGTGATCAATAATAACATCTAGTAAAGATCATTTATTTATTGACCAGAAATCTGTAGAAGAATGCTATACCTGACTCCATCTGGGCTCTTCCACTTCTTCCTGGCTGGAAGGCCCAGGTTGGACATCGGAAGCCTCAGCTGGGGTGGAAGGAAGAGTGGAAGGAAGAGTGGATAGGGATTCCCTGACTTCAGTCTGGTCTGACAGAAATCGCAGTCTCTCATAGTACCACAGCCTGGGAACATAAATGTCATCTGCTGCAGCTCCGGATCTCTGGGAATCCGTGACCTTCTTGCGCTCCCTAAGATAAGTGCTCCTCAGGCCACCAATTTTGGTTTTTAAATAGGGGATGGTTGCTGTGGGGACCACCGGCTTCACCAACTCCAGCAGTTTCTCCAGCGCTGCCTGCCTCTTTTGTTTATGATTATAATGGGGGTGTCTCACATGCCACAGACAGGGCAGCTCTCTGTACTTGTCTATGAACAGGGGAAGGAAGTTGTGGTCATTGAAGCCATCCATTTTCTCTGCAAGACACAACACGAGACAAACCCTAAGGTCAGGCCAAACTCTCCTAATCTTGTTACAATATAGGCTTCAATTTCGAAGCAGTATAGTCCCAAGTTTAGATCTTACCTTCGTTATCACGATCTGCGCCTCCGATGCTCCTTCCTCCGCTCACAGATCGTACGTAATATGCACGCGTGTTACGCTTTATACACACTACGCGTGCGTCTAACTCCGCCCGCCCCTAACGTTCTTTCTAGTCTATTCCCCGCCCCTTTTTGTTCTGCGCAGTGGGGGAGAGCACATGGCGGATACACAGCAGGTGCGTGCTAATTACAGGAACGAGGAGGAGGAGGAGGAAAGGCCGGAGCCTGAAACGTCTGGATCCAGAAGGAGATGATTTAAGGCCTCAAATATGTCCTTTGGGGAGATGTTGGAGATGGTCGACATCCTGAAGAGGGCCGACTATGACAGGAAGTATGGACCTTACCCCAACCCCAATGTCAGAAAGGCCAAGATCATGGCGAAAGTGGTCAGGAGTCCGCACCGGAATTTCGGGGTACGACGATCGAAAGATCAGCTCAGGAAGCGGTGGTCGGACCTGAAATTACTAGAACACGAGCAGTACAGAAAGATCCGGAGAGTGCTGCAAAAAAGAAAGTAGTTGTCCTGTGTTCCTAATCTTTTTCTGTTTATTACGTTCGTGCTGCTCCATGTGCCTTTCTTAAAAGTGTACATTTTAAAATGGCAACTTTCATGTTCATGGGCACATTATTCGTTCGTATCAAACATTTTCATTTCGGACTATAAAACACCATTGTTTTGGCCATATGCATTTGGCCACATTTTTGACGCCCTACTTGTATGAAACTAATTTGGTTGTGTAGATGTGTTTGTTACTAGAATGAAATGCAAACTAGATTCTGTGTAAGGAGAGGACACTAAGCAGCTGTTTTCACATCTGGACACTGGAGCACTAGCGTGGGACACAAGAACACCCTTTTTATTAGGGGGCCCACACAGGTGCTCCAGTGTATACTATAGGGGGGTCTCCATCTGTGAAGCTTGTTTAAAACAGGTAAAAAGTATTGCAGCTTGACAAAGGACACTGAAAATGCTACATTTTGGAACTTGGCCAAAATAGACAATTGTACCCCACTTCCAAGCAATGTTTCCTATTTATAGTTCTGCCATCAAATATCTGTGTGCTAAGTATACTATTTTTATTTTACATAGGGGAGAAAAGACTTGGGGGACACCCCTCATCCGAGGAGAACAGAGACCCCCCACCTTGGGAAGAAGGGGAAATACCCCCAACCCAAGCAGAGCAGAAGGAGGAAGAAGATGTGGTGGAAATTGTCACCACAACAGGTGAGTGTCTGCGACCACAGGCTCAGGTAAGAGATGGATGCCGGCATACTATTGATACCTGTTTTTGTTTGGATTCTCTCTTTTTAGGTGATCGTGATGTTGTGGATCCAGATCGTTTCACATCAGAAAGTGCCCAGATCCTGATCGGGGAGATCATGGGGTGTAATTTAGAATTGGAAAACCTCAAGAAAAACATCAATGATGTTATTCAAAAAACTAAAAACATCATTGATGTTTTGGGGCAAGTTTAAAACCACTCCAAATCCCTTTGTTTTTTTGTGTGCTACAATCTTAAAAATGTTTGAGCGATTTTTAGAAAAGCCAAATTTGGAGGATGCACAAAGTGTGCCAACATGTGCTATCTGCCATCACGGGAGATCAATGGACGCGTTTTGGGGGTGCAACCCCTTCCTCAATAATAAAGTAGCTGAAAGGAAGGGGTTTCTCCCCCAAAACACGTCCCTTGATCCCCTGTGATGGCAGCTAGCACATGTTGACATTGGCAAAATTGTGTGCATCTTGCAAATTTGGCTTTTCCTGGGGTGACTTAATCCCATCTGAACGCAATATCAAACACAGTTTCTAAATACTCATGTATGATATTGCCTTCAAGTTCTACCAAATGTGAACTTTCTAAGTTCAAGATCTGTGTCTTTCTTGTTGGTTTTACACATGCCTGTTTTATCTTAAATGGATATTTCTATTTTTGATAATGCCACCCCAAAAAAAGGTTATACAACAAACATGTTGGTTTGTTTTAAAAACCTTTTCTAAATGCACATGGTGCAGGTATTAAAAACATTGTTATCAAGAATGTGTGGATTATTGTCTCAACGCTACAACACTTTTGTGGTGATGTAATTGCTGCTTTCTGTGAAAATAAGGGTTATTTCCTAAGGGCAAATCCTCTTTGCACTACAAGTGCAGTTTCAGTGCAGTTTCAAGTGCACTTGTAGTGCAAAGTGTCTTTGCCTTTAATAAATAACAGCCAACAGTGCTTTGGATAAGGATACACAATCACGCCATTTTCAGGACTACCCACATTTCAGTCAGGGTCAGCTAAAACAAACACAAGCAGTAAATGTCACCAAAGATTTATTTTTTTCTTTTGTTTTTATTTGATAAAGGCTTCACAAATTGTCTGGCATATTGATGGCCCCCCTACCCGCAAAGAACTCAAGGTATCTTAACCGGACATCACGGGCACTCAGGGAGGGCAAGCCAGGGCGGCCACTTTCAAGCGCCGTCAGGGTTGTTTCATTTAGAATTCCGGCCTCAGGCCCAACTGAGCCAGCATAGTTGGCAGAATGTTGGCGTACAAAGTTATGTAGAACACAGCACGCCAGGATTATATGATTAAGTTTATACTCCGCCATATGGATGGGTGTAAGAAATAGGTGGAACCGGCTGGCCATGATTCCAAACGTGTTCTCCACCACTCTTCTGGCTCTGGCCAGCCGGTAATTAAAAACCCTCTGGTCTGGGGTGAGGGTCCTCATCGGGAATGGCCGCATAAGATGGTCCCCCAGCACAAAGGCTTCATCCACAACGAAGACAAATGGGAGTCTTCCACATTCTCTTCTGGAGGTGGCAAGTCCAAGCTGCCATTCTGGAGACGCCTGTAAAACTCCGTCTGGGCGATGACTCCACCATCGGACATCCGGCCATTCTTCCCCACGTCCACATACAAGAAGTCGTAATTAGCCAACACCACCGCCAACATCACAATACTATTGAACCCCTTGTAATTATAATAGTATGACCCCGAGTTGGGTGGTGGGATGATGTGGACGTGTTTCCCATCAATTGCACCTCCGCAGTTAGGAAAGTCCCACCGCTGGGCAAAGTGGGAGGCCACAGTCTGCCATTCCTGTGACGTGGAAGGAAACTGTTGAGGAAAAACAAAAAAAATTAGTATTTTTGCATATAAACAGGGAAAGCAGATTAGACACAAACATTCTTGGCCAACATCCATATAAAACATTTATTAAGGGGAATTTTACAACACCAAAGTATAAGGTACACCTATCATATCCCCCCCCCCCCCATGGCCCATTTCTAACATTATAGGGGGGGTTCTTGGACAGGTAACCCTATTCACTTCATTGAGTGTTTGTTCACCAATGCCAGAAGTCTGCCAAGCAAAATAGGTGAGTTGGAAGCTCTGGTGCATGAAGTGAACTATGATGTAATCGGTATTGCTGAAACTTGGCTTCAATCCTCACATGACTGGGCTATTAATATTCCTGGCTATGCACTCTTTCGGAGAGACAGGGTAAAAAGGAAAGGTGGCGGGGTCTGTCTCTATGTGAGAAGTGATCTCAAAGCAAGTGTGAAAGAGGACCTGATTGATGGAGAGTGTGATGAGTCTGAAGCATTATGGGTGGAACTACATATAGATGGGCGTAGTTCAAAGTTAATCATTGGAGTTTGTTATAGACCACCCAATGTTAACGAGGAGGTGGAGACTCAGCTCCTTGCACAGATGGAAAGGGCTGCAAGGGCTGGGACAGTGATAATAATGGGAGATTTTAACTACCCAGAAATTGACTGGAGTAATGGCACTGCTGGGACAGTTAAAGGGCAAAAATTTATAAACCTAGTACAGGACAATTTTATGGTCCAGTTTATTGAGGCCCCAACTAGGAATGAAGCTCTGTTGGACCTGGTAATCTCAAACCATGCAGAGCTTATTACTAATGTGCAGATAAAGGAACACCTGGGTAGCAGTGACCATAACATGATTTCATTTGATGTTAGCTGTAAACAAGAAATACATAAGGGAAAGATAAAAACACTTAACTTCAAGAGAGCAAATTTTCCAAGGATGAGGGCTGCTCTCGAGGACTTAGACTGGGAGGGAATATTGGCAGCGATAAACATAGAACAGAAATGGGAATTCTTCAAAAAGACTGTTTGGGACCTCACTGCAAAGTATATTCCCATGGGCAATAAGTTTAAAAGGCTAAAAAGAAAACCTATGTGGCTCACGGTCAAAGTTAGAAAAGCTATAAACAATAAGAAAAGAGCTTTTAAAAAATATAAAAATGAAGGAACACTAGTGTCATTTAAATGCTACAAAGAATTTAACAGAATATGTAAAAAGGAAATCAAGGGTGCAAAAATTCAAAATGAACGAGAGATCGCAAAAAATAGTAGGACAAACCCCAAAAAATTCTTCAAATATATTAATAGTAAAAAGGTCAGGTCTGAGCATGTAGGCCCTTTACAAAATAATCTAGAGTGGGTGACTGGGGACAAGGAGAAGGCTAATTTATTAAATACTTTCTTCAGCTCTGTATATACAAAAGAGCATGGGGAAGCTCATGTCCATAAGGGGGGTGGTATTGACACAGCCCCCAATGATCCACAATGGCTCAAAAGGGATATGGTCCAGAAATATTTAGACAGAATAAAGGTGGATAAAGCACCTGGACCTGATGGCATCCACCCACGGATCCTAAAAGAATTGAGCTCTGTAATTTCAAAGCCATTGTATCTAATTTTTAGGGACTCATTAATGACGGGAATAGTACCGCTGGATTGGCGCAGGGCGAACGTGGTGCCTATATTTAAAAAGGGATCAAAGTCTTTACCAAGTAACTATAGACCTGTTAGTTTAACTTCTATAGTCGGGAAGATACTGGAGCGTTTAATAAAAGACCACATAGACGAGTTCTTGCTGGAAAAAAACATTTTAAGCAACAGACAGCATGGGTTCATGAAAGACAGAAGTTGTCAGACAAACCTGATTTCTTTTTATGAAGAGGTAAGTAAAACCTTGGACAGAGGGGTGGCTGTGGACGTGGTTTATTTGGATTTTGCAAAAGCGTTTGATACAGTTCCGCACACACGGCTCATGTGTAAGTTAAAGTCTACAGGCTTGGAAATATCAGTTTGTAAATGGATAGAAAACTGGCTAAAAGACAGAATTCAGAGAGTAGTGGTTAATGATTCTTACTCTGAATGGTCTAAGGTTATCAGTGGTGTACCCCAAGGTTCAGTGCTGGGACCCTTACTCTTTAATATCTTTATAAATGATATTGGATCTGGGATCAAAAGTAACATTTCTGTCTTTGCAGATGACACCAAGCTATGCAGTGGAATAACATCCTTACAGGATGTCTCCAATTTACAAGCTGACCTCAATGCTCTGTCTAATTGGGCGACTATGTGGCAGATGAGGTTTAATGTTGAGAAATGTAAAGTTATGCACTTGGGGGCTAAGAATATGCATGCATCATACATGCTAGGGGGAGTACAACTGGGGGAATCTGTAGTGGAGAAGGATCTGGGGGTTTTGGTAGATCATAAGCTCAATAATAGCATGCAATGCCAAGCTGCGGTTTCCAAAGCGAGCAAAGTTCTTTCTTGTATTAAGAGAGGTATGGACTCCAGAGAGAGGGATATCATTTTGCCCCTGTTCAAATCATTAGTAAGACCTCATCTGGAATATGCAGTTCAGTTTTGGACACCAGTTCTCAAAAAGGATATCGGGGAACTGGAGAAAGTGCAGAGAAGGGCAACCAAACTGATAAGAGGCATGGGGGAGCTCAGCTATGAGGAAAGATTAGAGGAACTGAATTTGTTCACTCTTGAGAAGAGGAGAATAAGGGGGGGATATGATCAACATGTTTAAATATATAAGGGGTCCATATAGTGAACTTGGTGTTGAGTTATTCACTTTACGGTCAACACAGAGGACAAGGGGGCACTCTTTACGACTGGAGGAAAAGAGATTTCATCTCCAAATACGGAAAGGTTTCTTCACAGTAAGAGCTGTGAAAATGTGGAATAGACTCCCTCCAGAGGTGGTTCTGGCCAGCTCAGTAGATTGCTTTAAGAAAGGCCTGGATACTTTCCTAAATGTACATAATATAACTGGGTACTGACATTTATAGGTAAAGTTGATCCAGGGAAAATCCGATTGCCTCTCTGGGATCAGGAAGGAATTTTTTCCCCTGCTGTAGCAAATTGGAGCATGCTCTGCTGGGGTTTTTTGCCTTCCTCTGGATCAACTGTGGGTATAGTATTGGGTATATTGGATTGTACGTGTTTTTTTTTTTTTTTTTTTTTTTTATGGTTGGACTGGATGGACTTGTGTCTTTTTTCAACCTGACTAACTATGTAACTATGTAACTATGTAACTATGAGAGATGAATGCCTAAATAATGGGTATTACTTTGAACAGCCCCTCCTTAGTTACACTATTGGCAGCCCACTGGACAGGTAAGAAGTGTCATAATACAAAGATATAAATACACCTTGTACACATTTGAGCACATTTGGACATTCTGCTCTTACCTTTCAAGATAATAATAGGATCCAAAAACTTTAAACAGTACCATTGGCAAGTATACAGGCAGACCCTACTACATCCTTTGGGGAATTCATCCATAAATCTCACCACTAAAGAGATGGGTATAGTGTGTATGGGTTTGGCCAAGTCAGCAGATAGATGATTGAGGATAGATAGATAATTGGGATCAGCTGACTTAGCAGTTGGGGGGAGGGAGGGTTAATAAAAATGATTTGGGGACACTACAAAAAAATGCCTCTGGCACTTTGCCTAAATTTAAAGCACAAATCACATTTCAAAACATTTTAGGGGGTGTTTGGGGTAAAACACTACTATGGAGCTGATAAAATACATTGTTAAGTGACTACATGAGGTGAATATAGGGGCAGGAGAGCATGCTGGGGAGGTAAGTGAAGGCAAATATTTATGAAGGAGAAAAACAATTATTACATAAAAATCCAGCATGCATGAGGACAAAGGGGACATTCACAGCATATTCCAATCATGGTAATTAGGGAATGAGGAAAGAAATACAATATATTATCAAACATTATATACAATAAAATGTGATGTTAAAGGATAAAAATCTCACCTTCATATACTCCTTCTGCAGGACCTGGATGATGGCAGAACAGGTCTCTGGGATAATGATCCTCAGAGCCTGGGGGGAGATGCCTGTCGAGAACTTGAGGTCCTGCAGGCTTCTCCCTGTCGCCAAGTACCGCAGGGTAGCAACGAGCCTCTGCTCCGGAGTGATGGCTTGCCTCATGCAGGTATCCTGCCTGCTGATATAGGGGGTCAGCAAAGCCAGCAGACGGTGAAATACGGGGTCCGTCATCCTGAGAATGTTCCTGAAATCATCAGGATTATTCTCACGGATCTCACGGAGCAAAGGCATATGACAGAACTGGTCACGCTGAAGCAACCAATTCTTGGTCCATGAACTCCTCCCCACCCTGTTCATGGACTGGACTTGTGTCAATGTCAGGACCCCAACACTAAGCCCCCACACAGCACGAACTCTATGAGGAGTACGTATACGCAACATGGCTAGAAAACGGTCGGCTGCTCAGAACGAAGTAACAGAACGCACTGAAGAACAGCAAGGCCTGTGAAGAGCGACCTGAAAAACAGTAACGAATGAACAAGAACACAATGACTAAGTCACGCGGAACTTGCTTGCACGCACTGAAGAGCAGATACAAACCCACAAGCACAAACTGAACCGCAGAAAACGATCTGAAAGTCTGAAAAAGCACGAATCGTCTCTCACCAAACTTTTACTAACACGAGATTAGCAAAAGGAGCCCAAAAGGTGCCGCGCTTGGTTCTGAACTGGCCTTTTCTAGTCTCGTCGTACGTGGTTGACGTCACCGCGTTGTTGGCGATCGGAAATTCCGACAACTTTGTGCGACCTTGTGTACGCAAAACAAGTTTGAGCCAACATCCGTTGGAAAAAATCCTAGGATTTTGTTGTTGGAATGTCCGATCAATGTCCGGCCGTGTGTACGGGGCATAACTGTCACAAACTGACACCATGCAGTAATAAAAAAAAAAAAAACTGCTTGGTGTCAGTGTGACGGGGGGAGGGGTGATTGGGGGGGTGATCGGGGGGGATCGGGGGTGTAATGTGTGCCTGGCATGTTCTACTGAGTGTGTGTGTGTTTGTGCACTCACATTGATGTCTTCTCTCCTCGGCGGAACGGAAAATACCGAGCCGAGGAGAGATGACATCATTTCCTTTGCTGCTGTTTAACATACAGCAGCAAAGGAAGATTCTCATTGTCTGGGAGCGATTGCGAGGGGGGGCCATGAACGGATGGTCTCCCCCTCACCTCTCATCGCTCCCAGTCACAAGCCGACCGCCTCGGGCACCGGGGGGGTCCGATCGGAACCCCCTGCCTGCGGGAGGCAGATCACGTACAGGTACGTGATTCTGCCTGCCCGTGCCATTCTGCCGATGTATATCGTCGTTAGGCGGTCGGCAAGTGGTTAATATTTGATAATATGTAATGTACTTTGTGCTGATTTTTTTTACTAAGTTTAGGCTTAAAGAACTGGCTGTGAATCCTTTGTTATTTGCACTAACCAAAATACGTTCAGGACAAGCTTTCGGGGTGTATCATTGTAAAATTGAAAAAAAAAAAGAAAAAATCTGCAAGGACAACAATCTCTGGGAAAAAAACACACACAAATACACACACAAAGAATAAACTGGGCTATGGAATGGAGGGTTGGAGTCAATGAAGGGGAGAATGGTCATACAACTTTTTGACAGTGATTCAAAAAGTTAAGGGCCACATGCAGTTTGTATCTCTTGTGTCAAACAGAATTATCATTCATAGTTCAAAGGATTTATTTTCCTGAGTATTTTAAGTTCCCTTAAAAAAATAAAACATTCATGTCTTCCATACAGTGGTCTGGTTGTGAGAAAGCATGTACTTATCCTTATGTTCTTTTATCGTGTGTACATGTAGATTAATTTATTTATTTTTATATAATCTTTATTTTATACATTTTTCCATTTTACACAACATGTACACATCCATAAAAATTTCTTGGATATATTGAAAATACAATTTTACAATTTATTCATAAATCTCTATCCTATATAAAATTTCATACATATGTCTATTGTTTGCCTAACCACGTTAACACTTCACTCAACCACATGCATACCAACAGTCATTCACTTAAAAAAAAAAGTGGGGGAACTAAACAAAAAGTCCCTGTAGTATTGCTCTATATATAATTTGATAAGCTTACTGAGGTTCTAAACTCCTCCCATTTTTGCCATGTTTTTAAGGTTTATTCCTTTAAACCTACTTCTGTCGCTATCATCAATTCCAGGGACTGCATCTTGCTTATCTCATGCACCCATTCCTCCACACAGGGAACTATCATTTTCCTCCATTTTCAAGCTATGACGGTCTGTGCTGCTGTTAGCATATGTCTTAAGATGTCTCTTTTAATGGCTTTCATGGAGCCAGGGATCATTGACAGAACTGACACTAATACATCTGGTTGTGTATTTTGTCCTGTAATACTTTGGTATATATTATACTAGATCTTTGACCAGAATATCTGAACCCCCAGGCAGTAATAACAAATGTGTGACATTGTGCCTCTTGCATTTTAATATCTCCAACATACCTCTTAATTTTCCCTATTTATTTTATGGATACCTACTGGGCATCTTTACCATCTTGCAAGAATTTTATAATTCCTTTCCTGGTGTCTATTTGATAAAGATAATTTATGTGTTAATGAAAATGATTTTTCCCATTTTATTCTGGGGATGTTATGCCCACTTTTTCCTCCCATCTAGTTAGATAAGTCAGCTCCGGTTCCTTATTTTTTGAGTTTGAGTATTTATATAATATAGATAAGACATGAGCTGGTCTATGTTATTGTAATAATAGTTGTTCAAATTCTGTTAATGGTCTATCTAATTAAAAGTTTTTTGTCACAGACTGAATGTATATTTGAAGTTGTTGATACTGCATCCATTTGGTCTTATTTTCTAGGGCCAAGGAGTCCAGTGGGGGGAGCCTATCCTTCACCAAGATCTGGACCACCCTCACATCCTCATCTCTATGCTATTTTAAGAAAGTCAAGGCTTCCATTGCTGGTGGAAAGTTTGAGTTACCAAATAATGGTGTCATTGGTCCATTCTGAGTAGACCAATTCATTCTCTTCAATAATGTATCCCAAACTTTCAGTGTTGAGAGTACCAGAAATGGCATATCTCTCCTGAAAGGTCGATGATCTCTAGTTATCCATGGTAATGATTTCAATTTTGTGGACGTGGCATCCTCCTCCAGCTTCACCCATTGTTTACTATCTGCATTGTGGAACTAGTCCACTATCCTAGATATAAATACCGAACAGAGATACGTTGGAAAATCTGGAAGGGCCTCCATCTTTCTTTGCCCTGAATAATACATCTCTTCTAATTCGAGCTGATTTATGCGCCCATATAAATCTCCCTATGGCCTTCTGCAATTGATCCAATAGTTCTGTTGGAAAGAATATTGGAATTGTCTGAAATATATATAACAATTTTGGCAATATGTCCATTTTTACTTTTCTTTATTATATATTGTATTATCGGAAGATAATTAAGTTCTTGAAGTTTAGTTAGATCTCTAGGAATATGTGTTCCAAGATATTTAATGGCTGTTTTTTGTCATTTAAAGGAGAATTTTTTTTTTTGAGAACCTCCACTGACTTACTTGCTAGTCTGATTTGTCATAATTGACTTTAAAGTTACTCAGTATTCCGAAACGGTTATGCTCCTGGATGAAATTTGGTATTGTCACTGTTATATATAACAGTAATGCCCTGTACACGCGATCGGACTATCCGACGTTGTACGTCACCGCGTTCTTGAAGTTCAGAATTTCCAACCAACTTTGTGTGACCGTGTGTATGCAAGACAGGTTTGAGCCAACATCCATCGGAAAAAATCTGATGGATTTTTTTGTCGGAATGTGCAATGGTGTGTACAGGGCATTAGTCATCTGCGTATACTGACATTTTATATTTCTTTTCCCCAACTATTATCCCTTGTATATGTACATTTTTCCAAATAGCAGTAGTCAGATGTTCCATTACTAATAAGTACAACAGAGGGGATAAGGGGCAACCCTGTCGTGTTCCATTTGGTATTATTACCGGGTCTGATAAATTTTCATTTGTACGTATTCTAGCTATTGGATTAGGATACAAGGCCATTATCTTCTCCAAAAGTAAAGGAATTATTCCCCATTGCTTAAGCGTCTCTTCAAGGAAACACCATGCCACCCTGTCAAATGCCTTCTCGGCATCTACCGCCAATAACGTAGATTCATTTTTTGTAATTTCTGTTCTGTTTCACCAATGCAGCATCCCTGTTGCATGACTTCGGCCCCGGAAGATTTGGCTGCTCAACGACAAGGCTATTTTTTTGCGATACGGCACTGCGTCGCTTTAACTGACAATTGCGTGGTTGTGCGACGTTGTACCCAAACAAAATTGATGTCCTTTTTTTCCCACATATGGAGCTTTCTTTTGGTGGTATTTGATCATCTCTGCGGTTTTTATTTTTTGCGCTATAAACAAAAAAAAGTGACAAATTTGAAAAAACCACAATATTTTGTACTTTTTGCTATAATAAATATCCCCATTTTTTTTTTTTAAAAAGCAAATTTTTTCTTCAGTTTAGGCCGATATGTATTATTCTACATATTTTTGTAATAAAAATCGCAATAAGCGTATATTGATTGGTTTGCTCAAAAGTCAGAGCATCTACAAAATAGGGAAAGATTTATGGCATTTTTATTTATTAATTTTTTTTTTTTACTAGTAATGGCGGTGATTAGCAATTTTTATCAGGACTGCAACATTATGGCGGACAGATCGAACACTTTTGATACATTTTTGGGACCACTGGTGTTTATGCAGCGATCAGTGTTATAAAAATGCACTGATTACTGTGTAAATGTCACTGGCAGGGAAAGGGTTAACACTAGGGGGTGATCAAGGGGTTAACTGTGTTCCCTAGCGAGTGATTCTAACTGTGGGGGGAGGGGGGGGGCTGACTGGGGGAGGCAACCGATCCTTGTTCATACTAGTATGAACAACAAATCAGTCTCCTCTCCCCTGACAGAACGGAGATCTTTCTGTTCACATTGACAGATCTCCATTCTGTCTGTGTGTGGAGCGGCTCGCACGCGCCCCCCCCCCCCCCAGTGGTCAAAAGGCAAACCGATGTACAGTTCCCTCGGTTTGCCCAGGGGAGCAAACTTGCCGCAGTACAATTGTGACAGCTGGTTGGGAAGGGGTTAAATGAGTTACACCACATTACTGGAGGTGCCTCTGCATGATTCAGTTATAATGAAGGTTCCTTTTGCATCTATAAGACTTTTTAATGGATGGATGTGGCTGCATAGTCTGCAACATTAATTGTTGTAAGGTTGTGTACCCTAGTTTCCATCCCTGTAGTCAGAATGACATTTCCTGCTGATTAATTTATTTCTGAGGTTGGGTGATTATTTGGCCAGCACTGGGAGTGGTTGGAAGATTTCTTTCAGAATTGTATCCTCTGTCAAGAAGGGTTTAAGCTCTTTGATTATCTTTCGTTATCCCTCCTAGTACTGGATTGCATCCAAAACTTAAGATGGCCATACATGGCTACAAAAACTGCCAGTTCAGCAGGAACCGGCCGAATTACGATCCAGGTATGGCCGTTCCTATTCATGAAAAGTCAATCCATCGATTGCCTTCTTATGAACCGTTTTGTTGGTAAGCTCTCACTTGATCAGCACATGCAGCCAAAAGGCTGCAGTGCTGATCAGTGTATTGTGATGATGGGGGAGTCCCTATCCACATTGAATGTGGTATGGGAAATTAGGTCAGTTTTTTTATTGTTCAACTCGCTGACTTAACCAAAAAACTGACTCATGTATGTCCAGCTTAAAAGGGACTAAGTCAAAAACATCTGCAGAATTGCTGCATTAATATTCTATTTTATTTTATAGACATCTAGGGACAAGAGTGAATAAACAAAATAGAATCAATTGTGAAGAGTAGACTGGCCAGAGGGTATAAAATTAAGTGAAAAAAAGAAGGGTCAGAGACCATGTGAAGATACCACGTGCAAGATGAGCACCAGAGAACAATATATATATGGTTCTGCTTATACTGAGCTTTTAGATAAATGTGTAGGATGGACAAAGAATAACAAAACGCTGTGAGACCAAATTGCACCTTTGATTTAAACACATGGCAAATTTTTATTCAAGATTATAGTTCTCAGTTGCTATTCTATAGGAGACCTATAGAATAGTATGCACGTGGGAAGCAGAATATAAATGAGCAGAATATAAGGGACTAAATGAAACGTTGAACAAGTGAGCAGCTAAAATATTTTATGTATGGCAGGAGGACAGTAATAGGGAGGATCCTCACCCTTATACGGCTGTCAGGCTCTTGTCAGACAGTATTTCCTTAGTTATATCTGATATACAGAAAGGCTACAAAGACATGACAAAAGAAGGCCTAAATAATAGGACAGCAACCAGAAGTATAGGCGACGAACAAGCCAAAGGTTGGTAACAAATGGTAATAAAAGGTGCAGATGGCAGCAGGGGCCTAAGGAGCAAGATATTGGCTGGAGAAGTGCACAATAATCTGGCAGACAGAAAGTGCAAGAGGTAGATCCCCTGTGATGAAGTCAGAAAGAACAAAACACGGAGTGTGGCTAAGTGACTTCAGAGCCAGAAGTGAATTGGCGGAGGTGCCTGATGGTTCTGGAGGTGGTGAGACACGGAGAGACCACTGTATACTAGGGCCTGCATTATTGATGAGTGCGATTGATCTTTAATTTGTGAGTGGCTTTTTAATTAATAAATTGACTGTGGATTAGTTTACTGTACCACTGGAGGCTGTTTCCTTTTTCTTCCATATACTTTGCAGTGATATATGAGCTAGGTGGAGGGGTGACCCAGTAATAAAATATCCAGGATTTTGTTTATAACAACTTTTATACAAAGGGAGTTATGTCAGTCATGAGAATGGGTGGAATTGAGCTTCGGTGTGTTTATTTCCTAAAAAGAGAGCGTCCTCACGTGTCCAAGTGGTGTGTGGTGAAAGGCTGTGAGGAAATGGAGCACATTTCTTTGCACAAGTTTATGGACTCTTGGGGTACTTTATATAACAATTGGATGATTTATACACTTTATTGATTATTGGGGTATTTTAAGTGAACACATTTTTATTTAAAATGCAATTTTCATGATCTGGTTGTAGAATGGCAGCAGTGAATTTTGGATAGATTATAATTCATGATATTTTTTATTCTTTGGTTTTTTTTTTTTACATATATGATTAATTGCACATTGTTTTACAATATGTAGGTTTATTACATAATTGGATGAAAGACTTAGGCACAGAGGCTCGCCAGAGTCTCTACTCTGACGAGCTCATCTTTTACCTATTGGTAGAACTGGCTCTTTCATGCTGCTGGGTTCCGAGTGGTATCTGAGATCCAATGTCGGAATTCAGCTGTGTACTCTGCAGCAGAGCGTCTACCATTGCAGCAGGCAATGCAACTTTGCTTTAGCAGTAGCGCAGAGGTTGGGATCATCGAATACTTGATTTATTGCAGTCCAAAAGACTCAAAATGGTGGCAGTCTTCATGGAACTTGAGTGATAGAGGCATACGTTCCTTATCGTCATCTTGAGAACAAAAGTCCAGCAATTGTCTGTGCAGAGCATGGATTGCCTCCTGTTGTCCTTTTACCACACTTTCCAGTTCAGAAAATATTTCTTGGTAGGTAACACCAAACTTTTGCAGCTCTGCAATTTGCTGCCTAAAAGGAGCCAAACCAGTTGCTATAGTGGCCTCTGTGATTGGGCCAGATTATTCTGTCATGATCAGGGGTCATGCTCTTAGGCCTGTGGCAGTGGAAAGGCTCACACAGAAACCAGAAGTATAAATACAGAAGCAGATTCCCCAGGCAGGTGATGCAGGCTTATTTGAGGCATGGGGTCTAAGCACTAGCTGGTATTCACAAGATACAGAGGTAAAGGGATTGGGGTAAACTTACCTCAGGGACTTTAAAGGTGCTTTGCAATATCAGGTGAACACAAATAAAATAATGTATGCAAAATCTAAACTATATAAAATTAATCTTTTATTCAAATTTTTATTACAAAAATATCACAAAAAGGTTAAAAGCAACCAATCTCTCAGTCTAAATCAATCCATTGTAACAGGAAATTGACAAAAACCACTCAATGAATACCACTCAACATGTTTCGCTCAATTCGTGAGCTTCATCAGGCGTTTAGGTACATATGTGGCATACTATAAATAAGAGAGAAAGATACACAAATCAGATTACACAGAAGCAACACATACAATACATATGCTTCTAAAATGAAAAAACAGATACTTATTGCATACATAAAGGAGAGATCTAATCATACAATTTAAACAAATATCTCTGATAAAATTAAATTTACCAAAAAAATCAAAATTCAAACAATTGATTGCAATAATCACGTTTTATATGTTATATTGTGTGCCCACTTGGTGAACAAATTATCCCCATTGGGTCCATACAATAAAAAGTTAAACCATCATAAGTAAGACTCGCTTACCCAGCCCATCGAAAATTGGAGAGAAGTAACGCATAAATTGTAGATATGAAAAACCCAGTGGTTCACATTCAAGGGTAACTAGATACGTCTCACCCAAACAATGTGTGGAAATATACCACCTCTACCTCACATTACTCTGCGCCAAGGACTACTCCGAAATCCACTGTAGTAAACCAAAGCAGCTACTTAAAATGATAAACATATATGAATAAGCAATAAAGCATAAATAAAACGATGCCAAGTCTCTGATTCCTTATTGCAGCAGCGCTATGTGTCAGATGTCAAGACACATTTAAATATGACCAATGGTTAAAGAAGATTTTAGAAAAGTTCAAAAAAGGTTGTAGTCTGTGGGTATGAAGAGTTTCTTTCACCAAGAGTAATCACCGCGTGAGGGGGTAACCCCCAGTGAGATTGCACTCACCACAATTCCAGCAAACACAAGCCTTTATGTTGTTATCTTTGATAGCTTTCCGTCTCCTCTATCCAACCACCAGATGTCGCTAACACTCTCGGTTAATATTGTGTCATACCTGCTATTTAGTAGAAGAGGAACCTCTAAACGGTCAGTACTTTCCCTATACCTTTACTGGTGACTTAAATTACGTTTAAATTACGTTTAGGCGTTCCAGATCTTTGAGAGATACCTTGGTGCATAGCCATCATGACACCCGCACTCAACCAGTGATAGAATCCAGAAAGGGCAGTAGACCCTGTCACAAATGCCAGTTCTGCAGATTTATTTACTCTGCAAGAGGCATTATGCTTCCAAATGGCCGTTTTTTTAAACCAAAGTTTTCTGTTACGTGCCAATCCATTGGGATTGTATACATTATGATATGTGAGTGCCAAATGTTTTATGTTGGCAAAACCAAACGCCCCTTCTTCTGCAGAATCAGGGACCATGTATCCCTGATTCTGAAGAAGAAAATGGAAACTCCAATTAGTCGGCATATTGGCCTACACCACAATTTCGATAGTAGCAAAATGCACTTCTATGCTTTGGAACACGTCCCCCCTGGGGATCGTGGAGGCGATTATGATAAGATACTCCTACAGCGGGAGGCCTGCTGGATACACACCTTATCAGCTTTGAAACATCCAGGCCTCAATGACGCCTTTAGTTTTAAATCATTCCTATAGATTTATGTTGAATAAGTAACATCTAAAACGTGATTGCTTTTCTGTTTTCTCTCTAGTTTGTACAATTATATGATATATGATTTGATTTTTTCATCTCTTTCATTTTATTTGTGTTTTTGTTTATGTTTGCTTTCCCATTTATCATATAGTGGATTCTCTTCCCAAGCCCATGTACATATTGACTAATAATATCTATCTAAAATCTACTTTTGGTTGGATGATTGGGTAACTGTCTCCCCCGCCGGGGTTTTTTCCTTCCCTTCTTGGCCCACACGGACGCCAGGGGCACCTACGGGCATAGTGAGTAATCAATCGCCTGCCCTTAGGGGCCCTAGAGGCATTGACTCTCAATTTGATGCATGTCAGGCACTGGCGAACTGGTTTTTTGGATTATCAGATCTTATCTTAGTTCTTTTTTATTATTTCTATTTTTATATCTTTAAACAAGAAGACACTTATTTAATTAATTGAATACTTCTGGGTAAGATCAGCTTCTCAAGATATCCAAGGTTTAGGGACATCCATGCAGTCTCTTATTACCCCTAACCAAGATGGCCGCTCTGGCTTCCTGGCTGAAGCGACGCCTATCTTGGCCTTGTTTGGCTTTTGTCGGCGCATGTGCGGTGGCTTCGTTCACGCTGTATGCGCCGGGACCCCATGCGCCTGCGCAATGAATAAGGTTAGGACGTAGGGAATGTCATACCTTCGCTCGCCGTTGATCATGTGCACCTATGGGAGGGCCTCACTGTACGTCCGCATCCCGGCGGTGACGTCAGACGCCACCGGGATGGAGGGGCTTATATAGTGCGGCTTGTTAGCCCCTACCCTCTGACAGTGTCTCTGTGGCTCCAAGGGGAGGTGTATGCTTTTCTCCCCTTCCGTGTGCTTCCACTTCATTACTCAGGTAATCAAATCCATTCACCGCTTCGTCTGTTTTCACTGGTGGTGATCGATGTCTACCTACCCTGCTTTATACATATTGTTTATCTTTGTTATAGCGCACTGGGGCTGTTTGATCATGGACCTTTCGTTTTGATACGCAAGGGCTGTTTGCTGAAGTGTCACCTATTGGAGACTCTGGAGCAGCTGTTCTCTGCTTTCAATTTTGTTTACAAGGCTTTATTAGCCTTCAACAATACACTTTGATTCAATCAAAAGGTAAATTATATCCTTAACCCTTCATGACAGCTACCCCTTTGTGCCTTTATGGATATAATATATCAATAATATGTTTTCTTTCAACATTTAGCCTTTGGTTAGTGTACTCCACATATAACCCCTCTGTTGGCCATATTGCCCGGGAGGTCCTAGACTGGTGAGACGTATCTAGTTACCCTTGAATGTGAACCACTGGGTTTTTCATATCTACAATTTATGCGTTACTTCTCTCCAATTTTCGATGGGCTGGGTAAGCGAGTCTTACTTATGATGGTTTAACTTTTTATTGTATGGACCCAATGGGGATAATTTGTTCACCAAGTGGGCACACAATATAACATATAAAACGTGATTATTGCAATCGTTTGAATTTTGATTTTTTGGTAAATTTAATTTTATCAGAGATATTTGTTTAAATTGTATGATTAGATCTCTCCTTTATGTATGCAATCAGTATCTGTTTTTTCATTTTAGAAGCATATGTATTGTATGTGTTGCTTCTGTGTCATCTGATTTGTGTATCTTTCTCTCTTATTTATAGTATGCCACATATGTACCTAAACTCCTGATGAAGCTCATGAATTGAGCGAAACATGTTGAGTGTTATTCATTGAGTGGTTTTTGTCAATTTCCTGTTACAATGGATTGATTTAGACTGAGAGATTGGTTGTTTTTAACCTTTTTGTGATATTCTTGTAATAGAAAATTTGAATAAAAGATTCGTTTTATATAGTTTAGATTTTGCATACATTATTTTATTTGTGTTCACCTGATATTGCAAAGCACCTTTAAAGTCCCTGGGGTAAGTTTACCCCAATCCCTTTACCTCTGTATCTATTTACTAGGGATGTGGTGCTAAGGGATAACTGTTCCTGCCCTCTCAATATAGAAATTGGTATTCACAAGAGCTCCTGATGGTTGAGATGGGTTTTGCTGTGTGCTAGTGCCAGGTCATGGTCCTCAGGATCATCCCACCAAGGGGTGAGCAGGAGCCGGACCTGAACCAAATCACAGTCCTATCCAGATCAAAGCTCCGCAACCTGCAGCCTGGGTGCCTTATCACAGTTGAAAACCTCCTTCCCCTGCCACCACCTCAGCTTTCATCCTTACAACTGTTGGTAGGCATGTCTGGATAGAGGACAGGACTTCCCAACTCTTCAAGTTTACAAGCCAGTGATTTGTTACTAGGATGTGGGGCGGTCCTAGCAAACAGTCATCTGTTAACAGGAAAAGTTGGGCAGCCCCGCCCTCTGTCCAGAAATGCCAGGCCTTCCGCCTGCCAACAGCTATGGCTATGAATGGAAGGGCGATATGTGATGTAAGGGAGTTGGCTTTCATGTAAAGGGGACTGTGGGATGTAAAGAAGGGGGCTGTGAAAAGGACTGGGAAAACAAGAAAGGGGGAGCTGTGAGGTAAACTGGGATACTAGAAAGGTGGGGGGCTGTGAGTGGGACTAGGATACAGGAGGGCTGGGAAGGGGACTTGAATACAAGAAAGGGGGGGCTGTGAAGGGGACTGGCATACAAGAAAAGGGGCTGGGAAGGGGACTGGGATGCAAGAAAGAGGTGGCTGTGCAGGTGACTGAGGAACAAGAAAGGGGGCTGTGAAGGGGACTAGAATGCAAAAAAGAGAGGCTGTAAAGAGGACTGGAATACAAGAAAGGGGGGCTGTGAAGGGGACTGGGATACAAGGAGGAGGAGCTGTGAAGGGGACTGGGATACAAGGGCTTGGAAGGGGAAATGTAAGGGAGGGGGCTTTCCTGTAAAGTTGACTGGGGGATGTAAGGAAGAGGAGGTTGTGAAAGGGACAGGAAAACAAGAAAGGGGGGTCTGTGAAGGGGACTGGGATACAAGAAAGGTGAAGATGTGAAGGGGGCTGGGATACAAGAAAGGGGGGAAGGCTGTGAAGGGGACTCTAATACAAGAAAGGGGGGCTGTGAATGGGCCTGGGATGCAAGTATGGGGGCTGTGAAGCTCTGTGAAGAGAACTGGGATGCAAGAATTAGAGTCTGTGAAGGGGACTGGGATACAAGAAAGGGGGGGTAGTGAAGGGGACTGATTCAATGGCTATGATTGGAAGGGGGAAATGTGATTTAAGGGAGGGGGCATTCATGTAAAGGGGACAGGGGGGTGTAAAGAAGGGGGGCTGTAAAAAGTACTAGAAAATAACAAAGGGGGGCTGTGAAGGGGCTTGGATACAAGAAAGGGGAGGGGATGTGAAGGGGACTGGGATACAAGGGTGGCTGTGAAGGGGACTGGAATACAGTAAAGGGGTGCTGTGAAGGGGACACGAGATACAAGAAGGGGGGCTGTGAAGGGGACTGGCATAAAAGAATAGGGGGCTGTGAAGGACTGGAATGCAAGAAAGGGGGCGGTGAAAGGGACTGTGATACAAGAAAGTGGGGCTGTGAAGGGGACTGTGATTTCCAAGAAGAGGGTGGGGCTGTGAAGGGGACTGGGATGCAAGAAAGGGGGGCTGCAAAGGGGACTGGCATACAAAAAAGGGGTCTGTGAAGGTGACTGGTATACAAGAAAGTTGGGCTGTGAAGGAGACTGGGATGCAAGGAAAGGGGTGGGAGGCTATGAAGGGGACTGGGATGCAAGGAAGGGGGCTGTGATGTAAGGTAAGGGCTGCTATGTGAAGGGAACTGGGAAGTAAAGAGGGGGGCTGTGATGTGAAGGGGTGGCAGAAGACACAAATGTGAAGGTGAGGGGGACTGTGATGTGAGGTGGAGGCTGAGGACACTGATGTAAGGGGGCTGTAATGTAAAGGGGGACTGAGGACACTGAAGTAAAGGAGAAGGTGTGATGTAAAGGGAGGCTATATTGTAAAGGCGGCTGTGATGCAAGGTGGGCTGTAATGTAAAGCGGAGGCTGTAATGTAAAGGTGACATTGTAATGTAAAAGGGGTGCTGTAATTTAAAAATGTGCTGTGATGTAAAGAGGGTGCTGTGTTGTAAAGGAGGGCACTGTAATGCACAGTGGGGCTGTGATGTGAAGGGGTTGCTGTATTATAAAGGAAGAGGTGCTGGGATGTAAAGAGGGGCACTGTGATGTAAAGAGGGGGGTTCTGCACTGTAAAAGGGGGAACTGCGCTGTAAAGGGGAGACTGTGATAGAAAAGGGGGCACTGATGATACTGACTTAATGGGAAACTGCAATGCATGGGTTGAAAGGGGCTGTGATATGTAAGATCTGGGTCATAGCACAAATTTTACTGACCGGACCGCTGTGAATTTTAATTCCATATAGAGAATGTAGCAGGTAGGGGAACAAGCAGAAGTGTAATGGGTAAACTAGCCAAAAGTTGGGATCAAGCTTAACCACTTAAGGACCGGGCCTATTTTTCAGACTGTTTACAAGTTAAAATCATTTTTTTTTGCTAGAAAATTTTTTAGAAAAAAAATATACAATGTTTGGGGGTTCCAACACCCTAGAGAATAAAATGGCGGTCGTTGCAATACTTTCTGTCACACCGTATTTGTGCAGCAGTCTTACACGCGCACTTTTTTAAAAAAATACAATTTTTTTAATTAAAAAATAATTCAACAGTAAAGTTAGCCCAGTTTTTTTTTATTATGTGAAAGATAATGTTACGCCGAGTAAATTGATACCCAACATGTTACGCTTCAAAATTGTGCCTGCTCGTGGAATGGCGACAAACTTTTAAAAATCTCCATAGGCAACGTTTAAACATTTCTACAGGTTACCAGTTTTGAGTTACAGAGTGCTAGAATTATTGCTCTCGCTCTAACGATTGTGGCAATACCTCACATGTGTGTTTTGAACACCGTTTTCATATACGGGCGCTACTCGGGTATGCGTTCGCTTCTGCGTGCGAGCTTGGCGGGACGGAACGCTTTAAAAAAAATGTTTTTCTTATTCATTTTACTTTTTATTTTTTATTTTGACACTGTCCATTAAAAAAAAAAAATTGGTGACTTTTATTCCTATTACAAGGAATGTAAACATCCCCTCACACCGCAGCCAACCAAACAGGAGGGGAGGACCCGATCGCCTCTGCCACTTACCGGAGCCGCAGGTGGGAGGGGCCTTCTCCCACCCCTGATAAAAGTGATCTCGTGGCGAATTCGCCACTGAGACCACTTTTATCTGAAAGCGGACCACCCTCTGAAAAAGAGGATACCTGGGTTATGGCAGTTATCTGCTGCCATAACAACGGTAATCCCCTTCAAACAGCCGACGTATAATGATGGCGGGTAGTCCGTAAGTGGTTAAAGGGCAACTCCACTTCCGTGGGGAAAAAAATTGCAAATAAAGAAAAAATAATATAGCGTGTACAATTGCGCTACAAGTCATATTGTAATAGAATGTTATTAAAAATTACCTTTCCTTTTTAATCTGCAGCCACTGTAATTTTCTATAAATGCAAAGCAATATGACTACCTGGAGTTGTTCTGTGCACAGAATGTGTACTGACCACTCCCCAGAAACATTTCCTGCTTGTGTGACTGGCTCACCAATTTTCCCAGAAGTCTGTCTAAGATACAGAGTCAGATTTCAGGCATCCCCTGCAACAAAAATGTCATTTTTGGTGAAATATTGTCAAGAACTGTGTCATTGCTTGGATCACATGCTGGTGGCACTGTTGTTTTTAGCACCAAGGGTGTAGTTCTGGTGGCCACCAGCGGGTGTCTCCCAGCAGAGGTACATACAGGTAATCAGGCTGCACCTGATATGGACTTCTGGAAGTATATAAGCCCGCCCTTCACTGAGGCTCAGGGCTTCAGTATTTTCCCTGCAAGCCTTGTCCCTGTCTGAGCCTGACCTGTTCCTGTCATTTATCATGTACCCTGATCCAGAGACCTGTCCCCTAGAACCTGCTACCAGCTCCCTTTACTTACCTCTCGCTCCCAGTACCTGGCTTCCTTTTCCTTTTATCTCTTGGCCCTGTCTTGTTCTGCCTATGTGTGTTCCCTTCACTTGTATATAGTTAGTTAGTTAGGTGTTATATAGGGTGTGCTGTGTTCATGTACTTTTCACTCACTTGTTTATGGTTTTCCTGGTGTTGGTTTTCAAGTGTGTCATTATCTTTAATAAATATACATGTTCACTCACTCACTCATCTGGTCTGGTGCACCCAACTGATCTGATCACCCCTGCATGAGGTATCCCTGACATAATACTAAAGCCATACAATCAGATCGGCTACACCTGAGAATTAGGTCTGAGCATTTGATCAATTGCTGCAAGAGGCATTTGAGGACATTTTGTATTTCTCATTACTCGCGACAGAAGTCAGGGTTTATTGTTGCCAAACTTTGAAAGAGCAGACTAGGGAGCAATTGTTGGAATGCATCCGTCTGGCTCACGCTTTTGTTGATCAAGGCATATTTTTGTTTGAAGAGATTCAGCCACTCATTCAAATCTGTGCAGAGTTGGCTCTGTCTAGTGCCCATAGTGGTGGTGATGATTATTCTCCTCCTTTTAGTGTGGCCCAGATGGAATCCTTGGTTTGGTTATTGTAGGATGACTCAGCCTTTTTCTTTGAACATTATTTAGCATGTCCCCAACTGGTGTTAGTAGCATGTATTAACTCATTGCAATCTCTGGTCAGACAGGCAGTGTGTCAATTAGATTTTGTGCAACCATTATTACAGGCATTGTCAAATTTGTTGCATTCAGCCTCTGTCAGCTTCCAACTACCCATTCCTGTGGCTAGACACCTGCCTGCTCAAATGTCTTTCACTCCTTCTCCCACAGCAACCACAGTTGCTGCCCAATATACCCTGCTACCAACTAAGTACCAGTACCCTATTTCCACTTGCTGCATCTACCCTGCCTTTAACCCTTCTACTTCTCTGCTGCCTGCAACAATTCCACAAAAATCCCCCTCAGCAATTGTTCCCTCTGTTTTACCATCCTCCTGCGCTTCGCTTCTATTAGCTGCACCCACTACCTACAACCATGTATCCACAAACAGAGCTTCAGTGATTAAACCTAAAAGGAAATTGAAATTCTTCCCAACCCACACAATCCTGCCACTATCCAACCCGGCCTACACACCTGTCACGTTGGTTCAGCCTATGAAAGTTGGACCTTCCGCTACTGACCTGCCTGTCACTATCCTACCTGACAGTACTGGTTCTCTGGCCACAATCCAGTTTGGCCCCATGGACTCTTTACAATCAAATTGATTTTGATGCCCTGTCTGGTGGTCTCGTTCCTGATGCCCTGCCTGATGGTTCCATTCCCACTGCCCAGCTTAATGTGCCTCTGCCCAGCTTGATGTGCCGCTGCCCAGCTTGATGTGCCTCTGCCCGCTGCCTAGCTTGATGTGCCTCTGCCCGCTGCCCAGCTTGATGTGCCTCTGCCCGCTGCCCAGCTTGATGTGCCTCTGCCCGCTGCCCAGCTTGATGTGCCTCTGCCCGCTGCCTAGCTTGATGTGCCTCTGCCCACTGCCCAGCTTGATGTGCCTCTGCCCACTGCCCAGCTTGATGTGCCTCCGCCTGGTGCCTGTTGTCCAGCCTGATGACCCGGTGCCCACTACCCAGTCTGATGACCCGTGCCTGCTGCACACCTGATGACCCGGTGCCCACTACCCAGCCTGATGACCCGGTGCCTGCTGCACAGCCTGATGACCCGTGCCTGCTGCACAGCCTGATGACCCGGTGCTTGCTGCCTACCATGATGACACAGTGCCCGCTGCCCAGCCTGATGACCCGGTGCTTACTGCCCAGCCTAATGACCTGATGCTTGCTGCCCAGCCTGACGACCTGGTGCCTGCTGCCCAGCCTGATGACTTAGTGGTCCAGTGCCCATTACCCTGCCTGCTGATTGGATGCACTATACCCAGTCTGCTGGTCTGGTGCCCGCTACCCAGCTGGCTGATATGGTGTCAGCAAAATCAGTTCCTATCATGTACCCTGATCCAGAGACCTGTCCCCTGGAACCTGCTTCCAGCTCCCTTTACTTACCTCTCACTCCCAGTACCTGCCTTCCTGTTTCCCTTATCTCTTGTCCCGGTCTTGTTTTGCCTATGTGTGTTCCTTCACTTGTATATAGTTAGTTAGATACTTAGTTAGGTGTTATATAAGGTTTGCTGTGTTCATGTACTTTTCACTTACTTGTTTATGGTTTACTGGTGTTGGTTTTCAAGTGTGTCATTATCTTTAATAAATATATATTTTCACTCACTCATCTGGTCCTGATTCCTTTAAGTACAGCCAACTGATCTGATCACCCCTGCTGGATGCCTGCATGAGGTATCCCTGACAGATATTTCCAATAGGAACACATCTAAAGGGATGCAGGCCCAGCAGTTTTCCTCATTAGTGCCATGCAGCTGCCACAGCTGACTGATAATTATGAAACCACTCCCATTAGATCCACTGAGCCCAGAGGCACAGACAAACACACATGGATTTCTTCAGAATAACAAAAGGTAGGAATCTGCAACAAACATTGTTGTAATCCTTGCAATGTACATAGACCATCCAGGGTGGAATGTTTTTTTCTCAATGAAAGTGAAGTTACACTTTAAGTATAGTTGAGGAACAAGCCAAACGTCGGTAACATATGGTTGCAGGTTGAAATCAATGCGAATCGTAATCAAGGAACAAGCCAACAAATGGCAATGAAGATGCAGATGGCAGCAGGAGCATAAAGAACAACTTATTGGCTGAAAAAGAGCACAATAATTTGGCAAAAAGGAAGTGCAAAGGCATGACTTAAATAGGAAGATCATGGGAGAAACAAGGAGTTCAAGGTTCACCAGAAACAAGATACAAAAAAAATTTACCCAAGGCTTCAGGCAGGGAGCTGTCCAGTTATCTCAGGTGGTTCAGCAAGAAGAGCTACTGCCAGGCACAGCAGAAGTCCTGCTGTGCCTGGGAGTAAAAAATGTCCATTTTACTCAAAGGCATTTTTCTTTGTTTTCAATAATTTTTTTGAGTATTTCTCAAAAGGAAAAAGCAAAATTGGTACAATTAGTTATAAACATAAAAAGAAGGAAACAAACCCTTAAGAACCAAACACACTCCCCCAATCTCAGCGCTATGTAAAATCAGGTCTTACAATATTAAAGACAATGCTAGTTGATATACACTAGAATGTAAAGTGATATATGCAATAAACATCATTACATATATGGATAAATTGAAAAGGAGGTTTCCCTCAGCAGCCACTAAAATCAATGAAATGGTAGAAAAAATGTCAAAATTAAAACCTCAAAAGAGATAAAAATAGAAACATCAAATGGGCGCTTCTATCAGGCAGCAATTGTAGATCTGATAGATTAGTTTGCAATAACTGAAAATTACAAAACTGAAATAAATTAAGAGTCTCTAATAGATGGTATAACTGGTAGCATATTTATGAGTGCACCGTTCACCGAACACTTCACCACCGCTTGTTCCACACACCCGCAAGGGGTTTGAACTCACCAGAACTCAGAGGTTAACAGGCACAGACCAGAATCCCATGGATTGTAAATCTGGATGTCCTAATGGGGAAGTTCAGCCTCATCTCCGGAATCAGTTAGGGGATCATCTTTCCGTAGTCAGACTGCCCAAAACAAGCTGTGATGCTGGGGAGAGGGTGGGAGCAGGGTGCCACTGATGCTTTCCTGCCTGATGCCCAGCTTGCCGCTGATGCTTTCTGGCCTGATGCCCAGCTTGCCACTGATGCTTTCTGGCCTAATGCCCAGCTTGTCATTGATTCTTCCCCGCTTGATCCCCAGCCTGACTTTGATGCCCCTGTGTTGTCTGCCTCTCAGAGGCGGCTCTAGGCTTTGCGAGGCCTTAGGCAAATCTTAGACATGAGGCCCCACTCACGCCCATAATGGGAAGAATAATTCAAACATTTTCCTGCCCCCACCCCTAGCAATTTCGCTTCCCATCCCAACATCCCAAAAAACAAATGCACACAGACTTATCTAAAAAAAACTTTAATAATGTAAACATAAAGATCTAGTTCACACTCACTGATTGCTCCAGGCTCACTGATTGGTTTCTAGAGGTCACTGCATATCATTACTGCTTACTGATTGGTTGCTAGAAGCTACTGCACATTATTACAGCTCACTGATGGATTGCTAGAGGTTACTGCACCTTTACTAGCGCTCACTGATGGGTTGCTAGAGGTTACTGCACATCATTGCAGCTTACTCATTGGTTGCTAGAGGTTACTGCACATTATTACTGCTCACTGATTGGTTGCTATGGGTTACTGCTTATCATTATCACTCACTGTTTGCTCACTGGGTGGCAGGGCAGTATTATGGTGTGTGATGCAACTGTTGGAGTACAGTTGGTTGGATGACAGGATGCAGTTTGGGGTAATGGTGGCAGTATTGGGGAGAGGCTGAGATCATATCTCCCCTATAATGATAGGGGGTAGGGTGATAGGATGCCAGAGGTGGGGTACAGGAGGGATGAGGATGATAATGACAGGAGGTAGGGTGGTAGTATGCCAGAGGTGGGGTACAGGGATGATGGGGATGTTGATGACAATAGGCGCGGTGATGTCAGCAGTGGGGCACAGGGGGGATGATGATGAGGTGGGGTGGTAGGCAGCTGATAGTGGGGTACGTGGGGATAAAGATAAGGATGATAACAGGGGTAGGGTGGTGGATGCTAGAGGTGGGTTACATGGGGATGATGATGACAGGAGGCAGGGTGGGAGGATGTCAGGGTTGGGGTACGGGGGGATGATGACGGCAGGGGGTGGGGTGGTAGGAAGCTGGCAGTGGCGTACCAGGAAGGATTAAGATGAGAATGATGACAGGGGGTGGGGTGGTAGGATGCCAGAGGTGGGATACAGAGGAGTGATGGGGATGTTGACGAGTGGGATGTCAGCAGTGGGGTACAGGGTACAGGGGGGGGTGATGATGAGGTGGGGTGGTAGGCAGCTGACAGTGGGGTACGGGGGGATGATAACGTGAGGTGGTAGGCAGCTGACAGCGGGGTACAGGGGGATGATGATGACATGGTGTGGTAGGCAGCTGACAGTGGGTACAGGGGGATGATGACGTGAGGTGGTAGGCAGCTGACAGTGGGGTACAGGGGGGGATGATGATGACGTGGGGTGGTAGGCAGCTGACAGTGGGGTACAGGGGGGATGATGATGACGTGGGGTGGTAGGCAGCTGACAGTGGGGTACAACAGGGGTAGGGTGGTGGATGCTAGAGGTGGGGTACATGGCGATGATAATGACAGGGGATGATGATGATAGGGGGTGAGGTGGTAGTCAGCTGGCAGTGGGGTACAGCAGAGATGATGGTAGGGTGGTGGGATGCCAGGAACAGGGGGATTAGGATGAGGATGGAGATGATGACAGGGGTAAGCTGGTAGGAAGCTGACAGTGAGAAGTATTACAAGGGGTAGGATGCCAGGAACAGGGGGATGAGGAGGATAATGATGATAGCATGGGGTCAGTAGGTGGCATCATATGCCGGATTGCATGCATATCATCACTCAGGGCAGTGTGTGTGAGGTCAGAGGGGCAGAAGGCAGAGGTAATTTTCGGGGCGCCCTCAGTCAGGATGTGACGTCACGGGTCAGGATGTGTCAGTGTCGGGCACGGGCAGGACTGTACCTTTGAGATTGTTAGTTGCAGACTGGCTCCTGGATGATCGCCGGGCGTCAGCTCTGACGGGTCCTCCTCCATTTCAGATCGTCCACCCTGCAGAGGAGATCGGGGAGCCGGGGGAGCTGCTCAGCCACTGCAGGCATTATCCAAGCTCTGCACATAGCCGGAGTCAGAGATCCGTGGTGCACGGTAGGAGGGGGGAGAGGAGTAGATGGTTCCACCCACTGACCCTCCGACCTCTGGCAGTGGTGAGTGACAGTCTGCCCCTGGGTGGGGAAAACGAGTTGCGGCCCCGGACACAAGACGGGGCCACCGACCGGGGGACATTCCCAGCAAATCCCACACACGCATATTAGGCGGCCGCGAGGCCCCTGGGAGTGCGAGGCCTTAGGCGGCTGCCTTATTTGCCTAATTAGAGAGCCGCCTCTGCTGCCTCTAATGGGTTCATGCCCGCTGTCTGTGCTGCTGGGGAGAGGGATCCTGCTCCCGCCCTCTCCCCAGCAGCACAGCTTGTTTTGGGCAGTCTGACTACGGAAAGATGATCTCCTTAATGATTCCGGAGATGAGGCTGAACTTCCCCATTAGGATATCCAGTTTACAATCCATGGGATGCTGGTCTGTGCCTGTTAACCTCTGGGTTCTGCTGAGTTCAAACCCCTTGCGGGTGTGTTGAACACGTGGTGGTGAAGTGTTTGGTGAATGGTGCACTCATCAATATGCTACCAGTTATACCATCTATATTCATTAGAGACTCTTAATTTATTTCAGTTTTGTAATTTTCAGTTATTGCAAACTAATCTATCAGATCTACAATTGCTGCCTGATAGAAGCGCCGCTTTGATGTTTCTATTGTTATCTCTTTTGAGGTTTTAATTTTGACATTTTTAGTACAATCAGTTGTACAGGGTAACATACAATCCAAAACAAAGAGTCGTATTCAAGTACATTGATATAGCATGCAACACATCCACCTTAGGTCCGTGGTTATAGATCACCTGTAGGTGAACCGTCCTCCCCCCGACACCCCGCATGGGATCAAACTGTGTTGTGGGGTGAAGGGAAACCCAGGCCACTGCTTATAAAGGCATTTTTCTAAACCCAATTATCCTTTTAATCTAATCCAGATAGACTACATTCAAATACCAAAAGATATGTACTTATGAATAAGCACTAATCTATGTTATGTTTTCAGGATGGCCAGAAACCTGTCCAGTAGCCAAAGCCAATGCAAAAAAAAAAAACTACTGCAGAAAAAGATTTAAGGAGAAATTGTTTGTAGGTATAGGATACTGGAAGTGATATAAAGTGAGATACCCATTTTACAGGGAAGGTAATGAAAGAGATATTGGAAGTTCCCAATATACAGCTGTTTGGGGATAGACATGGACTGTCTCTTTATCAGATTTTATTTAGGGGGGCCTCCTGTCACGGAACGTCCCTCACTCCGCTTGAGTGCTTCCGTCTGTATACCGCTTCCTAAGTTCTGGAACACAAGTCCAATGGATCTGGCTATAGGAACCCCCAAGAACTAGACAACACCAGTCTTGGAGTACATCAGGACCAACTTTTATTTAGAATCAAAATTACAAGACTTTATATGCTGTTGGAACCTCCTCTAACACTACAACTGTAACCTAATTAACATGAGCTAATTATCTAATCCTTTATACAGCCTAGGTGACAGACATGACCTTTCGCCCAGACTTGTGGGCACCGAGCTTCACACAGTAATATAAACACAATAGCTGGAGCTAATTACAATTAACAATACAAACAAAACCTAATTAACCTTATTAACATGAGCTCCAATAGGAGTCGTCCCGTCTCCTACATTGTATAGAGGACAATGTGATCAGCTCATTCAATTAACAGGTTGCGTTCAGAATCAACCAAACCAATAATAGTCTCTACATACATCCTGGGAGATATTGTGGACAAATATTACTGTCCCATTTTAAGTAATCCAAGATATATTTTCAGGATGGCACAGGGTGACTTAGACATAAGATGTATTCTGAGTTCCACGGGCCCTCCCGTCACATCTCTCCCCTTTCGGCAGGAGACTAACACAGGAGGAGACCCCAGACGGGTTGACTCCGAAGTTAGTAAGTAGTTCCAGTCCTCTAATGCCTGTACCCACACAGTACCCCAAACAAATTGTTCCAAACAGAGTATTACTCACCCAGCCAACCTCTGCCTCTCTGAGAACATATCTGCCGCTGGGGAGAGGCCTGGACTGGCTCTTCTCCCTGGAATCCTTTCTGCCGCTGGAGAGAAGACAGGGTGTCTGGGCTCACTCTGTCATGCTGTTGGGGATCGGGACCCACTGCCCAGCATCCCTGGGGTATACAGGTGGAGACTGAAGTCCCATCCACCTTCACAGGAAATCCATCCTCTGTTAGTTGAGGGCAGAGTCCAGCAGTCCTCGGCCCTGTTGCCAGCCCTTCTGCTGGAAACCCCACACCATCTGTTCCGGCTAACTGTTGGAGAGGGAGGCCGACTGCCCCGCCTCCCTGGAACTCTGTAGTTGTTGCCGGTGCTGGGCAGAGGTTGGTAACACTCTGCCCTGTTGCCAGCACTTCTGCTGGGGACTCCGCATCCTCCGCTCCGGCTAACCGTTGGGGCAGGAGGCTGGCTTCCTCCACTCCCAAACTGTGTAGCTGCCATTGGGGAGGTGAGCCGGCTGCTTCCTTTTCCATTCCCTCATCTGGCTGCTGGGACGACATGTCGATGGTACTGTCTCCCAGGTACACAGATCTTTGCTGGGAAGGAAAGCCCGCTTCCTCCACGCTGGCCAACTGTTGGGGAGGAACAACACACACCTCCTCTCCCTTCTCCCCCTGTATCTGCTGCTGGGAAGTGATTGCCATCTTCTCAGCCTGAGCCTCCACAATTGCTGCAGGTGTGGGGCAGAGGTCTTGGACCCTCTGTCCGGTTGCCAGCACTTCTGCTGGGGGTTTGCCAGGTGGTTCCTCCTCTACAGAAACGTCTATTAAATCCCCAGTCTCTGGAATTGGTAAAAGTGTGGGACAGAGGTCTTGGACCCTCTGTTCAGTTACCAGATCTACAGCTGGAGAAGTTTGTTTTAACTCGATAGATGCTGCTGGCAGAAAATCACATGTCCCTGTCAGTGTTGTGGGAGAAAGGCCGACTACCTCTTCTCTCAGGAAGGCCGAAGCCACTGTTGGTGCTGGGCAGAACACAGTGAACTTTGGCCCTGATAGCAGCTCTTCTGCTGGAGGCTCATCAGGTTGTTCTTCCTCAGCAGAAAAGTCTATCAAATCCCATGTCTCTGCAACTGATGTCTGGGGATGGAGGTTCACCATCTCCTGTCCATGGAACCCAGAAGATGCTATCATTTCTGGGCAGAGGTTAGCAGAGCTCTGCCCTGTTGTCAGCACTTCAGGTTTGGGGACGGCAATCTCCGGATTTTCCACTGCCGATTCTCTGGCATGCTGCTGAACTTGTTCTAGCAGTTTCCTGTATGCCCTTTCCAGATGCTGTTCCTTCCTTAGCAAATGGTCCAGATCAGGTTTGAGCTCTGAGACCCCTGCAAGACCGAGCATAGACTCTCTATAGTCTCAGGTCCTCAAGGTCAGGTTCCCCTTCATCGCCAAACATAAAAAGATCTGTAAGGTTCTCCCACAGCAATCCAGGGCCGACAAAGTCATATCCCTCCGGAGAGCATTCTGTCGTCTCCCCTAAATATCCCTCCTCTGCGTGCCATTGCAGAGCCCGATAACGATTGTCCAGCTCTATCTCCTGCTGGACCAACCTGTCCAACTCAGTCACCCATTGCTCCTGGGGCTGCTCTCCCAGGAATGCCATCCGCAATGCCCGTTGGTCACTGGCCCGTTGCTCTTGGGTTGGAAAGCACTTGCCCTGTTTTATACCAGCGAGACGGAGGGCTGCAATCCAGAGCTCCACCCGAATTTGCTGCCTGAGCTCCAGGTATTCATCCTCAGACACAGTCCTGGTGTATGTTGAAAGGATGATCCGCAGCAGCCCCGGGAATTCTGATGCCAGGTCCATATCTCCACTGGGGTGACTGAAGTCTGCTATGCTGATCTTGGATCCAGTTGGAGGTTTGGATGTCCCAGACTTCAGGAAGCTTTCCCGCTGCTTGCCACCAATGTCACGGAACGTCCCTCACTCCGCTTGAGTGCTTCCGTCTGTATACCGCTTCCTAAGTTCTGGAACACAAGTCCAATGGATCTGGCTATAGGAACCCCCAAGAGCTAGACAACACCAGTCTTGGAGTACATCAGGACTAACTTTTATTTAGAATCAAAATTACAAGACTTTATATGCTGTTGGAGCCTCCTCTAACAATACAACTGTAACCTAATTAACATGAGCTAATTATCTAATCCTTTATACAGCCTAGGTGACTGAGACATGACCTTTCGCCCAGACTTGTGGGCACCGAGCTTCACACAGTAATATAAACACAATAGCTGGAGCTAATTACAATTAACAATACAAACAAAACCTAATTAACCTTATTAACATGAGCTCCAATAGGAGTCGTCCCGTCTCCTACATTGTATAGAGGACAATGTGATCAGCTCATTCAATTAACAGGTTGCGTTCAGAATCAACCAAACCAATAATAGTCTCTACATACATCCTGGGAGATATTGTGGACAAATATTACTGTCCCATTTTAAGTAATCCAAGATATATTTTCTCACTCACCCTGTGCCAGGATGGCACAGGGTGACTTAGACATAAGATGTATTCTGAGTTCCACGGGCCCTCCCGTCACACCTCCCAAGGCTGTCCCCAAACAGTTGCAAGCTTTACATTCAGATTGGATAGGATATACAGTGTCTCACAAAAGTGAGTACATTCCTCACATGTTTGTAAATATTTTAATATATCTTTTCATGTGACAACACTGAAGAAATGACACTTTGCTACAATGTAAAGTAGTGAGTGTACAGCTTATATAACAGTGTAAATTTGCTGTCCCCTCAAAATAACTCAACACACAGCCATTAATGTCTAAACCGCTGGCAACAAAAGTGAGTACACCCCTTAATTGAAAATGTCCAAATTGGGCCCAATTAGCCATTTTCCCTCCCCGGTGTCATGTGACTATTTAGTGTTACAAGGTCTCGGGTGTGAATGGGGAGCAGGTGTGTTAAATTTGGCGTTATCGCTCTCACTCTCTCATACTGGTCACTGGAAGTTCCACATGGCATCTCATGGCAAAGAAATCTCTGAGGATCTGAAAAAAAAGAATTGTTACTCTACATAAAGATGGCCTAGGCTATAAGAAGATTGCCAAGACCCTGAGACTGAGCTGCAGCACAGTGGTTAAGACCATACAGTGGTTTACCAGGACAGGTTCCACTCAGAACAGGCCTCGCTGTGGATGTACTTCGCGTCATATCCAGAGTTTGTCTTTGGGAAATAGACAAGTGCTGTCAGCATTGCTGCAGAGGTTGAATGGGTGGGGGGGGTCAGCCTGTCAGTGACTGGAAGACTGCAGGGGCTGCAGGGCAATATTCCAACATAACGACCCAAAACACACCTCCAAGTTGACCACTGCTTTGCAAAAGAAGCTGAGGGTAAAGGTGATGGACTGGCCAAGCATGTCTCCAGACCTAAACCCTATTGAACATCTGTGGGGCACCCTCAAATGAAAGGTGGAGGAGCGTAAGGTCTCTAACATCCACCAACTCCGTGATGTCATCATGGAGGAGTGGAAGAAGACTCCAGTGGTAACCTGTGATGCTCTGGTGAACTTCATGCCCAAAAGGGTTAAGGTAGTGCTGGAAAATAATGGTGGCCACACAAAATATTGACACTCTGGGCCCAATTAAGACACTTTCACTTAGGGGTGTACTCATTTTTGCTTGCTAGCAGTTTGGACATTAATGGCTGTGTGTTGAGTTATTTTGAGGGGACAGCAAATTTACACTGTTATACAAGCTGTACACTCGCTACTTTACATTGTAGCAAATTGTCAAATTGTCACTTTTGTGAGATACTGTATTCAAAATCTACAAAAAGTTTCAAGTAAAATACATGAATGTATGTATAATTGTATATGTATCAGATCCACAATCTGTTTCAGGTAACTAAAGGATCTTACCTGGAAATTGGGTTTTGACTAAACGTCAAGAAAAGAAATGAGCCCAAATATGTAAAGCTAGAACGAAAAAGATGTTTAGATACACACCAGTTATTGCAAGAAGCTGCTGAAGGAGTAACAAATTAAAAGTGATCTTTTTCTGTCTCATTTGGGTTTGTTTTTGTATATTATGTACGCACTTAGAAACAATGCTTTACTCAAGTATCAAGTTGCTATGAAAACAGAATACCAGAACTGCTATATCTGTTCTACATTACATACAGAGACATTACCTATACAAGGTCTGGCAAGTCTATTAACTTTAAGATTTAAATAAAACTAAACTTCTGGTCACTTTTAAAGATGTGACAAGACTAATGTTCAGAATAATATGACAATTACTTTAAATGCAGCAGACTTTATTCGGGACCCCATAATTTGTATAAAATTAAAAATAAAAGATATAAATAATTAAATAATAAATTTAAATAAATAAATAAGATATAAATAATTAAATTTTAAATAATTACAAAAGATAATATTAATAGAATCAGCAAAGTAGATTGTTCACAAACATAGCTCATTATATTATGCCCTATAATTAAGTTTTAAACCATGCAATCACTAACATGTTGCATAAAGATAAGGTCCATGGATACTTAGATGAAGCCTGGAATTCTTTTTATTTAGGCAGCAGATGCCATATTATCCTATGCTGAATGGAGCCTTTACAACAGGACAGTGTATCCATCATGCATGCTTAAGAAATGCCTACAACTGAAAAGTATAATAAGCTACCTGATTAGGTAGCTTATTATACTTTTAGCCCTCTCTCTTTTTGTACCTGTATTTCATTCCTTTGTGAACATCATCTGGTTGTATGCAATATTGTCCGGTGGCTGTGTATTATAACGATCAGTAGTGCATCCATTCTCCTCTTTCTTTTTACCCTCAGTTTACCATATTAATTGTGATATTATGGGGATGTTAGATGACTGTCTGATTGACGATCCTCATATCCTGTCTATGCTGTTTAAAATAAATGTACGGGAGGAGTTTTTTGCCATTGATCATATGCAAGCTAGTTGTATGTTGAGGTATTTAACCCTCACTTATAGCTACATCAATGCATACCACCGGACAATGCATATTTTGAACCAGTTTTGTATCTACTAGGTACATATATGTTTATATATGATGCCTTTGCATCTCAACATATATGTCTTGAATTTTTAGATTATTATTGATCCAACTATCAAGGCCCTGTATATGGCCCGACGTCCACAAGACCATATTGGTGATTCCAACATCGCCTTATAGTCACTGGATGTGACATTTTTCTGCTCTCTCTGATGTTACCGTTACCTTTTCAGTTAATGCCAGGATGTTTTGGTGAGCACTTTAATAAAATAAAATATTGTTAACATTGCTAATACAATTTTTAAATCTTGTTTATTTTTGATACTAATGCTATATCTTTTTACAACTTGGACAATGATATAGAAGCATGGTGAACAGCCCCGAAGAAGCAGCTAACTAGTCTACGAAACACGTCGGCTATCCATACACACAAGCATCTGTTCAAGCTCTTGGAACCGAGTATCAACTTTGGTCACAAACATATATGACTGAATGTTATTATTGTATCTATTTTAATCATGTACACCTTGTAATAAATTATATATTTTTTTCGATGTACCTCTGTGGTTGTGTTTACCCTAGTGACAGAAATATGCATCTGTGAAAATTCCATCATTCTTTGAGGGATAGATTTCTTCTTTCTCTCATTTTCCTCTTGGTTTTAATTTGTTTTTCATACTTTTTAATTATCTTTTCTCTAGAATCTGTATTTATGGCACCACCAAATTCACTATGGGAGAAATGATAGAAACTAAAAGATAATCTCCACCTGCCCTGAGAGCCAGCCCATCATGCTGCATAAAATGGGAAAAGAATAGTTCTAGAAAAGAGGGAATCCTTTCCTGCCCAAATGCAACTGGAGTTGCCAACAATCAATTGAATGTAATGTGGAATTCTGGGTTTCTTGTTTCTTTTCTTTTCTTTTTTTAAGGATATTCAAATGAACAAAAATATTGTTCAAATATAATGTCTGATGAATGCCAGTATAGGTTTGAGTTAGTGCTGCATTTTTACAGAGACAGATTTCTGTTATGCCTTAACCCTTAACACTCTGCTAGAACAGCCCTTATAAGGTAATTAATCTGTATAATTGTGATCAGTATACTTCAGGGAATCGTTTGCAACCATGCATTTACTTATCACGGCATTAAAATATGATGCATCATAATAAAATTCAGCACAGTGCTTTTGACTGATATTGCTGTCAAGCCTTTCTGTTCTCTGCAATACTACACAATCACTGAAAACCCCATCCTGAAATATCCACTGCGTTCTACAGAAAAATTTTCATAAAAACTGGTACACATCTGTTGTACATCAGTCCAGATATTCCAGTTAAAAAAATGATAAAATAGTCTCATAGGAGAGCAGTATGAAAACTCCTACAAGCTTTAAGCAGACACTGATAAAAGTCACAAGACTGCTATATACTGGTAAAAAAGGTATTTAGCAGTTTATATTTACTAAAACTATTGCATTTCCATGTTCTGTGAACTGTGGGAGACCAGATAAACTGTAGCGATGATGGACTATAATCGTAATACAGTATGTTTCCTCGTCATTCTCTACCTGTAGTTTTGTCTCTTTTATGCTGGGCACCAGTGACTGTCATCATATTGGTGAGCCCAACCCGATGGATTGTGGGATTAGTAGTCTTTCTGACCATCGATTCCATTTCCATAACCTTACACCAGGACTACACATCCCAGGGATCCTTGCTACCAGTCAAGACTTCTGGGAAAGCCTATAAAGGAGACCGGAGATCCGGCCCATGCTCTCTTCTTCCTGGGCCTTGTGAAATGCACACCTCTCCGTGACGAGGAGAGAGAGGTTGCAGCCTACCACGCGGTGTTCAAGTGATTCCAACCTGGCCTCGGAAGGCCCAACTCTGCTTGCTGTTCGTCAGACATCTATGCGGCACCAACTCAGTAGCTCAACATCACGTTGGCAGTTCCATTGACGGATATCTATTCCCGGGTCGCTGTCTACAAGGCATCTAATTCGGTTGTCACGTACCAGGCTGGAGGCTGAGGTGACGAGAGGGCCCCCCTTGCAGCTGAGTGCGGAGTACCCCTGGAGTTGGAGACAGAGGGTGCTATGCCCAGAGATGCACGGGTTGCCTGCCGGTGAAGCTGTCTGATGGTTCCAGGAGTGGACACCCAGAAGCAGATAAGGTGGTCACAGCCAATGATTCCCTGGAGGTACTGACGGATCTTAACAGAGGGAAAAGCAGAGATGTTGTCAGAAGCCAGGCTGGGGGTCAAACACAGGAAGGCAGTCAGAAGCAGAGGCTAGAGGTGTAGTTGTGATCAAGCCAGGGTCAAACACAGGAAGACAATCTGGAACAGACAAGAGCAGGTCCGTGAAATAAGCCGGGTTCAGATCCAGAAGAGAAGCCAGAGCAGGTCAGAGTAAGCTGGGTCGGTAACAGGTAATCAAACAGGAGCAAGAAACACAGGAACACAGGATACAGAGCTGACGATAATCCAGTGATTTATGAGAGCAATTGAAGTCCTTATATAAGCCAGCAAAACACTGGTTATTAGCACATTTTGCATACGCACGTGAGCTGTCGCTCACGTGCGTTCGCCGTTATGTGCCGATTGCTAATGCAAATGCGTGGATTCAAGCTGCCATAAAGGATATTGGCATATCTGCCAGTTCTTCTCCGGTTTCTTCCCTGACATCGGTTCAGTTGTTGGTGAGAGGGCAATTGCCCAGTTTCTGCAATCTTTCCCTGGTCACTGTATTTGAACACTGTGTACAGACACCCTTACCTTGGGAACACTTTACTAAAATTCTGTTTGAACACTGTGCATAGGCACCTTTACCTACAACCATTTCAAGGAATACCATTAGCCTGTTTAAGCCAGTCAGTCTGTTAATACATCACTGTGCCTTATTGGATATAATCTAATGAGCTCCAACTGCCGGTGAAGACTATTAGGCCTGCACCTCAGACATTGCTGTTGCTACTATTTAAAGGGCCCTATACTATCCTTATTCTGTCAGATCTCTCATTAGGATTCAAAGGTTGAATAGGCCAGCTTGGGGTTCCCCTTTAGAGTGAAACCAACTGCATTAAACGTTTAACCCTTTATTGTCCTACAGGTCATGCTTCAGTTGGTATCTCATTGTACATATATGTGTATTATATCCTTCCATTGTTAAACTGTTCTTAAGCTGTCTTTGGGGGAATTCCTCTGCCGAGTCTGGGCTGTTATCCAGAACTGGATTAATCTATTGCCCTTCCCTTTTGTAAATTAATACTACTTTGCTTACTTCAGTAAAAGCTGAGATAATACAAATACATTGACTTGTGTGACATGTCATTTAAAGGTGCTTGTGAAAGATGTCTGAATGTAGAGTGTCAGGTGGGTTGGAAGGTTCACAGGGTCAAGGCGATGCAGATGAGTAGGTAAATCCAAGCAGTCCTCAAGGGGACCGTGCTACAAGAGTATAACTAAAGGTAAAACTGTTTTTTATTTGTAGTTGTGAAGGTTAAAACCACTATCAGATTGTTATTGTTCTCTGGGTCCCATGGGGGAGAGCAGTGTTGCCAACCGCCCGTTAATTTACGGGCAGCCCGTAAATTTCACCCCATTTTGGGGGTGCCCGTGAATGCCCAAAAAGATGGCTGCAGGCCAGCCATGCAACTGCGCATGCGCCGTTCCAAAGCCTGCAGGGCTCGGGAAAGATCATACAAGCTCGGCTGGGCGGCGCATGCACAGTAACATAATGTTGTCGCCTTGCGCCATTTTTAAACGGAAGCTGCCACTCGTTCTTCTCGGCGGTTCAGCGGGGGGAGTGCAACGGTGCAGAGAGAAGCCATGTGACGGGCCACAGGAGGACATTATTGGGGGGGTGAAGCCGGCCCGGTAGAGGAGGACACTGTGCTTGACTGTGACTGGAGAGATGAAAGGGACACAGTCACAGTGAGTGACAGAAGGCAGACACTGTCACTGACTGATGTGGAGACAGGTATAGTAATATGAAGGGGGACGGTGGAGAAAACTACCATGTCCACAGCCTTTAACAATCTCCTGCCTGCAGCCTCTGACCATCTCCTGCCCGCAGCCCCTGACCATCTCCTGCCCGCAGCCCCTGACCATCTCCTGTTCCTGTATCCTGTCTGCAGCCTCTGACCATTTCCTACATCATGTCTGCAGTCTCTGAGGGGGAGTCGGGAGAGGAGTCATGAGTGGGAGCGCCGCCGGGATGATGGGGGTCACGGGAGAAGTCAGACATGTGTGGACTGAGCCGCCAAGCTGGAGCCATCTGACTGAGCCCTGAACGATGCACCTGAGAGGAGGTCAGTGACAGCACCGCCAGGCCAGTCTGGGGGGGTTGCTGATGTAAGGGGAGTGAATACAATAATGTAAGGGGCACTGATATAAAGGTCCCCCTATATTAGTAACTCCCCTTACCTTAGTAATGTATTCTACTGTACTGTATTCACTCTGCGGAAGGTGGTCTCTAGTCACCAGAGTGCCCCCCACATCAGAGTTCCTGGCATTCCCTTTTACATCAGAGGCATTCCCCTTTACATCAGAGTCTGCAGGATTGCCCCTTACAGTGAAAGGGTAATGCTGCAGCCCCCGATGTAAGTGGGAGCTCTGATGTAAAGGGAATGCAGTGGACTCTGATATAAGGTGGCCTCTGGTCACCATAGCCTCCCCTTACATCAGAGTTCCCCCTTAGATCATGATTTCAACGTTCCCCTTTACATAAAAGTTCCCTTTCACTGTAAGGGGGATCCCTGCGGACTCTGATATAAGGGGGGAACCCAGTGCTGGCTGGGTTATAGTAACCTGACCTTCATGTCAATGGAGAAATGTTTTTTGACTTTTGTTTAACTTAAACACATTGCTAATAGCACTAGCTATGTGTTTATAGTTCAAATATTTATACTTGCACTGTTTAGCACTGAAAACAGTACTTTTAGGTACTTTTTTGCAACATCAGTAATAAATGCGGCTCTGCCAGTAATTTTCATGATTTTTGCCAGCAAAAAAATTGGTGCCGTTTGTAAATTTTGGCATCCTGACAGTAAATTTCACTTCAGGGGGTTGGCAACACTGGGGGAGAGTCACTCTTTCTAAGGCTGGCCATACACAAGTCAGGAGGATCCTGAGGATGGATGGCCTGGGCTATGGTTTCTTCATGGCTCTTGAGGGTATAATCACAGTACAGAGGGCTCACCAGGGTCTCAGAGGGATGCCAATTGTTCAGGCAGCTGGAAAACATCATAGCCACCAGGCCACATTTGGCCATGACTCCTATGCATATATTTAAAGATGTAAAAATGTCATAGAGAAATTCTATGTTCAGCCATAGTTTTAGGTGTATGAGAAAAGCAATGGCAATACTGTAGATATGTAACTGTTCACTGTCTTTTGTTATGATACGTTTTTAGTACATGTTGGGAGGTTGGGAGCATGCATCCCCCTAGGGGCCATTGAGGGATACTGCAAGCCATGAAAGTTATACATTTAACTTACTCCATGTGGGCATAAGGCCCCTTTCACACTGATGCGGTGTGATATGACCACACCCTGGATGTAGCTGCATGCAGGACTTTTGGTGTGTTTTCAGAAAGTGCACCAAAACCATGGGACATAATAGAACTCAATAGGAAAGCACAGCTAACCTGCACCAAACACGCATGTACATTGTGCTATACACACAGTGCTACCAAATCGCATGGCATTTGTGTGAAAGGGGCCTTACACTCTCAGGCCAGGGGCCACCTTCCATCATAACCCCACACGCTTACAGAAGAGCCACGTAGCTAGATTTGTTCCTATCTGCACCAACAATAGACTCCATAGCATTTTGAGAAAGTAATAATGAGTCCTTACCTTTACCAGGCTGAACATTTGTCTGGACATGTTTGCCCTAGACACACAGGGAAGCCACTGCACTTCTGTTCACATGGTCTTGTACAACATAACCACAGACCGGTCCATAAGCAGGACTTGTTTCACAGCATACTCCAATATGAAGGCCCTATAGCTAAGTGGGGAATATGAAGTAATAACAGTTTCCTCACTACCAAATAGACATGTTTCATACGAATTGAAAATTCGTACGAATTTCCGAAAATGTGTTCATTCGGAAGCATCCGAAATACGAATTTCTATGCTTCCGAATTGTATACGAAATACGAAATTTCGTTGACGAATTTCTGATCCAAATTCTGTTACAACGGAAACGTGACTGGTGTTTTGTTGTCCAATCAGAGGTTTTCTTCTGCTGCTGAGTGAGGGTTGGGAAAATTACCTTTTTTATTATGAGAGTGGGAGACTGGTACTGGTAGTCGATGGGAGATTCAGAATCGGACAAAATAAGTATGTTCCTTAATATCGTTTTATTATTGTCATAATAATTACGATTATTCATTATGATGAAGTAAAAAACCCAGGAAGTCAGCACAGGGATGGTGGGAGCCCCTCATAATGAGCACAGCAGGGGTACAGCCCCAGGAGGAAGTCAGCACAGGGATGGTGGGAGCCCCTCATAATGAACACAGCACAGGGATGTGGGAGCCCCCTCATAATGAGCACAGCAGGGGTACAAACCCAGGAAGTCAGCAATGCACAGGGATTGTGGGAGCCTCCTCATAATGAGCACAGCAGGGGTACAAACCCAGGAAGTCAGCACAGCACAGGGATGATGGGAGCCCCTCATAATGAGCACAGCAGGGGTACAGCCCCAGGAGGAAGTCAGAACAGGGATGGTGGGAGCCCCTCATAATGAGCACAGCAGGGGTACAAACCCAGGAAGTCATCACAGCACAGGGATGGTGGGAGCCCCCTCATAATGAGCACAGCAGGGGTACAAACCCAGGAAGTAAGCACAGCACATGGATGGTGGGAGCCCCCTCATAATGATCACAGCAGGGGTACAAACCCAGGAAGTCAGCACAGCACAGGGATGGTGGGAACCCCCTCATAATGAGCACAGCAGGGGTACAGCCCCAGGAGGAAGTCAGCACAGCATAGGGATGGTGGGAGCCCCTCATAATGAGCATAATGAGTCCGAAGACTGTTATATTGAGAAAGGTACTTTTTGCTTTTTAAATTCATCATAACGAACATTGGTAATTGTTACGAAAAGTTAACGAAAATTCGTATTTCGCACAAATTCAAATTGAATTTCGGACATGAATTACGAAATATGAATTAACGGCTAATACGAAATAGAACGTAACGAAACAAAACAAATTTATTGACAACGCACATGTCTACTACCAAATCCCCCATCACTTGTCACCACTTCCACTGCCTGCTGGTTGCTACTTCTTCTTGTTGCACCTTTTCTCCCCAACCATAAAGATTAACTAAATGTTCACTTGAAGACACATAACCACAAGGGTTAACCTTCTTGCACTTGTTAAAGCAGAGTTCCATCCAAAAGTGGAACTTCCTCTTTAAGCACACTTCCTCGCCCCCTTACATGCCACATTTGGCCTGTCATTTTTTTTGGGGGGGTGGGTACCTGGTTTTGACAGATACTTCCTGTCCCACTTCCTGCTTCCGTCATCTCGCTGCCTAGGCGACTCCTTCTCTCCCCCTAGGTGGGCCCTCCCTCTCTGCAATCTTCTGGGACACATCACAGGCCCCAGAACATTGCCTGGCCACTAGGAGAGTGCAGCGTGAATCACGCATGTGCAGTGCGCAACCAGCTGTGAAGCCGCAAGCTGTCACAGCTTGGTGCCCACACTTGCAATGATGGTGCCGCGGAAAGGAGGGGTAGAGGAGCGAGGCTTTGTGCGGCCACATCGCTGGACCGTTGGACAGGTGAGTGTCTGTTTAATAAAAGTCATGTTAAGTGCAATTTTCAACTGAATTGCCTCTAGTTTATATTGCTTTGCCAAATTTAGCTCTCAAAGAAGTAAGACACAGAATCAAGAGTTTCTGTATATCAGTTCCGAGCCTTAAAGGTCCCGTACTGTCTGAACTAAACTGCTTTATTGGAGCCTTTTATAAGGCTGGTTACAGGAACACATATTTCACCAAATTTCCATATAAGGTAACAAGCAGTATATTTCAACATACATCACGCTGGACTTACACATCTGGAAAACCTTAAGCTAGTCTTGCAACATATGCTGACACGTACACATAATGCAGAGAAATGAAAAACAACTTAAGTAGAACTCTACTCTATTATTTCCAACCTTATCAGTCAGGAGCTACACTTTTTGTAGCTGCTGACTTTTAATAAACTTACAAAGGAGTGGAACTCCACTTTAAGGTATGACTGCTCTTCTGTTGAGGTTCTGTGAAGATGAATCTTCACTTTCAATTCCCAGTTCTTAAGATGCACATGTTATACATCATAATTCTTTTCTCAGTGATGAACACAGTCAACTGTTTCTTTTAGCAATACTTCTCTCTTTACTAAGGGGTCTTGTACATTACAACTGAGGTAGTACATTTCAAATAGAACATCAATTGCATTTACATGCCTGGATATTAAACTCAATTGGCTGTGCTTTTCTTTTTCTCTGCTGTTGCTTTGTTATGCTGCTAATTAATGGTGCTGTTCATAACTGTTAATTTAGGCAGTTCTTGGTACGTAGTCCATGCTTGTCGTTGCCCAAATTTACAATTTGAGGAGAGTGCAGTATCCAAAGCAGATCACATCAGACCTAGGTCCTCTGCATACAGCTAAGGTGGACTACAGTGGACCACCCAGACCAATTTGGTTCCCCTGAATTTATACCCTACACAATGGGAAATGACATACTTGCAGGTGAACCACAAAAATCACAAGAACAAATCAACCCTTGCTAGCACCAGCCAATTTCTATATAGACATGTGCACACTGAAATATTTCATTTCGGAATTTCCTTGTTTGTCCGAAAAATAAATTTATTTAGTTACTCCCGAAATTCGTTTTTATTCATTTCATTTTTCGTTAAAAATTGCATTCGTCCGAAAATCCAAATTAAGGTTGAATCTATCATTGAAGGATTATGGTGTCTGTCGAATGTTCAAAGAAGATTCGACGGAGCAGCTAAACTGTACGACGCTGTATAGTTTACCTGCTCCGTCGAATCTTCTTAGAATTTTCAACAGACACCATAAGCCAAAGTACGTGTGTACTTAGTTCTAGCTATTTTACTGCTCCTCCTCTTTGGTTACAATCAGCCAATAATATTCATCATCATTATTTTTATTTATCTTTTCTCCCCTACGTCAAATCTTTTCTCTCCTACGTCGAATCTTTCCTCTCTATGTCGAATCTTTTCTCTCTATGTAGAATAATCTTGGACTAATAGAGTTAAGGTTAGGCACATTCGACCACAGGTTTGATGGACACAGATTGTTATTGTCATCATCATGTCGAATCTCCTATCTATATCGAACTATTGTAGCAACGAAAATGAAGCATTTGTTTATGTCGGATCATTCGTTTTTCGAATCCTGCACTTTCGTTATCGTTTGTTAAAATGATAACGAAAATACCTGAAATTCGGACAAAAATGCATTCGGACAAAAACGAATGCACATGTCTAATTTCTAATGTTACATTGCCAAAAACACTTTTTAGTGGCAAAACATAATACACAGTAGGCACCTGCCTACATACATCCTATTTAAGCTGGTTGTAAAGGCACAAGGTTTCTTACCTTCATGCATTCTATGTTACTAGGACATAGCGTGACCCCCAACCTCTGTAAAGAGCCACTAATGTGGCTCTTTAACCATGTGATCGACCTTGTCCAATCACAGCGGGTCACATCTAAACATGGAAGTGCCGGTAATCGGCTCTCCTCGCCTCCCACTGACAGAGTGTTTGGTGAGGAGTGCCGATCAGTGGCATCTCCTCGCAGGGAAGAACAGGGCAGGTAATCAGGGCACTGATCAAGCATGCCCTTGGATAGTGGATGACAGCCCAACGGATGGCTTTGGCTACGGCGACCTGGGACTGTTGTATGTAAAGCTGACAGGGGACCCCAACTTTGGGAGTGATTTGGAGTGGCGGTTGGACGAAATCATGGATTTCAGAAAAGGGCTACTGAACGTCTCGGAAGTGCACTGGGCACTGAAAGATATAGAGTTTCTGGCCATGCAAGAATGGGAGCTGGAGACCGCCTACAGACGGCTGCTAGACTCTGTTTAGTGCCAGGGCTGGGTTCCCTTTGCCTGGGACTATCAGGAAATCCTGGCTAAAGAGTCAGCAAGGTGGCATAGTAACAGTGTGCTTTGCCCACCTGCCCCGGCAGCTATGGACGCGGAGGTCTTATGGCAGATGCGGCAAGTGCTTACTGACCTTGATGATCCTGTTTCTGCATGGGATGATCTTGGATGGGGGAATGTGCCTGTCCACCAGCAGGCAAGAGAATCGGCAGTGGAAAATATGGAGATTGCCATCCCCAAAGCTGAAGTGCTGACAACAGGGCAGAGCTCTGCTAACCTCTGCCCAGCACTGATAGCATCTTCTGGGTTCCACAGACAGGAGAACCTCTATCCCCAGATACCAGTTGCAGAGACAGGGGATTTGATAGACTTCTCTGCTGAGGAAGAACAACCTGATGAGCCTCCAGAAGAAGAGCTGGTATCAGGGCCAAAGTTCACTGTGCTCTGCCCAGCACCTACAGCAGTATTTGTGGAGTTGCAAGGAACTTCCCCAGCTGAAGCACTGGTCACCAGACAGAGGGTTCAAGACCTCTGCCCCACACCTGTGGCAGTTCCAGAGGCTCAGGGTTAGAAGGTGGAAATCACTTCCCAGCAGCAAATACAGAGGCAGAAGGGACAGGAGGTGTTTGTCGTCCCTCCCCAACAGTTGGCCAGGGTGGAGGAAGCATTCTTTCCTCCCCAGCAAAGATCCGTGCACCTCAGTACCAGAGACATGTTGTCCCAGCAGCCAGATGAGGGAACGGAACAGGAAGCAGCCAGCTCACCTCCCCAATGGCAGCTACACAGTTTGGGAGTGGAGGAATCCAGCCTCCTGATCCAACAGTTAGCCGGAGAAGAGGATGTGGAGTCCCCAACAGAAGTTCTGGCAACAGGGCAGAGTGCTACTAACCTTTGCCCAGCACCGGCAACAACTGTGGAGATCCAGGAAGCCGGGGCAGTCGGCCCCTCTTTCCGGCGACAAGCTGATGTAGTGAAGCTGCTACTCCCAGCTGAATCGCTGGCAACAGGGCAGAGTGCCGCTGGCCTCTACCTAGCACCTACAGTTTCTTCTCAGCTTCAAGGAACTGGGCAGTGGGCCCCTCTGCCCAGCAACAGGCCAAGCTACGGAATGGTAAACACCACCCAGCTGAAGTGCTGACAGCCGGACAGATTGTCAATTACCTCTTCCCCACACCTACTGAGGTCAACTAATCTTTGCAGCCAAGAAAGGAGATCATGCGGACAGACTATGTGAGTTCACTCTGCCTGACTAACGCATGTCCAGACTAGGTGGAGGTCTGGGACCTTGTTAGTCAACTTTTGATGGGGGGGAAATGTGACAAACTCACCCGGGACAGAGGCTTTTGGAGGGAACTGAATGCTAGCCTCTTGCCTACCGATTATGGGCCCTGGCATTTGGGGGAATAGTGCACTTTGTGAGCTGTATGGCTGGGGACCCTTGAGGTGGTTTTACTTTGGATTCTGGTCCTTGTCCCCCAGGACACACAGACTCTGGGAACCCTGTGTATGCCATATTGCAAATGGTGACTGGGAGGGTATGTCTTGGATTGCTTAAAATGGGACACTATTATTTATCCACAATAGCTCCCAGGATATATGTAAAGACTATTCTTGGTTTGTTTGATTCTGAACTCAACATGTTAGTTGAGAGAGCTGATCACATTGGCCTCTAGAACTGGGTAGGAGTCGGACAGTCTACTCCTACTATAGTTTGTTGCCTACTAGGCTCGGGGGGGGGGTCACTGTTTGTATTATTAATTGTAATTAGCTCCTGCTATTGTGAGAAGGTGTCCTGTGTTGATACTAATGTGTGAAGCTCGGTGACAACAAGTCTGACCTGTAGTGAAATCCTGATTAATCATAACAATGCTCCGGAGGGCACGGAGTCACATTGGCTGCTTTAAGGGATTAGTTAATTAGCTCATGTTAATTAGGTTTCTGTTTACAGTTCTTTTTGTAAGCCTGCTGTATATATTTGTGTGTCATCCCAAATAAATCAGTCCATGTTCAGCAGCTAAACAAGTGTCGTCTTGTTTTGTGCTTGTGAGCGGTTGGAATATCTGATATCTGTATTCAGACTGGGAGGAAGTGGTATATGATGAAAGCACTCAAGCGGAGTGTGAGGACATTCCATTACACGCTGCATAGAGAACAGTGGGCTATGTCCATTGTCAGCTCTGCAAAGCGGAGCGAACACAGACCTGTCATTTGACTGTTCAGTGGGGATAAGCGGATAGAACACCATCTGAGGCGCTTAGATGGATTCCGCTCTGCCTGAAAGGGGCCTTATGTGAATAAAGGGCAAGATTATCACTATACCAGCGTGTGCTGTTATTTTCCTATGATTGTATAGTAGTGTCATCTACCAATTCATTATAGCACACGACACAATCTGTGGGCCAGCCTGTAAGTAGTGTGATGGATACACTACAACTTCTCTGTAGAGTAATGCATCAAACACACATGTCGGAATCAGTCGTTACATGCATGTAATATTAGGGTGGTGCTGCGCTAATCCGAGCAAAAACAAAAATTATATTGAAATAATACTAATCAACTAAAGGGCTAAATAAATAAAAAAGTTATGGATAGTATGTGATCAATCCTGCGTAAAAACCAAACACTAAAAAAGAATGTGCAAAGTACAACCACAATATATATAATAACTATCAGTAAATATCCATATCCAGAAGTTACACTGTGAAAATAGCAAAAAGGTGCAACAGCAGTTGTAGGAGTAAGTCCTCCTATATAAAGTGCAAAATGTTCAATGTAACAGTAAATTCCTGTGTGGCATAGAAAACAAAGTGACTTGTGCAGTAACAGAATCCACGTGACTGATAATGCATAAACTTTAAATCAATCAAAGTGAGTGAACATATGAAAGTCCTCCTTCACAGAGTGAAACCGGCTTCCTAGAATGCACATATTGCAGTGAAGTGCTCAGATATATCAAAATAGTGCTCCTCTTTGTGTTCAGACTCAAACTAATAAGTAGTGGCCCCATACCTTAAGTATATTAAATGCTGATTGAGGCTTACGAGATTGCCGCTCGTTGGAGATAAGCCACTGTTTCACTGCTGTTTTGTGAGTACCCATGTTTTATACTAATAAAATCAAGTTTTAGCCTGACAATATTACGCTATTTGAGACCTTCCTTCTTTCTATTTCCGTGCCCCTTTACCACCTGAGGGAATAATGTTTCGGGATTAGGACCGCGAGGATAGAGGAGAAAAATAAAGGATGGTACTCCCAACACTGGTCATATGCTGTTACCCCATTACCTTAAGGTAAGGGGCCACTACTTATTAGTGTGTGTCTGAACACGAAGAGGAGCACTATTTTGATATATCTGAGCACTTCACTGCAATATGTGCATGCTAGGAAGCCAGTTTCAGTCTGTGAAGGCGGACTTTCATATGTTCACTCACTTTGATTGATTTAAAGTTTATGCATTATCAGTCACGTGGATTCTGTTACTGCACAAGTCACTTTGTTTTCTATGCCTGTTGTGTGTATGCTACACACAGGAATTTACTGTTACATTGAACATTTTGCACTTTATATAGGAGGACTTACTCCTACAACTGCTGTTGCACCTTTTTTTGCTATTTTCACAGTGTAACTTCTGGATATGGATATTCACGATAGTTATTATATATATTGTGGTTGTACTTTGCACTTTCCTTTTTAGGGTTTGGTTTTTACGCAGGATTGATCACATACTATCCATAACTTTTTTATTTATTTGTATCCACACCTAAGTGTGCTTATTTAGCCCTTTAGTTGATTAGTATTATTTCAATATAATTTTTGTTTTTGCTAGGATTAGCGCAGCACCACCCTAATATTACATTCATCTGTTAGTAGGGTCCGGTTGTACCCTATTTGGTGCAGGCAGCTTTTCCCAATAGCTCTGCTGTAACACACATGATAGCACAGAAATAATCATATACACAGTCGTTATGTGCAAGTGTCAGAGTCAGGTATTAGACTCAATTGACAGAGTCAGGTGCATATCCGGCTATCATATCAACCACAAGAGATGTACTATTATGTTAAATATAGACTAATGCTGTCAGGAAAGGTTCCACCTGCTGATGATACTGTCTGACATTTGGCGTGCAGTACTGTGGTCCACCAGCAGGTGTCTCCTGGCAGTCTGGAACTGCCAGGGGAGCCTTCCCCTGTTGGTGGTATTATGTGATCCTTGATCTGCAGTACTGGTGTCCACCAGCGAGTGGTTCCTGGCAGTGTGGGGCCAACATCATCTCTTGCAATTAGGCGTCACCTGAGTATTTGCAGGAGGTGTGTATAATTACCCGGCAGACACACTGATGGCTTGCCTTGGTATCTTCCTTGTGCCCTGACTCTGAACCTGTGAAGCTCTGCATCTGTAACTGTACCTGTACCTGTTCCTGTTTGTTACCTGTACCCCGGACCCTGAGCCTTGTACCTGATCCGTCCCTCCTGTGATCCAGCCATCCTCTCCTTGTCCTGTTTGTCTTCCTTTCCCCAGCTGCTGACCCCCCGTTGTCGACCCTTGCCTGGCCCCGTTTAGGATTCTGGTGTTCCTTTACTTACATATATTTGTCTGTGATTCTTTGTGGTGGTTGTTTGGTTGCACATTGTAGTATATTGGAGGAGGTTGTATTTATTCACTTATCTTAATAAATTATATATTTTCACCTTACCTGTGTTTGTTCCTCTGTTGCTGTCCACACAGCTCTGGTCACACCTGATACCTGACAGTATACCAAGGCCATTCCTGACCAGAAGTGGTTACACAGAGGAACCATCTCGGTTCTGATTACTTCACTTTGTCATATTAACTGGTTATTTCTCTCACAGAGCATATGCATAAAACAAATTACACCCCAAAATACATTCTGCTACTCCTCCTGAGTATGGCAACACCACATGTGTGGGACTTTTACACAGCCTGGCCACATACAAAGGCCCAACATTGAAGTAGCATCATCAGGTGATCTACAAGCATAAATTGCACATCTCATTTCTCAACCACCTATTACATTTTAAAGGCCCTGGAGCACCAGGACAAAGGAATTGCCCACAAAATGACCCCATTTTGAAAAGCAAACACCCCAATGTATAATCTATGAGGCATAATGAGTCTTTTGAACAGTTATTTTTTTTCCAGAAGTTTTTGGAAAATGTGGAAAAAAAATGAAAACGCATTTTTTTTTTACACAAAGTTGTTCATTTATAGGATATTTCCAACACATAGCAAATGCATAGCAAAAGTGACACCCCAAAATACATTCTGCTACTCCTCCTGAGTATGGCAATACCACATGTGTGGGACTTTTACACAGCCTGGCCACATACAAAGGCATAATGAGTCTTTTGAAAGGTTATTTTTTTTTCCAGATGTTTTTGGAAAATGTGGAAAAAAAATGAAAATCGCATTTTTTTTTTTTACACAAAGTTGTCCATTTATAAGATATTTCCAACACATAGCAAAAATGACACCCCAAAATACATTCTGCTACTCCTCCTGAGTATGGGGATACCACATGTGTGAGACTTTTACACAGCTTGGCCACATACAGAGGCCCAACATCCAAGTAGCACCATCAGGCGTTCTAGAAGCATACATTACATAGATAATTTCCTGGCAACCTATCATTTTTGAAGGCCCTTCATATTTCTAACACATAACACATGTACATACCAAGAATTACAATCCAAAATAAATTCTATTGCGGAAAGGGTAAAAAAAAAAGTATTACCTGTGCTTTTAGTAGTGTCCATAGAAGAGAGCACTGGTCCAGACAGCAGTCAGGGATGTGCTTAGCGACAGCAATAGTAAATTATCCAGGCAGCAGGCAGGAATATTGTCTATAGTCAGCACAAGGATATTGTCAGCACAGCCAAAGCATTTGTCCGTAGAAATTGTCCAGGCAGAGACAGCCAGCACAGCCATAATTTTGGTCCTGGTACACTGTTACCTGCAGACACTCATTATTGTACCGCTCTCCAGCCCTTCATAAACATACTGCCTCTTGCTACAGCTAATTATTTGCATAGTCCAGGTAGCAGGTAGAGGTGTGGTCCGTTCATGCGGCAGGCAAAGGCATGATGGCAGTAAGTCAGCAGCAGGCTGAGGGCCGCAATCGGGTAAGACCTGTGCACAGGGGCACAGGGGTAGAGGCTTTGACCCACCCAAATCTCTATGAAGCCTCCGGACTCCAGACCCTAATCCGGAAATTACAAAACCCAGAGAAAACAAAAAAAATTGTTTTCTCCATCCGGGAAAAACTATTCTGGAGCCCGTGACATATGTGAGACCCCTGTGTACTATAGTAGCAGGGCAACAGATCAGACCAAGCGGTAGGCAAAAGCATGGTCCATAAAACAGGCCAGGGTCAGTTCACGTGCAAGCAGTCCAAACGGTGGGCAGAGGCATAGTCAAAAAGCAGGCCAGGGTCCGTTCACATGGAAGGCAGTGGCATGGTTATTTGGGGAAGCATGGATAATGATCAGCGAAAATGGGGAAAATATGGGCTAATAATTTAGGGATGTATGATACAGTTTGAAGCATTCACCAATGCAAAGGCCAGGTTGGGAGGGACACTGGGGACAATGGAAGCTGGTATCTTTTCGAAAACCTCTTCTGCTGCACACGCGACATCTTTTTTGCCGTCTTCGGCCTGCTTCCGATGGTGGAATGTTGTACGGGAAGTGGCGTTCATGAAGTCGGCTAACAGCATCAGAGCAAAGTTCTTCTGGGGGGGGTCTTTGTTGATAGATGAGGGATGTGACTACTACTTCTATGAATTTTAGGAAGGGGCAGGGCTTTCTGTGGATTTTGTGTAGACTATGTAGGAATTGTAAACGGCCAAATGGATTAGATAAATTGTTACCTTCTTGTACCAGAATCGGGACCTCCTTATTGACAAATAGGGCTGAATCATTTGGTCATTGAAATCCACCCCCCCCCATGTAGAGATTATAGTCTTGGACACATGTCGGTTTTTCAATGGGACCTCTTCTTCGCTGAACTACAACTGTAGTGTCATCGTGAATGGTGGACATCATGTGCACGTTCCTGTTATCCTTCCACCTCAAGGCCAGCACTTCATTGCATCTCAGTGTTGCTCTTTCCCCCCTTTGCAGCTTTTTGTTCACTATGGATTGTGGGAAGCCTTTCCTATTTTTTCTTGAGGTTCCGCAGGCCAGGGTTTTTTCGATATATAGGTATCTGAAAAGGGGCAGGCTGGTATAAAAGTTGTCCAGGTATATATGATATCCTTTTTTCAGAAGTGAGTAAGCCAGGTCCCATACGATTTTTCCAGTTGTGCCCATGTAGGCTGGGCACTCAGGGGGCTGGAGCTGGGAATCTCTTTGTAACGAGCCCCTTGCTCGCTCGGTTCCACTCTCCCGACACTCCTCTGCAGCTATAGAATCAGATTGCAGATCACAACATCTGATTGTTCGGTCATCCGATGCTCCGGGATTAGAACTACAGCTATGTGTCGTTCTAACCCAGTTGTGATAGCTCAGAACAAACACCAGGCAGGCTGTATGTAAGTTCAACCAGGAATCTACTTTATTGCAAAATACAGGCTTTTATACACTAAAAGTGGAGATGCAGACCTCCTGCTCATATTACTCTAACAATACAGCTGTAACCTATTTACCTAATTAACATGAGCTAATTAACTAATCCCTTTAGACAGCCTAGATGACTCAGACATGACCTTTAGGCCAGACTGGCTATCTTGTAGTTCAGAAAATCCAATCAACTTTATCACAATAGCAGAGTTAATTAAACACAAACAACAATGGGGATCTAATGACTCTTAGATCCCATACTAGAGACTTATTTACAATACACATTTTAGCAGACAACAGACAGGTAGCTGGAATTGATGACATTAGCATTTAACAGTAGGAGTCCCAACGGTATGAATCAGTCACTATTCCAATATTCATGACACTCTTCCTTCATATATGCTGAACGCATACAGATATCCCGTGGCTCTCTCAGGGCCCTTTCACACTGAGGCGGGGGTGGCGTCGGCAGTAAAGCGCTGCTATTGTAAGCTGCCCTTTTAGCGTCGGTATTCGGTTTTACCCCCCGCTAGCAGCCGAGAAAGGGTTAAAAACCACCGTAAAGTGCCTCTGCAGAGGCGCTTTGCCGGCGGTATAGCCACGCCGTCCCATTGATTTCAGTGGGCAGGAGCGGTAAAGGAGCGGTATACACTCTGCTAGCAGGACTTTTTTTTACCGTCCTGCTAGCGCACCGCTCCACTGTGAAAGCCCTCGGGGCTTTCACACTGGAATCAAAGCAGCGGGACTTTCGGGTCGGTTTGCAGGCGCTATTAGCGTAATAGCGCCTGCAAACCGCCCCAGTGTGAAAGGACCCCAATAGAGCTTGTAAAATTTTACTCCGTATTTGGCCTTTTTGCTAGGAATATATTGTTTTATTCCTAGCCAGCCTAGAAATGGTACCAGGGACTCATCCACACATATATGCTTCTCGGGGGCATAGAGTTCTGCAAATCGCTGGGAAAATAAAAAATAAATTTATCAGTGGGCGAATCTTGTATAACTTATCGGAATTTGGATGATTGCGGGGAGGGAACTGGGTGTTGTCGTTAAAATGAAAGAATCTCATAATCCTCTCATATAGGGACCTGGGCATTGTGGCAGAATACATGGGCATATGGTGGATGGGGTTGGTGGACCAATAGGTATGTCCTTCATTTTTTTTTTGTAAGCCCCATGTTTAGGGTGAGGCCCAAAAACAATTTGAACTCCTCCAAATTCAAATCTCTCCATTCAAATGGACGGGCATAATATAATTGGGGGTTGCTGGCAATATACTGCTGGGCATACAAATTTGTCTGGTCCACAATGAATTGCAGCAAAGTGTCGGGCAAAAACAGGTGAAAAAAATTGATCTCTGAAATTTTGGGTGTTGGCCTGCACACCTGGCTGTGCTGTGAAAGGGGGAATAATTGGTGATCCCGAGTTGGAAGGCAGCCATGTTGGGTTGGCAAGACCATCTGGCATGTATGTAGCGGCCCTGGCTCTTGGGGGACATGACACTCCAGTAGTTGGGGGAGTTGAATTTCCTGTGCTGGTACTGATTTGGCAGCACTGGTACTGGGCCTGGGCATTTGTGCGCGGGGCCTATCGCTGGCGGCAGCACTGATACTGGGCCTTTGTTCCTGGGGCATACTGCTGGCGGCAGCACTGGTACTGGGCCTTTGTTCCTGGGGCCTATTTCTGGCGGCCGCGCTGGTACTGGGCCTGGGAATATAATCCTGGCTGCTGGCGGCTTCCTGGTTTTCAGAGTGTCATTCCCTTTTTGGAGGGACCCATTCTTCATCCAAATCATTACTACTCTCGATTGGTTCAAATGACGAATTTGATTCGGAATCAGAATTGGAATCTGATGAGAACTCCCCGGTGCTCTCATCAGTCATGGAGAGGATCTGGAACACCTCCTCACTAGTATAAACTCTTTTGGACATGGCTGTGTGGCGGGTAGCTGTGCGACGGGTGACAGATGGGTGGCAGGTGACGGTCACTGATAGGCTGTGCGATGGGTGGCATTCACTGAGAGGTGATGATCGTGTGATGGGCGATGGTCACTGATGGGTGACAGGCGATGGTCACTGATGGGTGACAGGCCACGGACGGTGACGGGTAATGGTCACAGATGGTTGACAGGCGACGGTCACTGATGGGTGACAGGTGCACCGCTGATGGTCACTGATGGGTGACGGGTGACAGGGCACAGTCACTGATGGGTGACAGGGCATAGTGACTGATGGGTGACAGGCAATGGTCACTGATGGGTGACAGGCCATGGACGGTGACAGGTGATGGTCACAGATGGTCGACAGGCAATGGTCACTGACAGGCGACGGTCACTGATGGGTGATGGGTGACAGGCCACGGTCACTGATGGGTGACAGGGTACGGTCACTGGTGGGTGACGGGTGACAGGGCACTGGTGGGTGACGGTTGCACCGCTGATGGTCACTGGTGGCAGTCGCTTATGTGACAGGTGCACTTTTATGGGGTGACTGTTGGGTGACAGATGACGATTGGGGGGGCGATGGGACAGGTGTAGTGTTGGTGCAGACACTACTAAACATAGATCTGTAACTCACTGCTCCTGGCTCTTCTCTCCTCACACTGGAAACGGTGTGTGAGGAAAGAAGAGCTAGTAACAGCTAGAGACAGCTCTTTGTTTACATTTAGTGATGGATCACAGCCGATCACGTGGTACACAGCCCTGGTCAATGGCTGTGTACTATCGTTGGCGACGAGCAGTGTTCCTGGGAACACGCCGCCACCGACGTGCACGCGCAGCGCGCTCACATTCGCGCGCATGCACCGTGCACTGCGGGGAGTTACCATTCGTGATCAGCCGTGACTTCATCACGGTCGATCACGTGGTAAACAGCCATGCCCAGTGGCTGTTCACCCCTGACGGTGACGAGCGGTGTCTCGGTGACACGCCGCCACCGATAGTACAGGGCTGCACGCACAGGATCGCGCGCATGCCCTGTTTAAACGGGCTCACGTCATATGACGTCTGCCCGGAACAAGAGGCTTATCGTCCCGCCGCCATATGACGGTGGGCGGTAGGCTAGTGGTTAAAGTGGATGTAAACCCGAAATTTTTTTTTTTTTTTTTTTAAATCATACTGTAGAGTATAAGATTTCCTATCATTTGAGCCCAGTCTTGCCACACAGAGTTAATCCAGCTCTGAGCAATCCTCTTTTATCCTCTTTTATTGTTACTAAAGGAAAATCCACTTTGCACTGTAAGTGCACTTGGAAGTAAAGTCGCTGTAGATCCGAGGGGGACATGTGAGGAAAATAAAAAACAGCATGTTAGCTTGCACATGATTGGATGATAAAATCAGCAGAGCTTCCACTCATTTCAGATCTACCCCTTAGATTTAGAGCAACTGCACTTGAAAGTGCACTTTCAAGCGCACTTGCAGTGCAAAGTGGATTTGCCTTTTGTAAATAACCCCCTGTGTTCTTGTGATTTTAACCAACCCGCTGACAAAAATTCTGAAGTACAGTCGAACGGCATACAACAAAAACTAAATAAAACTAAAAACTAATAAATTAAGCAACAAAGACAATGTGGGTTATTTATTAAACGCACATCCACTTTGCACTACAAGTGCACATGAAATTGCACTGAAAGTGCACTTGGAAGTAAAGTCGCTGTAGATCCAAGGGGGACATGCAAGGAAAATAAAAAACAGCATTTTAGCTTGCACATGATTGGATGATAAAATCAGCAGAGGTTCCCCTCATTTCAGATGTACCCCTTAGATTTAGAGCGACTGCACTTCCAAGTGCACTTGCAGTGCACTTGGAGTGCAAAGTGGATTTGCCTTTTCGTAAATAACCCCCAATGTGTTTTATTACATCTAATCTTATTTTTTTGGTTAATGGTATGCTTTAAATAATAGCTCAGGATCACATGAGAAATTAAAAGTGTGCATACTTGAGTTCATATACTGTATATATAATTAGTGGTGTTAAAGTATCACTTTATAAGTACTGGCAATACCTCTCATACTCTCAGAATTCATTGTGTGATGCCCAGGTGTTAACACTCCATCAAGTTGGTAGCATGATAAGATTTATCTTTAATTACTTGTTCTTCAAAGAAAGGTTATCATAAATCATCTTTCAGTTTTACCAGGTGCTTTTACAGCAAATGTCAAAATGTCTGCAGTTAAAAAGAAATTATACCCACATGTAAAGGATATCCTTTTGCTCACTTTTCAAAGACCCACTTTCTAACAATATTATAATTTGATAAAGTTTTGAATGCCTCTATTGGCTATAGCAAATTACAACATATCCCAAGATAAAAAGCAGAGTATATGTAGTATTCAGCGGATTAAATAAAATATATCATGTTCACAAGCTATCCAAAGCAATGCAGGCTCACAGTCAGCCTTACAAACTTACTTGTGTGTAAAATCTAAGACAGGGGCATAGCTTGGATTGTAAAACACGTGGGGCACCTTTGGGTACCCTAAGTAGAGTAGTAATGCAGCATGCCATAGTGAACATTGGTTGTGGCCAAATTGCATTAACAGTTGGAAGAGCTTAAAGGGCATGGTTAAATAAAACCAAAGCCTTCTTGTACCCAAAAATTGTTTGACTGCTGTGCCACAAGCAAAATTCTCAAAGACATGTATAAACCTCAGCACAATATTTTTTTTAACCACTTCAGCCCTGGAAGAATTTACCCCCTTATTAACCAGGGCATTTTTTGCGATACAGCACTGTGTTGCTATACAGCACTGACAATTGCATGGTTGTGCAACGCTACACCCAAACAAAATTGACGTTCTTTTTTTCCCACAAATAGAGCTTTCCTTTGGTGGTATTTGATCACCTCTGCTTTTGTTATTTTTTGCTCTATAAACAAAAAAAGACTGACAATTGTGAAAAAAATATATATTTTTTTACTTTTTGCTATAATAAATATCCCCAAAAAATATATAAAGAAAACGAATTTCTTCCTCAGTTTAGGCAGATATGTATTCATCTACATATTTTTGGCAAAAAAAAAAAAAAAATCGCAATAAGCGTATATTGATTGGTTTGCACAAAAGTTATAGCATCTACAAAATAGGGGATAGATTTATGGCATTTTTATTATTATTATATTTTTTATTACTAATCTGCGATTTTTATCATGACTGCGACATTGCAGTGGAGAGATTGGACACTTTTGACACTATTTTGGGACCATTGACATTTATACAGCGATCAGAGCTAAATATAGCCACTGGTTACTGTATAAATGTCACTGGCAGGGAAGGGGTTAAACACTAGGGGGTTTAATGGAAAATCCCTCCAGGGGTTTTTTAGCAGCAAAGTAGGTATTCAAATCAAGTAACAATGCTTTAGTTAAAAAAAATTAATCCTTTATTTGTATCATGGTATCAAAAAGAGAGGGGTAAGGGGCGTGATTACATGGGAGTCATAAAAAGCAATTCAGGTACTTACATATAAAAACATCTTGTCAGCATGAAACGACCACACATAAACTCAATACATAAAAGATCCCCTAAGGGGTGACTCCTTGTAAGTTGTGAAAAGACAGGGGTTCTCGCCTCGGTCGAGGGTGGAGGAATACTGTGAGGACATATCGGGATCCCCGAGATTGGAAGTGTTTTTAGAAAAACAGCAATTCATTCAACCAAGGCACGGAAATTTTTCTCGTCAAGAAGTGGTGAATATTGTAAAAATGTAGAGAGGGTGTAAAAACCTTCTCTTCTCAGACACGTGTTATGTCAACAGTGTCTTAGGCGTTTTGTTCAAAAGTTCAGTAGCCAGACTGTCTTAAAACAAAGTGTGAGTTTATTTGGTCACACTTGGCAACAACTTGAAAATATATACAAAGTTAAATTCTTCTTACAGCTTGATGTAGTAAAACAAAAGATAATAGGAACAAAAACTTGTATCAAAAAGGTTCAAGAGATGTTTTCAGCTCCGTTGGTGCTTTTCTATGTCAGAGAGATGTCCGCTCTAGCAGCTGTTTGTGAGGTAGGCTGTATTTAGGCCTAATGTAAACAAAATGTCTTCTTCAGTGTAAGGATGCGTGTGTCCTTCTTTGTATATGTGAAAAAGTAGTGAAGTCCTTCTGTGTGTGAGTAAAGGACATGTGTTGTGTGTGTGTGGTGTGTCGTGTGTGTGTCGTGCGTGCTGAAGTGAAGTGTCACTCTGTTTTTATACTATTTCAAATCTACTAGTCAGCAGACTATAGCCATAGCCATATACGGCTAGAACTAAAAATGAAATGATCATATTCGTGATTATTCTAAATATTCTCTTTGCCAACAGCTGACACGTCTCTTAAGCTTCTTTGATTGTCAGTAACACACAACAGATTCTTATAAAAAACTCAAGGTGAATGACCTTTCCAAATGGCCGAATTCTTGTAATGGATATACTTTAAGCTACAGAAATGCAATTCTGTACCAAACCTTACAAATGCATATTAAACTATAATTGGATACATATAAACATATATTACTTCACACAAACTCAATCTAGCTAACTAATTAAATAACTATATCAAATAACTAACTATATTATAGATAATATATGTTTTTACTTTTAAAAAGATCTTTACAATAAAGTCTATGACAAATACTCTGAGTATATTCTTATCTGTGAAACCACTGACCTACTGACCTTAACCCTGTACATGGAGAACAACTGTTACAAAAATGACATGCACACAACCTAGCTATTTCAAGATTCGTCTTATGCTGAGCTGAGTGAGCTTTTTCAATGTCAAAGCATAAAAGGGAACTCAGACTGCATACTTACAGATCTTGATTATAAAGCCAAATTAATATAATTAATATAATTATTCTACAAATATACATATTTAACTCTATTTTTCTACTTGAATAACATGTAAAGATTATAAAAAAAATAATTTACTTATAGACAGTATAATTTAAAAGATGGATAAAGATGTGGTGTTGCGCTAATCCCTTAAATGAACAATAACTCTGCATGTGCTACCACAGTGATGGTGGGTGTCTCTAAAATGTACAACATTAAATCATTAATGCTTAGAGAGTGCCTCTATAATAAAAATGTGCAGTGCTGGTAAGACTTCTAGCAAAAAAATTATATAAATAAATACCTAACATGCAGGTGATCTGCTAAATACAATAATCAAAAAACACAAATACATGAAAAGTGAACAGTGCTTGGGAATCGTTGTGCACACAATAATTAAAAAAAGAACAACTTAAGCATTCCTGGTCTCTAATAGAACAGGTGTGCACCTGGTGTGACTCAGCACGCACCTAGGTGTATATATACAACGTGAATACTCCTTATAGTGTATAATAAACAGTGACAGTCTTAATAATAATAGGTGGTGAAAAGTTCATTAATATGCATGCAGCACACATGCAAAATAACAGTGCTCCACTTGAAAATAATCTGTTCAAAGTCCACAAAATTTATATTTAAAAGTGATCCACTTAGTGCCAGGTATGTGACAGTAGTGATTAATCTTCATGCAACACGGCACACACTGGTGGGCATTGACCCCTTACCTGAAGGTAATGGGGTAATCGCATTTAGTCACTTTTAGGCATGGCAGCCTTTTGTTGTAAAGACCACGGAATCAACCAGTTGTGGGAAATGGTGGTGATGCCGTCCTATCCTGGTTTACCTCCTTTAGGGGCGTATGTTCCTTCAAGTAGTGTCCCGGGGTCACCCAGATAAATCAGAAAAGGAAGATCCCACAATGGTATAGTATTGTTTGATAAGCGTATAAATCTTTATTAAAACTCATATGTACTCACATAAAAACAACAGTACTGGGCGGAGATCCGACGAGCAGCGAGCTCGTGATGCAAAGCAAAGCATAGAGTGCCTGTCCCGTCCCTACTTGAATAACATGTAAAGATTATAAAAAAATAATTTACTTATAGACAGTATAATTTAAACTTTCTCTTTTGCACATAGAATAAATTTTCCTGAAGAAGACCTTTACCCATATAGATTGAAACGCGTAGGGATATCATGTGAAACTCTGCATGTTTTATTGCTTTCTATTATGTATTGAGTTTCATGCTGACGAGATGTTTTTATATGTAAGGACCTGAATTGCTTTTTATGACTCCCATGTAATCACGCCCCTTACCCCTCTCTTTTTGATACCATGATACAAATAAAGGATTTATTATTTTTAACTAAAGCATTGTTACTTGATTTGAATACCTACTTTGCTGCTAAAAAACCCCTGGAGGGAATTTCCATTAAATTAAACGAATCGGGGTGTGCAGCCCCAACTCATACACATACGTTATCTATTCTAAACACTAGGGGGTGATCAAGGGGTTAAGTGTGGTCCCTCAGTGTGTTCTAACTGTAGGGGGGATGGGCTCACTAGAACATGACAGAGATCACTGCTCCCGATCACTGGGAGCAGTAGATCCCTGTCATGTCACTAGGCAGAACAGGGTAATGCCTTGTTTACATAGGCATCTCCCCATTCTCCGCGTCACGATCTTGCTGGCCACCAGCGGACATCGAGTCTGCGGGACCCGCGGGCGTGCTCCCGCGGCAGGTGCGCGCTAGCCTGTGATAATGGAGGGACATACAGGTATGCCCATTTGCACAGCCGTGCCATTCTGCTGATGTACATCGTCATGCAGAGGTCAGTGATCGATTAAATAAACTCTTCTTTTACACATGACTTTGTATACACTGAAAATAGACAGAGAGCGAACACGTAGTCTGAGCCTACCTTAAAGAAGAATTTCATTAAAATAGTCAGGACTGCTTAGCAATTAGAAACTATCAAGACAATAAACACTTTTGTCAGAAGTATGTAATGTACAATATAGAGTATATAGTGCAGGAGTCTGTAATGTACTGTACGTTATAGTGTATATAGTGCAGGAGTCTGTAATGTACGATATAGTGTATTATAATGAATGAGTCTGTAATGTACTGTACGTTATAGTGTATATAGTGCAGGAGCCTGTAAGGTACAATACAGTGTATATAGTAGGAGGAGTCTGTTAAGTTGGCCCTACACAGTTAGTTTTTCCATTTAGCCAACAGGTTGGAAAAAAAAAAACAATTCCCCCATTAACACAATTGATGTGAATGGGGGATGGAGAACCCCCCCACTGGGACATTGTATTATGACAGTGGCATTAAACATTCTGATTGCCTGCAGCTGCAGATTAATGAAATTTTTTTCAACATGTTCCTTCAACAGAAGTTGATCAAACAGTCCAATTCTGTGTGATGAGGACAGACACACACAGACTGAAATTCGGCCATTCCCTGCTGAACTGGGTGAATTTTGATCAGTATATGGCAAGCTTAACACACAGTGCTGTGCCAGGTTTAGTTGAGTCAGGAATATGTAACACACACAGTACACAAAATTCTTGAGTCAGTTTGGTGTGCAGAGTGCAGGGGTCAGGAATAACCTCCTAGCACAAATACCCCACATACATTCCACTTCCTAGCACAAGTGCTCTCCCACCTAAATCCCCCTCCCAATACAAATTCTCTCCTTCCCAAATTCCACCTCCCCCAGCACTAATCCTCTCTCACCCTCTCACCCCTTCCCAGCACTAAGTCTTACCGCACAACACAAATTATCTCCTCCCCCAAATACCCCCCCCTCCCCCAGCATGAATATTATCATTCCCCAAACCTTCCCCCAGCACAAATGCTCCCACCACTCCTTAGCACAAGTTCTCAACCTAGTACAAATCCTTTCCTCCCCCTATCTCCACCAGCACTAATACTCTCCTACCCCAATCCCTCCTCCTAGCAGAAATAATCTTCCTTCCAAATCCCTTTCCCCAAGTCTTAATTCTCTTCTTTCCCCAAAATATCACATCCCAATACAAATAATATTACTAACCCTCCTACCCAAACACCCCCCTTAGCACTAATTGTCAGGACCTGGGATCTCTTCGATGTCTGGCATTGACTCATCCCACTGAGCTATCTGGAATGCCAGACAGCTCCCTGCCCGATCTATTGGACAATCCTATCTGATCCATTGGATACCCCTGCCTTGTGTCTTGATTGCTGTTGAAGCTTGAACTCCTTGCTCCTCCCATGAACTTCCTATATAAGCCTTGTCTCAGCACTTCCTCTTTGCCAGATTTTTGTGCCTTCTCAGCCAGTGCCTTTCTCTAGTCTTCCCTGCTGCCGTCTGTATTTTGCTACCACTCGTGATCGACCCTTGGCTTGTTCCTTGACTATTCGACTGCCTGATCCCAACCAGCAACTACTCGTTACCGACTTTTTTGGCTTGTTTACTGGCCACTCCGTTGTTTGATCCTTATCTGCTCATCCGTTTCTGGACCCCGGCTTACTCACACCCTTGTGGGGCAGACCTGAGGACCGCGACCTGGTACTAGAACGCAGCTAAATCCATCTCCAACATCAGGAGCTCTGGTGAACACCGGTTAGTACTTAGACTCCGCACCTCAGGTGAGCCTGTGTCATCTGCCAGGGTGACTGCCTCTGTACCTATCCTGCTGGTCGGTGGTAGTCCTGCAACTGCTATAGCAACTGGTCTTCAAGCTTGACGCCTGAGTGCGACAGAATAACCTTGCCTAAAAAATGGAAGCCGCTATAGCAAATGCTGTGGCTCCTTTCAGACAGCAAATTGCAGAGCTGCAGGAGTTTGGTGTCACCTACCAAGAAAAATTTGCCGGACTGGAGAGTGTGGTGAAAGGGAAACACAAAGAGATCCATGCTCTGCAAAAACAGTTGCTGGACCTATGTTCGCACGCACATATTCCTCACCCACCCAAGTTTAATGGAGATTGCCACCATTACAGAGGTTTTTTTAACCAGTGTCACATATATTTCCAAATGCAACCCACTGCATTCACTTCTGAAAAACAGAAGGGAATGTTTGTTATCAACCTCCTGACTGGGAAGCTCTAGCCTGGGCCTCCCCTTATATAGAACAAGACAGTGCCACTCTGAATAATTTCCAGACTTTTGAGGCTGCGATACATCAGGTTTTTGATAATCCCAACTGCTGTGCTACTGCTGAAGCAAAGTTGCATAGTTTACGGCAAGGTAAACGCTCTGTTGCTGAGTACACAGCTGAATTCAGACGTTGGATCACAGATACCACTTGGAACCCAGCAGCGCAAAAAAGTCAATATTGCCAAGGGCTTTCTGAACAGGTAAAAGATGAGCCTACGGATATTAATCTTGTGTACAAGAATGGCTTTTGGACTCATGCACATAGTCTCTATGTACCTGAATCTGCTCAGATTGAAGCCCTCAGGTTGGTTCATGACTCAAAACTTGCTGGGCATTTTGAGATTTCCAAAACAGAAGAGCTCTTGTCACGTTCTTTTTGGTGGCCCAGCTGAGAGAGATGTCAAATGCTATGTGGCCTCATGCCTGACCTGTGCAAGCAGTAAGACTCCCCGAGCTTCCCCTTTGGGGTTGCTCCAGCCACTCCCTGTTCCATCAAGACCATGGGGCTCAATTTCTATGAACTTTGTGGTAGATTTACCTCCCTCAAAAGAAATGACCACTATCTTGGGCGTTGTTGACCATCTCACTAAGATGGCTCATTTTATACCTGTTAAGGGGGTACCTTCAGCTGAACAAACTGCTGAGTTAATGGTTTGAGAAGTATTTAAACTACATGGAATTCCTGACAATGTGGTGTCTACCAGTACAGCTGGTAATTAGTTTCTCAAGTATATAATAATCTTATTCAGATTAAGCAGTGTAGCAGTCATATACAACATGTTGTCTCTGGATTCAGAAGGGGGGAGGGAAGGGGGGTAAGAAGTAAGTTATATAATCAACATTTCCAGAGTCAACAAAGGAGCAGTATAGGACACAGCAGTGTTGGTTAGGATTTCCTAAGGAGTCCTAGGGCTCCTGACCATTTGCATCAATCCATTGAGACCAGACTGTATCCAATTTTTTTAGGGCAGTTTCTACTCTCATATGTTAATTTGTATAATGGTAGGACAGAGTTAATTGTGGCCATCCATGTATGATGTGTGGGGGAGGGGGGTGGGCTGTTTCCACTTGAGGAGAATCTCTAATCTAGCATAGTATAAAGCATAGAACAGGAACAATTTTTCATGCCTAGAGGCTTCAATATTTTCCATAATGCCAAGCAATGCCATGGCCGGGTCTAAGCTAAGAGGCCAATCCCCAAATGACCCTAAAACATTCAATACATTCTCCCAAAAGGGCTGTATGAGAGGGCATGATCACACCATGTGAAAGAATGTGCCAGGAGAGGAACTACAGTTGGAGCAAAGGGCATCCTAGTAGTATAGTCAGTCACCGTTTCCTCCCATCCCTCTTCAGGATAATAAGTGGAAGATGTCGTTCTTCCACTTAATGTAAACTTTGGTCAGGGACGTCATATGAGTGAGGGAAAGGTAGAAGTAGAGGGAGGATAGGGGTTTGTCCAGGATTTTAGAGATGAGCAGTCGTTCCACAGAGTCAGTCTAGAGGGTTAGGGGGGCGGGGAACTGGGTCTGTGTCGCATGCCTGAGTTGGTAGTATCTAAATGTCATAGAGGCAGGGACAGCATATTTAGCCCTTAGTGTCTTGAAGGAGGAAAAGGATCCATCAGTGTAAATGTGTTTAATGGGGATTATATCCTTGGATGCCCATAGCTGGGGGTCTGGAAGCTTATAGAGATGTGTTAGCATGGGGTTGCCCCATAAGGGTATGTGGGGTTAAATTACAGAGTCTGTTTTGTAAATTGCCCTTGCCCTCTGCCATACCTGTATTGTCATGTGCATCAGAGTCATCTGGGGGGTGGGCTCTAGGCCCTCTATAGGCTAAATTACTCAGGGCCGCATAGGAGCCCAGAATGGCCGCCACCATCAGACTGTCGCCCAGTAGTAGAGCTGGAAGTGGGGGTAATGCCAAGCCCCCTGTGATAGGGGGAGTTGGGGCATCTGCCTCACCAGTCTTGGGGTTTTCCCCGCCCAGACAAAAGTGGAGATAATGCTATCCAGCTTTTGAAAAAAGGATTTACGTATAGGGGACGGGGTGTTCCTGAAAAAGTACAGAAACTTGGGGAGATACACCATTTTCAACAACTTTACCCTACCCACCGGAGATAGGGGCAGGGTTTTCCAGAGTTGGCATTTCCTGCTAAACTGGTTCAGAAGGGGAGAAAGGTTGTCATCTATGTATGCCTGCAGGGACCCTTGGACAATTACTCCCAGTTACTTAAATTCATTCACCCATTGAAGTGGAGTGTCTGTGACCGCCCTGGAACCCGAGTGGTGCAGGGAAAATAGGACCGACTTGTCCCAATTGATGTGAACCCCAGAATATCTCCCAAAATGGTCTATTATCTCAAGTGCAGAGCTTAGGGAGGTTCCTGCATTGGCCAGATACAGCAGAGTGTCATCAGCATAGAGTGAAATTTTCTCCTGGAGAACCCCGACCTGTAGGCCTCGCACCACATGGTCCTGATGTACCAAGATTGCCAAAGGCTCTATCGCCAGGACAAAAAGCCCTGGGGAGAGAGGGCATCCCTGCCTGGTACCTCTATGTAGGCTAAAGGGGGCTGACAATAGGCCATTAACCCTGAGTCGAGCAGTCGGGTCCCTGTAGAGAAGTTGGATCCAGGGGGTGAACCTAGGCCCAAATCCAAAACATTCCAGCACCTTCCAAAGAAAAAGCCATTTGATGGAGTCGAATGCCTTTTCGGCATCCAGCGCGGCCACTATTCCTGTGTTGCCCTCTCTGGCTAGGTCAATGTGGGTAAACAGCCTGTGGATAGTAATATACGCTCCTCTGTCCGGCATGAAGCTGGATTGATCCTGGTGGACCAGAGCCGTGATCACCCCGTTCAATCGAGTCGCTAATATTTTTGCCAGCAGCTTGGCATCCACGTTGATCAGGGAGATTGGGCGATAGGATTTGCAGAGTGTGGGGTCTTTCCCCGGTTTGGGAATGACTACTATTACCGCCTTCGACATGGAGGCTGGCGGAGCTCCATTTCTTAACGAGGATAGGAACATGGAATGGAACTTGTGTGCCAGTTCCTCAGCGTACATTCTGTAAAATTCAGTGGGGAACCCGTCTGGGCCCGGTGTTTTCCCTGCCTGGAGTGAAGAGATGGCCTGCTGGACCTCTTGGAGGGTGATAGGGGAGTCAAATTGGTCTCTATAGGTGTCAGTCAGAACTGGGAAGTCAACGTCTGAAAGATTTATATATGGAGGTCTTCCATTGAATAATCTACCCGGGTGGAGTAGAGTTCTGAGTAATAGGAGGCAAAACGTCATTGATTGCTTTAGAGGTCTGTCTGATGCCATCCTTATCAATCAGTGAGGGAACACTCATGGAGGCCGACCGCTCACGTACTAACCAGGCCAGCAGCCTCCCCCCCCCCGTTCGCCTTCCTCAGAGATTCGCTGGGATTGTTGAAGTAGTTTCTTTTTGGTTAGGGAGGTGTGAAGCAGCATGACCTCCCTGGTGCTCTCCTGTAGTTTAGTATGAAGCTCCGGGTCCCTGGTCTGGGTGTATTGGCACTCCAGGGAAGCAGTCCGGTCCTCAGCTTTAACTAGGCCAGCCCGTAGCTGTCTACGGACTCCACCAATAAGCGTTTGATAATGGCCTCTGGAGGAAGCCTTAAAGGCAAAACGGACAGATCCGAAGTGGGACCCCCATTGAGTTAAAGCGATCTAGCTCGGGGTTCGGTGGCATATTAAAGTCTCCCATAAGTATCAAGTTATCTGTCGCATAATTGGCAATGAGAGGGCTTAGCTTGTGGAGCAGTTTAGTCGAGGCAGGGGGAGGTATATACACACCCACCAGCAGTATCTCCAAACACTTTATAATTTCATGCATTATTATGTACCGTCCACCCGATTCGAGCACCAGCCCTAGGAGCCTAAACGGCAGAGACTTGCATACAAGTATACTGACCCCCTGGCAAAATTAGAGTATGTTGAATGATATTGATGGCCTATCCAAGGTTTTTTTAAGGTTAAGGGTCTTCCTCCTTAGCTTGTGGAGCAATTTAGTTTAGGTGGAGGGTGGTATATACACACCCACCAGCAGTATCTCCAAACACTCTATCATTTCATGCATTATAATGTACCGTCCACCTGGTTCAAGCACCAGCCCCAGGAGCCTAAACATCAGAGACTTGCGTACAAGTATACTGACTCACTGGCAAAATTAGAGTATGTTGAATGATATTGATGGCCTATCCAAGGTTTTTTTAAGGCTAAGGGTCTTCCTCCCAACCAAGTGGGTCTCCTGGAGGACACAAATATGAGGGCTGTATGACCGCAGGAACTGGAACACCAGCAACCGCTTCACAGGGGAATTAGGGCCCCTGGTGTTCCAAGAGGTTATTGTTAGCGATGCAATTCAGCCATCCCGTACATCAGTGTAGGAGAGTGTTCAGGGGTCAAGCCCGACCCAGATGGAACGGAATCAAACAATCGTTCAACACAATGAGAGTTGCCCTTAATGGGCGATAACTTATGCCCAGATGACTGTGTCAGGTATGCATATGCATAATAACCAATTAAACAATAACTGAAACAAAAACAAAACAACCCCCCCACCCTGCCAGCCCCCCCAAAACAGTGGGTGGCATTTCTTCCCAAGAACATGGCAAACTGCCTTGCTTCGGAGGGAACGTGTGCAAGAGGCTCACTGTACATATGTTCACTAACCCATAACAGCTAGGGTCATCCAGATGATAAGTATGGTGCCAGTCTCCCAGCGAACTGGGGGTACAAAACTTGGTGTAGGAAGTCAGGTATTCCAGAGAAATGCATGGTTATCTGGCTTAGACAGGGGTCACCAGTGTAAGGCAAGTGAGGGGGTTCGGGGGAACATGTCATCTGGGTCCCCCTCAGCAGGGAAGTACTGGAATGCATGGATCTGTGTCCCCAAAAAAGGAGATAGTAGGGCTAAAAAGGGCCACCTCTTTTACTTGAGTCACAATGTCAGAGGGGGAAGCAGAGTCCATCAATAAGGGATGCCAGAAAGCCACGGCCAAGTAATCAGCATTGGAGGGCAAGAGGAATCAAAAAACCTGTAGAGTAGATACCTTTGTTATCCCACACGGATCGTGTCAAGACAGGAAGACGCCTCTTCAGGTGATGTGAAGAAACGTACTTGTTCTCCATCTTAAACCCAGAGTCTGGCGGGAAATAGCATGCTATACTTCAGATTTTTTGCGCGGAGGCGGGAACAAACATGGTTGAATGACTTCCTCTGGCGCTACGTTTCGATGGAGTAGTCTGGAAATATAAGGAGTTTAGCATTCTCGTATTTCAGAGAATTGTATTGTAAATATTGTGGATAGCCCAGTGGGGCACAGACCTTGACAGAGTTAGGCCCCTTTCACTCATGTAGGCCGTTTGTTAGTTTTTCATCCATCCATTGACGGATGAAAAACAGACATTAATGCATCTCTATGGAAAAACAAATGTAAACGGATAACCATCCATTTACATCATTTTTTTATCCGCATTCGTCAGCATTTGTTTTTTGAAGCAGATCAAAGCCCTATTTTTGTTCCCGTTAAAAAACGGAATGGATGTAAATGAACAAATGGTCCAATTTTGCATCCGCTTTTTCATTGGGAGTGGATGTAAAAGAGAAAAGGGGGGGGGGGGGGGGGGGAGTATAGTGGCGCATGGAGAGAGACGGATGGGTGGGAAACAAAACTATAGGTGATTATGATAATAAAATCCAATGGTTGGGGGCAGCTTGGACCCTTGAAAGTTCAATTCAGGCTTGAATGGGTTAGGAATAAGTTTGATGGGTTAAAGATATATATAGCACTCAAGGAGGTGCAGCCAGCTGTGGAAGAGGAAGCAGCCCTGTAGATATATAATGTGGAGAACAGCGGCACTCATCTGAGTGCAGTATATTAAAATGATTTATGATGAATTTATTAAGATAAAAAAATTAAAATAAGAATTAACTCACAGGGTAAGGGTTAAAATGGCTAGTCACATGGGGAGGATCGCTGTGTAGTTCTGATCCAGATAGCCAGCAGTGTGGAGTGCAGCTGCTGTCTCGCTAGCTGCAGAGGTTTCCAATGGTACGAGTCAAGCTGGCAGTCATCTCCCCGTCCACTGTGACGTCACTGGATGTAGGGCACAGGACAGTAGGCGCACGTTCGGAGCATGCATGCTCCTTCAGGCTGTACCCTATTGCTTCCCATGCATTGTGATTTGACCTGCCTGTGTCTGAATTGCTGCCTGTGACCCTGAACTATCCTTTCAGTACCTTGCTGTGCCCAGAGCTCTGCCCCAGTGACTCTGTATTTATCCTTTGCTATGCCATATTGCTGCCTGTGATCCTGTTTGTTCTTATTGTGCCCAGATTGCTGCCCTGTGATTTATGATTTGCCTTTGCTGTTCTTTAGTGCCAGTGTGTGCCCAGTACTGCCTATTTGCTGTACCGTATTGCCACTCTGGCCTATCCTTTGATGTGAGACATTGTCGCTTGTGACCCTGCTGAGTGTCTTGGATTTATCTGCAGCCTGGATTGTTGCCTCAAGACTTTACCCTTGTTTCTGCATCTCTTTCTGCATCTAGTTTGCCCTTCACAATTCTACCGAGTCTCCCTGGCTGTGCCCCACCCTTAAAGGGGAGTTCCACCCTTTTACTGTATTCTCTCTATGGTATGCATTTGGCTCATCCTTTTCCCAATGCAATTTTTTTTTAATTGGAAATACCTTTTAACAGTGGAATTTCTTCTGTACTTCCTGCCGTCCCCGCCTAGGCGATTACTTCACTAGGCGATTCGCAAGGGTTCCTGGGATAGCGGCATCATGTATCCCAAGAGCCCTTGAGATTTGCCTACTGCCAAAATCTCACATTGGCAACTTGTCAGGAAGAGGGAGAGCTGTGCAGCTGCATTACTGTGCATGCGTGCACGGAAATCCTGGAAATGAAGACAAGAGGGCTTCAGATGGCCACAGCTAAAATGGAACCTGCCTGCTTTCGAGATCTGTAAGTAAAAAAACATTTTTCAAGAAAGTAAAATGCAACACATATGACTTGTTGCAAATGTTAATGTCATGTTTGGACAATTACAGAGCAGTCTTTTAAAAACAAGTGTTTGGGGGACTGGAACTCTACTTTAAGCTGTTCCCTTTTCTGTGTACCGGAATACCCCAATAAACATCTCACACACTAGGCCTCATATGAATGCCTCTGTGCCAAAGGCGTAACTAACACCTTCAGGGTCCCGGTGCAAGAAACTATAAAGGGCTCCCCTGACGCCCAGCTGGGGACCCCCACGGTGGCGGAACGCCACTGGTGGCAATTTTTTTTTTTTTTTTATCATTATTTTTTACCATTTTATTGATTTATTACAATTGTAATTTTGTATTATTTAGGGTCTAAACAGACCTCTGATGTTTCACCTCTGAGACAAAGAAAGGAGATTAAGGAAACAGATCTCTGCAGCCACAGCTGTACAGAATGAATAGACAGGAATAGCTCTGTACAGAGCTTCCCGTTCCTTCATGAACAGTTTACTATGCCTCAGTTATGAATGAACATAGTCAGTGATCGGTACAGATCACTAACTTTATTCATTAAGACAAGGAATGGGCCAGTAAATAACACATTTACCAATCCGCTCCCCCTTCTCCATCCTGACAGATCTCCAACTGCAGCCAGAGAGAGAGGTACAGAGTGCAGTTTCAGGGAAGCACTATGCACAAAGTGCTGAGTTCAGGGATACACTACATACAGAGTGCAGAGTTCAGGGCTGCGCTATGAACAGAGTGCAGAGTTCAGGGTGCGCTACATACAGAATGCATGGTGTGCAACACCCCCTCCCCAACTTGCCCAGCTCTAGTAACTCCCTATGTAGGCAGCCCTAGGACCATCCTTTGTAGGTGACTCTGTTATACCTCCTTGTGTAGGCAGCGCTACCTTGCAGGGAGATCGTTCTCGGTCTCACATTCTGGAGAGCTGTCCCCTCCGTGAGCGCACGCAGCCAGGAATCTGTTACATCCTAAAGCCGCTGTCCTTTGTAAACTCAAAAGGCGTCTGTGTTTACAAGTGACAGAGGGGAGTGGGAGTGGAGGGTGAGAGCAGGAGATGGCTGAATTGAGTTCTACCACGTTCTGTCTGCAAAACTGGGTGGGAGGCCACATGACAAGGCCTGGCAGGTTGAATTCGGCCCACAGGCCTTGTGTTGGGCACATATGATGTAGAGCATGTGCCAGTTACAGACTACCCTGTGCCCACTGGTACCACCATACCAGGGTTTTGCCATGCTCACACTATAGATTACACAGTGCCCGGTGTGACTATACAGAACACATCTATGCAGACTATACAATGCCCATGTCCAACATACACATCCTACATGGACTTTACTCACATGACATGCAGACTCCATGTAGTATACATCAACCGCAGTATTGTGCCTACAGCTCCCCATACACAGACAGCTCAACCCAGGAAGGAAGGTGCAAGGTATAGACCCCCTGTGCCCACGCTCAGGCTCTCCTGCCCACATTGCATACTAAATGCATGAAGAACAGACCTGCCAGAGCGATGCAGCCCAGTACAGTTACAGCAAACGTACATCTTCGCCAGCACACCATGGATCAGCAAGAAGTTGTCCAAGAAGGTTTTTAATGAAAAGAAGTTACATCACAAAAGAGGTGCAACATTTCGGGGCCGCGCAGGACCCCTTCGTCAGGCATGTGATAGGGTGCATAGTGTCAGACACAATATAATATATATATATATATATATATATATATATATATATATATATATATATATATATATATATATATATATACACACACACACACACACACACACACACACACACACACACACACACACACACACACACATATATACACACACAGTGGTCACCAATAAAAAAAAAAAAAAACGTGCAGAATGAAAAGAAGTGCACTCCCCCTCCCTCTGACGTCAGAATGACATCAGAATCCCGCCATAAAGTATTAAAAACTGTTGTGTATAAAAGTAAGATAAATGGTTAAGGGTACCGGCATTTAAAAATCGTGGAGTGCGGATCGCCTCTCCAGCAAATGCCTAATGGTACCCGATCAGCTGTATACGCCGAATGCGCCCGCTCGGGGCATAATATTTTCTAGGACCCAGCTACTGCTTGTCAGCTGGAAGCCCTAGGAGTCTATGGCGTAGCGCCACGTGTGCCGCGCATGCGCCCACCTCCGTTGCAACAGATCTACGGGAAAGACGCCTGACAGTGGGGCCACCGTTGTCACGGAAACCAGTGACGTGTGGCCAGCACCACGTCGGGTATCCAAGGAGGGGTGTGTGTGTGTGTGTAGAAGAGCAAGGAAATGAAGAGCGATAGAGAGAAGGAGAAGTGAAAAAAGAGGTGGAGAAAACAGTGATGCAAAAGGGAAAAGAGAAAGAGAAAAAGAAAAAATGTGAAAGAAGGAACAACAGAAGAAGGAAAAGAAAGGGGGAGAATAGAGATTAGGCAAAGCAGGAGAAAAAAAACGGAGGTTAGAAAAACACATGTAACAGCAGAAGGAAAAAAGAAGAAAAAGGGAAAAGGTGAAAATAAGTGAAAAAAAATGTCAAAGGGGAAAAGTATGTGTGCATCAAATGAAAAAGGGAAAGGGGAGGGGGTGGGGGAGAAGAAGAAGAGAAGAAAGGGAAGAAGGAGGGGAAGGGGTGGGGGAAAGAGACAGACCGGGAAGAAAAAGAAACAGACAAGGATTAAAGAGAAAAAAAAATTCAAGAGATAAAAAGGAAAAAAAAGGTAAAAAAAAAAGGAAAAAAAAAAAAAAAAGGAGAGAAGAATGAAAAAAGGATGTAAGGAACCCTAAACTGAAAAAAAAAATAAAAAATAAAAATAAAATAAAAATAAAAATAATAAAAATAAAAATAAAAAATAAAGACAATAAAAAATGGTATCATGGGAAAAAGGATAAAAGTGCAAAAATTTTTTTTTCCAGAATACCATGTACATCACAGCAGGAGCCCAGGAGTTGCATAAGGCAAACCATCTAATGAAAAAGGAAGAGCAACATATCGTGTTAAACATAAAGAACTAATAATAAAAATATATGGTTCCAATTAATGCGCCCGCTACATGGGTATCCCAAATAGGTACCAAACGTGGGAAAAGGACAGAAAAGAATAAAGGCCCATAAATTGATAAAAGAATAATAAGTGCAAGATATATGTCTTATATCCGATGAGGCATCACCCAGATGAGGCGTAAACAATAATCAAAAATATATGTTGTACATCATAACGATAACCAAGCCACAGATGAAAAAAACAAGAATACAGAGGAAGTTATCATCTATCATCAATAAAACATGTGAAAGATTAATTAGTATTGAGCCCACCAGGGTGTACTGTGCCTAGGGTATGTATCCAGTAGGCCTCACGGCGGAGAAGTAACTGATCACAATCCCCACCCCTATGGGGTGGCTTGACATGCTCAATAACCATCCCACAGAGTTCATGGGTTTGGTGTTTGGCTGTTACAAAGTGCATCGCTACAGGTTTGTTGGGGTCACTTAATGTCACTTCTGTGCTTTTGGAATCGTTTCTTGAACGGGCTGACGGTTTTACCCACATACGTCAATGTACAGGGGAATTTCAACACGTACACGCAGTGATCAGTGTTACAATTGAAATACTGATGTATCGGGTAACGATTACCCATGCATGGGTGTGCAAAATGCATACCACAAATAAGTGAGTTACATACGTTACAATTATAACATTTGTAGCAACCTATTTTCTGTGATATTTTAGGTACCGTTTTAGTGTACTTGTGTCTAGGATCTGCTTGTATTAAATGGTCACGCAGCGTCCTCCCCCGTTTGTATGCTATCATGGGTCTGGCCCTGGTGGTGGGTCCTAAGGATCTATCAGATAGTAAAATATTCCGGTTCCGTTCAATAACACGTCTAATCGCACCCAATTACTGATTGAACGTGTGTACAAACAATGGACAAGTGATAGGGTTGGGGGTTCTGGTACGTCTATTTAGGGCTTTGTCAAGAGCTTGGTCCAGTACCACTGTAGGATACCCGCGCTCCAAGAATTTGTTGTACATAATTTCTAGTTGCTTCTTTTTATCATTTTCATCAGAACAGATGCATAGTACCCTAGCAAATTGTGAGATGGGCAGGTTTCTGCGTAGATGCGCAGGATGTGCACTCTGAAAATGGAGCAAGGTGTTCCTGTCAGTGGGTTTAGTGTATAGAGATGTAGTGACGGTACCCTGGTTATTGGTGATGAGCACATCAAGGAATAAAATACGATCACAAGAGAATTCAGGATTGAACACTATTCCTGGAAAAATACTATTCAGAAAGCCAACAAACATACTGAAATCATCCTCACTACCTGACCAAATGAGGAAAATGTCATCAATGTACCTCATCCATTTCACAACACACTTGTGGAACAAAGGGGATGGGTAACTATGTTGTTCTTCAAGATAACCAACAAATAAGTTGGCAAACGAGGATGCTGCTGAGCTCCCCATGGCTGTACCACGTATTTGTGTGTATGTCTTTCCCTCAAACATAAAATGGTTGTTAGCGAGGATGAACTCAAGACATTCAAGTATATGCCCACATGGTACCCTGGGAAAGTCTCGTTTAGCAAAAAAAGTTCAATGGCCCGCAAGCCGGCCAAGTTTGGTATGCAAGTGTATAAGGATGATATGTCCATTGGGGCAAATTTCCAATCGTTCTGAAGTGTCTGGAAGGGCCTTAGTTTCTCTAAAAAATCACTTGTGTCCAGGGTATAGGCAGGTAGATCCTTTACAAGGGGTTGTAAATAAAAATCAATAACCTGGGCCAACGAATGAGTGATGGCACCTGTACCAGAGACTATGGGTCAGAACTTAAGTGGTGTGGTGCCCTTATGGATTTTCGGTAATCCATAGATGACAGGCATGCGAGGATGGTCATTGTGTAGAAAATTGGCAACTTCATTGGTCAGCCAACCGCCTGATCGCCCCATATTAATTAGGTCAGATAAAATATTCTTGGTGCCTTGTGATGGATCCCTATTCAGTGCCATGTAGCTGGTAAAGTCGGCCAGCAAGGAGAGCATACCCTCCCTGTACTCACTATAGTCCATAATCATAATGCCCCCACCTTTGTCGGCGGGTTTAATGATGATGTTCTTATCTTTGAGTGATCTAAGTGCAGCAAAATCCTCGGGGCTCAAATTGGTATACGTTCTGTTTGAAGCTTTGCGGTACACATCATTGAACTTTTTTTGCTAAACGATACTCTCCTGGGGTACCATGTGGGTATATACTTGAATGTCTTGAGTTCATCCTCACTAACAACCATTTTATATTTGATAGAAAGACATACACACAAATACGTGGTACAACCATGGGGAGCTCAGCAGCACCCTCGTTTTTTGAAGAACAACATATTTACCCATCCCCTTTGTTCCACAAGTGTGTTGTGAAATGGATGAGGTACATTGATGACATTTTCCTCATTTGGTCAGGTAGTGAGGATGATTTCAGTATGTTTGTTGCCTTTCTGAATAGTATTTTTCCAGGAATAGTGTTCAATCCTGAATTCTCTTGTGATCGTATTTCATTCCTTGACATGCTCATCACCAATAACCAGGGTACCGTCACTACATCCCTATACACTAAACCCACTGACAGAAACACCTTGCTCCATTTTCAGAGTGCACATCCTGCGCATCTACGCAGAAACCTGCCCATCTCACAATTTGCTAGGGTACTACGCATCTGTTCTGATGAAAATGATAAAAAGAAGCAACTAGAAATTATGTACAACAAATTCTTGGAGCGCGGGTATCCTACAGTGGTACTGGACCAAGCTCTTGACAAAGCCCTAAATAGACGTACCAGAACCCCCAACCCTATCACTTATCCATTGTTTGTACACACGTTCAATCAGGAATCGGGTGCGATTAGACGTGCTATTGAACGGAACCAGAATATTTTACTATCTGATAGATCCTTAGGACCCATCACCAGGGCCAGACCCATGATAGCACACAAACGGGGGAGGACGCTGCGTGACCATTTAATACAAGCAGATCCTAGACACAAGTACAACAAAACGGTACCTAAAATATCACAGAAAATAGGTTGCTACAAATGTTTTAATTGTAACGTATGTAACTCACTTATTTGTGGTACGCATTTTCGTTATCCGATACGCGAGTATTTCAATTGTAACACTGATCACTGCGTGTACGCGTTGAAATTCCCCTGTACATTGATGTATATGGGTAAAACCGTCAGCCCGTTCAAGAAACGATTCCAAAAGCACAGAAGTGGCATTAGGGTTGCCCTGGCCAAGACCGAGAAAGGTGAACAGGCTGACCTCAACAAACCTGTAGCGATGCACTTTGTAACAGTTAAACACCAAACCCATGAACCCCGTGGGATGGTTATTGAGCATGTCAAGCCACCCCGTAGGGGTGGGGATCGTGATCGATTACTTCTCCGCTGTGAGGCCTACTGGATACATACCCTAGACACAGTACACCCTGGTGGGCTCAATACTAATTTATCTTTCACATGTTTCATTGATGATAGATGGTAACTTCCTCTGTATTCTTGTTTTTTTCATCTATGGCTTGGTTATCGTTATGATGCACAACATGTATTTTTGATTATTGTTTACGCTTCATCTGGGTGATGCCTCATCGGATATAAAGACATATCTTGTACTTATTATTCTTTTTTCCCTTTATGGGCCTTTATTCTTTTCTGTCCTTTTCCTAAGTTTGGTACCTATTTGGGATACCCATGTAGCGGGCGCATTAATTGGAACCATATATTTTTATTATTAGTTCTTTATGTTTAACGCCATATGTTGCTCTTCCTTTTTCATTAGATTGTTTGCCTTATGCAACCCCTGGGCTCCCGCTGTGATGTACATGGTATTCTGGAAAAAAAACATTCTTGCACTTTAATCCTTTTTCCCATGATACCATTTTTTATTATCTTTATTTATTTTTTGTTTTTTATTTTTTATTTTTGTTTTTATTATTTATTTTTTATTTTTATTTTATTTTTTATTATTTTTATTTTTATTTTATTATTTATTTTTTTTGTTTTTTATTTTTTTTTTTCAGTTTAGGGTTCCTTACATCCTTTTTTCATTCTTCTCTCCTTTTTTTTAACCTTGTTTCCTTTTTTCTCTTGAATTTTTTTTTCTCTTTAATCCTTGTCTGTTTCTTTTTCTTCCCGGTCCGTCTCTTTCCCTCACCCCTTCCCCTCCTTCTTCCCTTTCTCCTCTTCTTCTTCTCCCCCCCTCCCCGGACCCCCACCCCCTCCCCTCCCCCTTTTACTTTATGCACACATACTTATCCTCTTTGACATTTATTTCACTTATTTTCACCTTTTCCCTTTTTCTTCTTTTTTTCCTTCTGCTGTTACATGTGTTTTTCTAACCTCCGTTTTTGTTCTCCTGCTTTGCCTAATCTCTATTCTCCCCCTTTCTTTTCCTTCTTCTGTTGTTCCTTCTTTCACATTTTTTCTTTTTTCTCTTTCTCTTTTCCTTTTTGTATCACTGTTTTCTCCGCCCCTTTTTTCACTTCTCCTTTGCTCTATCGCTCTTCATTTCCTTGCTCTTCTACAGGCACACACCCCTCCTTGGATACCCGATGCAGCGCCAGAAACACGTCACTGGTTTCTGTCACGATGGCGGCCTCGATGTCAGGCGTCCTTCCCGTAGATCTGTTGCCATGGAGGTGGGCGCATGCGCGGCACACGTGGTGCTACGCGATAGACTCCTAGGGCTTCCAGCTGACAAGCAGTCGCTGGGTCCTAGAAAACATTATGCCCTGAGCGGGTGTATTCGGCGTATACGGCTGATCGGGTACCATTAGGCATTCTGACGTCAGAGGGAGGGGGAGTGTACTTCTTTTCATTCTGCATATGTTTTTTTTTTTATTGGTGACCACTGTATATATATATATATATATATATATATATATATATATATATATATATATATATATATATATATATATATATTTTGTGTCTGACACTATGCACCCTATCACATGCCTGACGAAGGGGTCCTGCGTGGCCCCGAAACATTGCACTTCTTTTGTGATGTAACTTCTTTTCATTAAAAACCTTCTTGGACAACTTCTTGCTGATCCATGGTGTGCTGGGGAAGATGTACGCTTGTTTGATGCTTCCAGAACCCAACTGGTAATCGCTGCAGCACCCACTATTTATGTGCCATTTTACCAGGAACGTGTGCGATTGGAATATTGAATATACAGTTACAGCAGACATGTCCCAGGACTCCCATCCAGAGGGCCCCCCCGTGCCCAGCTGGTCTTTGCTCCACTATGTGCAAGGCTCACACACCAATGAGGAATCACACACAGGAATCTTCCATCGTGGCTCTTGGTGTAAGGGGGGGTGGGATGCGGTCAGTGCCTAGTACAAGGCTCCCCACACAGCAGTTGGAAGAGCTCCTCCACACATGGTATAACAGTGGGTGCAGGCACCACAAGTCCTTAACAGCCAGTGATGTCACCTGCCCCATTTTTTTACCTGGCCTGGAATTCGAAGCCATGTAAGTAAAAAAAAAAAACAGCATTGAGTCCCCCCAATTCATACCAGGCATTTTAGGTCTGTTGGATCTCATGCAAACATTAAAAAAAGTAGAATGAGGCCCCCCCAAATTCCATATCAGACCCTGGAAACCTGATATGGGTTTTAAGGGGCTCCATGCAAAAAAAAGAATGGGGTCCCCCTAAAAATCTATACTAAACTAATAATTAGAGCATGCTGCCCCCCTACCTCCCTGAACCAACTGGCCAACAGGCCATGTGTTACCAACATGGGGAAGGTACCATGCTAGGGGGTATCCTCCTTGCAAAGCAACTTGTCCCCATGTTGATGAGGACAAAGGCCTCCTCCCCACAACCCTGGCCCAGTGGTTGTGGGGGTCTATGCGTGGTGGCTTATCAGAATCTGGAAGACCCCTTTAACAGTAAGGGGCCACTCAGATAACCCCATGTGAATGAGTATGGTGTACTTTGTACTCCTACTTATTCACAAAAAAAGTAAGCAGTAAAAAATGACACAAACAACATCTGTGGTCGTGCCTCATGGAAGGATCCCAATACAGGAGGCAACGGGAAGGAGCAAGGAGAGACAGTGAGTAGTGAGTAGATCTGCATGGCGCAGGGCCAGACAAGGGAAAAGACTGCCATCTGCAGTAGTGATGGGCCGAATACACACTGGTTCGGTTCGCACCAGAACATGCGAACAGGCAAAAAGTTCTAGCAAACAATATTAACCTGTTGCCGCCCGGCCACCGTCATATGACGGCGGAGCGGTGCGGCTCTTGCTCTGGGCTGCCGTCATATGATGGCAGCTGGTTTACACAGGGCATGCGTGCGATCGCAGCCCTGCTCTGTCGATGTCGCCGTGTCCCCGGGACACAGTGCATCACCGACAGGGGTGAACAGCCATTGGACGTGGCTGTTCACCATGTGATCGGCAGCGATTACGTCACGGCCGATCACAAAGGGGTATTCCCCGCTTTAGACCACGCATGCGTGCGATCGGGAGCGCGCAGCGCGGTCACGTCGGTGGCGGCGTGTTCCCAGGAACACTGCTCGTCACCGACAAGGGTAAACAGCCAATGGCTGGTGGCTGTTTACCACGTGATCGGCTGTGATCCATTCACAGCCGATCACTAACTGTAAACAAAGATCGGTTACTAGCTGTCACCGGCTCTTCTCTCCTCACACACCGTTTCCAGTGTGAGGAGAGAAGAGCCAGGAGCAGTGAGTGACCGATCTATGTGTGTTCTGTAGTCTACTGCACCAAAACCACAAAGAGAACCTGTCACATCGCCCCCCCCTAATTACAGCTGTCCCCCAACAGTCACCACATCAGTACTTATAAAAGTGCACCTGTCACCCATCAGTGCCCACAAAGTGCACCTGTCACCCGTCAGTGCCCACAAAGTTCACCTGTCACCGTCAGAGACTGCCGTCATCGGTGCACCTGTCACCCTTCAGTGACCGCCATCAGTGACCGTCGTCAGTGACCCATCCGTGACCCTCATCTGTCACCTATCAGTCCCATAAAGTAGTAGTAGTCTTATAAATTTTGGCCAAAATTTATGAAGAAATATTACTAATTTGCAAAATTCTATGACAGAAACAAAGAAAAAGGCATTTCCTGACAGGCTCCATGGCAGCATACGTGTGGGTTGACCCCGCCTCCATAACTACCCAATAGGACCCCTCCCTATAAATTTCAGCTGTGGGCTCCCAGCCGTGTTCCTTTTTTGTCCTCCTCCGTAGGACCTTATGTTTGGTTCTCCTACCTGAAGATGATGTCCTTCGATCGTATCGGCCGACCGATGTGATGTCACATCCCTCTGATAAGCCTTGACTGTTAGCAGGGTATGGAGTGTATTGCAGAGTAAGCGCTGAAGAGCTGGAGTCATTTGGAATGAAAAGCGCGCACAGGCCTATTACCTAGCAGTATGCAGGTGGCCATTATCTGCCTAAAAGCCCGGTGTGTGTGTGTATGGTCGTTCCCGGCCGAGTTGATCGTAGGTGGTGGTGAGCATGTATCGCCTTCATGGCAGCAGTGTGTATATTTGTTGTTTGTTTTTCTCTCTTATGTGCCCTTTTTTCCTTTTATTAAATGCCTATGCAGTGGCTGGTTCCCTGTGCGTTCCAGCTGCCGCTCCCTCTACTTCCAGGTTCCGTCTGCGTTCTGCGCATGCGCAGTCCCAGAACGAAAGCGAGGCCTGGTTCGCGCATGCACACGAGGACCGCGGGCCTGGCGCAGCCGTGGCGCCGATTTTAAAAGCCTGGGGAGGCTTGCAGAGCTCGGGAATGATCGTGGGCATAGCGGCGACTTCCCTGAGCACCTGCAGAGCCTACCCCAGGTAAGAGCAGTACAGATGGGTCTGTACTTTGCCGTTTTGCTTTCTGGTATATCTGATGTACTCTGTGTTCACCTGCAGTGATTCCCAGAATCAGCCATGGACTCTTCACTGCCTCCTGGTGGCCAGTCCTCTCGCAGCAGGTAGGATTTGAAAGTATTTTTCTTTACTTGCCTGCTGGGGGGAAGAGAGTGGAGTGTAGGGCATTATTCTGACTTTGTGCCTTTTTTCTCTCTTTCTATTCCTGTCTTTCTTCTTTCCTCAGCCCTTCTAGGTCTGACCAAAGACAGAATAGTCCCCGCAGAAGAAGCGGGTCGTCTAAATCACACCACCGGCATTCCTCCTCTGGCTCTAGACACCATGGTTCTTCCTCTAAGTCTAAAGACCACAGTAGAGGCTCTCCTCGCCCCCCCTCATCTCATAGTAGGGGACCAGAGAAAATATGTTGGGGATGCAGGGCCCTAGTTCCTGCCAGCAAGTCTCTCTGTGACCGCTGTTTTTCTAAAGCAGCTAATGAGAGGGAAGGTGCAGACCAACACCTGGAAACGCTAATCAAGCGAGTCATGAAAGAATCGCTGCAAGAAAGAGACGCTGCAAAGCCTCGTGATTCTCCTCCAGATCCTCTGATTCCCCTGTCAGGAGAGGGTCCAGTCCAGGAGACGTGGGAGTCTTCTCAACCTAGTAACCAGTCAGCTCCCCCTTCAGATAGTGGGTCAGAAGCAGATGATCCTGGGATGGGCTTTGAATATGCCCTGGTTCCTTCTCTGGTGAAAGCTGTTAAAGACGCTTTGAATTGGGAAGACCCAGTTATTTCTCCTGCTAAACAGAGAAAGTTTTTCAAACAACTCAGCAAGGAGTGTCATTATTTTCCTTTCCTCACGGAAGTAGGAGCTATAATATTTGAAGAATGGGGCAAGATGAATAGAAAAAGTTCTATGCAGTCTAAAGTCTCAAAACTATACCCTTTCAAAGAAGAAGAGGTTAAACATCTTGAGTCAGCTCCCTTGGTAGATGCTGCATTAATGAGGCTTGTGAGGTATGTTACTCTGCCTCTTGAAGATACAGTCTCATTTAAAGATCTGCTGGAGAGACGGATTGATGCCGACCTAAAAAGGATTTATCTGACAGCAGGCACAGTGTGCAAACCCGCTCTGGCCTTAGCAGCAGTCTCTAAAGCTTTAGAGGCAGGGTCAGACAATGTAAATGATTCTCTTAGAGGTATCTCTGAAGAAGCGGCTAAGAGCTCCCCTATTCAGGAAATCAGGCTTGCCTCCGCCTTTCTGGGGGAGGTCTCTATTGACATTATTCGCCTAATGGCTCGGGTGATGTTGTCATCGGTCACCGCCCGTCAGGCATTGTGGCTGCGACCCTGGTTGGCGGATCCAGCCTCTAAGCAGGCTTGGTGCCGTATTCCATTTGAGGGTTCATCTCTCTTCGGCAACAAGCTTGATAGCGCCATTACCCGGGCTTCGGGTGGTAAATCGGGCTTCCTCCCTCAAGATAGGCGTTTACAGAACCAAAAACGCACCTTTTCAAGATCGCAGAACACCGACCGTGCAAGGGAAGCACGTAGTTATAGGCCTGGTCGGGAATTTTCTATATCCTGGAAATCCAGGCAGTCCTCTTTTAGAAAGCCCACAAAAGGGGCTTCTACTAGTAACCAGGACTCCACTAAGTCCTTTTGAAATTGGGCCCGCTCAAACATGTCACGTGGGGGCTCATCTGCTCCACTTCCGGCATGTTTGGGCGGCCTCAATTCGGGATTTCTGGACAGTCAAAACAGTGTCCTCAGGCCACACCTGGGTCTTCAACAGCACTCCCAGACTAAGATTCATACCAACAAATCTTCCAAGTTCAGGGGAGAAGAGACAAGTTCTTTTAGCTCACATAAGCTCTTTATTAGCTCAAAACGCAGCCATTCCTGTTCCAGATGGCGAACGAGGAGAAGGCATGTATTCCCCTCTGTTTCTGGTACAGAAGAAGAACGGCACATGGAGGCCTGTTATAGACCTGACTCATCTCAACCGGTTTATCCGAAAGGAAAAATTCAAGATGGAGTCACTATTAACGATTCAACAATCGGTTCATCTAGGAGACTGGCTGGTGTCAATAGACTTGAAAGACGCCTACTTTCATGTCCCAGTGGCAGCAGACTTCCAAAAGTTCCTTCGCTTTGCTGTAGGCGATCAGCACTTACAGTTTACCTGCCTTCCATTTGGTCTCACGACATCACCTCGGGTGTTTTCCAAGGTTCTGTTGGCTGTTGTGGCTTTGCTCCGAGTCAAAGGAGTTCGTCTTCACCACTATCTAGACAACCTCCTCCTTCTAGCCCAGGACAGGGGTCAGCTTCTAGAGCACAGGAGTCTAGTAATTGCCACTCTCCAAGAGTTTGGGTGGCTCCTGAATTTGGAGAAAAGTCACCTGATTCCATCTCAGTCTCTCATATTTCTAGGTGCCCATTTCAACACACTAGAAGGCACCATCTCGCTACCCGAGGAGAAGATTGTGGTGATACGGGACAGGATCCGTTCAACACTCGCTTCATCTCACCTATCTGCTCTTCAATGTTTGAAGGTGATTGGCACAATGGCAGCCACCATTCCCATGGTGAAGTGGGCACAATGGCACACTCGCCCATTCCAGAAAGGGTTTCTCGAACAGTGGGATTCTCCCAGCAAGAGTCAGCGCATCCTCCTCACTGCATCCATGAGAGAGTCTCTCCTTTGGTGGCTCCAAGGGAAGAATCTCCACAACTGCCATTCGATTCTCCCCATCACAGTGACCTCAGATGCCAGCAATCAGGGCTGGGGTGCTCATTGCCTGTCAGAAGTGGCTCAGGGCAGATGGAACTCACCATCTCGGAAGACTGTATCCAATATTCTGGAACTTCGAGCAGCCTTTCAGGCGCTCAGATCCTTCCACCATCTGTTAGAAAACTCCTCAGTGATGCTCCGGTTGGACAATACAACCGCTGTGGCCTATATAAGGAAACAAGGTGGGACTCGGAGCTGGTCCCTCCTACGGGAGGTGGAGCCAATCATAAACTGGGCTCAGAACAATCTGTCCAACATTTCGGCAATCTACATTCCGGGGGTCCAGAATGTTCAGGCAGACTTTCTGTCCCGTGTTCAAATGGACAACAACGAGTGGTCCCTGCACAAAGAGGTGTTCAAGTGGCTCCTGACACTGGGAATGTCTCCAGAAGTGGATCTGTTTGCATCCCCATGCAATTACAAACTCACCAAGTATTACTCGAGGTTCCGGGATCCCCAAGCCTATGGGATAGATGCCCTCACGGATCGGTGGAGGTTCAACAAGGCGTATGCCTTCCCTCCGGTACCTGTGATACTCCAGTTTCTCCTCAGGCTCAGAGCAGAGGAAGTGGAAGTCATAGCAGTAATACCGTTTTGGCCCAACAGGCCATGGTTTCCCCTCTTAACTCTCCTCAGTTATCGGGATTCAATCCCTCTGCCTCTGAGGGCGGATCTTCTGTCCCAAGGCACAATCCTGCATCCATGCCCTGCTCATCTACATCTCAGGGTTTGGTTTTTGAGAGGGGAAGGCTTGAAGCCTTAGGTTGTCCAGTAGAAGCCATTCCCGACGCTTCTGAATGCCAGACGGAAGAGCACTAATAGAGTTTATGAATGTATCTGGTCCAAGTTCACAGAGCACATGGCCTCTAGACCTAATCCTTGCGGTTCTCCAGAAGTCCAGGATATCCTTAGCTTTCTGCAAACAGGGTTGGATTTGCCTCTAGCAGTAAGTTCCCTTCATGTACAAATATCAGCCATCTCGGCGTTTACAGGAATTTCATGGGCTAACCATGCCCTGGTTCGCCAATTCTTCAAGGGTGCTATCAGGCTAAGACCTCAAAGAAAACCGAGATTACCTAAATGGGATCTTCCCCTTGCTCTAGATTTTCTTTCCACGCTTGGAACAGATCCTGAAAATCCTCTATCAGTTAAAGACCTCACACTCAAGACTGTCTTCCTGGTGGCAGTAACTTCAGCCGAAAGAGTGTCTGAAATCAGGAACTTAGGTTCCAAAGAGCCTTTCCTGACCTTTTTTTCCGGATAGAGCAGTATTAATTCCCATGTTGGGCTCAAACCCTAAAGTAACATCTATTTTTCACGAAAATCAGGAAATTGTGTTGCCTACCTTTAGCACAACAGAAGGTCAAGATGTCCATCCCCTTGATGTGGGACATACTTTGAGTCAATACTTGGAAGCTACGGAATCATTTAGACAGACAGACTTTCTTTTCATTCTTCTACGGGGAAAAAAATAGAGAAAACGGGCCTCAATCAGATCCATCTCTGCTTGGATAGTACAGACCATTCAAAGGGCTTATAAAGCGAAGGGCTTGGTTCCTCCAGAGGCAGTGACTGCACACTCAACTCGGAGTATTTAAACCTCGTGGGCGGCTTCTCTTCATGTCGCACCCGAAGTTATATGTAGAGCGGCTTCTTGGTCATCTATCAATACGTTTGTCTCCCACTATTGTGTTGAACCAGCCGCTTTGTCATCCATTAAATTTGGTTTGAAAGTGCTGTCAGTGGACAGTGTTAAATAAATTTATTTTCTTGCTCAGCATTGTGCCCACCCGGGTGTGTTTGGTGAGTTATTTCCCACACGTATGCTGCCATGGAGCCTGTCAGGAAAACGGAAAATTTATATCAAATGCTTACCGTAATTTTCCTTTCCTGATAGGCTCCATGGCAGCAGGAGTCCCTCCCAATGCTTGGAGTAGGCTAGTTACGAAACACGGCTGGGAGCCCACAGCTGAAATTTATAGGGAGGGATCCTATTGGGTAGTTATGGAGGCGGGGTCAACCCACACGTATGCTGCCATGGAGCCTATCAGGAAAGGAAAATTATGGTAAGTATTTGATATAAATTTTCTGTTTTTTTCTTCAAATTTTCAGTCTTTTTTTATTTATAGCACAAAAATAAAAAACCCACTAGTGATTAAATACCACCAAAAGTAAGCTCTATTTGTGTGAAAAAAAGGACGCAAATTTCATTTGGGTACAGTGTTGCATGACTGAGTAATTGTCATTCAAAGTGTGAGAGCGCTGAAAGCTGAAAATTGGTCTGGGCAGGAAGGGGGTGAAAGTGCCCTTTAGGCAAGTGGTTAAAGTCTAGGGGACACAAACATGAAAAATCAAAAGTGCTAATTTTTAAAGGCTTATATGCAAGATATTGCCATAAAAAGTGTATGGGGACCAGGATACTGCCCCAGGGGACATGTATCAATGCAAAAAAAGTTTTTAAAACAATCATTTTTTCAGGAGCAGCTATTTTAATAATACTTAAAGTGAAACAATTAAAATTCCTTTAAATATCGCGGTCCCCTTAGTCTGCCTATAAATTAGCGCATCTGTGTGATGTGCAGAACAGTGCCACAGCAAAATTACATTTCTAAAGGAAAAAATGTTATTTAATCTTGCTCTCGGCTGTAATGTATTGCCGGCTCTCAGCAATATAGATAAGAAAATCAAGGAAAAAAACTGCGTGTGTCCCCCCCAGTCCATACCAGGCCCTTCAGGTCTGGTACGGATTTTAAGGGCAACGCCAAGCCAAAATTGGCGTGGGGGGCCCCCCAAAATTCATACCAGATCCTTATAAGAGCATGTAGCCTGGAGGTCAGGATGGGGGGGGAGCGAGTGCTCCCCCCCCTTTGGAACCATACTGAGCCACATGCCCTTAACATGGGTAGGGTGCTTTGGGGTACCCCCAAAGCACCTGGTCTCCATGTTGATGGGGACAAGGGCCTCTTCCCGACAACCCTGGCCATTGGTTGTCGGGGTCAGCGGGCAGGGGGCTTATAGGAATCTGGAAGCCCCCTTTAACAAGGGGATCCCCAGAACCCGCCCCCTCCCATGTGAATGGGTATCAGGTACATTGTACCCCTACCCATTCACCAAAAAAGTGTCGAAAAGTAAAAACCATAATAGACCGTTTTTGACAATTCCCTTATTTAAAAAGAAAAAAAAGTGTCACGCATCCATCGTCAATCACGCAGCCTGATGAACCCAAAAATAAATGAAAAAGACTGCTGTCTTTTTTCCTTTGATAGCTCTTATATAGGCATTACGTGCTGATGTAACCGGATGACCCCTCACCGTCTGACGTCACATGACGTCAGAGGGAGGCAGGATCACTTGGTTATGTCACTGGGTGGCCCGCCCTTGCCTATATAACAGCTGTCACAGCCAAGAGACAGCAGTCGCTGGGAGGCCTCCCATAGAGGCGGAGCTTTTTTATTTTTTTCTATTTTTCTTGTCCATCGAGCAGCATGATTAAAGATGGATGGACATCACAGGACACTTTTTATTTTTTAATAAAGGGAATTGTCAAAAACTGTCTGTTGTGGTTTTTACTTTTTGACACTTTTTTGGTGAATGGGTAGGGGTACAATGTACCTGATACCCATTCATATCGGGGGGGCTGGGATCTGGGGGCCCCCTTGTTTAAGGGGGGTTCCAGATTCCAATAAGCCCCCCACCCACAGACCCCAACAACCAATGACAGGGTTGCTGGGAAGAGGCCCTTGTCCCCATCAACATGGGGACAAGGTGCTTTAGGGGGCATCCTAAAGCACCCTTTCCATGATGAGGGCAAGCGGCCTGGTATGGTTCAGGGGGGCTCTTGCTCGTCCCCCCTTTCCTGGCCTGCCAAGCTGCTTGCTCAGATAAAAGGTCTGGTATGGATTTTGGGGGGCCCCACGCCAATTTTTTTAAAAATTTTGGCGTGGAGTTCCCCTTAAAATCTATGCCAGGCCCAAAGGACCTGGTATGGATTTTGGGGGGGACCAAACGCTTTTTTTTTTTTTAATTTTGGCATGGAGTTCCCCTTAACCACTTACGGACTGCCTGCCACAGTTTTACGGCACTACTTTAAAGAGGAATATCATTGTTATCGTTGTATATAATCCCGGTATCCTCTTCTTCAGCGGGCGGTCCGCTTTAAGAAAAAAGTGGTCTCTGTGGCGGATTTGCTGCAAGATCACTTTTATCGACAGCGGAGGCGATCGGGTCGGCTCTCCTGCTTGATATGCAGATGAGGGAGAGGAAGATGGCCTCACCCATCTCCATATCATTGCAGGGCGGCTTTTTTTTATTGCATTTTAGTGTAAATATGAGATTTGAGGTCTTTTTGACCCCAGATCTCATATTTAAGAGGCCCTGTAATGTTTTTTTTTTATTACAAGGGATGTTTACATTCCTTGTAATAGGAATAAATGCGACACATTTTTTTTTTCAAAAGAACAGTGTAAAAATAAAAAATAAAAAAGGTAAAATAAATAAGTGTGCAGAAGCGAACGCATACATGAGAAGCGCCCGCATATGAAAACGGTTTTCAAAACACACATGTGAGGTATTGCCACGATCGGAAGAGCAAGAACAATAATTCTAGCCCTATTACTCCTCTAATTCAAAACATGCAACCTGTAGAATTTTTTAAAATCGCCTATGGAGATTTTTAAGGATAAAAGTTTGTCACCATTCCACGAGCGGGCGCAATTTTGAAGCGTGACATGTTGGGTATCAATTTACTTGGCGCAACATTATCTTTCACAATATAAAATAAATTGGGCTAACTTTACTGAATGTCTTATTTTTTAATTCAAAAAAGTGTCATTTATTCTCTAGGTTGTTTGAAAAAAAAAAATATATATATATATATATATATATATATATATATATATATATATATATATATATATATATATATATAATGCTTGGGGGTGCTAAGTAATTTTCTAGCAATAAAAACTGTTTTTAACTTGTAAACACCACATCTCAGAAGGAGGCTTGGTCTTTAAGTGGTTAAAATCCATACCAGACCCAAAGGTCCTTGGTCCTTGTCCAAAGGGTATGGTATGGATTTTGGGGGGCCAATGCTGTTTTTTTTCCTAGTTTTATCATAGGGTTCCCCTTAACTTCTTTAATACATTGTATTATATATTGTACACTGACTGCTCTGTATGTATAAATATATGTATATATAAGTTCGACTCGAACATCAGGTGTTCGCCGAAGAGCAAACATTATGGGGCATTTGCCGCAAATTTGAGCGCAGCTGAACGCCCCATAATGAGCTGCGAGATGACAGTGCATTGCCTTATGATGATTGGCCAAAGCATGCACCTGACCTGCATGCTTTGGCCAATCACAGCGCCCTCTGTTAAGAGAGCCATAATTGGCCAAAGGCAGGGGGACTAAGTCCACGCCCCACACTATATAAGGCTGCTTACACGGTGGACGTGTCTAGTGTTGTTGGTGGGGACAGAGAGATCGCTTGAGATTATATATATATATATATTTTTTTTTTTTTAATATTATAATATGCACTCTGCATTTAGCATAGACTATATATTCAGTGTTTACTCTATATTCAGGCATAGTATTAAAATATATATATATATATATATATATATATATATATATATATATATATATGGCACAGTGGTGTAGTGGGTAGCACTTTCGCCTAGCAGTAAGTAAGGGTCACTGGTTCGAATCCCAACCACGACACTACCTGCCTGGAGTTTGCATGTTCTCCCTGTGCCTGCGTGGGTTTCCTCCGGGTACTCCAGTTTCCTCCCACACTCCAAAGACATGCTGACAGGTTAATTGGATCCTGTCAAAATTGTCCCTAGTATGTATGAATGCGAGTTAGGGACCTTAGATTGTAAGCTCCTTGAGGGTAGGGACTGATGTGAATTTACAATGTATGTGTAAAGCGCTGCATAAATTGACAGCGCTATGTAAGTACCTAAAATAAATAATAAATAAATAATAAATATATACACACACACTTTGCATCCCAGTGTAGCCTATATCTACAGTACATTCCGTGGTGTACTGTTTTTAATACACTTCAGGCGGTGTACACAGTATCTAATACAGTTTGTACAGTATCTTCTACACTTCTGGTGTTGTACACAGTAAAAAAAAAAAAAAAAACAGTGCAGCCATTTTTCAGTTTCTAATACAGTCCAGGCGGTGTACACAGTATCCCTTTCATGACTAAGCCTATTTTTGAAATTTGGTGTTTACAAGCTCGCGGGGACAGGGGCACTTTCATTTTTTTTTTTTTCTTTTTAAATTCATAAATTGTGTTTAAAAAAAAAAAAAAAAAAAAATAATGTTTTGATGACTTTTATTGCTGTCACAAGGAATGTAAACATCCCTTGTGACAGTAATAGGTGGTGACAGGTACTCTTTATGGAGAGATTGGGGGTCTAAAAGACCCCCAATCCCTCCTTTACACTTCAAAGCATTCAGAAAGCTGAAAACGGCGATTCTGAATACTGTGTACTTTTTTAGAGTAAACGGGAAGTGACGTCATGACGTCGCTTCCGCGTTTACAATTTGAAGGCTGGAATGAAGCCACCCACAGCTTCGTTCCAGCCCACCCCCAGCCAACGGAGGCATCGGATTGGTCACCGAGCCTCCGGATCGACCGGGAGGCTCGGTAAGAGCGTCGGGAGGCGGTGGGAGGGGAGGACGTCCACTCCCGTTCCTCCGGTACAACAGCCGAGCGGCTTTTAGCCGCATCAGTTGTTATACACGGATAGCCAATCGCCGGCTCTAAACAACGGTACCGGGATGATGCTTACAGCTGCGGGCATCATCCCGGTATAACCCCCGAAAGCCGAGTACGCACATCTGCGTACGGTCGGCAGGAAGGGGGTATCTAATACAGTGTGTACAGTCTCTACTACACTTCTGGTGGTGTACACAATACAGTGCAGCCATAGTACAGTTGGTAATACAGTTCAGGCGGTGTACACAGTATCTAATACAGTGTGTACAGTTTCTACTACACTTCTGGCGGTATACACAGTACACAATACAGTGCAGTCGTAGTACAGTTGCTAATACAGTGCATGGTGTACACAGTATCTAATACAGTGTGTACAGTTTCTACTACACTTCTGGTGGTGTACACAGTATCTAATACAGTGTACACAAAACAGTGTATACAAAATATACATCATCATGTCCAGAAGGCCACCAAGGAGAGGCAGACACTCACAGGCCACTAAAAGAGGGCAAGCAGCCTCTGTGTCTACAGTCAATAGTGCTGGTCATAGACAATGTGCATCCTCTGCAGGTGGCCGTGGGGCATGCTTGTCCTTTTTTTCTGCTGCTGGCCGTGCTATTTAGCTAGAACATGCAGAAGAGTTGGCGGAGTGGATAACAAAGCCATCCTCATCCTCCTCATCCTCTGTCACCCAGGCTCAGATTATTCCTTCCAACGCAGCTGCCATAGCAGTCTATTCCACTGGCTCCTTGTCCATAGTCACTCCTTCCATAGCCCCACAATCATGCACGGAGGAGTCCCCAGAATTATTCGACCACAGTGTCGGGTACATGCCGCTGGAGGATGTGCAGTGATTTGAAGACTCCAATGTGGGTTCCCAGGTTGAGGAAGGGAGTAACATGAGCCTAGAGAGAGGAGGTGCCCAAGAAGGACAAGAAACTGGCAGTTATATTCCCTCAGCTGCAGCATACTGCCAAGTTTGCTCCAGTGATGAGGAGGGAGGGGATGATGAGATCACTGACTGTACTTGGGTGCCTGAGAGAAGAGAGGAGGAGGATAATGCACAACTCCAACGAGGCAGGATGTTCTCTAGGAGGCAGCTTAAGGGCAGCCACCCTATTGCATCACACCGCAGAGCTCCGCAGGTGCAGGGCGCTGCTGACTCCCCACTGACTTTTAAAAGTTCCTTGGTATGGGCCTTTTTTGACACGTGTGCAGCAGATGGCACCATTGCGGTTTGTGTCTGCAGCAGATCAAGCGTGGCCAGAACAGCAGCCACTTGGGCACCACATGCTTGACCAGACATATCATGACCTGCCATGCAGTCCGTTGGAACAGAACTTGAAAGACCTAAATCAAAGAAAAAAGGTGGACTTCTCCTTGCTCCTCATCTGGGATATCCAACCCTATTATACCTCCAGTCCTCTCAAAAACCTGCACTGAGAGGAATGAAGCTATAGCAATAGGTGTCCCAAGTACTTGCAGCCAATCTGCTAGCAGTACACTATCATCTGATTTTAGCAGGCAAATTTCCCTACCCCAGTTACTGAACCGTAAAAAGAAATTTGGTCTCAGCCATGGACATGCTCAGTGTCTAAATGCTAGCTTGGCCAAATTGCTAGCACTGCAACTGCTGCCTTTTCAACTGGTAGACTCTGCCCCCTTTTGTGAATTTGTGGAATGTGCTGTATCTCAGTGGCAGGTTCCAAAACGCCATTTCTTTTCACAGAAGGCCATTCCAGCTCACTACCAGCAGGTGGAAGGCAATGTTTTGGCCTCGTGAGACAGGGCAGTCAGCAGTAAAGTGCATATTACCGCTGACTCATGGTCCAGCAGGCATGGGCAGGGATGTTACCTTTACTTCATGGCGCACTGGGTAACTCTGCTGACAGTTGGGAAAGATGCAGGACAGGGTTCTGTGTTGTTGGAGCTTGTTCCACCACCATGCCTCCAAAATGCTAGTAGTGATTCTGCCACAGCTCTCTCCTCCACCCCCTCCTCTTCCTCTATGGCCTCTTCTGCAGATTTGTCCTCTGAACCAGCGGTGCTCCGTAATTGTTCAAGGGGCTACGCAAGCAGTCAGGCTAAAAGATGCCATGCGGTGCTTTAGTTGGTCTGCCTAGGGGACAGGAGCCACCCTGGAGCAGAGATTCTGTCAGCTCTGCAGAGGCAGACTTAGAGGTGGTTGATGCCATGCCAGCTTCAGCCACGAATGGTTGTATGCGACAATGGCACAAACCTTCTCTCTGCCCTCTGACAGGGACATTTGACCCATGTTCCATGTTTGCACACGTCCTGAATTTGATGGTGCAGCGGTTCTTGAGCAGGTACCCAGGCTTACAGGATCTCCTGAGGCAGGCCAGAAAAGTCTGTGGTCATTTCCGCCGGTCATACAATGCCAGTGCTTGGCTGGCTCACATTCAAAGGGAATGCAACCTGCCCACCAAACTCCTCATTTTTGACATGCCCACCAGGTGGAACTCAACGTTGGCAATTCTGCAGCAGCTGCACACACAGCAGAGGGCCATCAATGAGTACCTGTGCGAGTATGGCACCAGGACAGGGTCAGGGGAGCTTGGCTTCTTTTCACCATGCCAGTGGCTACTGATCAAGGATGCATGCACTATCCTGTCACCATTTGGAGGAGGTCACTACAATGGTGAGCAGCGACAATTCATGCATCAGTGACACTGTCCCTCTAGTCTTCCTGTTGGAGCACGTACTTCCTGGAATCATGGACAGGGCACTTGAGGCAAAAGAGCGGGAGGAAGAGGAGGACTTCATTACCTCTTAAGACCCCTTTACCAGATAGCATTCCTGCGGGCCCTTAAACACACAGGAAGAAGAGGAGGAGGATTGTGTCAGCATGGATGTAGAGGATAACACTCAGCAGCAGTCTGCAAGGGATGGTTTTCAGTCCCCAGAAACCCAAGGAGTTGTACGTGACTGGGAGGAGGTTGTTGCAGATTGTGTGATTCTTAGTGACCCAGAGGACTCAGAATCGAATGTCTCTGCAAACTTATGCTGCATGGCCTCCCTGATTCTGCAAAGCCTGCAAAAGGACCCTAGGATTCATGGTATCAAGGAGAGGGATCATTACTGACTGGCAACCCTTCTTGATCCACGTAACAGGGGTAAGGTTGCAGAACTCATCCTGCCTTCGCAGAGGGAGCAGAGGATGAAACATCTTCAGGAGGCCTTGAAGAAAGGTTTGTGCAATGCATTTCCAGACCCTGGGAGGTTACAATTTCCTGGTGCTGGACAACATGTTGCTGAGGCGTCATTCAGTCAGAGGAAGAGCAGTGGAGAAGGTGGCCGGCTGACCAATTTCAACATTTAAGCATTTAAACAATTTTTCAGTCCTCAGTACCAAGGTCTGATCGGTTCAAGCAACCATCACCAGCGTCTGCATTACATGATGCAGGAATATCTAGGGGCAAGAGCAGACTTGGAGACCTTTCCAACAGAGCATCCACTGGGTTACTGGGTCTTGAGGATGGACCACTGGCCAGAACTTCCTCAATATGCAATTGAGCTACTGACCTGTCCTGCATCCAGTGTGCTTTCTGAACACACATTCAGTGCTGCTGGAGGGTTAGCAATGGATCAAAGAGTGCACCTGTCCACAGACTTCGTTGATAGGCTCACATTCATAAAAATGAAGCCGTCTTGGATCAGCAGCTATCAAGAACCTGATGCTAATGTAACTGATTGAATTTGCTATGGATGTGGGATCCCTTGAAGACTGCCTATGCTGACTATCCTGTTCTTCCTCAATCTTGATGATGCTAGCTCCAACAATATTTTTGGTTTAGGGCACCATCACTACCACCCAAGGCCGATTTTTTATATAGTATTTTTTATATAGTATTTCACAGCAGGGCCCGTTTTTGCACCCACCAAGAGTAACTGAGGATTTACAGTGTTCTGATACCACCAACACCTAAGGCCCAATTTTCTGCATATAGGGCAGGCCGTGTAGTATATATACTGCTGTTCAGAGTATATAGTGCCTGGGGGCCTGGGGGACCCCCACACCATTTTTTTTAAATGTGGGTGCGGGGTTCCCCTTAATATCCATACCAGACCCAAAGGACCTGGTAATGGACTGGGGGATGTTAGCTTGCGTCACTTCACCTTTTGGCCACTAGGGGCTCACACACACAAATCCCGGTTCTTTCAGGGGAGAGGAGACAGATCATGTGTTCATACTAAGTATGAACACTGATCTCTCTCTTCCCCTAGTCAGTCCCATCCCCCCCACAGTTAGAACACACCTAGGGAACACAGTTAACCCCTTGATCGCCCCCTAGTGTTAACCCCTTCCCTGTCAGTGATATTTATACAATAATCAGTGCATTTTTATAGCACTGATCGCTGTATAATTGTCAATGGTCCCAAAAATGTGTCAAAAGTGTCCAATTTGTCCGCCACAATATCGCAGTCATGATAAAAATTGCAGATCGCCGCCATTACTAGTAAAAAAAAAATAATAATAATAAAAATGCCATAAATCTATCCCCTATTTTGTAGACGCTATAACTTTTGCGCAAACCAATCAATATACGCTTATTGCGATTTTTTTTTTTTTTTTTTTTACCAAAAATATGTAGAATAATACATATCGGCCTAAACTGAGGAAAAAATGTTTATTTATTATAGCAAAAAGTAAAAAATATTGCGTTGTCCCTCTTCTTTTGTTTATAGCGCAAAGAATAAAGACCGCAGAGGTGACCAAATACCACCAAAAGAAAGCTCTATTTGTGGGAAAAAAATTAAGTCAATTTTGTTTGGGTACAGTTTCGCGCGACCAGGCAATTGTTAGTTGAAGCGACGCAGTGCCATATCGCAAAAAACGGTCTGGTCATTGAGTGGGCTGAAGTGGTTAAATGACATTTTTCCCTTTAGAAATGTAATTTTGCTGTGGTATTGTTCTAAACATGGGAAAAATGTGCTTCTTTACAGGCATACTAAGGACACCCCCAGGCACGATATTTAAAGGAATATTTCATTTTTATTGTTTCACTTTAAGCATTATTAAAATCACTGCTCCCAAAAAAAACCTGTAGTTTTTAAAACTTTTTTTTTGCATTGATACATGTCCCCGGGGTCCCCAAACACTTTTTATGGCAATAACTTGCATATAAGCCTTTTGATTTTTCACGTTGGTGTCCCATAGACTTTAATGGTGTTCCAACAAAGTTTTTGCCTGTTCGCATGTTCTGCTGCGAACCGAACTGGGGGGGGGGTGTTCGGCTCATCCCTAATATTACTGTATATATTCTATACTGACTGCACTGTGTGTATGTGTGTGTGTAATATTATATATATATATATACACACACACACACACACACACACACACACACACACACACACACACTATCTCAAAAAAGTGAGTACACCCCTCACATTTTTGTAAATATTTTACTATATCTTTTCATGTGACAACACTGAAGAAGTGACACTTTGCTACAATGTAAAGTAGTGCATGTACAGCTTGTATAACAGTGTAAATTTGCTGTCCCCTCAAAATAACTCAAAACACAGCCATTAATGTCTAAATTGCTGGCAACAAAAGTGAGTACACCCCTAAGTGAAAATGTCCAAATTGGCCCCAAAGTGTCAATATTGTGTGACCATCATTATTTTCCCACACTGCCTTAACCAGAGCTTCACAGGTTGCCACTGGAGTGCTTTTCCACACTTCCATGATAACATCACGGAGATGGTGGATGTTAGAGACCTTGCACTCCTCCAAGGATACCCCACAGTTGCTCAATAGGGTTTAGGTCTGGAGACATGCTTGGCCTCTCCATTACCTTTACCCTCAGCTTCATTAGCAAGGCAGTGGTCATCTTGGAGGTGTGTTTGGGGTCGTTATGTTGGAATACTGCACTGCGGCCCAGTCTCTGAAGGGAGGGGATCATGCTCTGCTTCAGGATGTCACAGTACATGTTGCCATTCATGGGTCCCTCAATGAACTGTAGTTCCCCTGTGTCGAAAGGACTCATGCAGCCCCAGACCATGACACTCCCACCACCATACTTGACTGTAGACAAGACACATTTACCTTTGTACTCCTCACCTGGTTGCCGCCACTTGACACACCATCTGAACCAAATCATTTTATCTTGGTCTCATCAGACCACAGGACATGGTTCCAGTAATCCATGTCCTTAGTCTGCTTGTCTTCAGCAAACTGGTTGCGGGCTTTCCTGTACGTCATCTTTAGAAAAGGCTTCCTTCTGGGACAACAGCCATGCAGACCAATTTGATGCAGTGTGCTGTCTGAGCACTGACAGGCTGACTCCCCACCCCTTCAACCTCTGCTGCAATGCTGGCAGCACTCATACCTCTATGTTCCAAAGACAACCTTTGGATGTGACGCTGAGCACGTGCACTTAACTTCTTTGGTTGACCATGGCGAGGCCTGTTCTGACTGGAACCTGTCCTGTTAAATCGCTGAATGGTCTTGGCCACCGTGCTGCAGCTCAGTTTCAGGGTCTTGGCAATCTTCTTATAGCCTAGGCCATCTTTATGTAGAGCAACAATTCTTTTTTTTCAGATTTCCAGATAGTTCTTTGCCATGAGGTGCTATGTTGAACTTCCAGTGACCAGTATGAGAGAGTGAGAGCGATAACACCAAATTTAACACACCTGCTCCCCATTCACACCTGAGACCTTGTAACACTAATGAGTCACATGACACCGAAAGGGAAAATGGCTAATTGGGCCCAATTTGAACATTTTCACTTAGGGGTGTACTTATTTTTGTTGCTAGTGGTTTAGACATTAATGGCTGTGTGTTGAGTTACTTTGAGGGGACAGCAAATTTACACTGTTATACAAGCTGTACACACTACTTTTCATTGTAGCAAAGTGTAATTTCTTTTGTGTTGTCACATGAAATGATATAATAAAATATTTACAAAAATGTGAGGGGTGCACCCACTTTTGTGAGATAGATAGATAGATAGATAGATAGATAGATAGATAGATAGATAGATAGATAGATAGATAGATAGATAGATAGATAGATAGATAGATAGATAGATAGATAGATTTTTTTTCTCCAAAACAGAAAAGTAAATAATCACTAAACAGCAAACATCCACTTTCCCTCAGTGCTCATGAATCTTTTAAAATAGACAGGTCACAGACCCTTCAGCTGCTGCTATTATGTTAATCAGGAAGTAAAAAATATGTCTACACACCTTAAGGAGATATAGGCATTAGCAGGGCTAAACTCGTGTATAAATCCCAGAAAGGTATTCATTTTAAACACATAATAATATATAAATCCAGCACAATGTCCTCATTATAAACAAGAATAAAAATGTATAAAAAAGTTTCCGTAGAGTAATCAGCTGTAACAAAATAACCAACAGTGCGTGGGGGAGTGTTCAAAAATTGTAATTATAATTAATTCCTCAGAATCTTCATCCCTTCACCACAGCACGTTGGACACCGCTTCCTTAAGATTTTACACTCAACAAAAATCAGGTGAAAATCAGCCTTAAACTCCACAAGGTGGAGTTTAAGGCTGATTGGATCATAGTATGAACTACCTCTTTAGCTTCTAACGTAATTTCACCAGTATAAGGTCTATATGGGTTCACACTGTGTTCTATCCTGGAATGTCAGACTCCAATAGATTGCTACTGGATCCCAAGCTCATCAGCGATCATGCCCAAAGGATAAAGAAGCTCTCATAGTATAATTCATTTTTAAACCGTTTTTAATTAAACCCCAAATCCCCCTTAGATATTGCACTTACAAATATAGGATTAAAAACAAGCATGTAAACAGTAGCTTGCCTGCCTGGTGTCACTCCATCACTCCTAGTTTTTAAAGGATGGCTGCGATGCCCGGGATGAGCTCTGCAAGGGTAGACAAGCTGAGTGGCCGTGTAGCTTCACCCTAACACGTATCGCCGTAGACTTCATCAGAGGGAGTGGCTACACGACACAGCTCACTCTATTTATGGGCTGTCTTCAGGTAATTTAACCCTCCGACTGCCTCCAATTTCAATCAGTGCAGAGATCACTCTCATCACCTTTCATAGTTATCTAATTGCTCTATACTCAAAATGTGTTTAGTTTGGCCACCATACATTGCATCAATACATCCAAACGTAAAGTACAACTTTGATAATAAAATGTGCAAACTATATGATATGTTCTAATGTCTTTGGATGGATGAGTTTGTGCTTTATGTTTAGCGCATCAAAACCACCACAATATATAACTGGATACACCTTCTCTATGAATTTCAACAATCCATTTAATATACTATCTCATTCTAAATGTCATATGAATCCATCCAAAACATAAATACTGAATAAAACATAAAAAATACTGTATAAAAAATACTTAATTAAAAAACAACATCTATAACTCTTAATTCATAATTAAAAATTTAAAAATGTTAAAAACATCCAAACGGTCACTATTCCATAACTGATGTACTGCAAACCCCCTAAATGTTTTATGTAAAGCCAAAATAATAAAAATCTATATTAATAGTCACTAATGAAGCAGTTTAAACCCAGTTCAATGTTCATACCTTTTGGACTGAAAGTATCAGTCAAAAAAATCCATTTAGTCTCACATTTTGACAGTTCCCTGACTTTACCTCTCCAAAGAGGTTTAGTCCTATCAATACCCCAAAACTTCAGGCCTGCGGGGTCCCTGTTATGCTTACGCGTAACCCCTTCACTGCCAGCGACATTTATACAGTAATCAGTGCATTTTTATAGCACTGATCGCTGTATAATTGTCACTGGTCCCATAAATGTGTCCGATGTGTCCACCACAATATCGCAGTCCTGATAAAAATGATTCACTGCCATTACTAGTAAAAAAAAAAATAATAATAAAAATGCCATAAATCTATCCCCTATGTTGTAGGCGCTATAACCTTTGCGCAAACCAATTAATATATGCTTATTGCGATTTTTTTTTTTTTTTTTTTACCAAAAATATGTAGAAGAATACATATCGGCCTAAACTGAGGAAAAAATGTATTTTATTTTTTTTAAAGTGGGATATTTATTATAGCAAAAAGTAAAAAAGATAGTGTTTTTTTTTCAAAATTGTCGCTCTTCTTTTGTTTATAGCGCAAAAAATAAAAACCGCAGAGGTGATCAAATACCACAAAAAGAAAGCTCTATATGGGAAAAAAAGGACATCAATTTTGTTTGGGTACAGCATCGCACGACCATGCAATTGTCAGTTAAAGTGACACAGTGCCGAATCGCAAAAAAATGGCCTGGTCATTGAGCAGCCAAATCTTCCGGAGCTGAAGTGGTTAACCTGCTGGCATGCCTTACATTTTCTGCATGCGTAAAAACCAGGTGTGTGCCGGAACATCTGTGGTCATGTGGGCGGATGCAACACTTTCTTTACTATCCTATCAGCAAAAGAAGGTGCTTTTCGATAAATAAAAGTGGGGTTATCTGGTAATACTCTTTTTAAAGTTTTCCACGTGGTGCGGTGAAGGGATGAAGCTTCTGAAGAATTAATTATAATTACAATTATTTCAACACTCCCCCACACACTGTTGGTTGTTTTGTTACAGCTGATTACTCTACATTTAACAAGGGGACCCCCAGATCCTGGCCTCCCCCCAGTGTGAATTGGTAATGGTGTACACTGTATCCCTACCATTTCACAAAAAAAGTGTCAAAAGGTTAAAAAGTTAAAGAGACAGCTTGGGACAAGTCCTTTTTAAAAAAATTAAAAAGTCAATCGGTGTAAGTTCACGCCGCCTGACAGACCGAAAAAGAAAAGAAAAAAGCCGCAACTGATCCACCTCCATCCGTCGGGTGGCATGAGCTTACATCGAGGGACATTTTTATTTTTTGTCTCTTGTCTTTTTTACCATTTTTGACACTTTTTTGTGAAATGGTAGGGGTACAGTGTACCCCATTACCAATTCACACGGGTGAAGCCGGGATGTGGAGGTCCCCTTGTTAAAGGGGGCTTCCAGATTCCGATAAGCCCCCTGCCTGCAGACCCCCACAACCACAGGGCAAGGGTTGTGGAGATGATGCCCTTGTCCCCATCAACATGGGGACAAGGTGCTTTAGGGTCAGACCCCAAAGCACCCTCCCCATGTTGAGGGCATGTGGCCTGGTATGGTTCAGGAGGGGGGGCGCTCTCTCGTCCCCCCCTCTTTTCCTGTGGCCTGCCAGGTTGCGTGCTCAGATAAGGGTCTGGTATGGATTTTGGGGGGACCCCTACTTCATTTTTTTTTTATTTGGCACAGGGTTCCCCTTAATTTCCATTCCAGACCTGAAGGGCCTGGTATGGATTTTTTTCATTTTTTTAAAATCTGTTTTTAAAAGATTTTTTGCATTAATACATGCCCCCTGGTGCAGGACCTGGGTCCCCAAACACTTTTTATGACAATAACTTACAAATAAGCCTTTAAAATTAGCCCTTTTGATTATTCATGTTCGTGTCCCATGGACTTTAATAGTGTTCATGTGTTCTGTCAAATTTTTTGCCTGTTCACATGTTCTGCTGCAAACTGAACCAGGGGTGTTCGGCTCATCCCTAATGTTGTATATAGGCCAAAGTGCCTTTAAATTGTATCTCTGAAAACAAGGGACCATAGAACAAATTAAAACGTTGTCTTGTAACTTTGAGATTTTTGATAATTAATCCAGGTTTCACATATATTTGAGAGACTGGATATTTTATCTTGGATGGTGTATATCAGCTCCTCCATCACTGCTATATGATTAATACGTGATGCCCATTGTTTCATTGAAGGGGTTGATTTAGACCTCCAATGGACCAGTAAACAAAGCCTAGCAGCGTTAATCATATGTATGGCCACTGATTTATAGTATCTTTTCTGGGGTGTTTTGGAAAGGAGGTACTGTGCTGGTGAAAACTCAAGTGGGAGCGAGGAGATCGCAGTCGTCGCATCATGCACTTTACGCCAGTATGGCTGAATTAGTGGGCACGTCCACCATATATGGAGAAATGTGCCTAAAGCTTGTTTGCATCTCTAGCACCGGTCTAAGACCATCATAACAAATTTGTGTAGCAGCGCTAGTGTCTTATACCACCTTGTTTTAATTTTATACCCATTTTCCTGGGTGTTCACATTCATAGAGCCTTTGTGTATATAGAAGTGAATGCGATCCCAGCCAGCTTCCACTATCACTATGTCCAACTCATACGTCTTTGCACTCGGAACATGCATTCTAGGAGACTAGGTTCTCCAAACACTGAGGCGTAAAACCCCGAAATCACATGATTCTGGGGAGATGAGCTTTAACACAGCAATTCAAAGACAGTAGGGGTTTTCGTGAAGCCATCTCTACTCGCTGTGTTGTCTAGATAATGCTTTAGTTGTAGGTAGGCCCAAAAAGGGAAAGACTTGGTTTTAGATAATGCTGCGAGTTCCCCTTCCCGGAGAAACCTGCCTCTGGAGAAAAAATGTTTAGCTTGCATCTCTGCATAAGGCCACTCCGTAGATAAAAAAGCCTTAGTCATACCAGGGGAAAAGTCTGGGTTACCCTTGCTGGGAGTGATCGCGCAGTCTTTGGCTGAAAGCACGTGAACTTTACAGGCCTTTTCAAAGGGAGTGACTGAATGTTGGGTGATATGTGCTTCTTATGCCCCATACACACAGTCGGACATTGATTGGACATTCCAACAACAAAATCCTAGGATTTTTTCCGAGGGATGTTGGCTCAAACTTGTCTTGCATACACGCGGTCACACAAAGTTGTCGGAAAATCCGATCGTTCTGAACGCGGTGACATAAAACACGTACGTCTGGACTATAAACGGGCAGTAGCCAATAGCTTTCATCTCTTTATTTATTCTGAGCATGCGTGGCACTTTGTGCATTGGATTTGTGTACACACGATCGGAAATTCCGACAATGGATTTTGTTGTCGGAAAATTTTATAGCAAGCTCTCAAACTTTGTGTGTCGGAAAATCCGATGGAAAATGTGTGATGGAGCCTACACACGGTTGGAATTTCCGACAACAAGGTCCTATCACACATTTTCCATTGGAAAATCTGACCTTGTGTATGGGGCATTAGATAGCCAAAGAGTTAGGTGAATCTCAGCCTCCCAGATCAATGGCTCAAGTAGTCCCCAGCCCTTACATTTGGTATGGATTCTCCAGTCCACTACCCGGGCCAGATGAACAGCCCAGTAATAACGCTGCAGATCAGGAAGGCTCCCCCAGATTTTGGCAACACCAGTTTCGCCCATCCAATTCGTACTGCTTTGGTTACCCATAGAAAAGCCCTACACTTCCTCTTATATGCTGCGAAAAAAGGCGGCAAGCTGATCGGGATAGTCTGTAGTTTATACAGCAGGCGGGGAAGCACCGTCATTTTGAGAATTGAAGCCCGTCAAAACCAGAAGATGGTAGGTACATTGCACCTATGTAGGTCCTGCTGTATATTTTTAAGTTTTGAGAGAAAGTTCTTTTCATATAGGTCTGTAAGTTTACCAGGGAGTTGGATACCCAAATAGGTGATGGCATCTGCTTTCCAACGGAAAGGGAAGTTTGTCTGACGTAGGTGTACAAGCTTAAGGGGTTGAGAAATGTTCAGTGCAAAAGATTTTGAGTAATTGATTTTTAAGTTCAAAATACGTTGAAAGTGTTCTAGGACATCAATGGGGATGACAGGAAGAGCAGGATATCATCCGCAGAGGCAGCGATCTTGTATTCTTGTTGGTGTACCTCAATGCCTTTTATTTTTGGATTTGCCCGAATGCAGTGTAAAAGAGGTTCCAGAGTAAGGATATAGCGTAAAGGAGAAAGGGGGCATACCTGTCTGGTTCCATTATGGATGGGGAAGGCGTCTGACAAGTGGCCATTGACCCAAACTCTGGTTCTTGGATTGGCATATAATGACCTAATAAAGGCTTGCATGCAGCTCCCCAGTCCCGGGGCCTCTAATGCCTAATCCATGTAGTTCCAGGCCACTCGGTCGAACGCCTTCTCCGCATCTATTGCCAGAAAAAACATTCTCACTGGGTAGAGGTAAGCCAGTGATGTAAATTCAAAGCTTTGATGGTATTGTCCCTGGCCTCTCTGCCAGGAACAATGCCACCTTGGTTGAGACCCACCCACGCAGGCACATGGTAGGACAAATTATCAAGTAAATATTCCCCCGCTGTATCAAAGAGAAAAACTACAACTAAATAACTGCTGCAAAGCACTGAGAGGTCATACCATAACCACAAGGAAAATTAACAATGCAACATAGTGCTGCGCTGTTGAAGTGTTAATATACTGTGAATAATATATGATAAATTACCTAATATATCCACATCTACAATGGGTAATAACTAATAATAAATCAATGTGTGCGACACATATACCATACATAGATGAATAAATAATGAGTTAATGTTCTATGCTTGTAAACAATTAGTAAACACGAAAAAATTAGAAAAAATAAATAAATAATGACAAAGTCCTCTAAAAAGCGATTCACAGTCCTCTGAAGAGTGATTCCCAATCTTCCAAAAAAGTACTAGATAATAAAGTGAAATATAGCGCTGCACTGTTTTTAGTGATAATATACTGTGAATAATATGTGGTAAATGACCTAATACATTCACATGTATAATGGACAATGACTAATAATAAATCAATATGTGCCAAACATATACCATATATGGATGAAAGAATAATGATTTAATGTTCTATACTACAACAATTAGTAAACAGCGAAAAAGTGAAAAAAATAAAAATAATGACAAAGTCCTCTGAAAAGCGATTCACAGTCCTCTGTAAAGTTATGTGCAATCTTCCAAAAAAGTACTAGATAATAAAGTGCTCCGTGAAGTAAACAAAAGAAAAAAGATAAAAGTGACTTTCTTTCTTCTGTGCAAACACCATATAAAGTGCAGTGTGCTTTTCTTTACTGGTGACACCCTTCCATGCTGTGCACTGTGATGATGGATGACCTCTTACCTCAAGGCTGTGGGATAACAGCATGTGTGTTTTAATCACAGATGGTTCTTGGTAGTGGTCGAAGCTCCTATGCTTGTATATTTCTAATATTGGAATGGCAGTCTTTTCCTTTTCAATCTATTGGCACTTATCTTCTACAAATAAATGTGTAATTCCCGCAATACAGGTAAATGTAAGATGGCAAGAGGAAGAAGAGAGGGATCCAGGATAGTGTAGTATGTTTTAAAACAACTTGATTTATTTAATAAAAATGGTGGATGCAGTTACTCACATTCACAAAGTAAATTAAAGTCATCAAACCACGATCGCCGAGCTTGCCTATGCTACTTCCGATGCCGCTACGACCATACATGTATCGTCACAGTCACGTGACTTCATCAGGGTGTGTAGAATGTGTAGGGGTGCTGGAAGTGTCCTTAAGTATGTTCAGTTTGGGAGCTAATTGGACAGCCATTTTCTTGTGGCAAGATAAAGGAAGTATTACAACGGCCATTTTCCCATAGATGTTAACATGGGAAATCAATAGCAGCCATTTCTGTGTAGCCTGGCTTTTACCATATAGCATGGTGGCCATTTTCTCAGTGCTACTTCGATTTATTGTGCCTGCCAGGTACTTATAAGGAAAAGGGGATATAAAACATTAATTAAATATCATAAAATATCCATAAAAACCTAAGATTACAGAACCAAAGGACAGGGGAATGGACTAAAAATAATAGGTAAGGAGGCCACCAACATATACTGGTACGACGGAAGATCACAACTAAAATGGTGTCCCCGAACCCTCCTGTGATGAATGTTGATGCGGGGGACACCATAAATGGCCGCATCACAATCTATGAAGATATATAAGATCAAAAAATAAAAATGATAAAATAGTAATCTGTCTGCTCCGAAAATGACACGGATGATAAACTGTAACATAAATCGATACATACAATGCAAATTAATGATAAAATCACTAAATGCAAAATTGTGTTTGAAGAGACTAGGTATATGTAAATTAGGAAGACTTAAAGGGCCATTAGCAGTTGCCCAAAAAAATGTACAATTATGCAAAATATTGTATTAAAGAGGCTAGATATATGCAGATCAGAGAGGATTAAAGGGCCATTAGCAGTTGACCAAAAAATAAATTAAAAATCACTAAGGAAGCAGTTTAAATCAAATTCTACATTCAATCCTTGTAGTGCAAAGGTATCCAATGTGAAAATCTATTTGGATTCTAATTGGCCTAACATTCTAACTTTATGGCTACCTTGCCAATGTCTGATGTAGGGTTCTACTCCCCAAAATTTTAGATATGTGGGGTCTTTGTTATATGGCATATAGCGAAGTGTTTAGACACACTATGTTTGTCAACTCATTTTATGATGGTCTGTACATGTTCTTTGATGCGTACTTTTAGTGGTCTTTTAGTCCTACATATTGAAGTCCACAACTACATTATAAAATGTATCCTGCCCCTTCAGTGTTACAGCATATAAATCATTTCACTTCTTAGGCGTTTCCTGCGCTGGTAGAAGTAAAACTGGTTTTCTCCTTAATAGGGCGTTTTGTTTTAGTGCACGTAAAACACTGCTTGCATGGGTAAAAACCTTTCCCCGTAAAGAACGTGAAACCTTTGGTAGGTGGGTCTGGAATGCTTTTCACTAGTTTGTCTCAGATTGTGGGGGTTCTCCTTTATTTAAGATTGGGATTTTCTGGTAATACTTCTTGTAAATGTCTGTCAGCTCATATGGTACACTGGTGTCGCTTAATGATTTTATAAAATTTTTTTTATATTGAATACTGTAGTCCAAAATAATTGGTACCTTAGCGACAACCGATTCCTGTTTCTTCTTATCTTTGATCAAAACATTTTGGTCCATTTCTGCTACTTCTGATAGTTTTTACGTGATGTATTTGTCATCATAGCCTTTTTCAATGAATTTCCATCTCATGTTTTCCGCTTGGTCCATAAATGTATCCTTGTGGGTGCAGTTCTGCCTGAGGCACATCAATTGACCCTTTGGGATATTATATAACCAATTCTTGTGATGGCAGCTTCGTAACGGTAGATAGCTGTTTCTGTATACACTTTTGAAGTGAGTTTTTACAGTGAGAGCATGGTTATCCTGTGTAATTTCTAGATCCAGAAACACAATCGTTTTCTCACTGATATCCCAAGTCAATTGGATGTTTCTATCATTCGCATTTCAATTCGCTAGAAATAGGACTAGATTATGCTGTTCCCCCTTCCACAACATTAAAATATCATCAATACATTGTTTAAAGATGATCAATTCACTTGGTGTATCTGTGAAAACTGTTTGTTCTTCCCACTGTGCCATAAATAGTCCCGCCATGCTGGGAGAAAACTTAGCTCCCATGATGACATCTATTTTTTGGTAATAATAATTTTGGCTATACCAGAAGTAACAGTTTATAAGGCAGAAATCTAAACTTTTGACCTGATATTTCCTTTCTTCACATGGTAATGTAGTGTGGTAGGACAGTCGGGTTGCAAGAATCTTGGAGAATAATTTGACGTCCACATTCAGAAGAGAGATTGGTCGGTAATTGGCTACATCAGTGGGGTCTTTACTCTCTTTGGGGATCACCGAGATGTATGCCTCCAACAGGCTGCTGGAGGAGCAAGTGGTATCAGAAAGTGTGTTGAAGGCCTTAAGGAAACCTGGAGCTAAAAGGTCTGCAAAGCTTTTATAGTACTGCACCGTGAAGCCATCTGACCCTGGACTCTTCCCAGGTTTCATGCCCTTTAAGGCCTCCTCCCATTCCTCTGATGACAATGGGGCTTCTAGAGCCTTCCAGTCACTCACAGTTAGCGCGAGGGCTATATTTGCCCAGAAAGCCTCTTATCATATACGATCATGTATACGCTGTGATTGGGCTAAGTTCATTCAAATTGATAACATACAGTTTGCTGTAGGAGGAGTGGAACTGGTGGGCTATGTCCTTGTTCTTAGAATGAGTTACCCCAAACTTATCTACAACATGGTGGACAGTAGAAGCGAGGGTGCGTTTTTGCATGAACCTTGCTAAAAGCCTCCCTGGTTTAGTGCCTTGTTCATAGAACAGTTTCTGTGATAACATCTGTCGTTTCCATGTCCTCTTGAATAGTTCTTCTAGCAAAAGCGCCCGTGTGTCAGCTAAGTCGTTTGCTACTTTAACAGCCAGAGAACATTTGTGCTGTGCTTCTAGCTTTGATATTTTGTCAGAGAGGGCTCGGACCAAAGTTTGGTGTTCCTTCTTTTTCCTGGCCGCGATGGCCAGCAAATGGCTGCGTACAACACACCTATGCTCCTCCCACTGAGTCATGGGGGACACATCTGGTGTGTCATTGTTGCAGAAGTAATCGCCAATTGTCTGTTTGATGGTAGCCAAGTCACCAGGATCAGTAAGAAGGGTAATCGGATGATGGTCAGAAAGCACTATGGTTTCTATCGTCGCATCGTAGAGGTAGGACAGGTCCGTCTAAGATATAAAGAGGTAGTCCAGGCTCGACTAATGATTATGCGGGGATGAGAAAAATGTATAGTCTTTCCCTCATTGGTTCAGAGTGCGCCAGGTATCATGAAGTGTGAAAGAGGTCAAGTGAAGTTTCACTTGCCATAAAGCAGAAAATAGAAATGGAGGTACCTGTGGATGTATCAAGAAGTGGGTCTAAGGCCATGTTAAAAGGCACCCCCTAGAATCAGATGGCCTGACTGAAAAGTTGTAAGTTTCAGGAGAACCTCTTTCAGGAAAGTCACCTGTTTAGAGTTGGGACAGTATATATTTGCCAAAGTCACAGGCCTGCCTTTCCAGGCCCCTTTTAGGAAAATAAACCTACCCTCTTGGTCAACCATACAATCCGCAAGGCAAAATGCAAGCAACTTTGCGATTAGTATTGATGCTCCTTTTGTTTTGGAAGCAGCACAGGTCGCATGATAGACCTCTGAGAAGCCACTATTGGATAAGCGGGGAATGGAGCCTAATTTAAAATGGGTTTCTTGTAGGAATATAACTTGGGCTCTATGATGGGGAGCTTCAGCAAGAACACTGCTACGCTTTTCCGGAATATTAAGGCCTTTAGCATTTAATAAATACACCTTGAGGGATGGAGGAGCTGAAGAATGCACCGTAGAAGGCATATTCAATGGATGTGGTTGCGTGTAAATATCGCCCCCAAGTTGTAGATGGAGAGGGTCTGTGGAGAGTGGAAGTGGGGAGGGGAAAAAAAAAAAAAAAAGGATGGGGGGGTTTGAACAGAGACGGAGGAAAGGGTGAAAAGAAAAGGCGGAATTAGAACCTACTCTTAACTAGGGATGAGCTACGTGTTTGCGTCGAGCACATGTTCGACTCAAACATCATGTGTTCAGCCGTTCGTCGAATTACGAATGTTGTGGGCCGTTTGCGCCAAATTCGAGTGGCGCATCACGGCCCATAATACACTGCATTGCAGTGCATTGCTGGCTGATGATTGGCCAAGCATGCACTACAACCCGCATGCTTGGCCAATCACAGCGCCGTGTGTACAGAGAGCCATAATTGGCCAAAGCCAGGGAGGCTTTGGCCAATTATGGCTCAGGGAGTTTAGTACACGCCCCACACTATATAAGGCCACCTGCGTGGTGGCCTTGTGTAGTGTGTTGCGGCGGAGAGAGATAGACAGAGAGACAGTGTCATTTGATTTAAGTTAGATAGAGTAGGCAGGTCGAATCAGTTAGCTGGTGTTTTTACAGTATTTCCAGTTAGTGTACTGTGTAACCCTGCACAGTTGCACCTACAGTATAGCTACCTGAAGCCAAGTACTTGTGTGCTTCTTCTGATCCTATTAATAGCACAGGCAGGCTCTTGAAGTATTTCCAGTTAGTGTACAGTGTACACTGCACAGTTGCACCTACATTATAGCTACCTGAAGCCAAGTGCTTGTGTGCTTCTTCTGATCCTATTAATAGCACAGGCATGCTCTTGAAGTATTTCCAGTTAGTGTACTGTGTACACTGCATAGTTGCACCTACAGTATAGCTACCTGAAGCCAAGTGCTTGTATGCTTCTTCTGATCCTATTAATAGCACAGACAGGCTCTTGAAGTATTTCCAGTTAGTGTACCGTGTAACCCTGCACAGTTGCACCTACAGTACAGCTACCTGAAGCCAAGTGCTTGTGTGCTTCTTATATTCCTATTAATATGACATGCAGGCTCTTGAAGTATTTTCAGTTAGTGTACTGTGTACCCTGCACAGTTGCACCTACAGTATAGCTACCTGAAGACAAGCGCAGGTGTTCTCATACTAATAATACTACAGGCAGGCAGTTGATTCTGCTAGCTGCAGTATAATCGGTATATATACATCCCAGCTTTGTGCAGCTACATCTCACTGAAGGCCATTAGTATGTCTGGAAGGCCAACGAGGAGAGGCAGACAGTCACAAGCCAATAAAAGAGGACAAGCAGGCTCTGTGTCTGGAGGCAACAATGCTGGTCGTGGACACAGTGCATCCTCATCAGCACGTGGCCGTGGGACACTCTTGGCCTTTTTTTCGGCAGCTGGCCGTGTTGAGCCGCAACATGCGGAAGACTTGGTCAAGTGGATGACCAAGCTGTCCTCATCCTCCTCATCCTCTCTCACCCAGGCTCAGGGTACTTTGTCTGGCAAAGCAGCTGCAAACGTGGCCTCTTCCCTTGGCTCAGTGGCATCAGTCACTCCTTCCCTAGCCCCACTATGTCCTCCTGAGGAGACCCCCAGACTGTTTGACCACAGTGTTGGGTACATGCTCCAGGAGGATGCCCAGCGTTTTGAAGGCTCTGATGATGGTACTCAGCTAGAGGAAGGCAGTAACATGAGCCCAGACAGAGGGGGTGCCCAAGAAGGACAGCAATCTGGCAGTCGTGTTCCCCCTGCTGCAGCATACTGCCAGGTTTGCTTCAGTGATGAGGAGGGAGGGGATGATGAGGTCACTGACTCCACGTGGGTGCCTGATAGGAGAGAGGAGGAGGAGGAGGAGGCACATCACCAACAAGGCAGGATGCCCTCCAGGGGCCAGCTTAAGGGCAGCACGCTGACTGCATCACACCGCAGAGCTCCGCATGTGCAGGGCGCTGCTGTCTCTGCGCGTTATTCCAAAAGTTCTTTGGTGTGGGCCTTTTTTGAGACGAATGCATCAGATCGCACCGCTGCTATTTGCAACATATGTCTCAAGCGTATCTCACGTGGCAAAAACATCTCCCGCTTGGGCACCACATGCTTGACTAGACATATGTTGATCTGCCATGCAGTTCATTGTCAAGCGTACCTAAAAGACCCACAACAAAGATCAAGTGCTTGTGTGCTTCTTCTGATCCAATTAATAGCACAGGCAGGCTCTTGAAGTATTTCCAGTTAGTGTACTGTGTACCCTGCACAGTTACACCTACAGTATAGCTACCTGAAGCCAAGTGCTTGTGTGCTTCTTCTGATCCAATTAATAGCACAGGCAGGCTCTTGAAGTATTTCCAGTTAGTGTACTGTGTACCCGGCACAGTTGCACCTACAGTATAGCTACCTGGAGACAAGTGCGGGTGTTCTCAAACTAATAATACTACAGGCAGGTAGTTGATTCTGCTGGTTGCAGATTAATTGGTATATATACACATCCCAGTTTTGTGCAGCTACATCTCACTGCAGGCCATTAGTATGTCTGGAAGGCCAACAAGGAGAGGCAGTCTGTCACAAGCCAATAAAAGAGGGCAAGCAGGCTCTGTGTCTAGAGGCAACAGTGTTGGTCATGGACACGGTGCATCCTCATCAGCACGTGACCATGGGGCACGCTTGGCCTTTTTTTCGGCAGCTGGCCGTGTTGAGCCGCAACATGCAGAATACTTGGTCGAGTGGATGACTAAGCCGTCCTCATTCTCCTCATCCTCTCTCACCCAGGCTCAGGGTACTTTGTCTGGTAAAGCAGCTGCCAACGCTGCCTCTTCCCTTGGCTCAATGGCATCAGTCACTCCTTCCCTAGCCCCACCATGTCCTCCTGAGGAGACCCCCGAACTGTTTGACCACAGTGTTGGGTACATGCTCCAGGAGGATGCCCAGCGTTTTGAAGGCTCCGATGATGGTACTCAACTAGAGGAAGGCAGTAACGTAAGCCCAGACAGAAGGGGTGCCCAAGAAGGACAGTAATCTGGCAGTCATGTTCCCTCTGCTGCAGCATACTGCCAGGTTTGCTCCAGTGATGAGGAGGGAGGGGATGATGAGGTCACTGACTCCACGTGGGTGCCTGATAGGAGGGAGGAGGAGGCACATCACCAACGAGGCAGGATGCCCACCAGAGGCCAGCTCAAGGACAGCACACTGACTGCATCTCACCGCAGAACTCCGCATGTGCAGGGCGCTTCTGTCTCTGCGCGTTATTCCAAAAGTTCTTTGGTGTGGGCCTTTTTTGAGACGAGTGCATCAGATCGCACTGCTGCTATTTGCAACATATGTCTTAAGCGTATCTCGCGTGGCTAAAACATCTCCCGCTTGGGCACCACATGCTTGACCAGACATATGTTGACCTGCCATGCAGTTCGTTGGCAAGCGTACCTAAAAGACCCACACCAAAGAACAAAGAGGACCTTTCCTTGCTCCTCATCAGCTGGGATCTCCAACCCCACTATACCTTCAGTCCTCTCTAAAACATGCACTGAGAGAAATGAAGGTGTAGAATTAGGTGTGTCACAGCCAAGTACTTGCGGGCAATCTGCTATTAGTACACCAACGTCAGATTGTACCAGGCTAATTTCCCTGCCCCAGCTGCTGCACCGCAGAAAGAAGTTCACTCCCAGCTATCCACATGCCCAGCGGTTGAATGCTAGCTTGGCAAAATTGCTAGCACTTCAACTGCTACCTTTTCAGTTGGTAGACTTTACCCCTTCCGTGAGTTTGTAGAATGTGCGGTTCCTCAGTGGCAGGTTCCCAAATGCCACTTTTTCTCATGGAAGGTGATTCTGGCTCTCTACCGGCATGTGGAAGGCAATGTCTTGGCCTCGCTGGACAGGGCGGTCAGCGGTAAGGTGCATATTACCGCTGACTCATGGTCCAGCAAGCATGGACAGGGACGTTACCCAAGTTTCACTGCGCATTGGGTGACTCTGCTGGCAGCTGGGAAGGATGCAGGACAAGGTGCAGTAGTGTTGGAGGCTGTTCTGCCACCATGCCTCCAAAATGCTACTACTGGTGATTATGACACACCTCTCTCCTCCACCCCCTCCTCTTCTTCTTCCTTCATGGCCTCTTCCTGTGCTTTGCCCTCGGAACCAGCAGTACTCCGTAGGCGTTCAAGGGGCTACGCAAGTACGCAGGCCACACTGGGGCAGAGATTCTGTCAGCTCTGCAGGGGCAGGTTCAGAGGTGGTTGACACCATGCCAGCTTAAGCCAGGAATGGTGGTTTGCGACAATGGCACCAACCTCCTCTCCGCCCTCCGACAGGGACAACTGACCCATGTGCCCTGTTTGGCTCATGTCCTTAACTTGGTGGTGCAGTGGTTCTTGGGCAGGTACCCGGGCTTATACAGAAAGAACGGGAGAAGGAAGAACCTCCAACAGACAGTCCACTGCAAGAACAATCGGATATATGCCTAAATATCTTTATTGATTATCCCAATTCAACAAATTACCTATCCACAAACCATGAGTTAAAAATAGGACAATGGTCCTATATGACACTGGTGGCCACCGGTTCACTCCACACACAACTCAATGACTCATATTCTTGCACACATCTTATGAAGTATCAGAGACCCGGGTCTAATCTATAAGATAATACAGTTCCTAAATATGGCTATGGGTGGGTTAATAACTGTCCCATCGGTCCTCGTTAGGTAAGGTGCAAGTGCTGGTGATTAGAGACAAAGTTCCATCCAGATATAAGCTTGGAGAAAAGCTAACTCAAAATACGAACAGAGTGTTGAGTGGGATATCCATGTATTGCAGGCTATTTAGCAGAGATCAAATAACAGGCTTACATCTTAGAAAAGGAAACACGCGGTGGATAGCAATAATCAGTGTGCCTTCTATATGTTGGAGCACTATACAGCTCACCGTTTGACGTCTTCTATAGATGAATATCAAAGCCGTGGATGATTATGAGAGCCGCACTGACTCAGTGTGGGGGGGGAGTGTTCATGCAGCATGTTCATCTATTGCTGACAGGAACTGTTGTCTTCCGATCTTCCTGTTGGAATGTACGGTATACCAGAGAGTCCAAAACATCCGGACTTAGCCTGTCAAGTTCTCACGGGAAGAGCTTAGCCCCAGCAGCAGCCGCAGAGCTCACCCCAGCAGCTCGGAATCAGGCAAACCACTCCTGTATGATCGGAGATGACTCCTCATCTGGGTGTGGAGTCAGTGTCCCACCAGTGCGTAGGTTAGACGCTTACGCGTTTCACTTGTTGCCAAGCTTCTTCAGAGTGAGTATAGTGCTCCAACATATAGGAGGCACACTGATTATTGCTATCCACCGCTTGTTTTCTTTTCTAAGATGTAAGCCTGTTATTTGATCTCTGCTAAATAGCCTGGACCGATGGGACAGTTATTAACCCACCCATAGCCATATTTAGGAACTGTATTATCTTATAGATAATATCAGATAGGTCTCTGATACTTCATAAGATGTTGTTGTCCTATTTTTAACACATGGCTTGTGGATAGGTAATTTGTTGAATTGGGATAATCAATAAAGATATTTAGGCATATATCCGATTGTTCTTGCAGTGGACTGTCTGTTGGAGGTTCTTCCTTCTCCCTTTCTTTCTGTATATGCAACTTCGGTCCGTAGGACAACCATTTTCTGATTGTCGATCACCTATTGTAGGTTCCAATCATTAATGGCTTAGTGGTATATAAGGGTATGTCAATCAGGGCTGGCAATTTATAGGCCGGCAATCTAGCCTTGGCTATACCCTAACCTAACTTGGATGATTTTAGGTGTCCCCCTCCCTCTTGTGTTCCTTCATAGGTACCCGGGCTTACAGGATGTCCTGAGGCATGCCAGTAAAGTCTGTGTGCATTTCCGCCGGTTGGATAATGCCAGTGCTTGGCTGGCTGAACTCCAAAAGGAATTTATCCTACCCAAGAACCGCCTAATCTGTGACATGCTCACCAGGCGGAACTCAACGTTGGCCATGCTGCAGTGGCTGCACATGCAGCAGAGGGCCATTAATGAGTACCTGTGTGACTATGGCACCAGGACAGGGTCAGGGGAGCTTGTTTTTTTTTCCCCACGCCAGTGGGCCATGATCAGGGATGCATGCACTGTCCTGTCACCATTTGAGGAGGCCATGAGGATGGTGAGCAGTTACAGTGCATGCATCAGTGACACTGTTCCCCTTGTCCACCTGTTGGAGCACACGCTGCGTGGAATAATGGACAGGGCACTTGAGGCAGAACAGAGGCAGGAAGAGGAGGACTTCCTTACCTCTCAAGCCCCCCTTTATCTAGACAGTGTTCCTGCATGCCCGCCGATCACACAGGAAGAGGATGAGCAGGAGGAGGAGGAAGAGGATTGTGTCAGCATGGAGGTGGAGCCTGGCACTCAGCATTAGCAGCAGTCTTTAAGGGATCATTTACAGTCCCAAGAAACCTATGGATTTGTACGTGGCTGGGAGGAGGTGGCTGCGGATCATGTCGTCCTTAGTGACCCAGAGGACTCCGGACCGAATGCCTCAGCAAACCTACGCTACATGGCCTCCCTGATCCTGCAAAGCCTGCGGAAGGATCCTCGTATTCGTGGTATCAAGGAGAGGGATCGTTACTGGCTGGCAACCCTCCTTGATCCACGTTACAAGGGTAAGGTTGCGGACCTTATCTTGCCATCGCAGAGGGAGCAGAGGATGAAACACCTTCGGGAGGCCTTGCAGAAAGGTCTGTGTAACGCATTCCCAGAGACTGGGAGGTTACAAACTCCTGTTCCTGGACAACGTGTTGCTGAGGCTTTGGTCAGTCAAAGAAGGAACGGTGGAGAAGGTGGCTGTCTGACTAATGCGCTCAGACAATTTTTTAGTCCGCAGCCCCAAGGTATGATCGGTTCCAGCAACCATCGCCAGCGTCTGCTATACATGGTGCAGGAATACCTAGGAGCAAGATCTGACTTGGACACCTTTCTCACCGAAAATCCTCTGGGTTACTGGGTCATGAGGATGGATCACTGGCCAGAGCTTGCACAGTATGCTACTGGCCTGTCCTGCATCCAGCGTTTTCGGAACGCACATTCGGTACTGCTGGAGGCTTTGTAACCGATCACAGGGTGCGCCTGTCCACCGACTCGGTCGATCAACTGACCTTCATAAAAATGAATCAGTCTTTGATCACCACCAGATACCAAGCACCTGATGCTGATGTAACCGAATAATTTTTTTTTAAATGTCAGCTTCCTTCAAGACTCCCTATGCTGATGCTGAGTGACTATCCTGTTCCTGTTATGCTGAGTGACTATCCTCTTCCTCCTCAATGATCATGCTGATAGCTTGTAAGAATATTTTTGGTTCTGGGTGCTACCACCAGTGGCTAAGGCACAATTTTTCTGCCCCTGTTTAACAGGGGCGTGTAATTACAATTTTTGATGCAATACTTTGCAGCATGGCTCGTTCCTGCGCTCCAACTAGAGTATCTGTGAGGGGTTGCAGTGTTGTGGCACCAGCACCAGTGCCTAAGGCCCAATTTTTCAGCCCCTGTTCAACAGGGGCATGTAATTACAATTTTTGATCTAATATTTCACAGCAGGGCCCGTTCCAGCGCCCACCAAGAGTAACTGTGAGGACTTACAGTGTTGGGGCACCAGCACCACCATCACCAAAGGCCCAATTTTTCTGACCCTGTTCAACAGGGGCATGTAATTACAATTTTTGATCTAATATTTCACAGCAGGGCCCGTTCCAGCGCCCACCAAGAGTAACTGTGAGGACTTACAGTGTTGGGGCACCAGCACCACCACCACCATCACCAAAGGCCCAAATTTTCTGACCCTGTTCAACAGGGGCATGTAATTACAATTCTTGATCTAATATTTCACAGCAGGGCCCTGTAAGGGCTTACAGTGTTGTGGCAACACCAACACCTAAGGCCCCAATTTCTGCAGAGTATATAGGGCAGGCCCCTACTTTCAAACATCCAACTTACAAATGACTCCTACTTGCAAACGGAAGGGAAATTCTCTCCTGTAAGAGTTAATATGGGAAAAACGTTTCTCCTTTCCACTAATGCTTTATCACCAATCCTTGTTTCACTAAAAACCCCAAATTTTCAAAAAACATTTGTCATTGCGGCAGAAAGTGAGGTGAAGAGGTCTTTGCTCCTCTTCTGAAGAGGAGCACAGACAGCAAAACAAATGTCACAGGGGTGATAACCCTTCCCTATGTTTTCCAAAAAGCTTAAAATAGATTTTTTTGGCTGGAGCTACACTTTAAAAATGTACCAGTTCAAAATTACAAACAGATTCTACTTAACAATAAACCTACAGTCCCTGTCTTGTTTGCACCGCCTGTATACTGTTGTTCAGAGGGCCTGGGGCCCCACGCCTTTTCTTTTTTAATTTGAGTGGGGGTTCCCCTTAATATCCATACAAGATCAAAGGGCCTGGTAATGGACTGGGGGGGGGGGGGGGTACCCATGCCGTTTGTCTCACTGATTTTCATCCATATTACTGGGACCCGACATTACATTAAAGCCGTAAGCAGTTTTAAACGACTTTTATTCCTTTAAAAATGTCATTTTGTGCAGGGAATGTTCTAAGCACGGAAAACACGTGCCACTTTACAGGCATACTATAGACAACCAACAGGTACGATATTTAAAGGAATATTTCACTTTTTTATTCACTTTAAGCATCATTAAAATCACTGCTCCCGAAAAAAAGAATGTTTTTAAAACTTTTTTTTGCATTGATACATGTCCCCTGGAGCAGGACCCGGGTCCCCAAACCCTTTTTAGGACAATACCATGCAAATTAGCCTTTAAAATTAGCACTTTTGATTTTGAACGTTCGAGTCCTATAGACTTCAATGGGGTTCTAACGTTCGTGCAAAGTTTCGGTCCGTTCGCAGGTTCTGGTGCGAACCGAACCAGGGGGTGTTCGGCTTATCCCTACTCTTAACCTGTTAATGCACTTAACGTGCCCAAACCTAATCGGGATCTACTTCCCGTGTAAAGTAGGGACCCCAAATATGGGGCTCGTGTAAAATGTACCTGAGGTACTTCTAGTCCAGCTGAACTACCTAATCAGGGGATAGTAAGAGATACTTGGTGGAAAGAACACTATGCCGGCTATTTTCAAAAGAGGAGTCTGCCTCTTTGAGGTGGGGAAGAAACCTAACACCAAAACAAATAGACTCTACCGTCCAGAGACTTCAGGATATAAGAATAGAGATTAACATTAACATGAAGGGTGAACCCCCAGCCCTGTGACATGGGGATGCCTGGATTAGGCCCAACCAGAAGAGGTGAGTAGGGCCCCCTCCAGAGCACCCCCATGTAACAAAGCTGGCGACTACAGAACGATCAAACTTAACAATAGCAACATATCACCAGGCTGCCGCATAAAGGGCATGCTCATTGCTGAGTGTACTACACTGGTCCGCGGAGACCTCTGCACCCGGGAACATCAAACCCTGATGTATGCCCAGGGAACAGAGGCCTCAATGCACCATCCAGGTCACCCTGTCAAGCGAGATTGTATAACAATAAGATATAGTAACATGTGAGAACTCCTGTAACCTCATATAGATATAGTAAGACCATCCCCTGGCTCAGGAGTTTCCAGCTCTTTCTACTGTCTTATATGTACAGTACAGTGTAAGTAGTGAGCTGTGGTTCTTTATCAACAGAATGACCTTCAAAATTTCTTTAGGTATGAAACAACAGATTCATTCTTCCACCCTCCTGAGGTCCCAATAACCAAACCCTAGTACAAGCTTAGGGCCAGTATCATCAAGGGGTCAGGAGGTATAACATTAACATTAACTTGAAATTGGTGACAATATCGGTTAACAATGAATTGATGAACTGAGCCCCTTCCCTCCAGAGTATATGTAATCCTAGTCATGTATCACAGTTCCAGCATTGTGTTTAAACATAGGAAAAAAAAACATTAAAAAAAAACAAAGAAACAAAAACATGATCAAATTGCTAGAACTACTATTAGTACTGTCACTATCGCTATGGCCGTTCCTGAGCAACTGACAGATTTGCTGTCATGTCGGGGTGATCAATGCCATAGATATCTTAGAACACAGGTGAGAGAGATCAAGACATCTTAGGTATTCTCGAGTAGTCTTCTTCTGAAACCTGTCGGGCATCTCAATGTGGCAAGGTGGGGGGGCAGGCATCTCCCCATGGTTTAACTGAGGCCCTGTATGGAGCAGTCTCCATCAGCAATGTGGAGGAGCCGGAGCATGGGGATCATGGAAGCCTTGGAAATGAGAGCCTACCGCTCCTCCTCATTGTCACAAGGTCCTGGAATATGAGCACCTGTCATGTAGTCTGGTTGCAGTAATGTCTGTTCAAGCCAATGCATTCCCTCAAAGTATGGGAGGGTTATCCGAGTCCCCAATGCCAGTACAGCAGAAGTCAGAGATCAGAGCAAGAGTGATATCCCATGTATCTGCCACAGCTCAGCAAGTCCCGAGTCAGAGTCAGCTCTATACCAGAGCACAGGGGTAGCCACATAGTCTATAACAACAGTTAGTGCACTTTAGAAAGTGTAGGTAAAGACAAAGAACTCTAATGCCCCGTACACATGATAGGATTTTCCGTCAGAAAATGTTCGATGGGAGCTTGTTGTCCGAAATTCCAACCATGTGTAGGCTAAATCGGACATTTTCCATCGGAATTTCTGACACACAAAATTTGAGATCTGTAGCTCAAATTTTCCAACAACAAAATCCGTTCTCGTAAATTCCGATTGTGTGTACACAATTTCGACGCACAAAGTTCCACACATGCTCGGAATCAAGCAGAAGAGCTTCACTGGCTATTGAACTTTATTTTTCTCGGCTCGTCGTACGTGTTGTACGTCACCACGTTCTTGACGTTCGGAATTTCCGACAAGATTTGTGTTACCGTGTGTATGCAAGACAAGCTTGAGCCAACATCCATCGGAAAAAAAACATGGATTTTGTTGTCAGAAAATCCTATCGTGTGTACAGGGCATAAGGCTCAGCTCACCGTACCATTATCTGTGCGATCAATGATCAGTCCTGCGGCGCACAGATGATGGAGAGACTCGTGGGCTTTCATCCATTTCCACATCTCCATGAATTCTCGGCGGGGTGGTGGTTGAAGGTCTTCGACGCCTTTGTCTGCTTCTTTGCGCCCTTGTAGTGTCATCAGGTTGAGTAGGGATCCAGGGTTCTGATTGCAGGAATGCACTATAACAATCAGGAACATTGATTACCGGGATGCCCAGGGCGTCACAAAACGGAAGTGGATCTGCCGGCGTTCTCAGCGATGATGTGCAATTTCTAGTTGTCGCTTGTAGGCAGAAGGGGAACTTCCACCGATAAGGAATACATCTTTCCTGCAGGACTTAAAGGAGAGGGCGCAAGTCTCTCCTGTGCTGGAGAGTAATGGCGGAAGGATCTTGGAACAGCTGAATGCATGCTCCTTCATGTTCCAAGTGAGCATGGTTGCGAGCTAATCACAGTATTTCCTCCTTTTAGATGAAGTTAACCAGGCAGCAGACAGCATCTCTGGGTGGATTGATGTCCCTGCCCCTAGGCCTAAGCGCTCTGTGACAAAACTCCATCTCGACAGGGGCATCAGGCGGACTGCCTAACAGGCTATTAAAGATGTTCCACACCGCAGCTTGCAGTTGGGGGCCTTCCACTGATACATAGATTGTGCCTGCGACCCCTATTATCCAAATCCTCCATGTGCATGTCCATAAGGTGCTGTGCTTGTACCGTTGTGGCTCGTTGGGCCTGTTGGATGGCCGTGCCATGTGTCATGGCAGGCAATTCCACGTGCTCCAGGCGAGAAGCAACAGCTCTGATGTCAGATTTTAAGTCAGAGATTGCAGCAGTTAAGGTGCTTTTGATGTCCACAGCTACCTGTTGTAGATCGGCTAGACACAGGAGAGGGATGCGAGGCAGTCATACCTGTATTAGAGCTAGCTGGGTTAGAGATAGCTAGGGAGTCTGCGGTGTCGGCTTAGGCTGCCGTACTATGGTCTGTGGCTTGAGATGCAGCCTGCAATTCAGCATGCTGTGTGCGGAACATTGCCGGTATGTTCTTGCTGAGCTGGGTGGATGAGTTCAGCTGGGACCGGGTGGCCGACTGGCTTCTCCCGGTCATATTTGCACCTAAGGGTGAGATTCCCAGCTTATGAGAGACTAATCCAAAGCTCTGGAAGGCAGAGCTCTCCTTCTATGCTGCCATCTTGCTCCGGTGCTAGGCCACACCCCCTACAGAGACTTTTTTATACTTTTCTATTCTTGTTTATAATGAGGACACTGTGCTGGATTTATATATTATGTGTGCAAAAAACGCGCTGACCAGAGCGTTTTTTGCGATTCGGCACTGCGTCGCTTTAATTGACAATTGCGCGGTCGTGCAACGTGGCTCTGAAACAAAATTGATGTCTTTCTTTTCCCCACAAATAGAGCTTTCTTTTGGTGGTATTTGATCATCTCTGCGATTTTTTATTTTTTGCGCCATAAACAAAAAAGTGTGACAATCTCGAAAAAAAACGCATTATTTTTTACATTTTCCTATAATAATTATCCCCAAAAAATATATAAAAAAAAAAAAAAAAAAAAATCGCAATAAGCGTTTATTGATTTGTTTGCGCAAAAGTTATAGCGTTTACAAAATAGGGGATAGTTTTATGGAATTTTTATTAATAATTTTTTTTTTACTAGTAATGGCGGCGATCAGCGATTTTTATTGTGACTGCAACGTTATGGCGGACATGTCGGACATTTTTTACACATTTTTGGGACCATTGTCATTTATACAGCAATCAGTGCTAAAAAAAATGCATTGATTCCTGTATAAATGACACTGGTAGTGAAGAGGTTAACCACTAGGGGACGGGGAGGGGTTAAGTGTGTCCTAGGGGAGTGATTTCTAACTGTCAGGGGGATGGGCTGGTGTGTGATGTCACTGATCTCTGCTCCAATGATAGGGAGCAGAGATCGAGTGACACTTGTCACTAGGCAGAACGGGGAGATGCTGTTTACAACAGCATCTCCCCGTTCGTCCTCTCCGTGAGGCGATCGCGGGTATGCCAGTGGCGATCAAGTCCGCGGACCCGCGACCCGACTCACGGAGATCGCGGCAGGTACAGGTACGTTACTTTGCGCAGCCGTGCCATTCTGCCGACGTAAAAGTACAGAAGCCAGTCGGGAACTGGTTAAAATTAATATCTTTCTGGGATTGATACAAGAGTTTAGCGTTGCTAATGCCTATATCTCCTTAGGGTGTGTAGACATATACAGTATCACACAAAAGTGAGTACACCCCTCACTATTTTGTAAATATTTTATTATATCTTTTCATGTGACAACACTGAAGAAATTATACTTTGCTACAATGTAAAGTAGTGCGTGTACAGCTTGTATAACTGTGTAAATTTGCTGTCCCCTCAAAATAACTCAACACATAGCCATTAATGTTCAAACTGGCAACAAAAGTGAGTACACCCCTAAGTGAAAATGTCCAAATTGGGCCCAATTAGCCATTTTCCCTCCCTGGTGTCATGCAGGTGTGTTAAATTTGTCGTTATCGCTCTAACTCTCTCATACTAGTCACTGGAAGTTCAACATGGCACCTCATGGCAAAGAACTCTGAGGATCTGAAAAAAAAAAAAAATTGTTGCTCTACATAAAGATGGCCTAGGCTATAAGAAGAGTGCCAAGACCCTAAAAAACTGAGCTGCAGCATGGTGGCCAAGACCATACAGTGGTTTAATGGGACAGGTTCAACTCAGAACAGGCCTCGCCATGGTCGACCAAAGAAGTTGAGTGCACGTGCTCAGCGTCCTATCCAGAGGTTGTCTTTAGGAAATAGACGTATGAGTGCTGCCAGCCTGTCAGTGCTCAGACCATACACTGCATCAAATTGGTCTGGATAGCTGTCGTCCCAGAAGGATGCCTCTTCTAAAGATGATGCACAAGAAAGCCACTGAAGACAAGCAGACTAAGGGCATGTGTAAAGGATGTCAAAACCAGGTACCCCATAAAAAAGGATTATAGTTTTGTCATGGAGAAAGTAAAACTCATGGCATTTCTATTAAATCACCAGTAGATGGTAGCATAGAGTGAAAAGCCTGAATGACATAAAGCACATTCTAAATGGGACCTTTACTAATAAGAAGGGGAACCAAAAGACGGACCTTTGTTTCTGGTGGGAACACAATAGCAGTTGCTACCCAGTCTATCAGTCTGAAGGTCATGTGTTTGTGTCATTGCAGGTAAGAGGGAACATTTTTAAGGCTATAAACAGGGTGGAAGTGATTTAATTTACATCCATGTGATCAGTAAAGGCTGCTGTGTGATTAATTAAAATATCAACATATGTACAATTGGTTATTATTTTCTATGAGGACATTATTCCGGTATATGTGAATGTTATTATTATAGATATAGATATGTATTACTTTGTATGAATACAATAGCATTTTCTACTAAGGATGAGCTCTGGCGTGTTCGCACAGAAATGTCTCACTGCCTGCGATTAGCGCAGCTCAGTGCCGACTTCCTGGTGGGCTCTGCGAACACGCCTGTGCTCATCCTTAGTTGCTACCCAGTCTATCAGTCTGAAGGTCATGTGTTTGTGTCATTGCAGAAACTTTTCAATAAAAACACTTCTGGTTTGACCCAGCCTGCTCTCTTCGCACATTGGAATTATTGACCATAGTTTCAGCATATGTGCAACAAAATTGGCGTACAACATGGGGCTGGGTGAAAAAAAAGCAAAAGGGTCATGGAAGTGGAAAAGAGCGATTATACTGTCCGTAGAGAAGCTGAGAGGAGATCAAAGGGGTTGTATGGGTTAGTTTTAAAAAAAACAAAAAACAACAACAACAACAACAACAACAACAACCATGTTATACTTACCTCCACTGTGCAGTTTGTTTTGCACAGAGTGGCCCCGATCCTCCTGTTCTGGGGTCCCTCGGTGGCTGTCTGGCTCCTCCCCATAATAGCTAACCCCCCTCAGGGAAGCTCTATCCTGAGGGGGTTAGCTTGCGGGAGTGCTCCCTGTCATACACGCTGCATCCATAGACACAGAGTATATGACTCGGTCCCGCCCCCTGGTGGCCGCGTCATTGGATGTGATTGACAGCAGCGTCAATGGCTGCGCTGCTATCAATCTATCCAATCAAAGGTAAGATTCCATGAAGAAGAGGACGCCAGGGGATGCGCACAGCAGGTGAACGGGCTCAGGGGGGGCCGCCATTGCCAGGTGTTTTTTCATATGATGCATTAAGGTGAAAAAACACAAACCTTTACAACCCCTTTAAGATATTAACCGTTGCTGCACAGGGATCGTATACAGATGGCTATAGAAAAGTTGCAAGATGAAATCAGTGGGAACCTGAATCACATGACAGTTGTTGATCTCATTGAGACTTGCCAGTTTATCAAGGCCTCCGAAGCAAGTGTGGCGAAAGGAAAAACCCGACGCCACTACATGCGGATAGTCAATGAGGTGATAGATGAACTGGTCGAGACTGAAAGTGAAGAGGCGGTGACACAATTTCTCCAAGCAACAAAGAGATTCATCTGTTAGCTAGAAAAGAAGAGGGAAAATACTGAAGCACCAAATATCAGTTAGAAAGACCCCCAACCGGAACAGCAGTTAACCGATTTGAAACGACAATATCACATTATGCAGGAGAAGTTCCAGGAAACCTCCAGAATGATCGAGGAACAGATAAAAGAGCTGAGTACTAAAGGCAAGGACTCGAGTGACAGTCATCTAAAAACAAGAACATATTCCAGTTACTCAGAGACTTCACCATGGTAACTTGCCAGAGGTGACAATCAGGAAGGACTTTAAGGTTGCTGGTCAGATAGGTGAAAAGGAACAGAAAGACAAGCTGTCTTATACAAACCTCATGCACCAGATCGACATAGGACTACAAAAATGGTATTCCGAGTCCAAGATTGTGGAAGTTGTGGTAAAAGCCATTAGTCCCGGCCTAAGTCTCAGAGGCATGCTGGAAATAAAGAATGAACTAACCCTAGTGCAACTTGGGAGAATCCTAAAAAGCCATTACAAGGAGGAAAATGCTTCCGAACTGTACCAACAACTGATAAACATCTTACAGAATAGTAAGGAAACTCCTCAGAATTTTCTGTTCAGAGCTATTGAGTTGAAGGACCACCTGTTGTTTGTGTCTCAAGGAGAAGGCTCAGAAGAACACTTCGGGACTGAGCTGATACAAAAGAAATTCCTAAGATCAGTGGGTACTGGACTGAGAAGTGACCACATCAAGTTTCAATTAAAGCAGTATTTAGACGATCCTTCCATTCCAGATGAGGTGCTCATAGAGAAAACAAATGAAGCCACTAATATGGAGATGGAAAGGGAACAGAAGCAAAAGAAAGCTCAGCCCAGCAATTTGATGAAAGGGAAAGAGTGTCAGTCCAATGTTTTTCAGTGTCCTCAGTGACCAGATGTCCTGACACCAACTGCCGACACCATATCTTGGTCCCCACCACAAGCAAGTAGCCCAACCATCCAACAGCTGTCAAAGAGCAACTCGGAACTGAAAAAGCTGATGCAAAAAGAGATGATAAAGATGAAAACACTCCTCCAAGGTTCAAGAACTCGAAGAGATCATGAATTCAGAGGACCTCAGGTAACAGTGGGCACGAGCAATGGATCTTGTCAATCTTGTAAAAAAAAACTGGTCAGAGAACGGCCCGTGACCATTGCTATAACTGTGGTCAATCTGGACACTTAGCGAGATACTGCAAAACGACCAGAGGCAACCAGTTAAACGGGAGAGGGTTGCTGTCAAGGGACCGACAGTAACCTGTGCTAGAACCAACCCAATGTCCCAAAATGCAACTCTTGTCGGTAGCAAATCAACAAGCTCTCAAACCACCACCAGTGCCATGGCTGAAAGGGTGAACCCAGATCCCTTTCAAAGGATACCCAACCGCCATAACCAAAGGTCCTACCAGGTGGCTGAGGAAGAGTCTCGTTGGAAGAAGGTGCCTTGTGAACTGTGAAATAGATGATACTTCTGTCCAGGCCCTATGGGATACCGGCTCTCAGGTTAGCATCATCAATGAGAGCTGCAGACAACGGGTTCTGCCACATACAGTACTCTGATCTTTTGAAGAATTGCTTGGGCCAGGAGTCCTCCTAGGAAAAGCAGCTAATGAGACTGAGATTCCCTTCTCTGGGTGGATTGAGGTCGGTTTTCAGCTAACAGCGGGAAGTAACTCCACCCGACAAAGAATAGTGCCCCTTTTGATATCGGAGGATGAGAAAGTAGCTGAAAAGCCCATCATCGGTTATAATGTCATTGAAGAACTCTTCAAGGAGGCAGCTGCAAAGGGAAAGGAAGCCATTCCAGGTTTTGTGGACGAACTAGGGACAGCATTGGAACTGTCGGCCACCAAAACAAAGATCCTTGTAAATCTACTACAAGTAAGTCACAGAGAATCCGGTGGTACTACACTAAAGACTGGTATTAAGAGCCAAAGAATTCCAGCAAACACTGTGACAGATCTCAGGTGTAGGGCTCATGCCAAACCAGCATTGCAAGATCAAACTGTTTTGTTTACACCTGATGAGGCCTATCATGTGCCTGATGGACTCCATATTGGTGAGACATTAGTATCGCTCCAAAAGGGACAATTTTCCAAACTATCCATCCCGGTTTGGAACACAACTAAGCGGGACATTATTTTACCAGGTTAGACTAGGATGGGGTGCCTCGAGCCCATAAAGGCAACATACCCAGCTCAGGTGAAACTGAAACAATCAGTGAGTGTGGCCACTCACTCAGTAACTCATCGGCTAAAGACATCCAGACCAGGACCGGAAGGTCGAGTGGATAACCTAAACGCCAGTCAGTCACTGGTAAGCAATGCTAATCGGGAACAGTGGGATCCACCAGTGCCTATCGAACACCTACCGGAAGAGGATCAACAGGTAGTCAAGACAATGTTAAGGGAGGAATGCAATGCTTTCGCCAAAGTTGACTCTGAGGTAGGATGTATTCCTTCACTACAATTGCAACTTCGCCTCAAAGACAACACACTTGTTAGGAGATCTTACATGTCTGTACCAAAACCACTGCACCAAGAAGTGAAAGAGTACCTGCAGGATCTGCTGAACCACGGATGGATTGCAGAGTCAAAATCTTCATACTCATCACCCATTGTGTGCGTAAGAAAGAAGTAGTTTAAGGCTTTTTTGTGACTGCAGGGAATTTAACCAGAAGTCCATCCCTGACCACCATCCAATCCCTAGGATTCAAGACATGCTGGACAGCCTAGGAGGAAGTTCATGGTTTTCTGTGCTAGACTAAGGGAAAGCCTAGCATCAAGGATTGGTGGAAGAATCCAGTCGACCACTGACTGCCTTCATCATACCTTGGGGTCTGTATGAGTGGATCCGAATACCCTTTGGCCTTAGCTCTGCACCAGCTGAATTTCAACGCAGCATGGAAATCTGTTTAATGGGACTGAGGGATGAGATCTGTTTGCCGTACCTAGATGACAACCTGGTTCACAGCAGATCATTCCAAGAACATGTGGAACATGTCCAGTTGGTACTGAAACGGTATCAGCAACATGGAGTCAAGTTAACACCGAGGAAGTGTTAACTCTTCCAAAATAAAGTCAGATTCTTGGGCAAGATCATGTCCAAAGATGGCCATTTCATGGATCCAGCAGACACTGTGCCAGTGCTGGCCGTGAAGAACAACCAGCCAAAGACTGTTGGAGAACTCAGGAAACTACTAGGATTCATTTCCTACTATTGCCCTTATGTCCAAAACTTTTCCAGAATTGCAAAACGAATTACTGTCAGCGGACACAACACCTGCCACAACATCAGCACAAACTAGTCAGTCCAGGAAGAAGAGGCCACCACCAAAGTTAAGTGGTCAACTACCTTCCCATCGGTCTATAGTCTGGACTGACCACCATCAGGTAGTGCTGAACCGACTTATTGAGGTGTTAACTCATCCTCCAGTGATGGTTTATCCTGACTACAGCAAATCCTTTGTTCTGCACTGTGATGCCTCGCAAGAAGGACTAGGAGCTGTATTGTACCAAGAGCAGGAGAAAAAGTTAAAAGGTAATTGCTTATGGGTCTAGAACTCTAACACCTGCCGAGAAGAACTATCATATGCATTCGGGGAACCTAGAGCTCCTAGCGATGAAGTGGGCCATATGTGATAGGTTCCAAGACTACCTATACTACTGTCCATCCTTTGTAGTATTTACTGACAATAACCCCCTAACTTATGTCCTCACTAAGGCTAAACTAAACGCAACAGGCCATTGATGGGTTGCAGAATTAGCTGACTTTAATTTCACCATCAAGTATCGTCCAGGAAAGAGAAATGCAGATGCGGATGTACTTGCACGTATGCCATTAAGTCCTGAACAATACATGCAACAGTGTTCACAAGAAGTGAACCCCAAAATCATCGGGTGCATAACCCAAGCACTTCAAGTACGTCAGAAAGAAGAAATGCCTTGGCTGTGTCCAATAACCATTGCCCATACAACGTCAACAGTAGATGATACCCAAAAGAAGGTAGCTCAAATACCCAAAGGGACCATAAGGACAGCCCAAAGAGAAGACTCTGTGATTTGCCCAGTGTGGAAGTACAAGAGCCAAAACCAGTTCCCATCAAAACAGGAACGACAAGGTGGACCGATCGATCTTTTCATATTAATGAAATAATGGACCAAACTATACCTTGACGAAGATGGAATCTTGAAACGGAAAACATCATCAGGTTCTCAACTAGTGTTGCCCAAGTTGTATCATAAATGGGTGTTGAAAGAATTACACGAAGAAATGGGACACTTAGGAGTCGAAAGGACTGTCAACCTGATCAGAGAAAGATTCTTTTGGCCACATATGCAGAGAGACGCTGATCATTACATCAGTCACCAGTGCACTTGTCTGAGAGACAAACGCCTACATAAGCCTACTAGAGCTCCATTGAACAATATTGCCACCACTTATCCTTTTGAGCTGGTCTCCATCGACTTTCTCCATCTCGAGACTTGCAAAGGAGGTTATGAGTACATATTAGTGGTAATTGACCATTTCACCAGGTTTGCTCAGGCCTATGCAACCAAAAACAAGTAAAGACTGTTGCCGACAAGATATTCAGTGATTTAGTCTTGAAGTTTGGATTTCCTACCAGAATTCACCATGACATGGGTAAGGAATTTGAAAAACAATTGTTCTTGGCATTGGGGAAACACTGCCACATCCAGAACTGTCACACAACTCCATATCATCCAGAAAGCAATGGACAATGTGAAATATTTAATCGTACCCTGTTGTCTATACTTTGGACCCTGACACCAGATTCCAAGAAAGACTGGAAAAGTTCACTTGCACAGGTAGTACATGCATACAACTGCACCAAAAGTGAAGCTACGGGATATTCTCCATTCTTTCTACTGTTAGGAAGGTCCCCAAGATTACCCATAGATAGCATGTTTGACACTCCAGTAACGGAAAAATACAAGACTCACTCCGATGTATGTGAAAACGTGGACAGATAGGATGACTGAGGCCTATCAGATTGCTTCAAAGCTGCGCAAAGAGGAAAAGAACACTACGACAAGAAGACTCATGGAGTTGAACTTTCACCTGGCAGGATAATTCTTGTAAGAAACCTTATGGAAAGAGGAGGACCAGGAAACTGAGATCGTTCTGGGAAGATGCCGTGCATGTTGTACTTAGGAGAAAATGTGACGATATTCCAATGTACGAGATCAAGCTAAAAATTGTAAAAAGACAAACAAGGATTCTACATTGCAATTTGTTATTGCCATGTGATTACCTACCCGTCGTCCAAGGTCAGAAGATACCTGACAGATCCAGTGCCAGAACACAAGGCAGAGTTCAAAAGACTACTCAAACGTCTACACAGATATCTGAGGGAGTATCAGAAGATGAATCTGACCAGGAACAAGAACAATGGAGATCATTCATTCCTGTAACTCAGAGAGACTATACAAGGGAAGACACAGAGTTGAATCCAGAAGCAGCAGAGTTCTACCCTTGTCAGCTTGAAACGAGTGAGGAAATTACAGAGGAAAGTACAGAAGAAGCTACAGAGGAAAGTACAGAAGAAGCTACAGGGTCTACGCAGGGTCTCTAACATCCACCAGCTCCGTGATGTCATCATGGAGGAGTGGAAGTGGACTCCAGTGGCAACCAGTGAAGCTCTGGTGAACTGCATGCCCAAGAGGGTTAAGGCAGTACTGGAAAATAATGGTGGCCACAAAAAATATTGACACTTTGGGCCCAATTTGGACATTTTCACTTAGGAGTGTACTCACTTTTGTTGCCAGCGGTTTAGACATTAATGGCTGTGTGTTGAATTATTTTGAGGGGACAGCAAATTTACCCTGTTATACAAACTGTACACTCACTAATTTACATTGTAGCAAAGTGTAATTTCTTCAGTATTGTCACATGAAAAGATATAATAAAATATTTACAAAAATGTGAGGGGTGTACCCACTTTTGTGAGATACTGTATATCCCACCATAATTTTTAGACGCTATAACTTTTGCGCAAATCAATCGATATACGCTTAATGTGATTTTTTTTTTTTTTTTTTACCAAAAACGTAGCAGAATACATCTTGGCCTACATTTATGAAGAATTTTTTTTTTTTTTTTTTTTTTTTTTTTTATTGGATAGGTTTTATAGCAGAAAGTAAAACATATAGTTTTTGTTTCAAAATTGTTTGGGTTTTTTTTTTTTTTTTTTTTTTTTTTTTTTAGCGCAAAAAATAAAAATTGCAGTGGTGATGAAATACCACCAAAAGAAAGCTCTATTTGTGGGCAAAAAAATGACATCAATTTTATTTGGGTACAGAGTTGCATGTCCACGCAATTGCCAGTTAAAATAACACAGTGAACAAAAAAATGGCCTGGTCATGAAGGGGGTAAATCTTCCGGAGGTCAAGTGATTAAAACATAGTCAACAAAATGCAGGATATTGCTTGCTTGCATTCTAGTGTGAATGAGCATTGCTATTCAAACCCAAGATAATGTACAGTATAATCTTATTTAAAATACCCTCATGAACACAGTAAAGAATTGCATTAGATTTGTCAGTGCTAGAGAATGCAAACATATTTATTGTTGTGGACAATACAGCAGAAATAAAAAAAAAAAAAAAAAAAAAAAAAAAAAAAACCTTGACATCCTCTTTCACTGAGAAACTGAAAGATATGAAATTGCAGAATTGTTTTTTATTAGACTGTGGTTTTCAGTTAGTTTCAACAACATTTGAAAGTTTTACAAAAGCCTATGATTTTCAGCATACAACCATCCACAGACAAATGCCCCGTACACACGGTTGGATATTGATCGGACATTTCGACAACAAAATCCTAGGATTTTTTCCGACGGATGTTGGCTCAAACTTGTTTTGCGTACACATGGTCGCCCAAAGTTGTCGGAGTTTCCGATCGCCAAGAACGCGGTGACGTAAACCACGTACAATGAGACTAGAAAAGGCCAGTTCAGAACCAAGCGCGGCACCCTTTGGGCTCCTTTTGCTAATCTCATGTTAGTAAAAGTTTGGTGAGAGACGATTCGCGCGTTTTCAGACTCGTGGTTTTCAGATCGTTTTCTGCTGTTCAGTTTGTGCTTGTGGGTTTGTATCTGCTCTTCAGTGCGTGCAGCGAGTACCATTGACTTGTCAGTGTGTTCTTGTTAGTTCGTTACTGTTTTTCAGGTCGCTCTTCACAGGCCTTGCTGTTCTTCAGTGCGTTCTGTTACTTCGTTCTGAGCAGCCGACCGTTTTCTAGCCATGTTGCGTATACGTACTCCTCGTAGAGTTCGTGCTGTGCAGGGGCTTGGTGTTGGGGTCCTGACCTTGACACAAGTCCAGTCCATGAACAGGCTGGGGAGGAGTTCATGGACCAAGAATTGGTTGCTTCAGCGTGACCAGTTCTGTCATATGCCTTTGCTCCGTGAGAATAATCCTGATGATTTCAGGAACTTTCTCCGGATGACGGACCCCGTATTTCACCGTTTGTTGGCTTTGCTGACCCCCTATATAAGCAGGCAGGATACCTGCATGAGGCAAGCCATCACTCCGGTGCAGGGGCTCATCACCACCCTGTGGTACTTGGCAACGGGGAGAAGCCTGCAGGACTTGAAGTTCTCGACAGGCATCTCCCCCCAGTCTCTGGGGATCATTATCCCAGAGACCTGTTCTGCCATCATCCAGGTCCTGCAGAAGGAGTATATTAAGGTAAGATTTTTATCCTTTAATATCACATTTTATTGTATTTAATGTTTGCTAATATATTGTATTTATTTCTTCATTCCCTAATTACCATGATTGTAATATGCTGTGAATGTTCCCTTTGTTCTCATGCATGCTGGATTTTTATGTAATTTTTTTTTTTTGGTCCTTCATAAATATTTGCTTTCACTTACCTCCCCAGCATGGTCTCCTGGCCCTATATTCACCTCATGTAGTCACTTAACAATGTATTTTATCAGCTCCATAGTAGTGCTTTACCCCAAACACCCCCTAAAATGTTTTTAAATGTGATTTGTGCTTTAAATTCAGGCAGAGTGCCAGAGGCTCTTTTTTGGGGGTCTCCAAATCATTTGGAACCCTCCCTCCCCCCAACTGCTAAGTCAGCTGATACCAATTCTCTAGCTATCCTCAATCATCTATCTGCTGACTTTGCTCTTCTGTGCTCAGATTTATGGATGAATTCCCCAAAGCATGTAGTGCAAGGGCCTGCCTGTATGCTTTCAGATGGTGCTGTTTCAAGTTTTTGTATCCTATTATTATCTTGATAGGTAATAGCAGAATGTCCAAATGTGTACAGTGTGTATTTATATCTTTGTATTATGACACTTCTTACCTGTCCAGTGGGCTGCCAATAGTGTAACTAAGGAGGTGCTGTTTCAAGTAATACACATTATTTAGGCATTCATCTCTCAATGAAGTGGAGAGGGTTACCTGTCCAAGAGCTCCCCCCCTATAATGTTAGAAATGGCCAATGACGGGGGGAGAGAGGGGGAATACGATAGGTGTACCTTATACTTTGGTCTTTAAAAATTCCCATAAATCAATGTTATCTTGATGTTGGCCAAGAATGTTTGTGTCTAATCTGCTTTCCATGTTTATGTGCAAAAAGCCAAATTTTTTTTGTTTTCCTCAACAGTTTCCTTCCACGCCACAGGAATGGCAGACTGTGGCCTCCCACTTTGCCCAGCGGTGGGACTTTCCTAACTGCGGAGGGGCAATTGATGGGAAACATGTCCACATCATCCCACCACCCAACTCGGGGTCGTACTATTATAATTATAAGGGGTTCAATAGTATTGTGATGTTGGCGGTGGTGTCGGCTACTTATGAGTTCCTGTATGTGGACGTGGGGAAGAATGGCCGGATGTCCGATGGTGAAGTCATCGCCCAGACCGAGTTCTACAGGCGTCTCCAGAATGGCAGCTTGGACTTGCCACCTCCAGAAGACAATGTGGAAGGACTCCCATTCGTCTTCATTGCGGATGAAGCCTTTGCGCTGGGGGACCATCTTATGCGGCCATTCCCGATGAGGACCCTCACCCCGGACCAGAGGGTTTTTAATTACTGGCTGGCCAGAGCCAGAAGAGTGGTGGAAAACACGTTTGGAATCATGGCCAGCCGGTTCCGCCTATTTCTTACACCCATACATATGGCGGAGTATAAACTGAATCACATTATCCTGGTGTGCTGTGTTCTACACAACTTTTTACAGCAACATTCTGCCAACTATGCTGGCTCAGTTGGGCCTGAAGCCAGAATTCAAAATGAACCAACCCTGATGGCGCTTGAAGGTGGCCGTCCTGGCTTGCCCTCCCTGAGTGCCCGTGATGTCCGGCTAAGATACCTGGAATTCTTTGCGGGTAGGGGGGCTATCAATATGCCAGACAATGTGTGAAACCTTTATCAAATAAAAAAAAATTAAGCAAATTTTTGGTGACATGTAATGCTTGTGTTTGTTTTAGCTGACCCTGACAGAAATGTGTGGAGTCCTGAAAATGGTGTGATTGTGTAACCTTACAAAGCATTGTTGGGTGTTATTTACTAAAGGCAAAGACACTTTGCGCTACAAGTGCACGTGAAACAGCACTTGTAGTGCAAAGTGGACTTGCCCTTAGGAAATAACCCCCATTGTCACAGAAAGCAGCAATTAGAGCACCACAAAAGTGTTGTAGCGTTGAGACAATTATCCACACATTCTTGATTAACAATCTTTTTAATACCTGCACAATCACATGTGCATTTTGACAAGGTTTTTAAAACAAACCAACATGTTTGTTGTATAACAATTTTTGGGGTGGCATTAGAAAAAGTAGAAATGTCCATTTAAGATAAAACAGGCATGTTTCACACCAACAAGAAAGACACAAATCTTGAACTTACAAAGTTCACATTTGGTAGAACTTGAAGGCAATATCAGACATGAGTATTTACAAACTGTGTTTGATATTGCGTTCAGATGGGGTGAAGTCACCCCAGGAAAAGCCAAATTTTGAAGATGCACAAGTCTTTTTCAGACTCTAACAGGTTTTCTTCTAGTGCCCTGTAGACATGGTCGGATATTGATCGAACATTCCGACAACAAAATCCATGGATTTTTTCCGACGGATGTTGGCTCAAACTTGTCTTGCATACACACGGTCGCACAAAGTTGTCGGAAAATCCAATCGTTCTGAACGCGGTGACGTAAAACACGTATGTTGGGACTATAAACGGGGCAGTAGCCAATAGCTTTCGTCTCTTAATTTATTCTGAGCATGCGTGGCACATTGTGCGTCGGATTTGTGTAAATACGATTGGAATTTCCGACAACGGATTTTGTTGTTGGAAAATTTTATAGCAAGCTCTCAAACTTTGTGTGTCGGAAATTCCTATGGAAAATGTGTGATGAAGCTTACACACGGTCGGAATTTCCGTCAACAAGGTCCTATCACACATTTTCCATCGGAAAATCCTATTGTGTGTACAGGGCATTAGATTGTCCTGTATTTGGCTCCATCCATCCTCCCATCAATTCTCACTAGCCTCCCTGTCGCTGCTGAAGAAAAGCATCCCCACAACATGATGCTGCCACCACCATGTTTCACGGTGGAGATGGTGTGTTCAGGGTGATGTACAGTGTTAGTTTTCTGCCACACATAGCGTTTTGCTTTTAGGCCAAAAAGTTCAATTTTGGTCTCATCCTACCAGAGCACCTTCTTCCACATGTTTGCTGTGTTCCCCACGTGGCTTCTTGCAAACTGTAAACAGGACTTCTTATGGTTTTTTTTCAATAATGGCTTCTTGCCACTCTTCCATAAAGGCCAGATTTGTGGAGTGTACGATTAATGACTAATAGTTGTCCAGTGGACAGATTCCCTGACCTGAGCTGTGGAGCTCTGCTCCTCCAGAGTAAACATGGGCCTCTTGGCTGCTTCTCAGATTAATGCTCTCCTTGCCTGGCCTGTCAGTTTAGGTGGACGGCCATGTCTTGGTAGGTTTGCAGTTGTACAACATAAATGCAAACCTACTTGCACTTTTAATTTGATTTTTTTTGTTATTATAAGGTTTGTTGCTTCTGCCATTAGAATGCCATCTTTAGTTGATGCTAATAAATATATTATTTTTGATGGTTTGAATGCATAATTTCCAGTTATGTGTTCATCTACTTCTGGGTTCCGCGTGTTGAAACGCATACGCGTCACTTCCGGCTTTGTGTTTACTTACTCCCGGGATCTGGAATGCATTAATTAAGCTTGAGTTCATTTCTGGCTTTTTTTCCATATATATGGCGACTTGTACATGCGTGACCACTCCCCTGATGACGTCTGTGAGTGATGAAACATGTTGGGAGGAGTCTGGTCACGTAACATGCCACGCTCGGTAGTCACGATCATACTGGTTGTAAACATTATCATCGTGTTTGAGTATTCTGGCTTCCTTTTTATTAAATAAATACTTTTGCTAGTAATACTGCACAATAAGTTTTTTCTTGCCTATTCCCATACATTTATGTCATGGGACACCGTCCGAGGTGGATCGGATTAGAGCAAACCAACTTGCAACAATAAGTGCATCCACCAAAAAGGGAACCCCACCACGCTTTCAATGAAAAATACACATCCAAAAATAAAGTCCTCCATGGCACAGTGCCTTGCTTTGGTGCCAAAAGTAAAACTCCTCTGTAATACATTCTCCGCCACCTAAAGCACCAAAGACTCCTACAAGATCATTGGACCTCAGAACTCAAGAGGCCAAGCCATTCTTATGTATGGAAATCATCCCCATACAGGATTGATGAAACCACCAGCCATACTTTCACTCACAATCGGGGCTGGATCTAGCCAGTCTGATGTGGCGGTGCAGTAATGTCAGGGGTGCAGAGGATAGGAAGTCAGCAGGGCAGTGTACAAAAACAGGAATCAGTACTGGGGTGTACTGGGGGTCAGCAGGGGATAGCATAGAGGTTAGCAGAGCAGAGGACAGAAGGTCAGCAGGGCGTCAGTATGGTAGTGTATGGCAGGAGTCAGCAGTTTGTAGGCCAGTGTACAGGGGGTCAGCAGGGCAGAGGATGGAAGGTCAGCAGGGGAGTGTACAGGGGTCAGCAGTGCACAGGACATATAATATGTTCCTAAAGGTGACCTTAACCTTTACACAGTATAAACAATATATAAACATTGACAATATTAATAAAACTCAATAACATGTAATCTGACTGGCTCTACAATTTAAAAAGTCAAAACAGGATGGCAAAATGTGAAAAGACTGGAATTATGAAAGACATGGGGCACCCTGGGGAAGAGAAACCGAGAAATAAGTTCTGCAGCTAGGTAGTGGGGGGGGGTCTTAAAGGGGGATTAACCACTTAAGCCCCGGACCATTTGGCTGACCAAAGACCAGAGCACTTTTTGCGATTCGGCACTGTGTCGCTTTAGCTGACAATTGCGCGGTCGTGCGTCGTGGCTCCCAAACAAAATTGATGTCCTTTTTTCCTACAAATAGAGCTTTCTTTCGGTGGTATTTGTTCATGTGGTTTTTATTTTTTGTGCTATAAACAAAAAAATAGCGTCAATTTTGAAAAAAAAAAAAAAACGCATTATTTTTTACTTTTTGCTATAATAAATATCCCCAAAAAATAAATAAAACATTTTTTTTCCTCAGTTTAGGCCGATACATATCCTTCTACATATTTTTGGTAAAAAAAACGTTGACTGAATGGTTTGCACAAAAGTTATAGCGTCTACAAAATAGGGGATAATTTTATGGCATTTTTATTAATAATTTTTTTTTTTTTTACTAGTAATGGCGGCGATCAGCGATTTTTATCGTGACTGCGACATTATGGCGGACAGATCGGACACTTTTGGCGCTATTTTGGGACTATTCACATTTATACAGCGATCAGTGCAATTAAAAATGCATTGATTACTGTGTAAATGTGACTGGCAGTGAAGGGGTTAACCACTAGGTGGCGCTGTAGGGGTTAAGTGTGTCCTAAGGAGTTATTCTAACTGTGCGGGGGGGAGCGCTGTGTGTGACACGACACTGATCACCGCCTCTGATTACAGGGAGCTGTGATCAGTGTCATTAGGCAGAACAGGGAAATGCTTGTTTACATTAGCATTTCCCCGTTCTTCCTCACCGTGAGGTGATCGCGGGTATCCCCGCAGACAGAGTCCACGGGACCTGCGATCAGGCTCACGGAGCTCCCGCAAGCCGCCTCTTACAGGGCAATGTACAGGTACGTTAATCTGCCTGTACGTGCCCTTCTGCCGCAGTATATCTGCGTGAGGCGGTCGGGAAGCAGTTAAACAGAATCTGTGCCTGCTGTATACAATGCCCACCTATACTACAGCCCTTGTATCCACTAAATACTTTGCCACAACTGACAGTTCTCACAGACACACATAAATCCCAGGACAATGGAACATTTTTTTATTTTTTTTTTTTTATTAAATGTTTCCATTACATATGTTTTGATGCACACAAAAAAATATATTTTTGTCTTAGAGTACATGGATCAAAATTTATCTGGTTCAGTACGGACCGGTTGAATTTTGATCCATGTATGGACAGGCTGGTTGTACAGAAGTTGATCTACTGATCGACTTCTGTACAAGCAGCCTTTAGGAAAATTTCTGCATGATCAGCACAGCCAGCTATAGCTGGCAGCAATGATCAGTGTATTCTGGCGGCATGGAAGTCTCTAAGCTGTCAGAACACAATACCTCAGCGGGAGTGATTCCTCTATCCACATTGAATTTGTAGATGTGAAAATCAAGCAATTTTTTATTTTTCTTGTTCAACCTACTGTTTAACAGAAAAAATAACGAATGTATAGGCTGCCTTACTGAGCTTACCTTAACCCCTTCCCGTCCACGCTATAGCTGAATGACGGCTACAGCACAGACCTACTTTGCCAGGAGGCCATCATATGACATCCTCCCATGCTCGAGTGGCCTGCACGCCCCCTGCAGGGCATGTGCCACACGCTCTATGAGACTCGGCTGATTACAGATCGGAGTAACGTGTGGATCTCAACCCCTTACCACGTGATCAGCTGTCAGCCAATGACAGCTGATCATGTGATGTAAACAGAGTGACATTGGTCCCGATCACGGAGAGCCGCCTCTGAGTCATCTGTACCCACCTGTGCCACCTACCAGTGCACAACAGTGCTGCCTACCAGTGCCATCTACCAGTGCCCACAGTGACACCAATCAGTGTCTCATCACCAGTGCTACCTATCAGTGACGCCTATCAGTGCCCTTCAGTGCCACTCATCAATGCCACCTATCAGGGCCCATCAGTGCCGCCTTATCTGTCCTATCAGTGCAGCCTATCAGTGCCCATCCGTGCCCATCAGTGCAGCCTCATCAGTGCATATCAATGAAAGAGAAAAATTACCTGTTTACAAAATTTTATAACAAGTGTTTAGCAAAAAAAAAAAACCCAGTAGTGATTAAATACCACCAAAAGAAAGCTCTATTTGTGTAAAAAAAAAAAAAGAAAAATTCATTTGGGTACAATGGCGAAATTGTCATTCAAAATGTGACAGCGCTGAAAGCTGAAAAGTGGCCTGGGCAGGAGGGGGATTTAAGTGCCCAGTAAAGTGGTTAGAGAAGAACTTCATTAAAACCAACAACTGTTGAGACAATGAAAACTTTGGTCAGGTCTATGTATATCTATGCATAATGTACAGGGTACAGGGGTCAGGAGTAAGTAATAAAACAACGTATAGAGTACAGTAGTCAGGATGAGCGTCAATTCCCATGTCAAAGGGATTTTTTATGGGCACTTTTCTCCTGTCCACAGACAGAGAAAAGTGTCTGTTTTATAGAAACTGTCTGTAAATTTACAGATGGGGTTGGGGTGTACACATACTGCCATTCTGATGTTTTGTGGCCATAGCAGGAATTATATCCGCTCTTGCTTTCTGTGGGCACATTAACTGCTGAACATGACCCATTCAAGTGAATAAGGCTGCTCTGCAATGCACGCAGTTGCAGTGCGCTAGTGCAGGGTTCTAGGGGTTAAGCAGGTGGTGAGGAGGTGATACAACACCTCCTCACTGCCTGCCAAATGCTCTCTGAAGAGCAATCTGAATGCAGATCGCTCTTCAGAGACCAAAGCACATGTGAACATACCCCTAAAGGGATGCTGGGGCTAGGAAGGGGTTAAACAGAAGCATCACAAACGTGTGAGTAATAACTCCATTAGGTAATCCAACCAGCAGATTGTCAGCCATCTCCAATAGTACCAAAGTTGTCCCTGAGTGTTATCTGTACATAAACAGAGTGAAGGAGGGAGATAAGTGGGAGAGAGAAAGGAGGGAAATGGGGAGGGTTCAGTCACAGTCACATGTTGAGGGCATAAAAATCGTGTGGCAGGTGGCGTTGTGGTTAGTGACAATCCGCAATGTGTGACATTGTGGCAAGTGACAATCCTCAATGTGTCGCAGGTGACATCATGGCAAGTGACAATCCGCAACAGGTGGCGTCGTGGCAAGTGACAATCTGCAATGTGTGACAACGTGGCAAGTGACAATCCGCATCTGGTGGCAGGTGACGTGGCAAGTGACAATCGGCATCTGAAGGCAGGTGACGTTAGCAAGTGACTTACTCAGAGCTCGCACTGATTCTACATTATGGTGAGTTGAACTGTTTTATTTTGTATAAAAATGTAATAATAGAAATATTGCACTTCAATTTTTTTTGCAATACGGTGTTTCTAACTGGGGGGGATGGGACTGAATGGAGGAGGAGAGAGATCTCTGTTCCTAATCACTAGGAACAGCAGATCTGTCTCTCCTCCCCTGTCAGAATGGGGATCTGTCTGTTTACATTGACAGATACTCCTACATACATGTATAGAGCCATGACAGGTCCTCTTTATATTCCTACATACATGTATAGTGCCATGACAGGTCCTCTTTATACTCCTATACATGTATAGAGCCTAGACAGCTTCTCTTTCTACCCCTATATACATGTATAGTGCCATGACAGGTCCTCTTTATACTCCTATACATGTATATAGCCTAGACAGGTTCTCTTTCTACCCCTATATACATGTATAGAGCCATGACAGGTCCTCTTTATACTCCTATACATGAATAGAGCCATAACAGGTCCTTTTTATACTCCTATACATGTAAACAACCATAACAGGTCCTCTTTATACTCCTATATACATGTATAGAGCCATGACAGGTCCACTTTAGTTATCATGATATAAAATAATGGGTGTGGAGGCATTTTGGTGGGCGTGATGTTTTTTTTTTTTTTTTGAGGGGCTGGGGCGGGGGGCAGCATTTCATTGTTGGTACCAGGCAGCACAATGTCTTGGCCTGGCCCTGATTCCTATAGACCAGGGATCCTCAAACTACGGCCCACCAGCTGTTGCAGAACTACACGTCCCATAAGGCATTGTAAAACTGACATTCACAGACATGACTAGGCATGATGGGAATTGTAGTTCCTGAACAACTGGAGGGCCGTAGTTTGAAGACCCCTGCCATAGACACACTCTTAAACCTTGTGGACAGCCTTCCCAGAAGAGTTGAAGCTGTTATAGCTGTAAAGGTTGGGCCAACTCAAATTAGAACCCTACGGACTAAGATTGGGATGCCATTATAGTTCTTGTGCATGTAAAGGCACAATCCCAATCCTTTTGGTAATATAGTTTATATTAAACCCAAACTATTGAGAATAAATGGGACTTTCAGGCTGGGTGTACACTTGTGCGATGTTAGACATTGCATGTGATTCGCACCGCACTACTGTGCGATGCAAATTCAGCCATACAGATTGTATCACTGAATTTGCATCGCATTCACACCAAAATAGTGCAGGATCCTTTTTTTGGTCCACGGTCGAATTGGATCGCCTGGGTATTCACACCCATGCATCCAATTTCTGCACCATTTGACAGTTCGCACTGCAACTCCACTTCTTCAGGAGGAATATCAAAGAGTATTAGGTTATCATGTCAAATGTTGAAGTTTTTAATCAAAAGCTTCAAGTCCTGTGTCTGCTATTCCAGTGGGTAATTAAAGTGAAGGGGAACCCCAGAAGTTACCAGGGTGGGTATCTAGGAACACCTAGAATAACTTTCTTGGTAGCCAATAGAAAAGCTGGTGCAAAGGATTTATCAACCATGGATTGTTATCAGAACCAATTAATATTTAAAAGATGGTAAACACCAAATTAACAATGGCTACTAGACTAATTAGGACCACTTTTAGGCCTCCTTTACACTTGTGGTTGAGGGACAGTAAAATAAAGCAGTTTCATTTTTACCTCACCCAACCATTCCCCCTTACACTGGAAAGGCACCAAAGGGGGATTACATATGTCACAGCCATGAAATATTATCCCCCATGCCTATGCAGATGTCCTCATTCAACTGAATGGATCACCCTGCAACTGCCCCCCAATCATATGCAATGCAGTCTGCTGGTTTTAATAGGTTAAAACATATGGTGAGGAGATATAACCTCTCCACATTGCCTGTCAAATGCTCCCTGAAAAGTGATCTGAATTCAGATTGTTTTTCAGAGGGTAATGTGCATGTACACAACGCCTTATAGTGACTATAGCTCTTGTAAGTGCTAACATTCTGTTTCCACATGAATAGTGGTTATTTTTTTCATTGCTAAAGATGTCATCAGATCTCACATTTCTCTCAGTAAAGATGCAATCAAGGAATAGAATAAGCAGCAATCACTGGGAGTGCAGACACAAAGCTTGAAGCTTTTGATTAAAAACTTATGACATGCTGTAACTGTGTATTCATTTCGCAAGCATAACAATGTACTGTATAGGAGATGTTGTTACAAGTCCTATATTGGGTCCTTTTATAGATGTTTGTTACCTTTTTTAAACCGTGTTTTTCTTATACCACGAAGCAAAAAGGAGTCCTGGACAACTGCAAACCGATACACCTTAATTGGTAATTTAAAATCCAACAGTCAGTCCACATGGTGTAGAGGCAGAGATAGATAGCTAATGCATTTCACACCGTATTTTGGTGCTTAATCATAGCTAGTGTAACATGGTCTGGTTGTGTATATAAGTAGGGGTAGATAGCCAATCAAAATAAATTTCACTGAAATCACCCTCTTTGCACAATCAAAGCATCCATGAGGGACATCTGGGGGAGAATCAATGAGCAGGTGCAGGTATGTGAAATCCTAAAAAGGAATGTAACACGCACTGCTACCCCTGTCAAAAGACCTCCCACTCGAGTCCCAATATATGTGGAATATTCAATTTGTCATGACAAAACAAATTACATACATAGATAAAATCATAGACCGAATTCATATCGTATTGCATTGAATAAAAATTTAATTGATAATAACAAATGTTTCAAAAGCAATTAATATGCAAGTCTTGAACTGATCTAGGTATAAATCATGAACCATATATAAGAAAATCATAGTTTAAAATAATTGTTTTGAAAAGATGTATTAATTCCAATATCACATCCATGCTAAAACGTAACGAACAGTCACTGTAATGCTCTGTACACACGGTCGGATTTTCCGACGGAAAATGTGCGATCGGAGCTTGTTGACGGAAATTCCGACCGTGTGTGGGGTCCATCGGACTATTTCCATTGGAATTTCCGACACACAAAGTTTGAGAGCAGGCTATAAAATTTTCCGACAACAAAATCCGTTAGCGTAAATTCCGACCGTGTGTGGACAATTCCGACGCACAAAGTGCCACGCATGCTCAGAATAAATTCCGAGACGGAACTGCTCAGTCTGGTAAAATTTGCATTCGTAATGAATATAGCACTTTCATCACGCTGCAATGTTTTAAATTGTTTAATGCAGCGCACTCTCTTTATAATGCTAGAAGAATGAAGTTGTTTTGCTGCTCATATTCACACAGACTTCTCACAAACTTCCTTCTTTATTTTTCATCGTGATTTTATGAATATAATATTTTATTTGTCACATTTCACAAAAAAAAATTTCTTTTTTATGTTTTTAGATTTTGTATTATTTGTTTTTATTTTTTTAAATCCTGATCTCCTCTTATTTTTTTGTTTTTGTTTTTTGGATCTCCAGAATAATTTTGGGTGTGTTTTGTGTGTCAAGTTACCACAACACCATTATTATCTTGTATTATTTAATCTCAAGGAGGTTGCTTGGTGTTGGTGTCTCTTGTTAATTTCACATTGTATTTTTGAAATGTACCTGCCTTCTCACAAACAAACTGTCCTTTTTGAATGAAAACACACATAGGCAAGTATAATTGAAAAAAAATACCTTTATTAAGGGGTCATAACCAAAGAAAGAGGGAAGGCAACGCTGGAGAAACAGCAGAAATTGGCAAAGCCTTTGGCCCCCAGGGCACACATCAACTATTTTAATGCAAAATTGGTGGCCTGAGGAGTCCATATATAAGGGAGTACAATCTGGTCCAGAAGTCCAAGAGATCATGAACAGCAGCAGATGACATACATGTCCCCAGGCTGTGGTCATACAACAGCCTGCATCTTTTGTCAGACCTGACTGAACCCAGGTCATCACTCTCTAGTCTTCCTTAGACGCTTCCTTCCAGGCTGTGGCTCTGGTGTTGGAGGTGTGGCAGGAGGAGGAGGAGGAGGACCTGGAGTAGGAGGAGGAGGACCATGGTTCAACTCACAAACGTGGCTTTGGCTTGTGAGATGGCCCCTCAACCACTTATTTAGGGCTTGTAACATCACTTCCTCACATATTAGGCGTTGGCCCTCCTCCATTTCCAGCATTTTGCAGGCTGTAATGTATGCAAAGTCCTCTTGAACACTGTGGGGGGTTCTGAGGACCGCAGTACCCTTCATAAATAGGCCAATTGCTGCCTCCTCCACGTTACTCCTCTTCCTGTCACTTTTTGGTTGAAGGCAGAGTGGAGAGACCTGGGTATCGGGCAGGCAACTGGGCTCGGCTGAGGCTTTCCTGTGTATGAAAAAGGGATATCGTTTTAGTTTTGTTGTCCATCAATCACACACAATTTTCAGCTCAGGACTGTTGTAAATTGAATGTCAATAAATAGAAAAGACTATTATTCTGACCCCAACAATTTTCATTCTTGTCACAATCATTTGTGGCCACTACTGTCTATTGATATGTAAAAACACTTTGTGAAATCAGAAATTAGTAATCCAAACTAATATATATTTAACATCATTAATTTGACAAACAGAAATATTTAGAAGAATGCTATACCTGACTTAAGCCGGGCTCCTCCACATGTTGCTGCCTGGAAGGCCCAGGTTGGGCGTCTGAAGCCTCAGCTGGGGGGGAGGAAGTGTAGAAGGAAGAATGGAGAGTGCTGGCCTGGGTTCAGTCTGGCCTGCCAGAAAATGCAGTCTGTCATGGTACCACAGCCTGGGGACATAAATGTCATCTTCTGCAGCTTCTGATCTCAGGGAATCCTGGAGCTTCTTGCTTTCCCTAAGATAAGTGCTCCTCATGCCACCAATTAAGGCCTTCAAATAGGGGATGTCTGCCATTGGGATCACCGGCTTCACAAATTCCAGCAATTGATCCAGCGCTGCCTTCCTCTTTGTTTTATTCTTATAATGTGGGTGGTTTACCTGCCACAGACAGGGCGGCTCCCTAAACATATCAATGAAAATTGGCATAAAGTCATGATCATTGACTAGATCCATTTTCTCTGCAAAACACAACACAAGAAAAACCCTAATGTCAGGCGAAACTCTCCTAATCTTGACACAATATAGGCCTTAATCTATAAGCAGTATAGGCCCAAGTTCAAATGGTACCTTCATTATCGTGATCGTTGCTTCCGCTAAACCTTCCTCCGCTCACAGATTGTACGTATTCCGCCCGCCCCTGATGTTCTTTCTAGTCTATTCCCTGCCCCTTCTCATTCGGCGCAGTGGGGAAGAGCACATGGCGGAGACAGAGCAGGTGCATGCTAATAGAAGCAACGAGGAGACGGAAAGCCCGGAGCCAGAAAAACATCCCGATCCCGGAGGAGAAGATTTAAGGCATCAAATATGGCCTTTGTAGAGATGGTGGAGATGGTGGACATATTGAAGAGGGCCAACTATGACGGGAAGTATGGACCTTACCCCAACCCCAATGTCAGAAAGGCCAAGATCAGTTTTACAGTATGTCTAATTTTTGACATATTATAGAAAAGCCAAATTTTGAAGATGCACATAGTGTGTCAACATGTGCTATCTGCCATCACGGGAGATCAACGTACACATTTTGTGGGTGCAACCCCTTCCTCAATAATAAAGTAGCTGAGAGGAAGGGGTTGCACCCACAAAATTTGGCTTTTCCAGGGGTGACTTCACCCCATCTGCTGAACGCAATATCAAACACAGTTTATAAATACTTATGTCTGATATTGCCTTCACTTTCTTGAAAAGTTGAACTTTGTAAGTTCCAGAGTTGTGTATTTTTTTATGGTTTTAAACATGCCTGTTTTACCTTAAAAGACAATTTCTACTTATTTTTATGTGACCCAAAAAATTGTTATACAACAAACATGTTGGTTTGTTCAAAAAACCTTTTAGAAATGTACATGTGATTGTGCTTTGATTAAAAAGATTGATAATCAACAATGTGTGGCTTCTTCTTTCAATGCTCAAAAGCATTTTTTGGAGTAAAGTTGGTGTTTTCAGTAGCAATGGGGGTTATTTACTAAAGGCAAATCCACTCTGCACTACAAGTGCAGTTTCAGTGCAGTCTCAAGTGCACTTGTAGTGCAAAGTGTATTTTCCTTTAGTAAATGACACCCAACAGTGCTTTCGTGCTTTCTAATTTTACACAATCACGCCATTTTCAGGACTCCACAAATTTAGGGCATGTGTTGAAAATTATTATTATTTTTGTCAGTAATGCATTACATACATTCACAAAAAAAACAAGGTGTGTGTCTAGCAGACACACAACATAATAATTAATAGTTAGCTGAAGAAGAGATTGTCACCTCATGTGTCAACGAAATTTCGTTTGCACTGTTGAAGAAAAAGGCCAAAAAATTAGACCATTAATAATAGATAACCGAGGAGACAGCTAAAAGAAAGCCAAGCAGATAATCAAAGCAAATATTTTTTCAGTTTAAAATATATTTTTATTTAAAAAATGTCTCAGACAGTGTATGGCATATCGATGGCCCCCCTACCCGCAAAGTATTCCATGTATCTTATACGGACCTCACGGGCACTCTGGGGGGGCAAGCCAGGACGGCCAGCTTCAAGCGCCATCAAGGTTGGTTCATTAATATTAATTCTGGCCTCAGTCCAAACTGAGGCAACATAGTTCCAAGAATTTCTCCTTAAAAAGTTGTGGAGAAAACAGGATGATGTGATTCAGTTTATATTCCGCCATGTGTATGTGTGTAAGAAATAGGTGGAACCGGCTGGCCATTATTCCAAACGTGTTCTCCACCATTTTTCTGGCTCTGGCCAGCCAGTAATTAAAAACCCACTGGTCCGGGGTGAGGGTCCTCATAGGGAATGGCCGCATAAGATGGTCCCCCAGCACAAATGCTTCATCTGCAAAGAAGACGAATGGGAGTCCTTCCGCATTGTCTTCTGGAGGTGGTAAGCCCAAGCTGCCATTCTGAAGACGCCTGTAGAACTCCGTCTGGGCGATGACTCCACCATCTGACATCTGGCCATTCTTCCCCACGTCCACATACAGGGTGTCAGAGAAGGGTCCTCTCCAGTCACATTCATCCTGTCCCTGGGCGCGTGCGCACTGGAATGGCGCTTCGGCGCATGCGTGCGCACGGCCCGATGGAGCGGCGAGCGTGCGTGCGCGATAGCACACGGGTGCGGGCTGTGACTCATGCACGCTCACCGTGACACTCTGTCGGGGCTATTTAAATCAGCTCCAGCACCCAGACTGGTTACTGGTTTGTCTTCAGCTCCTGTTGCTTCCTGCTTCCTGTTTCCTGTTTATGCTCACCTGATCTCCTGTTGTGACCCGGACTGCTCTTACCACGCTGCCTCTCTCCTGGATTGACCCCCGGCCCGATTAACGGACTTCCTCTGCTTGATACCAGTGTTTGACCCCCGGCCTGATTAACGGACTTCCTCTGCTTGATACCAGTGTTTGACCCCCGGCCTGATTAACGGGCTTCCTCTGCTTGATATCAGTGTTTGACCCCCAGCCTGATTAACGGACTTCCTCTGCTTGATACCAGTGTTTGACCCCCGGCCTGATTAACGGACTTCCTCTGCTTGATACCAGTGTTTGACCCCCGGCCTGTTCTACGGACTTGTCTTGCTTATTGCCTGTGTTTGACCCTCTGCTTGCTTACAGTTTGTCTGCTCCACCCAGCAACGGGACTTGCACTGGTTCCTGGACTCCTGCATCCCCAGACCCGGCTCTGCAGTTTCCCACAAGGGACCCATACCTGCTGGTGGCCCGTGCTCCTTAGTGCCACCCATTCCCTGTTTCATCGCCAGGGGACGGGGTGCGCGTAGTTGCAAAGGCGAACTGCTCTCGGCATCTCGGCCTCGGTAAGTACTTACCTGACAGTACAAACCAGCCAGATGTCTGAGGCCGGCAGAGCGCGTTCCCCTTTAGAGATCCTGTGCCAGCAGGTCTCAGCCCTCACTGACGCAGTCCAGAAACTACAAGAGGGCTATACCCAAATTGACAGCCACCTTCAGCAACTATCTAGTCCACCTCTACCTGCAGCCACAGCTCTCGCACCTACTAGTGGGGCCTCAGCCCCCCAGCCCACTGCAAACTCAACGGTAGTTATGGCGCTCCCTGAGCCCAGGGTCCCTACACCTGAGCGCTTCTCAGGGGATTGTAAAAAATACAGAGCCTTCAAGAATGCCTGCTCGCTCTATCTGGCCCTCCAGCCCAGGACTTTTTCTTCTGATGCAGTAAAAGTGGGGTTTGTTATCTCCCTTCTAGCTGAGGAGCCACAAGCTTGGGCTCACAGTCTGATGGAACAAAGGAGCCCTGTCTTGAATTCTATTGATACTTTCTTTGAGAGCATGGCTCAACTTTATGACGATCCACAACGCACTGCAACCGCTGAAGCAACCCTGCATAACCTCTCCCAGGGAAAGAGGCCCATAGAGGATTTCACAGTGCAATTCCGCAAGTGGGCAGCCGACACGGGTTGGAATGAGCCTGTTTTGAGGTACCAATACCGTCAAGGTCTGTCTGAGGTCCTTAAGGATGAACTGGCTAGGATAGAAACCCCAGCCTCTCTAGAGGAACTAATCCAATCAGCCACCAAGCTGGATAGGCGTTTACGTGAGCGACGCGCAGAACGTTTTCAAGGGCCACGACCTAGTTGGACCCCCTTCAGGCCAATGCCTATCCATACTCCACCTCCTACTGCTGCTACCTCCACGGCTCCTGAAGCCGAGCCCATGCAACTCAGACTGGTCCGTGCCCCCCTGACTCCTGAAGAAAGGCAACGCAGACGCCAATCCAATCTGTGTCTGTACTGTGGAGGTTCCGGTCATTTCCTCCGCAGCTGTCCAGTGAGGCCTAGTAAGTCATACCCGCAAGACACTGTGAATTACCGATCCATGGCTATACCCAAGACTTATGTTTCACTCCTTTTTTCTCTACAGCTACAGGAAGAGGAAACCCGTCTGCCAGCAATAATTGATTCCAGAACTTGTAGCTGCTTCCTAGACATCTCGCTGGCCCAAAATCTACATGTCCCTCTTCAGGCTAAGGCTCAAAGTCTGCTGGTACATTTGGCTGATGGGTCTCTTCCCCGTTCTGGACCAATCACCCGAGAAACCAAGCCCATCCTTACCTCCACCGACTCAGGCCATCAAGAGTTTCTACGATTTGACCTTATCCATTCACATATCTTTCCTGTAATCTTAGGCCTGCCCCGGCTCCAGGCACATGAACCTCAAATTAACTGGAAGACCAAGGAAGTATCCTTCTCCTCTCAATACTGCTCCCAGCACTGCTTCACCCCAGCTCCTGGTATTTGCTCAGCCATTTCACCCATGCCTGACAATCTCCAACACGTCCCTTCAGAATATCTTGAGTTCCAGGATGTATTTGACAAACAGAAGGCGGACTGCCTACCGCCTCACCGGCCCTACGATTGCCCCATTGACCTCCTTCCTGGCTCAGAAGTCCCGTTTGGCCGCATTTTTCCACTGTCAGAAACCGAACTATAATCCTGAAAGATTATATTGATGAAAAACGCTTCATCCATCCTTCCTCTTTGCCAGCCGGAGCTGGTATCTTTTTCGTAGACAAGAAAGATGGGTCCTTAAGGCCATGTGTGGATTACAGGCAACTAAATAACATAACAGTAAAGAACCGTTACCCACTACCACTCATTCCCGAATTGTTCCAACGATTTCGGTCGGCCCAGATCTTCTCTAAACTGGATCTTCAGGGTGCTTACAATCTCACCAGGATTCGGCCCGGGGATGAGTGGAAGACCGCCTTTAGGTCCAGGTTTGGCCATTATGAGTACCTGGTGATGCCTTTTGGGTTATGCAACGCCCCAGCCACTTTCCAACATCTAGTTAATGACATCTTCCGAGAATACCTTGACGATTTCTTAGTCGTCTACCTAGACAATATCCTCATCTTCTCTGCCACCATTAAGCTTCACAGAGTCCACGTTAAAAAAGTCCTTACCATACTCAGGAATCATAAATTATACCTCAAGGCCAAGAAATGCGAATTCGAGAAGACTGTGGTGCAGTTTCTGGGATTCATCATTTCCAACAATGGAGTCGCAATGGACCCACAAAAGGTCAAGGCAATTCAAGAATGGCCGGCTCCATCAGATAAAAAAGGGGTTCAGCGGTTCATCGGGTTTGCTAACTTCTATAGAAGGTTTATTAGTGGCTTTTCATCCATTGTGGCACCTCTCACTCAACTTAGCCATCAACACGACCGTTTCCAATGGTCACAGCAAGCACAGGAAGCCTTTACCAAGCTCAAAACCTTGTTTGTTTCTGCACCAATCTTACGACATCCTGATCCGGGTTTACCATTTGTGTTAGAAGTGGATGCTTCAGAAACTGCTACAGGAGCCATTCTCTCCCAGAGACGTGGGCCCAATGCCATTCTTCACCCTGTAGTTTTTGCATCCCGGAAAGTCCACCAGAACTCAATTACGATGTAGGTGACAGGGAGCTGCTGGCCATCAAGTTCGCCTTAGAAGAGGAGGTATCTGTTGGAAGGGGCATCTCATCCTGTTATGATCTTCACCGATCATAAGAATCTAGAGTATCTCAGGACAGCAAAACGAGTGAGGCCCAGACAAGCCCGCTGGGCCCTCTTCTTCTCTAGATTTAACTTTCATAGATCCTACAGACCGGGCTCTAAGAACGGAAAAGCAGATGCGCTCTCTCGGATGTTCTCTGAGACTCCTCAGATCACTGTGCCTAGTACCATCCTCTCTCCACAAAACTTCCTTGGAGTCACCCAATCTGATCTAATGACTTCCATCAAAACCTCGTCTAGCCGCCTTTCCGCTCCTGAAACACATGCTTTTAAAAAACATGATGAGCTGCTCTGGGCCAAAGAGAAAATTTTTGTTCCACAGGATGTAAGGCCTCTAGCCCTCAAAACATTCCATGATCACAGATTCGCAGGCCACTTCGGAACAAGGAAGACTATTGAACTGATCTCCCATTCTTTTTGGTGGCCGGGGTGGAGACGGGATTGTAAAGACTATGTCTCTTCTTGTTTACCTTGCCAACGCAATAAGGGTCTAAACACCAAATCTTGGGGTCTACTCAAACCCTTGCCCATCCCGGAATGACCATGGGCGGAAGTGTCAATGGACTTTATTGTGGACTTACCTGCTTCAGCGGGGTTTACCACCATCTTGATCGTAGTTGATCGCCTCTCCAAGATGGCGCATTTCCTACCCATGGGGGGCACCCCCTCTGCTTCTGATGCGGCTAATATTTTCCTCAAGGAAATAATCAGACTCCATGGTATGCCCAAGAGCATCGTCTCTGACAGGGGTGTTCAATTTACCTCCAAGTTTTGGAAGGAGCTCTGCAAGACCCTGGAAATTAAAATGTGCCTCTCCTCTGCATACCATCCTCAGAGTAACGGCCAGACGGAGAGGACAAATCAAACCTTGGAGCAGTACCTCCGATGTTTTTGTTCTGGTTCACAGGATGATTGGGCGACTCTCCTACCATATGCGGAGTTCGCCTATAACAACTCCGTTCACTCCGCAACAAACCAAACACCCTTCTGGGCAAACTTTGGATTCCATCCTCCCTTCCTCCCTAACATCCTCCCTGAAATGTCTGTTCCTGCCGTACAAGACCGGATAGGCTCTATTCAATCTAACTTCCAAAGGATCCAAGACACTCTACGGAAAGCGCAGGTCAATTATAAGAAACAGTATGACCGAGGAAGGAAGGAAAATCCAATCTTCAAAGTGGGTGAGGAAGTTTGGTTGGCAACCACAAATCTCAGATTACCTCTGCCATCACGGAAACTGGGGCCAAAGTTCATCGGGCCTTTTAAAATCAAGAGGATGGTCAACCCCGTGGCATTTGAGCTGGCACTACCAACATCTTATAGAATACACCCAGTTTTCCATGCATCCCTGCTTAAGCCTGTGGTGGCCAGCCCTTTCCCTGGGAGGAAGGAACTTCCTCCTCCACCTGTTGAAGTGGATGGGGAGAATGAATTCGAAGTGGAGTCTGTTTTGAGTTGCAGGAAGAGGGGCAGACAGCTCCAATATCTAATTCAGTGGAAGGGGTACCCTCCTGAAGACAATTTCTGGGAGCCTGCTAGGAATCTCCATGCCCCATGTTTAATCCAAGCTTTTCATCGGGAACATCCTGAATTGATGTCTGGTCTGGGTGTCCGGAGTCCGCCCCTTGGGGGGGGCACTGTCAGAGAAGGGTCCTCTCCAGTCACATTCATCCTGTCCCTGGGCGCGTGCGCACTGGATTGGCGCTTCGGCGATGGAGCGGCGAGCACGCGTGCGCGACAGCACACGGGTGCGCGCTGTGACTCATGCACGCCCACCGTGACATTCTGGCGGGGCTATATAAAACAGCTCCAGCACCCAGACTGGTTGCTGGTTTGTCTTCAGCTCCTGTTGCTTCCTGCTTCCTGTTTCCTGTTTATGCTCACCTGATCTCCTGTTGTGACCCGGACTGCTCTTACCACGCTGCCTCTCTACTGGATTGACCCCCGGCCTGATTAACGGGTTTCCTCTGCTTGATACCAGTGTTTGACCCCTGGCCTGATTAATGGACTTCCTCTGCTTGATACCAGTGTTTGACCCCCGGCCTGATTAATGGATTTCCTCTGCTTGATACCAGTGTTTGACCCCCGGCCTGATTAACGGACTTCTTCTGCTTGACACCAGTGTTTGACCCTCGGCCTGATTAACGGACTTCCTCTGCTTGATACCAGTGTTTGACCCCCGGCCTGATTAACGGACTTCCTCGGCTTGATACCAGTGTTTGACCCCCGGCCTGTTCTACGGACTTGTCTTGCTTATTGCCTGTGTTTGACCCTCTGCTTGCTTACAGTTTGTCTGCTCCACCCAGCAACGGGACTTCTGCCGGTTCCTGGACTCCTACATCCCCAGACCCGGCTCTGCAGTTTCCCACAAGGGACCCATACCTGCTGGTGGCCCGTGCTCCTTAGTGCCACCCATTCCCTATTTCATCACCAGGGGACGGGGTGCGCGTAGTGGCAAGGGCGAACTGCTCTCGGCATCTCGGCCTCGGTAAGTACTTACCTGACACAGGGACTCGTAAGTAGCCGACACCACCGCCAACATCACAATACTATTGAACCCCTTGTAGTTGTAATAGTATGAGTTGGGTGGTAGGACTATGTGGACGTGCTTCTCATCAATTGCCCCGATGCAGTTAGGAAAGTCCCACCGCTGGGCAAAGTGGGAGGCCACAGTCTGCCATTCCTGTGGGTTGGAAGGAAACTGTGGAGTCAAACAAGAACCAAAAATTAATCATTTTGCACATAAACATTGAAAGCAGATTAGACACAAACATTCTTGGCCAACATCAGTATAACATTTATTTTAGGGAGTATTTAAAGACAAAAGTATAGGTCCACCCCACTCCCCCCTCTCATAGGCGATTTTAAAAATTTTAGGGGGGGGTTGTTTTGGACAGGTAACCCTCTCCACTTCATTGAAAAATGAATGCCTAAATAATGTGTATTACTTTGGCCAGCTCCTCCTTACTTACACTATTGGCAGCCCACTGGACAGGTAAGAAGTGTCATAATACAAAGATATAAATACACACTGTACACATTTTAGCACATTTTTACATTCTGCTATTACCTATCAAGATAATAATAGGATACAAAAACTTTGAATAGTACCATTTTAAAGTATTCAGGCAGGCCCTTGCACTACATGCTTTGGGGAATTCATCCATAAATCTGACCACAAAAGAGGTAGGTATAGTGTGTATGGGTTTGGCAAAGTCAGCAGATAGAGGATTGGTATCAGCTGACTTAGCGGTTGGGGGAGGGAGGGTTCCAAATAATTTTGGGACTCAAAAAAAAAATCTCTGGCACTCTCGCAAAAATTAAAAGCACAAAAAACATTTTTACACAAATTAGGGGATGTTTAGGGTAAAGCACCACTATGGAGCTGACTAAATACATTGTTAAGTGACTAGACGAGGTGGATCTAGGCCCAGGAGAGCATGCTGGGGAGGTTAGTGAAGGCAAATATGCATGAAGGACAAAAAAAAATGTCAAATAAAACCAGCATGCATTTGAACAAAGGGGACATTCACAGCATATTACAATCATGGTAATTAGGGAATAAGGAAAGAAATACATTACATTAGCAAACATTAAATACAATAAAATGTGATATTAAAGAATAAAAATCTTACCTTAATATGGTCCTTCTGCAGGACCTGGATGATGGCAGAACAGGTCTCTGGGATAATGATCCCCAGAGCCTGGGGGGAGATGCCTGTTGAGAACTTGAGGTCCTGCAGGCTTCTCCCCTTCGCCAAGTACCGCAACGTGGCGACTAGCCTCTGCTCCGGAGTGATGGCTTGCCTCATGCAGGTATCCTGCCTGCTGATATAAGTTGTCAGCAAAGCCAACAAACGGTGAAAAACGGGGTCCGTCATCCGGAGAGAGTTCCTGAAATCGTCAGGATTATTCTCACGGATCTCACGGAGCAAAGGCATGTGACAGAATTGGTCACGCTGGAGCAACCAATTCTTGGTCCATAAACTCCTCCTCGCCCTGTTCATGGACTGGGCTTGTGTCAAAGTAAGAACTCCAACACCAAGCCCCCGCACAGCACGAACTCTATGATGAGTACGTACACGCAACATGGCTTCAAAATGGTCGGCTGGTCAGAACGAAGTAGCAGAACACAGTGAAGAACAGCAAGGCCTGTGAAGAGCAACCTGAAAATCAGTAACGAACGGACAAGAACACAATGAAAAATCAATGGCAACTCACTGCACGCACTGAAGACCAGATACAAACCCACAAGCACAAACTGAACACCAGAAATACGATCTGAAAACCATGAGTCTGAAAAAGCGCAAATCGTCTCTCACCAAACATTTACTAACATGAGATTAGCAAAAGGAGCCCAAAGGGTGCCATGCTTTTATAGTCTCGTCATACGTGATGTACGTCACCGCGTTCTTGACGTTCGGAAATTCCAACAACTTTCTGTGACCGTGTGTATGCAAGACAAGTTTGAGCCGAAATCCGTTGGAAAAAATCCATGGATTTTGTTGTCGGAATGTCCGATCAATGTCTGACCGTGTGCACGGGGCATAACAGTGTAAATTTCAAAATAACTCAACATACAGCCATTAATGTCTAAACCGCTGGCAACAAAAGTGAGTACACCCCTAAGTGAAAATGTCCAAATTGGGCCCAAAGTGTCAATATTTTGTGTGGCCACCATTATTTTCCAGCACTGCCTTAACCCTCTTGGGCATGGAGTTCACCAAAGCTTCACAGGTTGCCACTGGAGTCCTTTTCCACTCCTCCATGACAACATCATGTTAGAGACTTTGAGCTCCGCTACCCTCAATTTGAGGATGCCCCACAGATGCTCAATGGGGTTTAGGTCTGGAGACATGCTTGGCCAGTCCATCACTTTTACCCTCAGCTTCTTTAGCAAGGCAGCGGTTGCCTTGGATGTGTGTCTGGGGTTGTTATCATGTTGGAATACTGCCCTCCAGCCCAGTCTCCGAAGGGAGGGGATCATGCTCTGCTTCAGTATGTCACAGTACATGTTTGCATTCATGGTTCCCTCAGTGAACTGTAGCTCCCTAGTGCCGCCAGCACTCATGCAACCCCAGACCATGACACTCCCACCACCATGCTTGACTGTAGGCAAGACGCACTAGTCTTTGTACTCCTCACCTGGTTTATAGCCATACACGCTTGACACCATCTGAACCAAATAAGTTTATCTTGGTCTCAACAGACCACAGGACATGGTTCCAGTAATCCATGTCCTTAGTTTGCTTGTCTTCAGCAAACTGTTTGCAGGCTTTCTTGTGCATCATCTTTAGAAGAGGCTTCCTTCTGGAACAACAGCCATGCAGACCAATTTGATGCAGTGTGCAGCCTATGGTCTGAGCACTGACAGGCTGATCCCACACCCCTTCAACCTCTGCGGCAATACTGGCAGCACTCATATGTCTATTTCCCAAAGACAACCTCTAGATCTAGAGCTGAGCATGTGCACTCAAGGTCTTTGGTCGACCATGGCGAGGCCTGTTCTGAATGGAACCTGTCCTGTTAAACCGATGTATGGTCTTGGCCACTGTACTGCAGCGGAGTTTCAGGGTTTTGGCAATTTTCTTATTGCCTAGGCCAGTGATGGTGAACCTTGGCACCCCAGATGTTTTGGAACTACATTTCCCATGATGCTCATGCACTCTGCAGTGTAGTTAAGCATCATGGGAATTGTAGTTCCAAAACATCTGGGGTGCCAAGGTTCGCCATCACTGGCCTAGGCCATCTTTATGTAGAGCAAAAATTCTTTTTTTCAGATCCTCAGAGAGTTCTTTACCATGAGGTGCCATGTTGAACTTCCAGTGACCAGTATGAGAGAGTGAAAGCGATAGCACCAAATTTAACACACCTGCTCCCCATTCACACCTGAAACCTTGTAAAACTAATGAGTCACATGACACCGGGGAGGGAAAATGGCTAATTGGGCCCAATTTGGACATTTTCACTTAGAGGTGTACTCACTTTTGTTGCCAGCGGTTTAGACATTAATGGCTGTGTGTTGAGTTATTTTGAGGGGACAGCAAATTTACACTGTTATACAAGTTATATGTCCCCACATTGAAAGCAGGGGTAGAAAGACATTGATCTGAGAAAAATGAAAACAACATACAAAGTGTAAAAACACATCATATATATTGACTACTCCGTCAATGTGTATATGGGGATATACAATAAAATAGAAAAAATGAAAAAAAATAGAGAAAAAAAATAGTGAAAGAGTGGAAAAAAATTAGAGAAAGAGGCATAGATGATCACCTTAGATGATCAAAAAGTTCATAATATTTTTAACCAAATAAATACTGTCATTTAATGAGAAGGTCAGCAGGCAGAAAAATTCATACCGCCGATCTTGATTGTACCGATCCTGTCAGTAAATGATTAGCTGGTAATGAACCAGAGTCTCCATTAGCATAGCATGGGGTAAATTATCAATCCTTATTAATGGCAACAAGAAGGGAACTAGTTATGATAAGAAGCTCCAAGGATGAATTTCATTCATAAAAATGAGACCCATCCCACTAAAAAACTGACTTAAGTTTAAATGACACTGTGGGAGGACATAAATTACGGTCTATGGGATCAGTGCATGATTCAAGAGTGAGATCAGTGAGATCTGATAACGCACACACATCAGCGACAAATTGAGGAGAGGGAACCGACTCACCCACCAGCGACTGCTCCACAGATGAAAGATGTTCTGCATTCTCAGGATCAACAAAATAATGCTTCTTTAAAGTTAATATGCGTGCAAATTAATTGACATCCAGAATGGTCCCTTACAGGTTGAAATGATTGGTAGTACAAAAGTTCAGAAAACCCACTGCAGGTAACATGCTCTTGGGGGCTGATTCCGATCCCCCATTGCATACAATAAAAAGTATTCCAGTTGTCCAATTCCTTAGGTTTAAGCATCTGTGCAGTAAAGATTCTGATTTCAAACGAGAGACAATTCACATGACCTCTAGGTTTGAAGACAGAGGGTACCCCAAATCGGTTATCAATAGGGCGTTCAGCATTGCTGATAAAGTCCCTTGATGCAATCTATTGATTGATAAACCCTCCCCAAGAGCCAGATTCAAATATGATAAGTCAAATCAGTTTAATAGCATTCCCATCTTCTCAACACCATATAGTGCAGAAGTCAATAAAATTAAAAAACCGATTATTAAATATCTCCCTTTACTATCTAGTGCCCCAATTTACTCGCAAATACTTTCTAAAGGTATACGGACGTTCTCTAGGAGGGCACCCTCACTTGGTAAGTGGCTATCACCAAACCTCTATACCAGCACAAAAGCACCTATACACTGGCTACAATTTAGAGGCATTTTCAAATGCGGGATTCATAGATGTGCATATTGTCCATATGCAAAAGGGGGCGATACAGTTTCTTCAGTCACCACAGGCAAATCTCATAAAATTTTGTCCTTCATGAACTGCAATACACGCTTTATAGTGTATGTGATTACGTGCACATTATGCCCCATTCAATACGTAGGAAGAACGACACGTAGGCTAAGGGATCACCTCTATGATCATCTTCATGATATAGAGAAGAACAATCCCACTAATGTGGCTCCTCATTGGAACGACTTCCATCAGAAATATGTATCAAGCTTAGTTATCCAAGGCATAGAAAAAGTGCTAAAGCCACCCAGGGGAGGTGACAAATTAAAAGCCCACTGGCCTAATTTTTGAGTGGGATGTGTCTCATTTTTATTAATTAAACACATCCTCGGAGCTTCTTATCATAACTAGATCCCTTCTTGTTGCCATTAATAAGGGTTGATAATTTAACACCATGCTATGCTAATGGGGACTCTGGTTCATTACCTGCTAATCATCTACTGACAGGATCGGTACAATCAAGATCGCCTGTATGAATCTTTCTGCCTGCTGACCTTTTCATTAAACAACAGTATTTATTTAATTAAAGATGTTATGAACTTTTTGATCATCTAAGGTTATTGTTCATGAGCTCATCATTCATTCTTTATGCATCTTTCTCTACTTTTTCTCCACTTTTTCTCTATTTTTCTTTTTTTTTTCTCTATTTTTAACATTTCTTTCATTTTTCTCAGATCAATGTCTTTCTGTTTTTCTTAGTTGTTTCTGTCTTTTTTTTCATTCAGTAAGGGTCAGCTACACATCCATGCATTATCCGATCGAAAGTCACTTTCTCCCTTTTTAGCTCCCTGTTTTCAATGTGGGGACATATATATATATATATATATATATATATATATATATATATATATATATATATACACACATATTTGTACAGTATGTATATGTTTAACATAGTGTATGTTTGTATATGTTTAACATAGTGTATGTTTACACAGTAATGCCGCGTTCACACGATCGCACCTTCCGACAACAAAATCCATGTTTTTTTTTCCGACGGATGTTGGCTCAAACTTGTCTTGCATACACACGGTCACACAATGTTGTCGGAAATTCCGAACGTCAAGAATGCGGTGACGTACAACACATACGGCGGCACTAGAAAAGGGAAGTTCAATACCAAGTGCGCCACCCTTTGGGCTCATTCTGCTAATCTCGTGTTAGTAGAAGTTTGGTGAGAGACGTTTGGTGCTTTTCAGCCTCGTGCTTTTCCAATCGGTACTGCTCTTCAGTTTATGCTTGTGGGTTCGTATCTGGTTTTCAGTGCTTGCCCCCCCAAAGCCCCCTTAGGTCCGTATAAAATATATGGAGTACTTTAGGGGGGCCATTGATATGCCAGAAAATGTTTAATAAACATTTTAAAAATAAATTATTTTATTTAAACTGAAATAATATTTCCTTTGATTTACTGCTTGTGTTTCTTTTAGCTGTCTCCTAGGTTCTCCAATGTGCTTTTATTTTTTGACACTTTCTTGAATATTGCAAACGTAATTTATTTGATACATGAGGTGACAATCTCTTCTTCAGCGAACTATTATTATGTTGTGGGTCTGCTACACACACACCTTGTTTTTGTTGTTAATGTATGTAATGCATTACAGTTAAAAATATACATCATTTTCAGCACCATGATTTAATTTTTCAGTCACGAAAATGGCATGATTGTGGCAAATTATAAAGCACTGTGGGAGTTATTTAATAAAGGAAAATCCACTTTGTCCTACAAGTGCACTGCAAAAGTGCACTTGAAAATGCACTTGTAGTGCAAAGTGAATTTGCCTTTAGGAAATAAACCCCATTGTCACTGTAAACAACAACTTACTACAAAAACTACTATTGAGCATTGAAAGAAGAAGCCACACATTTTTACTCTGTGCACATTCACATGTGCAAAGGGTTTTTGAACAAACCAACATATTTTAGGAATAACATTTTTGTTATAGACAGTACAAATAGCCTTTTTGTGTTAAATAGGCATGTTTAAAACCATAATACAATACCCAACTCAGGAACTTACAAAGTTCAACTTTGAAAAAATGAAGGCAAGATCAGACATTAGTATGTCCAAACTGTGTTGATCTTGCCTTCATCAGATGGGGTGATTTCACCTTTGTGAAAGCCAAATTTTGAAGATGCACACAAATTGAGAGTCAAAATGGGGATTTTCCTCCTGATCCCATGCCTAATGTCAACATGTGCTACCTCTCATCATGGGGGATCAATTAACGTGTTTCAGGGGTGCAACCCCTTCCTCTCAGCTACTTTAGTTGCGAGGAAGGGGTTGCGCCCACCAAACATGTACATTGATATCCTGTGATGGCAGATAGCACATGTTGACACACTGTGCACATCTTCAAAATCTGGCTTTCAAGATACTTAAAAAAATTAGTGAAAAATAGCAAAAAAATGAAGACTTTAGGTGTTTTTTAGATTCGGCCTAAAACATCAATGATGTTTTTGAGTCTTTTTTCAATATCATTGTCAGGTCACCTTGAGGCTAGGTGACAGATGCACTCTGTAGGAGTCGGAAGTGCACCACTAGGTAGTGGACCCTAGGACTGACTTCTGCAGATTGAACCCTGGGAGGTTCAGGAAGCAGGTCTACTGCATCACTAACACAGATCCCACTGGGAGCTAGAACATAGATTCCCCAGGGCGTGGAGTCTAAGAGCCAGCAGGTGTTCACCAGAGCCCCTAGTGGTGAGGATAGACTGAGCTGCAGTCTGGCTCCAGGTCGCGGCCCCCAGGGTCTCACAGCTCACGGTAGACTACAGGAGAAGAGTAAGGAGGCAGCAGGCTGGAAAAACAAGGAAAGTAAGGAATAAGCCAAATGTCAGGGTGACTAGCAGACAAGGATAAACATAGCATGCCAAAGGTCAGGGTCACAAGTAGACAGGGAAAGTCGAGAACAGGCCAAAGTCGGTGACTGGAATCAGACGTAGGAAACACAGCAAGTACACATGAAAGCTAACACAGAATGGTTGATCAGCACTGCTGGCTTGCAGTGCACAGGTTAATATAGGGTTCCCTGATAGGAGCTGGGGTGGAGCCATGCTAGAGGAGAGTTTATAAAAGCAGTCAGGTGAGGGTCAGCTGGTCTCTAGAGATGAACACATGGAGACAGGTAAGCTGACAGACAAACTCTATTGCATAACCATGACAATCATTGATGTCTTCCTTGATCTTTTGTAAATCACGATTGCACACCATGATCTCCCCGATGAGGACGTGTGCGCTTGCACGTGCGAAATGCGAATCTTCCACAACATCCACATCACCTAAAATTAAAAAAACACACCATGTATTATAAATATGCAGGCATACATCTATTACCTAAAGCTGTGGTCTCAGACACTCACTTGTTGTGATCACTATTTTGCCCACTTCATAAACCTCTCCTTCCACCACATCTTCTGGTTGTGGTGTGGGGATTTGCTTTTTTTTTCGGAGATGGGGGGTCCCTGGTGTCCTCAGATGTCCCGAGTCTTTTCTCCCCTATGTGAATAAAAAAAGAGTTCCAATCTGAAGACATTTTTATCTTCCCTTTCTAAAGCTAGAATACTGACCTTTTTTGTACAATTTCCACACATGGAGAGACCCCTAGTATCCACTGGAGCACCTGTGTGGGACACCCTAAAAAGTTTGTTCTGGTGGCTCACACTAGTGCTCCTGCGTCCAGATGTGTAAACAGCTGCTGAGTGTCCTCTCCTTAAACTGAATCGAGTTTGCATTTCAGTCTAGTACAAAACCATCAAGACAACAATATACTAAACTTCTTTTAATACAAATAGGCCTGAACAAAGGTAGTTAACCTGTATCTGCCAAAAACATTGTATTAGTGGGCAAACAAACGATGTTTACTACGAATGATTACTGTGCCCACGAACCTGAAAGTTGCCATTTTAAACTGTACAACAGTAGAAAAGCACATGGAGCAGCATGCAAGTAATAATACTAATAGAAACACACGACAACTACTTACTTTTTTGAAGAACTCTCTTGATCTTTCTGTACTGATCGTGCTCCCTCAATTTCAGGTCTGACCAGCGTTTCCTCAATTGATCCTTGGATCGTCGTACCCCAAAATTCTGTGCAGACTTTTCATAACTTTAGTCATGATCTTGGCCTTTCTGACATTTGGGTTTGGGTAAGGTCCATGCTTCCCATCATAGTCGGCCCTCTTAAAGATGTCCATCATCTCCACGATCTCTATAAAGGACATATTTGAGGCCTTAAATCTCCTCCGGAATCAGGACATTTGTGGCTCTGGGCTTTCGTTGTTGCTGCTCTCCTCTGCATGCACTTGCTCTTTGTCCGCCATGTGCTCTCCCACTGCACCTAAAGAGAAGGGGCGGGGAATAGACTAGAAAGAACGTCAGGGGCGGGCGGAGTTTTATGCATGCGCAGTGTATATAAAGCGTAACACACGTGCATCATATGTACGATCTGTGAGGGGAGGAAGGTGTATCGGGAGCGCCGATCGTTTGAACCAAGGTACAAATTTAACTTGGTGCATCAGTGGCCTATACTGCTTCTAGATTGAGGCCTATATTGGGACAAGATTAGGAGAGTTTAGCCTGACATTAGGGTTTGTCTTGTGTTGTGTCTTGCAGAGAAAATTGATCGATCAGGACTTTATCCCCATATTCATTGATATGTTCAGGGAGCTGCCCTGTCTGTGGCAGGTAAATCACCCCTTTTATAACAATCAAACAATGAGAAAGGCAGCGTTGGATCAATTGCTGGAATTTGTGAAGCCGGTAATCCCCACGGCAGACATCCCCTATTTGAAGACCCTAATTGGTGGCATGAGGAGCACTTATAATAGGGAGTGCAAGAAGGTCCAGGATTCCCTGAGATCAGGAGCTGCAGCAGATGACATTTATGTACCCAGGCTGTGGTACTACGACAGACTGCATTTTCTGGCAGGCCAGACTGAACCCAGGCCAGCACTCTCCAGTCTTCCTTCAAGCAAGACTGCCTTCCAGCCAGGAAGATGTGGAGGAGCCCAGCTTGAGCCAGGTATAGCATTGTTCAACATATTTCTTGTCAAATAATTAATGATGTTAACTAGATGTTATTATTGAGCATTAATTTTGGATTTTACAAAGTGTTTTACATATCAATGGACAGTAGTGGCCACAAATGATTGTGACAAGAATGAAAAATGCTGGGGTCAGAATAATAGTCTTTTCTATTTATTAACATTCAATTTGCAACAGTCATGAGCTGAAAATTGTGTGTGATTGATGACGCAAAAAGTAAAACTATGTCCCTTTTTTATACATAGGAAAGTCTCAGCCAGGAGGAGGCTGTGGAAAGTGGCAGCCAGGAGGTGGCAGGGGTAAGTGGCAGCCAGGAGGTGGCCGGGCCCAGTAGCTTGCCCGAATCCCAGGTCCCTCCCCTCCTCCTTCCAAAAAAGAGGCCCAGGAGGAGCAACCTGGAGCAACCAGAGGAGCAAACTGGAGGAGGCAGCACTTGGCCTATTTCGGAACACTACTGTGGCCCTCAGAACCCCCCTAATATTCAAGAGGACTATATCTACATGGAAATGCAGGAAATGGAGGAGGCCCAAGGCCTCTTATGTGAGGAAGTTAGCTTACAAGCCCTAAATAACGGGTTGAGGGGCGAACTCACAAGCCAAAGCCACGTTTGTGAGTTCAACCATGGTCCTCCTCCTCCACCTCCTGCCACAACTACAACACCAGAGCCACAGCCTGGAAGGAAGACAAGAGAGTGATGGCCTGGGTTCAGTCTGGTCTGACAAAAGATGCAGGCTGTGTAAGACCACAGCCTGGGGACAGATATGTCGTCTGCTGCTGTTCCTGATCTCTTGTAGTCCTGGACCGGATTGTGCTCACTATTATAAGGACTCCTCAGGCCACCAATTTTGACTGTAAAATAACTGATGTGTGCCCTGGGGTACAAAGGCTTTGCAAATCTCACCAGTTTCTCCAGCGTTGCCTTCCTCTTTGTTTTGTTATGACCCAGAATAAATGGCTATTTATTTTTCACAAAAAAAAAGTTTGTGAGTAGGCAGGTACATTTCAAAAATACAATGTCAAATTAACAAGGGACACCAACACCAACCTCCTTGAGGTTAAAAAATACAAGATAATAATGGTGTTGTGGTAACTTGACACAAAACGAAAGAAAAAATAATGGAGATCACTATAAAAAAACAAAATCAAAATAGGAGATCTGGATAATAAATATATATATATATATATATATATATATATATATATATATATATATATATATATATAAACCAAAATTAAAAACATTATTATGGAGATCTGACAAAAAAAAAAATATTTATGAGATCACGAAAAATACTACAGAAATCAGTTTGTCAGAACTCTGTGTGAATATCAGCAGCAAAGCAACTTCATTATTCTAGCATTATAAAGAAGAAGAGAATGAGCTGCATTAAAAGATTTTAAAATTTTCAGCATGACGATTGTGCTATCTCCATTACAAACGCTATTTTTACCAGAACCAGCGCTTTCGTCTTGTACTTGATTGAGAGTATGCGTGGAACTTTGTGCATCGGAATTGTGTACACACAATTGGAATTTACGAGAATGGATTTTGTTGTCGGAAAATTTGAGATCCAGATCTCAAATTTTGTGTGACGGAAATTCTGATGTAAAATGTCCAATGGAGCCTATACACGGTCGGAATTTCCAACAACAAGCTCCCATCGAACATTTTCGACCGTGTTTAGAGGGCATTACAGTGACTGTTCGTTACACTTTAGCATGGATGGGATATTGGAAATAATATATCTTTCCAAAAGAATTATTTTAAACTATGATTTTCTTATATATGGTTCATGATTTATACCTAGATCAGTTCAAGACTTGCATATTAATTGCTTTTGAAACATTTGTTATTATCAATTCAATTTTTATTCAACGCAATACGATATGAAATTAGTCTATGATTTTATCTATGTATGTAATTTGTTTTGTCGTGACAAATTGAATATTCCACACATACTGGGACTCGAGTGGGAGGTCTTTTGACAGGGGTAACAGTGCGTGTTACATTCCTTTTTAGGATTTCACGTACCTGCATCTGCTCATTGATTTTCCCCCAGATGTCCCACATTCATGCTTAGATTGTGCAAGAGGGTGATTTCAGTGAAATGTATTTTGATTGGCTATCTACCCCTACTTATATACACAACCAGACCATGTTACACTAGCTATGATTAAGCACCAACATACGGTGTGAAACGCATTAGCTCTCTATCTCTGCCTCTACACCATATGGACTGACTGTTGGATTTTAAATTACCAATAAAGGTGCTGTATCGGTGTGCGACCATCCAGGACTCATTTTTGCTTCATGATCTATTGCAGAGCCTGCACCTATATGCCCTCTTAGGCTGTGTGTTTCAAGGAGCTACAGGTATTGTCTGGAGTGGCAACATTTTTTCTTTAGTTTTTTTATACTTAATAAAATCGATTATGTTTTTTTAAGACATTTTTCCAAAGATCTAGACTACTTCTAAACCTTACAAGTCCCATTTATTCTCTTTAGTTTTTGGTTCATGTTCATTTGGTATGCCCTTTAAGGGAGAGTTGGGTACAAATTTTTTAATTTTTTAATTTTTCAAAATTATTATATTACACAGAACACAGCAAGTTTAATTGGAGCTGCATGGATGTGTGTCACAATCGTTCAGCAATCTTTATATACATAGACCATTAAGATTTCTAACAATGCTAGACCTTTCTGTGTATACTGTATTTTTATTGTTTGTTTGCATTATTTGTTTTTTATTGAAATAAATTCATTAACATTACAGTACCCCCTAACATTTATCCTCTTACCTTCATTAAATCTGACCTGGGCACATATATCTGTGGTGTTTACTTATCTCTCTCCAAAGCTCTAAGTGCCATGTCTTTCTGCTGTTCCGTTCCTCTTTTATCAGTAGAGTCACTTCTGGAAAGTTGTGCGACACATGAGATAACGGTAGCTGGAAATTTGTGTCGGGGAGGAAGCTTAGAGGTAAATAAGCAGAGAACTTGTCTGTTCACAGTACTGCTCTGCATGTTCCTTCGTTTCTCTGCCTATGTGGAGGGGGTGCCTTTCCTTCAATCAGCTCTTACACAGTGTAAGCCCAGCTTCCACACCCACTGATGAAAGAGGAAACAAGATATATAACATGATCTGCAATTTCTAAAGAATGTAGAAATGGAAAGGGAAAGAAACCAGATATACATGGAAAACTTATGTAGGGAGATTTGTTTCATCTCTGTGTATCATCTAAGCCTATTCACTTCACTGGGTATAGAAGAGGGTTTACAACCACTTTAATTTAAAATAATGTTTCAATAGTTAAGCACAAACATTTAACACAACTTTTGAAGTCAGCCTAGAAAACTTTAACCCCTCCTCTACACTTCTCAAAGCATCTCGTCTAACTGATTTTATGAACACAGCCCACAGCCAACAGTTTTTTTTGTTTTACAAAAGAGTTTATTAGCAAAATTAGAACATATTGTACATCCAAAATTCAATGGAACATTTTATCAAATACAAATAGATTGGCTTAACCACTTGACGACCAGGCTTTTTCTGGCACTTTTTGTTTACAAGTTTAAATCAGTATTTTTTGCTAAAAAAATTACTTGGAACCCCTAAACATTATACTTTCTTTTTTTAGCAGAGACCCTGGTGATCGTTTTTTGGAAAAAAATACATTTTAGTGAATTAAAACAAAACGCAACATATACCTCAATTTTTTTGTAAATTGTGAAAGATGCTGTGACATTGAGTGAATAGATACCTAATTGTGCATGCTTAGTACTACGGTACTTAAAAATCTCCATAGACAACATTTTAAATGCCTTTACAGGTTACTTGTTTTGAGGTACAGAGGCTTTCTAGTGCTAGAATTATTGCTCTTGCTCTAACGTTTGCGGTGATACCTCACATGTGTTGTGCGAATACCGTTTCCATATGCATATGCGACTTACATATGCATTCGCTTCTGCGCATGAGCACAGAGGGATGGGTGTGCTTTAATTTTCTTTTTCTTTCTTATTTATGTTACTTTTTGTTATTTATTTTTTACACTGTCCCTATAATTATTTTTTTAGATCACTTTTTTCCTACTACAAGAAATGTAAACATCCCTTGTACTAGGAATCAGGTTAGAGAAAATAAATTCAATACCACACTAGAAAACCACATAATATAAATCAAAGCTGCAACAAAAAAACATCAAATATCCCTATGGCGCAAGTAAACAATATTAAAATAAGAATACAAAGCAGGGGGGGAGGAAGGGCATTGAGGGGATTTTAACAGTGCCAAATATAGGAATGCGCAAAATATAGGAATGCGCAATTAATAAAAATATAATTTTTATTAACATAACATGGTTAAAAATGAACATACTGTTGCAAGACAATAGATGATTATAAGCAATTGGTGGTCAAAAATCGTTACAGGTGAGTAGTAAGTCGCAGCAGAGCATATTGCACATTAACCCGATATTTTTCGCTTTGATAGCTTCCTCAGGGAATGTGCAAAAAGTTTTAGTTTTTAATTTTTACTGAGACCACTAAATAAATAAATAGAGAAAAATGAAGTTACAGCAATAGTTTAAAACAATACAATGAAATAGTGCATACAAGGATGTTAATATAGATATGAACCTAGTTGCCTACAAAGCTCGACACTTACCCTGTACATATTATGCACCCATGAATCACCTGGCCGGATCCCTAACTACGCCCCGCAAAACCGGATCCAGGGGGGCCAGTTTGGCACAGCCATAGAGGGCTGATAGGGGGACACTATGGAACAACAAAGTCACCGTAAGGTTATATTGTTGGGTAAATGACTTTAAATGAAAGCAAAAAATTGTTATATAATGTGGTAATAAAATAATATAATAATAATGATTATATGGAGGGGAGGGACATAAGTCTCCTTAGATAAATTATATACTTACATCAAAGTCACTGATGGTATGGGTATTCTGATTGTCTGTATGGAGGATATGTTGAAAGGACTTCAATCAAAAGCTGTGTGGAATTGAGTGCAAGGGCAGGCTAAAAAAATGGTGGACGGAGTATAATAATTAGTGACTTATAAAATTAATTTTGATAATAAAGTGAGATATACAGTGCTGTAGATTTATTTTGGGGAGTGATGAAAGTGGTAATGAATAGTGATAGGGAGGCAAGAACCATGTATAAACACCGATGGTGAATAGAAAGGGTGGATAATCGTCAACTAACCACACCTGTGCATTTTAGAGCCAGGAGAATTACTTGCTTATATATAAACAGGAAAAAAAAAAAAAAGGGGAAAGAGGTAGCATAACCCCAAGGATGAAGATAGTAGATGTGTGAATAACCTCTTCCAAATAGGCGAGTAATGATGAGCAGTGAATGAAGGGTATGAAAGTAAATTATAAATAGTTGGTGCATTCCATAGCGTCTTACCTTGCAGATTAGGCCACAGAGCGGTGTCTCCCTCCGGCTCAGGCTGAATGGACAGCCTGATGAGCTGGTTTAAATCAGCCCTCTGACGAGCCGGCGTGTGACGTCGCCGGCTCAACGCGGACGCAAGAGACGCCAATGCGCACCGGCTGCCACCTAGCCTCAGACTACACTGACCAGGAGGCCCTGCGGCGAGGGGGAGGGTCCAGGCACGTCCAACAGAGGTAGGAGTGCCCCGGATCCCTTCCACCAATCGCCGCACCTCCATGCCAGCGCAGTGATGGTGATGAGGGGGGTAAAATCCCAGAGGGCCGAGGCCATCATGAGATTTTGAAGTGGCTGCCTGGCGGTGCTGGGCTTGGAAAGGGCCTGCTATGGAATGGAAAAGGCAAGCCCTGAGCGTCCGTATGGCTAGCCGATACGGGCGCCCCGGGGAAGCGGATAGGGGACAGAGGTCAGGGACCAAGTGCATTCTACGGGGAAAATGACTTGATTGAAGTTAAACACTTATACGGATGATGGAGCAATACCACACATTGCTCAAGCACGATAAAGTGGAGTGTCAAGTAGGCAACTACGTTCATTTACAAAATTTAGAACAATGAAATCTACTAAGATATTGTATCAGAGACAAATATGTTTATTTTTAAATAAATAAATAGAATATTAAAATAAGTTGTGCTACAAATGAATAATTACACTTTAGTGACACAAGGTAAAAATTAAAAATATTCAATTGTGATCATTCAAATAAATCTCCATATAAACGATATAATGCAAAAATTGAAAAAATAATAATAATAATCGTGAAAAAACAAGTGCACAATATTGATAGGTGTATGGAGAGGTGTATATAGATGAACAGCAAAGTCCACTGAAGATATGACTTCTCCAATACCCGTCATCAATCACTGAAGGTAAGGTTAATGGAAAGACGGGTCTCAACCTAAAGAGAAAGCTCTATAAGTGGGAACTAGGGATGAGCCGAACACCCCCCCACCCCCATCTGTTCGCACCAGAACCTGCAAACGGACCGAAAATTCGCACGAACTTTAGAACCCCATTGAAGTCTGTGGGACTTGAACGTTGAAAATCAAAAGTGCTAATTTTAAAGGCTAATTTGCATGGTATTGTCCTAAAAAGGGTTTGGGGACCGGGTCCTGCCCCAGGGGACATGAATCAATGCAAAAAAGTTTTAAAAACGGACGTTTTTTTCGGGAGCAGTGATTTTAATGATGCTTAAAGTGGAAAAAAAAGTGAAATATTCCTTTAAATATCATACTTGGGGGGTGTCTATAGTATGCCTGTAAAGTGACACGTGTTTCCCGTGCTTAGACCAGTCCCTGCACAAAATTACATTTTTAAAGGAATAAAAGTAATTTAAAACTGCTTGCGGCTTTAATGTAATGTTGGGTCCCGGCAATATGGATGAAAATAAGTGAGACAAACGGCATGGGTACCCCCCCCCCAGTCCATTACCAGGCACTTTGGGTCTTGTATGGATATTAAGGGGAACCCCGCACCCAAATGAAAAAAAGGAAAGGCGTGGGGCCCCCAGGTCCTATATACTCTGAACAGCAGTATACAGGCAGTGCAAACAAGACAGGGACTGTAGGTTTATTGTTAAGTAGAATCTGTTTGTAATTTTGAACTGGTACATTTTTAAAATGTAGCTCCAGCCAAAAAAATCTATTTTAAGCTTTTTGGAAAACATAGGGAAGGGTTATCACCCCTGTGACATTTGTTTTGCTGTCTGTGCACCTCTTCAGAAGATTTCACCTCACTTTCTGTCCCAATGACAAATGTTTTTTGACAATTTGGGGTTTTTAGTGAAACAAGGATTGTTGATAAAGCATCAGTGGAGAGGAGATCTCACTTCCTGTTGTATCCTTCCATTTGCAAGTATGAGTCGTTTGTAAGTTGGATGTTTGAAAGTAGGGGCCTGCCCTATATACTCTGCAGAAATTGGGGCCTTAGGTGTTGGTGCTGCCACAACACTGTAAGCCCTCACAGTTACTCTTGGTGGGCGCAGGAACGGACCCTGCTGTGAAATATTAAATGAAGAATTGTAATTACATGCACCTGTTGAACAGGGGCAGAAAAATTGGGCCTTTGGTGGTGGTGGTGGTGTTGCCACAACACTGTAAGTCCTCACAGTTACTCTTGGTGGGCGCTGGAGCAGGCCCTGCTGTGAAATATTAGATCAAGAATTGTAATTACATGCACCTGTTGAACAGGGGCAGAAAAATTGGGCCTTTGGTGGTGGTGGTGGTGGTGGTCTTGGTGCCACAACACTGTAAGTCTTCACAGTTACTCTTGGTGGGTGCAGAAACGGGCCCTGCTGTGAAATATTAGATCAAGAATTGTAATTACATGTCAGAAAAATTGTGCCTTAGGCTTTAGGCACTGGTGCCACAACGCTACAACCCCTCACAGATACTCTAGCTGGAGCGCAGGAATGAGCCCTCCTGCAAAATATTGCATCAAAAATTGTAATTACACGCCCCTGTTCAACAGGGGCTGAAAAATTGGGTCTTAGGCACTGGTGCCACAACACTGCAACCCCTCACATATACTCTAGTTGGAGCGCAGGAACGAGCCCTGCTGCAAAGTATTGCATCAAAATTGTAATTACATGTCCCTGTTAAACAGGGGCTGAAAAATTGGCCCTTAGGCACTGGTACTGGTGCCACAACACTGCAACCCCTCACAGATACTCTAGTTGGAGTGCAGGAACGAGCCCTGCTGCAAAGTATTGCATCAAAAATTGTAGTTACACGCCCCTGTTAAACAGGGGCTGAAAAATTGGCCCTTAGGCACTGGTGCTGGTGGCACAAAACTGCAACCCCTCACAGATACTCTAGTTGGAGCGCAGGAACGAGCCCTGCTGCAAAGTATTGCATCAAAAATTTGAATTACACGCCCCTATTAAACAGGGGCTGAAAAATTGGGCCTTAGGCACTGGTGCTGGTGCCACAACACTGCAACCCCTCACAAAAACTCTGGTTCAGTGCAGCAACTAACCCTCCTTGCAAAATATTGCATCAAATATTGTAATTACACGCCCCTGTTAAACAAAAAAAAAATTGGGCCTTAGCCACTGGTGGCGGTGCCAAGAACCAAAAATATTCTTACAAGCTATCAGCATGATCAGTGAGGAGGAAAAGGATAGTCACTTAGCATAACAGGATACTCAGCATCAGCATAGGCAGTCTTGAAGGGATCTGACATTTCAAGAAAAATTATTCGGTTACATCAGCATCAGGTGCTTGGTAGCTGGTCGTGATCCAAGACTGATTCAGTTTTATGAAGGTCAGTCGATCGACCGAGTCGGTGGACAGGCGCACCCTGTGATCGGTTACAAAGCCTCCAGAAGCACTTAATGTGCGTTCCGAAAGAATGCTGGATGCAGGACAGGCCAGTAGCTCAACTGCATACTGTGCAAGCTCTGGCCAGTGATCCATCCTCAAGACCCAGTAACCCAGAGGATTTTCGGTGGGAAAGGTGTCCAAGTCAGATCTTGCCCCTAGGTATTCCTGCACCATGCAAAACAGACACTTATGATGGTTGCTGGAACTGATCATACCTTGGGGCTGCGGACTAAAAAATTGTCTGAACGCATCGGTCAGATGGCCACCTTCTCCACCGCTCCTTCTTTGACTGACCGAAGCCTCAGCAACACGTTGTCCAGGAACAGGAGCTTGTAACCCCCCAGTCTCTAGGATGGCATTGCACAGACCTTTCTGCAAGGCCTCCTGAAGATGTTTCATCCTCTGCTCCCTCTGCGACAGCAAGATAAGGTCTGCAAGCTTACCCTTGTAACGTGGATCAGGGAGGGTTGCCAGCCAGTAACAATCCCTCTCCTTGATACCACAAATACGAGGATTCTTCCGCAGGCTTTGCAGGATCAGGGAGGCCATGTAGCGTAGGTTTGCTGAGGCATTCGGTCCGGAGTCTGGGTCACTAAGGACGACATGATCCGCAGCCACCTCCTCCCAGCCACGTACAAGTCCATGGGTTTCTTGGGACTGTAAATGATCCCTTGAAGACTGCTGCTGATGCTGAGTGCCAGGCTCCACCTCCATGCTGACACAATCCTCCTCCTCCTCCTCTTCCTGTGTGATCGGCGGGCACACAGGAACACTGTCTGGATAAAGGGGGCCTTGAGAGGTAAGGAAGTCCTCCTCTTCCTGCCTCTGTTCTACCTCAAGTGCCATTATTCCACGCAGCGTGTACTCCAACAGGTGGACAAGGGGGACAGTGTCACTGATGCAGGCACTGTCATTTCTCACCATCCTCGTGGCCTTCTCAAATGGTGACAGGACAGTGCATGCATCCCTGATCATGGCCCACTGGCATGGGGAAACAAAACAAGCTCCCCTGACCCTGTCCTGGTGCCATAGTCGCACAGGTACTCATTGATGGCCCTCTGCTGCATGTGCATCTGCTGCAGCATGGACAACTTTGAGTTCCACCTGGTGGGCATGTCACAGATTAGGCGGTTCTTGGGCAGGTCAAATTCCTTTTGGAGGTCAGCCAGCCGAGCACTGGCATTATATGACCGGCGGAAATGCACACAGACTTTCCTGGCCTGCCTCAGGACATCCTGTAAGCCTGGGTACCTGCCCAAGAACTGCTGTACCACCAAGTTAAGGACGTGAGCCAAACAGGGCACATGGGTCAGTTGTCCCTGTCGGAGGACGGAGAGGAGGTTGGTGCCATTGTTGCAAACCATGATTCCTGGCTGAAGCTGGCGTGGCGTCAACCACCTCTGAGCCTGCCCCTGCAGAGCTGACAGAATCTCTGCCCCAGTGTGGCTCCTGTCCCCCAAGCACACCAGCTCAAGCACCGCATGGCATCTTTTGGCCTGCGTACTTGCGTAGCCCCTTCCACCGCACATTCCACAAACTCACGGAAGGGGGCAGAGTCTACCAACTGAAAAGGCAGCAGTTGAAGTGCTAGCAATTTAGCCAAGCTAGCATTCAACCCCTGGGCATGTGGATGGCTGGGAGCGAACTTCTTTCGGCGGTGCAGCAGCTGGGGCAGGGAAATTTGCCTGGTACAATCTGACGTCGGTGTACCGATAGCAGATTGGCTGCAAGTACTTGTCTGTGACACACCTAATTCTACACCTTCATTCCTCTCAGTGCAGGTCTCAGAAAGGACTGAAGGTATAGTAGGGTTGGAGAGCCCAGCTAATGAGGAGCAAGGAGAGGTCCTCTTTGTTCTTCGGTGTGGGTCTTTTAGGTACGCTTGCCAATGAACTGCATGGCAGGTCAACATATGTCTGGTCAAGCATGTTGTGCCCAAGCGGGTGATGTTTTGGCCACGCGAGATACGCTTGAGACATATGTTGCAAATAGCAGCGGTGGGATCTGATGCACTCGTCTCAAACAAAGGCCTCAATCACCAAATACCATAATTAATAGCATAAAACCAAAGATCCTTTACAATAATGACATTCTGGCAATACACAATTTAATCAAAACTCAAGAATTATCGATAAAGGCATTGATCTCTATATCTACATTTAGGCCACAGGGTCTAAAACATCTAATTTTATAGATCAAGCTCATTTCAAGCTTTGAAATCGCCCGCCTTTTTGGTCCACCTCTCCAAGGTAATCTAAGCCTGTCTATCCCTATCATTGAAGTTCCTTTGGGATTTTGTTTATGCACCTCTAGGTAGTGTCTGGAGACGGAATGACCCTTAAAGCCTCTCCTGATATTCCCTATGTGTTCGTTCAACCTGTCCTGTAATGGGCGTACAGTGCGACCCACATACTGAAGCCCATATGGGCAGATCAAGAGATAAACGAAACAAGAGGTGGAGCAGGTTATGAAAGATTTGATGGAAAAAGTATGGTTAGTTTTTGTGGAAATAAACTGTGTAGTTTTCCTGTCTCTAATAGCGTTAGTGGAACAGACAGCACAATTATTACATCTATAAAAGCCTACTAAGTTCTGAAAGAACATTGGCTTATTAATAGGCGGATCGCAGACACTGGGAGCCACAAGCTGTTTAATTGAGGGGGCCCCCTAAAACATCTGTTTGGGGGGGTGAAAAGTGTGTCTTGAGTGTTCTACTGTAATGTGTAGTGTTGTGCAGACTTACTTGATGTCTTCTCTCCTCGGCGCTGGAACGAAAAGGCCGATCACAATCACATACGTGAATTTGCCTGCCTGTGCCATTCTGCCGCAGTATATCTGCGTTAGGCGGTCGGCAAGTGGTTAAAAAACTCATACGCAAACACTGGCATATAGTCAAAAATTACCATGTGTTAGGTTCTGTCCTTCCTGAGAAACCACAGGTGGTGTACCTGTGGTTTCTCAGGAAGGACAGAACCTAACACATGGTCATCCTTGTGGAGACCCTGGATATGATCGGCTCTACAAAATCCACCCCCTCGTAAACCACTTCAACCAACGTTTTGCAGACTTGCTTACTCCCCATCAAGTTGTCTGCGTTGATGAGTCCCTGATTGTCATTCAAACGGTACCTTCTTAGCAAGCATGCCACATACAGGGTCAAGATGTATAAGTTCTGTGACAGGGCCACAGACTATACATGTAGTTTTACGGTTTACGAGGGCAAAAAGCCGACAAGCTGCCCTGACTACATAGGAAGCGTTGGCAAGATTGTGTGGGACTTGGTGTCACCCTTATTTGGAAAAGGGTACCATTTGTAAGTGGACAATTATTACACGAGCGTGCCACTTGTTAGTCACTTGTTTGATCATCAGATTGGAACATGTGGCACCGTGCGATCTAATCACCGGGGCTTTCCCTAGCGGCTTGTAGATTCCCGTCTTAGGCTGGGGGAGAGAGCTTGCTTGAAGTGTAATAACTTGCTCACTATGAAGTGGAGGGATAATAAGAATGTTTTCGTTCTTACCTCCTTTCATGCAGACACGACAGTCCAAATTACAACGGAGACTGGTGTTGTGGGGAAACCCCACTGTGTCCACAAATATAACCTTAACATGGGAGGAGTGGACCTCAACGACCAGTTGTTGGCGCCGTTCTTAGTTGCCCGTAAGGCCAGACACTGGTACAAGAAAGTGTCTGTTTATTTATTTCAATTGGCTTTGCTAAATGCTCATTTGCTATACAGAGCTTCAGGATGGACTGGATCCTTCCTTAAATTCCAGGAAGAGATCGTCAGAGCCCTTCTGTTTCCAGACGGTGCTCCACCTCACCATCCCCAACCAAATTCAGTAAGCTGGCTGCAGGAGAGGCATTTTCTTTGTGTCCTCCCGAGTACCCCTACCCAACGAACCTCCCAAAAAAGATGTTGTGTTACAAAAGTTACAGTTACAAAAAAAAGTGTAAAAAAAAAACAAAAAACAAAAAGTAAAAAAAAAAACACAAAAAAATATATAAAATAAAAAAAACAAAAATAGTTGTCGTTTTACTGTTCTCTTTCTCTATTTTCTCTCTATTATTCTGCTCTTTTTTACTGTATTCTATTCTGCAATGTTTTATTGTTATTATGTTTTATCATGTTTGCTTTTCAGGTATGCAATTTTTTTATACTTTACTGTTTACTGTGTTTTATTGTTAACCATTTTTTTGTTTTCAGGTACGCCATTTAGCTGCAGCGTGGATTTATTTATCTTGACAGCAACAGCGTTTGCTCTAACGAAACATAAAGCCATGACTCCAGCGCTGTAGGAGGTGATTTCACCACCACAGTTAAAAAAAAGAGCATATATGCTGAAGCATGGGGCAGCAGGGGCAGAGGAGCGATTTGCTACTAACTTTTGGGGCGGATGCCCCCATGCTTCAGCATATATAAATGGTGCATGTATGCCCATCATTAGATGTGGGTGGATGAAGGGAGGTATTCTAATGGTGGGCATACCCACCGATCAATCTCTTTTTTTCATTCAGCCCACAGGCTGCATAAAAAAAAAGATTACAATATATGCCCAACAAGGACCAGCAACGTACTGGTGTGTTGCTGGACTTTGAGTGGTTATACCAGAATGATGCCTGCAGGTTTAGGTATCATATTGGTATCATTATTTTCAGCCAGTGGTCAGCTTTCATGTAAAAGCAATCCTAGCGGCTAATTAGCCTCTAGACTGCTTTTACAAGCAGTGGGAGGGAATGTCCCCCCTCACCATCTTCCATGTTTTTCTCTGGCTCTCCTGTCCCAACAAGGAACCTGAGAATGCAGCCGGTGATTCGGCCAGCTGACCATAGAGCTGATCAGAGACCAGAATGGCTCCAATCATCTCTATGGCCTAAGAAACCGGAAGCTACAAGCATTTCATGACGCCGGATGTAAACAGCGCCATTGGGAAATTGGCAAAGCATTTTATCACACTGATCTTGGTGTGGTCAGATGCTATGAGGGCAGAGGAGAGATCTAGGGTCTAATAGACCCCATTTTTTTTTTATTTCCATCCCCTGACATAACAATAAAAATGATAAAAAAAATAAAAAAAGAAAGGAACAGTTTAAAAATAAGATAAAAAAAGCAAAAAAATAATAAAGGAAAAAAAAAAAAAGCACCCCTGTCCCCCCTGCTCTCGCGCAAAGGCAAACACAAGCGTCGGTCTGGCGTCAAATGTAAACAGCAATTGCACCATGCATGTGAGGTATCACCGCGAAGGTCAGATTGAGGGCAGTCATTTTGGCAGTAGACCTCCTCTGTAAATCTAAAGTGGTAACCTGTAAAGGCTTTTAAAGGCTTTTAAAAATGTATGTAGTTTGTCGCCACTGCACGTTTGTGTGCAATTTGTGTTTGTGTTTGTGTTTGTGTTTGGTATCCATGTACTCGGCCTGAGATCATCTTTTTTATTTCATCAAACATTTGGGTAATATAGTGCATTAAAATTTTAAAAAAGTGTGTAAAAAATGCGTTTGAAAAATCGCTGCGCAAATACTGTGTGAAAAAAAAATGAAACACCCACCATTTTAATCTGTAGGGCCTTTGCTTAAAAAAATATATAATGTTTGGGGGTTCAAAGTAATCTTCTTGCAAAAAAAAAAATATTTTTTCATGTAAACAAAAGGTGGTTTCTAAGGGTGTACATTTTTTATTTCACTCCTCACTGCCTATCACAGTTTCAGAGTCCATGGAATGCCCAGATGGCACAACCCCCCCCCCCCCAAATGACCCCATTTTGGAAAGTAGACACCCCAAGCTATTTGCTGAGAGGTATGGTGGGTATTTTGCAGACCTCGCTTTTTGTCACAAAGTTTTGAAAATTGAAAAAAGAAAAAAAATACATTTTTCTTTTCTTTCTTCTTTTTCAAAAACAAATGAGAGCTGCAAAATACTCACCATGCCTCTCAGCAAATAGCTTGGGGTGTCTACTTTCCAAAATGGGGTCATTTGGGGGGGGGGGGGGGGTTGTGCCATCTTGGCATTTTATGGCCTTTGAAACTGTGATAGGTAGTGAGGAGTTAAATCAAAAATTTACGCCCTTAGAAATCCTGAAGGAGGTGATTGGTTTTCGGGGCCCCATATGCAGCTAGACTCCCAAAAAGTCCCACACATGTGGTATCCCCATACTCAGGAGAAGCAGCAGAATGTATTTTGGGGTGTAATTCCAATATGCCCATGGCATGTTTAAGCAATATATCATTCAGTGACAACTTTGTGCAAAAAAAAAAAATGTTTGTCATTTTCCCGCAACTTGTGGCAAAATATAAAACATTCAATGGACTCAACATGCCTCTCAGCAAATAGCTTGGGATGTCTACTTTCCAAAATGGGGTCATTTGGGGGGTTTGTGCCATCTGGGCATTTTATGGCCTTCAAAACTGTGATATGTAGTGAGGAGTGAAATAAAAAATGTACGCCCTTAGAAATCCTGAAGGCGGTGATTGGTTTTCGGGGCCCTGTATGCAGCTAGGCTCCCAAAAAGTCCCACACATGTGGTATACCTATACTCAGGAGAAGCAGCAGAATGTATTTTGGGGTGTAATTCCACATATGCCCATGGCATGTTTGAGCAATATATCATTTAGTGACAACTTTGTGCAAAAAAAAAGTTTGTCATTTTCCTGCAACTTGTGGCAAAATATAAAATATTCCATGGACTCAACATGCCTCTCAGCAAATAGCTTGGGGTGTCTACTTTCCAAAATGGGTTCATTTGGGGGGGGGGGTTTGTGCCATCTGGGCATTTTATGGCCTTCAAAACTGTGGTAGGTAATGAGGAGTGAAATCAAAAATTTACGCCCTTAGAAATCCTGAAGGCGGTGCTTGGTTTTTGGGGCTCCGTACGCGGCTAGGCTCCCAAAAAATCCCACACATGTGGTATCCCCGTACTCAGGAGAATCAGCAGAATGTATTTTGGGGTGTAATTCCACATATGCCCATGGCCTGTGTGAGCAATATATCATTTAGTGACAACTTTTTGTAGTTTTTTTTTTTGTCATTATTCAATCACTTAAGAAAATAATTAAATATTCAATGGGCTCATCAGGCCTCTCAGCAATTTCCTTGGGGTGTCTAATTTCCAAAATTGGGTCATTTGGGGGGGTTTGTACTGCCCTGCCATTTTAGCACCTCAAGAAATGAGATAGGCAGTCATAAATTAAAAGCTGTGTAAATTCCAGAAAATGTACCCAAGTTTGTAGACGCTATAACTTTTGCGCAAACCAATAAATATACGCTTATTGACTTTTTTTTGCATGTAAAGACATGTGGCTGAATACATTTTGGCCTAAATGTATTACTAAAATTGAGTTTATTGGATTTTTTATAACAAAAAGTAGAAAACATCATTTTTTTCAAAATTTTCGGTCTTTTTCCATTTATAGCGCAAAAAATAAAAACCGCAGAGGTGATAAAATACCAATAAAAGAAAGCTCTATTTGTGGGAAAAAAAGGACGCAGATTTAGTTTGGGTACAGCATTGCACGACCGCGCAATTAGCAGTTAAAGCGACGCAGTGCCAAATTGTAAAAAATGCTCTGGTCAGGAAGGGGGTAAAACCTTCCGGGGCTGAAGTGGTTAATGGAAAAATGCTGTTGAGAGTAACCCGTAATAAAGGGGCATGAAAAATTATTGGACTCATGTGCCAATACTGCAGGTTTATCTGCCAATAAAAGATCACGGTCCAACATTCGAACTTCTGAAATTTTACAATTAAGTATGGAAATGTCATAACCCTAATCCACTAATCTATCTCTGATCTATCTCACGATTGGGGGTTATCATCAGTGAATTACTTCCTAGAAAAAGATACCACCTTGTCTGCGAGACAAAAAGGGTTCATTATGGATCTCTTGGAGTATGCCACCACGCATAATGTTTTCTGGCATGGTAATAAATATTACCTCCAGAGAAAGGGTGTGGCCATGGGGGCAAAGTTTGCCCCCAGCCTGGCCAACCTTTTCATGGGAAATGGGAGAAGGGCGTCATCTACGAAACATGTAGGGCAGTGCTTTGTGCTGACACCATCACGCCACATGTGACCCCGGAGCACGGGTGTTTGTTTGTTTTTAGCTACCTGGCTGTTTTAAATGTAGTTTTTGTACATGTCATATTGCGGGTGTTTTCTGCTTGTTTATTAGCATTAAAGGCTCTCCTTTTAAACAATACTTCACGATTGGAGTCCCTTTGTTTTTACACTCGTGGCTTTGAGCCCAAGTGCATTTCTTTCCAGATTAGAGCATCCATCTGTCAGGCTTTTTTTCCGCACCTTGCTGAAACAATCTCCATTTATTATCTGAAGACGCTGAGGGATCAGAGGCACCGGAAGACTCAATTGTCCCCACAGAGGGCTCAATCTGCTTGCGTGTATGACTCCGCTCTTGGGGGGGGTCCACCTGCTCTGGTAAGGGTTCCCAGTTATAGAGCTTTCTCTTCAGGTTGAGACCCATCTTTCTATTAACCTTACCTTCAGTGATTGGTGACGGGTATTGGAGAAGTCATATCTTCAGTGGACTTTGCTATATTCATCTCTCCATACACCTATTAATATTGTGCACTCGTTTTTTCACGATTATTATTATTTTTTCAATTTTTGTATTATATCGTTCATATGGACATTTGTTTGAATGATCACAATTGAATATTTGTCATTTTTACCTTGTTTAGGAATCAGGTTAACAGGTCCTCTTTATTGAGACATCTGGGGTCAAAAAGACCCCAAATCCCTTCCTTACCTTTAAAAGCAAAAGATAAAAAATAAAACTTTTTTTATAATTTGCTTTAAAAAAAATTAATATTTACTTCAAGACTTGACAGGAAGTGACGTCATGATGTCGCTCAGGCTCCTCAAAGGCCATAGATAGTGTATCCACTCTTTGATTGCCTATGGGAGAAGCCGACCGCAACCTTGGATCATTTCTCGAGCGAAAACAGGTGAAAGGGTAAGCCCGAGAAACATCCACAAGTGGTGGGATGGGGGGGGCATCCCTTCTGTCGCTTTGGGTGTGTTCCTGCAGCTCTCATTTCATGAGAAAGCCAGCCACCGGCTGCAAAAAAACGATACTGGGGTTGTGGCAAATATCTTCAGCCATAAACACGAAAAAGCACAATGGTAAAAGTTGTAGCCTATAAACCTCAAATATAAAAAAAGAATGTAATCAGGATATACAATTTATGGAGCATTAAATGTCCATAAAATTAGTTTTTTGTACAGTTTTTTTATTAATTTATTCAGTTACTTAGATGCAAAGATGGCCCCAAATGTAGATAATGTACTGTATGAGGTTGATTATCTAAAGGTAAAACGGCTGTTCACTTTGCAAGAGAATTTTTTCTTAGTTAAATGAGATGAATGGAAAAAAAGGAGAAAAAAATAAGGGTTTTTTTTCTCAAAAGAAAAACAATGGATGAATGTACACAAATCACCTGCCTTTGGTCTACAAATCATACGTCTTTATGTTGTTATGAATGATTAAACCTATACATGTGATTAAAAGCAGAGTCGCATCATTATTTCTTAATGATTATTATATTTCCACGTACTTCAATCCATATCTAGTACAATTTTCTATTTGTATGTACCAAAAAGTTTTTTTAGGGCAGCATTTTGTTACAATTAGGGTTGAGCCAATTACGGTAGTGGTGCCGATACTGTTCTCATACTCGTGTAAATGCTTTTGATACCTGAAGCCGATACCTCTACTACAAAGAATCACATGTGATTTGAACGGGTATGGGGTGTCCGAATCACGTGCGGTTTCCCTGTGGTTGCGGTGCCATTCAGATTGCAATTTGAGTCATACAAAATTAATTGCTCAAATCGCACTGCAAAGCACACCGCAACCACGGGCAAACCACATGAGATTTGGACAGGACCACATTCCTGTTCAAATCACAGACAAAAATGAAGAGAGTGCACAGGCTCCTAGTACAGCCAGTAACCTTTATTAAATGAGTATAACACAAGTAACATTGCACTCACAATTGTAGATATATTTAAGGCATATCATCCCATGTGTTGATATTGCTCTGTGAAAGTCCCACTCTACTCTCCTCACTGCCTGGATGACAGTTCGGCCAGGGTGCCTCCACATGCACAAAGATTTCCACAAGCTGTCAGATTTCAAGCTCTCAGTGGGATGGAGCAGTGCTACTGACTGCTCGGCGGCTGTTAATGTGTGCGGCACCACGTGGGGGGGAAACAATGGAGGATATCGATAATTATGCTGGTCTATTGTTTGACAGCTTGTGGGAGTCTTTGTGTGTGTGGAGGCACACTGGGTCAATGTTACAGGCCTATATGGAGTGGGTGGCCGAACTGTCATCCAGGCAGCGAGGAGAGTAGAGTGGACTTGAACAGCGCAATGTCAGCACATGCGATGATATGCCTTTTATACACCTACAATTGTGAGGGCAACTTTACATGTGTTATACCTATTTAATAAAGGTTAGTGCCCTAGGAGCCTATGCGCTCTCTTCCTTCTTGTCCTTCGTAGTTTCCAGAGTCCCGTTGGTTCTGAGAGCAGCAAGACATCTGTTGATCCTTTCCTTATTGTTATAACTTATAGACTGTGGACTTTAGACTGGTTACACAGGTCAGCCCTGGCAGTAGTGCATGTATCTAGTGTATAGTGTTTACATTTCTGTTCAAATCAAATGCGATTCTTTGCAGTGCAATTTTAGCCCATTCATTTTGTATGGGCTCAAATCGCACAGCAAAGGCATTGGTACATGGTATCGGCAAGTACTTGACTGGCAGTATCGGTACTTGTACCCTAGTTACATTAATTAGTTACCAGCTATAAGTATTTTGTTCAAGAATAAATATAGAGTTGAGGTAAATGTTCCACTAATATAACTGTTACCCAACTTTGGTATTTAAAGTGGATGTAAATCCGATTCATGAAATTTGACCTGGGCACATCTATCTGTAGTGTTTACTTATTTCTCTCTAAAGTCCTAAGTCCCATGTCTTTATGCTGCTCGGTTCTTCTATCAGTATAACTTCTGACAAGTTCTCCGAGATGGGAAATAAAAGCAGCTGAAAATTTGTGTCGGGGTGGGTGTTATCAATAGATTACCAGAGAGCTGGTCTATTCACAGCACAGCTCTGCACATTCCTTCCTCCCTCTGCCTATGTGGAAGGGGGGGTTTGCCTTTCCTCCAATCAGCTGTCACACAGTGTATACCAAGACTCCAATCCCACAGCTGAAACAGGAAGAAAAAAAATCTAACATGATGTATACATTCTAAACAGTATAGAAAGCTAAAGACAGCAGACAAATCGTATACAAAACGTATATAGGGAAATTTGTTTAATCCCAGTGTATTATCTGAGGCTATTCACTTCACTGGGTATAGGAGAGGGTTTACATCCATGTTAAACTTGTATGTAAAACTGTACATTTTGTCAAATTTGCCTTTCTCTTTTTGCAGTTATTCTCCTCTGTTAACAGATTATTGTTTTGCAAGTTTAATGAACTGCTGGCAGCCCTTCCTACATGTTTGTGTTCCTGTATTATCCCAAAACTTTGTTCTGCTTGCTTCATTGCAGTATATTAGAAACTTAGGACAGTCAAATATCACCATCCAGACCTCTACCATGTCAGAGTGATGCATTCTAATTACAGTGTTTGTACATTACATCTATAACCTAGTATGCTGTAACAGCTACAAAATTAATTGGGCAAGCTGATATCCTTTTACTCAGTGTTTACCTTTTCTTCACCTTGTTCCCCGTAGCATGTACCCTATCCCTTCTTTTTTTTTCTATGCACAGCAACCTTCTTTCACCCGTTTATTATAAGAGTGATTGTAAAGTCTTGTTTAAAAAAAAAAAGAAATAACAAACATATTATACTTACCTGCTCTGTTGAGGTGGATTTGCACAGAGCAGCCTGGATCCTTCTCTTCTGGGGTCCTTCTTCTGTGATCCTGGCCTCTCCCTCCTGTTGAGTGCCCTCACAGCAAACAGCTTGCTATGGGGGCACCCGAGCCAAGCTGCAGCTCCGTGTGTGTCCATTCAGACACAGAGCTGTGGTTCGGTCCCACCCCTCTCTCTCTTGATTGGCTAACTGAACTTTGAGTGACAGCAGCGAGAGTCAGTGGTGCAAAACCAAAAGAAAAAAGGCGCCTCTAAGTGCAGAATTAAAAACTTTTTAATACCCCAAAAGGGTTAAAAACACAGGATCTTAAGAAATAGGGAGCATGTCATATATTCATGGAGCAGGTGATCCAGCATCAGGAAGGTCCCCAGTATGTTATGGGTTCCCAGGGATGTTAATGTACAGCAGCGAAGGGTCCCAGGATCGCCAACAGATGAACACCTAATGCCCCGTACACACGGTCGGACATTGATCGGACATTCTGACAACAAAATTCATGGGTTTTTTCCGACGGATGTTGGCTCAAACTTGTTTTGCATACACACGGTCGCAAAAAGTTGTCAGAATTTCCGAACGCCAAGAACTCGGTCACGTACACCACGTATGACGAGACTATACAAGGGAGGTTCAGTACCAAGCGCGGCACCCTTTGGGCTCCTTTTGCTAATCTCGTGTTAGTAAAAGTTTGGTGAGAGACGATTCACGTTTTTTCAGACTCGTGGTTTTCAGTTCATTGTTCTGGTGTTCAGTTTGTGCTTGTGGGTTTGTATCTGTTCTTCAGTGCATGCAGCGAGTTACCATTGACTTTGTCATTGCGTTCTTGTTCGTTCGTTACTGATTTTCAGGTCGCTCTTCACAGGCCTTGCTGTTCTTTATTGCGTTCTGTTACTTCGTTCTGACCAGCCGACCGTTTTCTAGCCATGTTGCGTGTACGTACTCATCATAGAGTTTGTGCTGTGCGGGGGCTTGGTGTTGGGGTTCTTACTTTGACACAAGCCCAGTCCATGAACAGGGCAAGGAGGAGTTCATGGACCAAGAATTGGTTGCTCCAGCGTGACCAGTTCTGTCACATGCCTTTGCTTGTGAGATCCGTGAGAATAATCCTGACGATTTCAGGAACTTTCTCCGAATGAGGGACCCCGTATTTCACTGTTTGTTGGCTTTCCTGACCCCTTATATTAACAGGCAGGATACCTGCATGAGGCAAGCCATCACTGCGGAGCAGAGGCTAGTCGCCACCCTGCGGTACTTGGCGACGGGGAGAAGCCTGCAGGACCTCAAGTTCTCGACAGGCATCTCCCCCCAGGCTCTGAGGATCATTATCCCAGAGACCTGTTCTGCCATCATCCAGGTCCTGCAGAAGGAGTACATTAAGGTAAGATTTTTATCCTTTAACATCACATTTTATTGTATAGAATGTTTGCTAATGTATTGTATTTATTTCCTCATTCCCTAATTACCATGATTGTAATGTGCTGTGAATGTCCCCTTTGTCCTCATGAATGCTGGATTTTTATGTTATTTTTTTTGTCCTTTAAACATATTTGCCTTCACTTACCACCCCAGCATGCTCTCCTGGGCCTATATTCACCTCGTGTAGTCACTTAACAATGTATTTTGTCAGCTTCGTAGTAGTGCTTTACCCTAACAGAGTGCCAGAGGTTTTTTTTTTTTTGAGTCCCAAAATCATTTGGAACCCTCCCTCCCCCTAACTGCTAACTCAGCTGATACCAATCCTCTATCTATCCTCAATCCTCTATCTGCTGACTTTGCCAAACCCATACACACTATACCCAACTCTTTTGTGGTCATATTTATGGATGAATTCCCAAAAGCATGTAATGCAAGGGCCTGCCTGAATACTTTCAAATGGTAATGTTAAGTTTTTGTATCCTATTATTATCTTGATAGGTAATAGCAGAATGTAAAAATGTGCTGAAATGTGTACAGTGTGTATTTATATCTTTGTATTCTGACACTTCTTACCTGTCCAGTGGGCTGCCAATAGTGTAAGTAAGGAGGGGCTGGCCAAAGTAATATACATTATTTATGCATTCATCTCTCAATGAAGTGGAGAGGGTTACCTGTCCAAAACTTCTCCCCCCCCATAAAATTTATAAAAATGGCCCATGGGGGGGGGGGATCTGATAGGTGGACCTTATATATTTGTCTTTAAATACTCCCTAAAATAAGTGTTATACTGATGTTGGCCAAGAATGTTTGTGTCTAATCTGCTTTCCATGTTTATTTGCAAAATGATTAATTTTTTTCTTGTTTGACTCCGCAGTTTCCTTCCAACTCACAGGAATGGCAGACTGTGGCCTCCCACTTTGCCCAGCGGTGGGACTTTCCTAACTGCGTCGGGGCAATTGATGGGAAACATGTCCACATAGTCCCACCACCCAACTCGAGGTCATACTATTATAACTACAAGGGGTTCAATAGTATTGTGATGTTGGCGGTGGTGTCTGGTACTTACGAGTTCCTGTATGTGGACGTGGGGAAGAATGGCCGGATGTCAGATGGTGGAGTCATCACCCACACGGAGTTCTACAGGCGTCTCCAGAATGGCAGCTTGGACTTGCCACCTCCAGAAGACAATGCGGAAGAACTCCCATTCATCTTCGTTGCGGATGAAGCGTTTGCACTGGGGGACCATCTTATGCGGCCATTACCTATGAGGACCCTCACCATGGACCAGAGGGTTTTTAATTACTAGCTGGCCAGAGCCAGAAGAGTGGTGGAGAACACGTTTGGAATAATGGCCAGCCGGTTCCGCCTATTTCTTACACCGATACAAATGGCGGAATATAAACTCAATCACATCATCCTGGCTTGCTGTGTTCTCCACAACTTTTTAAGGAGAAATTCTGTGAACTATGCTGGCTCAGTTGGGCCTGAAGCCAGAATTAATCTCAATGAACCAACCCTGACGGCGCTTGAAGCTGGCCGTCCTGGCTTGCCCCCCAGAGTGCCCGCGAGGTCCATCTAAGATACATGGAACACTTTGCGGGTAGGGGGACCATCAATATGCCAGACAATGTCTGAGACATTTTTTAAATAAAAAAAATTTGCTTAGATTTACTGCTTGTCTTTCTTTTAGCTGACCCTGACTGAAATTTGGGGAGCCCTGAAAATGGCTTGATTGTGTAAAATTAGAAAGCACTGTGGGTGTTATTTACTAAAGGAAAATACACTTTGCACTACAAGTGCACTTGAGACTGCACAGAAACTGCACTTGTAGTAAATAACCCACATTGTCACTGAAAACACCAATTTTACAACAAAAAATGCTTTTGAACATTGAAAGAAGAAGCCACACATTGTTGATTATCAATCTTTTTAATCCAAGCACAATCACATGTGCATTTATAAAAGGTTTTTCAAAAAAACCAACATGTTTGTTGTATAACAAATTTTTAGGTCACATTAAAAGTAGAAAGTTCCTTTTAAGGTAAAACAGGCATGTTTAAAACCAACTTTTGTAGAAATTGACGGCAATATCAGACATGAGTATTTATAAACTGTATTTGATATTGCGTTCAGCAGATGGGGTGAAGTCACCCCTGGAAAAGCCAAATTTTGAAGATGCACACAAATTGCCGAATGTCAACATGTGCTAGCTGCCATCATGGGGGATCAATGGACATGTTTTGTGGGTGCAACCCCTTCCTCTCAGCTACCTTATTATTGAGGAAGGGGTTGTACCCCCAAAACACATACATTGATCTCCCGTGATGGCAGATAGCACATGTTGACACACTGTGTGCATCTTCAAAATTTGGCTTTTCGAGAATATGTCAAAAAATGGGTAAAAAATTTTCAGGAAAAAACAGCAGAAAAAATTTGGGATTTTGAGGGGTTTTAAACTCTCCCTAAAACATCAATGATATTATTCATTTTGCTTTGAACATCATTGATGTTTTGCTTGATGTTTTCCAAGTCCCTATTACACCTCATGATCTCCCCGATCAGGATCTGGGCATTTTCACTGGTGAAATGACCTTCATCCACAACATCACGATCACCTAAAAATATATTAAAAAAAACACACTGTGTATTATAAATATGCCGTCATCCATCTCCTACCTAAGCCTGTGGTCGTAGACACTCACCTGTTGTGGTGACAATTTCCACCACATCTCCTTCCTCCTCCTCCTGTTGTGTTTGTGGGATTTCTACTTCTTCATGAGGTGGGGGGTCTGTTGTCTCCTCTGATGAGTGGTGTCCTCTGAGTCTTTTCTCCCCTATGTAAAAAAAAATAGGTATATTTAGCACACAAATATTTGATGGCAGAAATAGGAATATGAAACATTGCTTGGAAGTGGGGTACAATTGTCTGTTTTGGCAGAGTTCCAAGATGAAGAAATATTTTGTCACTTTGTCAAGCTTAAATACTTACCTGTTTTGCACAAGCTTCACAGATGGAGTCACCCCTATAGTATTCACTGGAGCACCTGTGTGGGCCCCCTAATAAAAAGGGTGTTCTGGTGTCCCACACTAGTGCTCCAGCGTCCAGATGTGTAAACAGCTGCTGAGTGTCCTCTCCTTACACAGAATCTAGTTTGCATTGCATTCTAGTTACAAACCCATCTAGACACAAAAATTATTTTAAGAGAAGTAGGCCAGAAAAAAATATATTGAAATGCATCTGGACAAAACATGGTGTTTTATTGGCCGAACGAACAATGTTTCCTACGAACGAATAATGTGTCATGAACAAAACGAAACATGAACATGAAAGTTGCCATTTTAAACTGTACAGCAGTAAAGAAAAGCACATGGAGCAGCACGAACGTAATTAACATAAAGAATAGGAACACAGGACAACTACTTACTTTTTTGCACCACTCTCCTGATCCTTCTATACTGGTCGTGCTCCCTTAATTTGAGGTCCGACCAGTGCTTCCTCATTTGATCCTTGGATCGACGTACCCCAATATTCTTCTGCAGACTCTTCACAACTTTAGTCATGATCTTGGCCTTTCTCACATTGGGGTTTGGGTAAGGTCCATACTTCCCATCATAGTCGGCCCTCTTCAGTATGTCGACCATCTCCACCATCTCAACAAAGGACATATTTGATACCCTAAATCTTCTCGTCCAGGATCGTTACATTTCTGGCTCTGGGCTTTCCTCCTCCTCCTCCTCGTTGCTGTAATTAGCACGCACCTGCTCTGTCTCCGTCATGTGCTCTTCCCCCACTACGCCAAATGAGAAGGGGTGGGGAATAGACTAGAAAGAACATCAGGGGCGGGTGGAGGTTCACACATGCGCAGTGTATATAAAGCGCAACACGCGGGCATAGTGCGTACGATCTGTGAACGGAGGAAGGAGTATCGGAAGCGCCGATTGTGATAACGAAGGTAACATTTAAACTTGGGCCTATACTGCTTAGAGATTGAGGCTTATATTGGGACACGATTGGAAGATTTTAGCCTGACATTAGGGTTTGTCTTGTGTATTGCAGATAAAATGGATGGCTTCAATGACCACAACTTCCTCCCCCTGTTCATAGACAAATTCAGGGAGCTGCCCTGTCTGTGGCAGGTCAAACATCCGCATTATAATCATAAACAAAAGAGGTAGGCAGCGCTGGAGAAACTGCTGGATTTGGTGAAGCCGGTGGTCCCCACGGCAACCATCCACTATTTAAAAGCCAAAATTGGTTGCCTGAGAAGCACTTATCTTAGGGAGCACAAGAAGGTCCAGGATTCCCAGAGATCCAGAGCAGCAGCAGATGACGTTTATGTCCCCAGGCTGTGGTACTATGAGAGACTTCGTTTTCTGTCAGACCAGACTGAAGTCAAGGCTGTGGAATGTGGCACACAGGAGGAGGCGTCGGTTAGTGTCAGCCAGGAGGAGGCGGGGGTATGTGGCAGCCAGGAGAAGGCCGGGCCCAGTAGGAGCCTCACAGAATCACAGGTTCCTCCCCTTCGCCTTCTAAACAAAAGTCCCAGGAAGGGGAGTAACGTGGAGGATTCAGCACTCAGGCTAATTCAGGAGGCTCCTGCGTCCCTCAGAGCCACCCCCACTCGTGAAGAAGCCTTTGCCTGCATGACTGCCACAAAACTGCAGGACATGCTGGAGGGCCAACGCCTCATGTGTGAGGAAATCCTTTATAAAAAATTAACTAAGGGGGTGAAGGGCGAAATCACACCCAAAACCCACCTGTGTGAGACCATCCTTCTCCTCCTCCTCCTCCTCCTGCCACAACTCCCCCACCACAGACACAACGTGGAAGGAAGCGTGGAAGGAAGCGTGGAAGGAAGACCAGAGAGTGATGGCCTGGGTTCAGTCTGGTCTGACAAAAGATGCAGGTTCTTGTATGACCACAGCCTGGGGACATACATGTCATCTGCTGCTGTTCATGATCTCTTAGTCTTCTGGACCAGATTGTACTCCCTTATATATGGACTCCTCAGGCCACCAATTTTGCAGTAAAATAGTTGATGTGTGCCCTGGGGGCCAAAGGCTTCGCCAATTTCTGCTGTTTCTCCAGCGTTGCCGCCCTCTTTCATTGGTTATGACCCCTTAATACATTTTTGGTTTGTTTTATTATACTCGCCTATGTGTGTTTTCCTTCAAAAAGGACAGTTTGTTTGTGAGGAGGCAGGTACATTTCAAGCAACCTCCTTGAGATTAAATAATACAAGATAATAATGGTGTTGTGGTAACCTGACACACAAAACACACCCAAAACTATTCTGGAGTTAAAAAAAATTAAAATAAAAATAAAACACAAGATCAGGCTTTAAAAAAAAAAAAAACATCAAAAAAATAATATTTTTTCGGTAGATGTGACAAATAAAAATATATTGATGAAATCACGATAAATAATAAAGAAAGAAGTTTGTGAGAAGTCTGTGTGAATATGAGCAGCAAAACAACTTCATTCTTCTAGCATTATAAAGAAGAACAGAGTGCGCTGCATTAAACAATTTAAAACATTGCAGCCTGACGAAAGTGCTATATCAATTCCGAACGCTAATTTTACCAGACCGAGCAGTTCCGTCTCGGAATTTATTCTGAGCATGCGTGGCACTTTGTGCATCGGAATTGTCCACACACGGTCAGAATCGACGCGATCAGATTTTGTTGTCAGAAAACTTTATAGCCTGCTCTCAAACTTTGTGTGTCGGAAAATCCGATGGAAAAAGTCCGATGGAGCCCACACATGGTCGTAATTTCCGACAACAAGCTCCGATCGCACATTTTCCGTCCGAAAATATGACAGTGTGTACAGGGCATAAGGCTCTGGAGATATTGGTAAAACGATTGCGCTGTCCGAGTCCACGAAGAGCGGAAAAGAAAGAGAGAGCTTTCTGATGCCGGATCATCTGCTCCATGAATATATGACATGCTCCCTCTTTCTTCAGATCCTGTAAGTGTTTTTAACCCTTTTGGGATATTAAAAAGTTTTTAATTCTGCACTTAGAGGCGCCTTTTTTTCGTTTTGTTTTGTCTTTTATTAGAGATTGCTTCTCTCTGTGAGTGGAGCCCTAAGTGTGGAAGATCATATCATCGGATCCCCTTGTCCAAATATAGACACTGTCTGCCTGGTCCTGACACTCAGAGAGCCCTTACATATACATTTTATCTAGAGTCAATGGTGCCACTGCTGTGACTCAGCCAATCAGTAGGGAGAGTCCCGGAAAAGCCGAGGGACTCGTGGACATCGCTGGACAGAGATGGGGCTCAGGTAAGTATTAGGGGGGCTGCTGCACACAGAAGGCTTTTATCTTAATGCATAGAATGCATTAAGTTAAAAAACCTTCTGCCTTTACAACACCTTTAAAGTGATACTAAAGTCTCTTTTTTTTGTTCTTTAAAAATAACAAACATGTCATACTTACCTGTAGACATGTGTACTATCGAAAAATGTGTTTAGTTTCATTTTCGTTTCATTCTTTTTTTTTTGTTCTTTTTTTTTTTTCATTTATCGTATCATTCGTTATGATCGCCATTTGTTACTTCATATAATTCTTAACTTCGGATGCATTCATATTCGTTCCGTTCCATTCTTTAAGATGCGGCATTCGTTACTTCAGCTAATTCGTAACTTCAGATGCATTCGTATTCATTACTTTCCATTCGTTTAGATACAGCATTCATTACATTTGTTCATTTGGACTTTGGTGGTTGTATTAGTAATTGGCCCACCACACCCTGTCTGGACTCTGGATGGAATGCAGCCTGACACAGAAAAGGGAATAAGGGACAAGCTCATTGGCCAAAGATAACACACTAACACTGCCCATCCGAAAATCAAATGAACCCAAATACATCCAAAAGTAATACGAATGCACTGATCAATTATTTCTTTATATTCAGCGATAACGAATAGTTGGAAAAAACGAAAATATGAAAAACAAAACATGGACGTCGTTGGATCGAGATGGGGCTCAGGTAAGTATTAGGGGGCTGAGGGGGGCTAATGCACACTGAAGGTTATTTTCTTAACCACTTCAGCCCCGGAAGAATTTACCCCCTTCCTGACCAGTGCGTTTTTTGCGATTTGGCACTGCGTCGCTTTAACTGACAATTGCGTGGTCGTGCGATGTGGTTCCCAAACAAAATTGACATCCTTTTTTTCCCCACAAATAGAGCTTTCTTTTGGTGGCATTTGATCACCTCTGCGGTTTTTATTTTTTGCGCTATAAACAAAAAAGCGACAATTTTGAAAAAAACGCATTATTTTTTACTTTTTGCTGTAATAAATAGCCCCAAAAAATATTTAAAAAAACATTTTTTTTCCTCAGTTTAGGCCGATACGTATTCTTCTACATATTTTTGGAAAAAAAAACACAATAAGCGTTTATTGATTGGTTTGCGCAAAAGTTATAGCGTTTACAAAATAGGGGATAATTTTATGGCATTTTTATTAATAATTTTTTTTTTTACTAGTAATGGCGGCGATCAACGATTTTTATTGTGACTGCGACATTATGGCAGAAACATCGGACATTTTTGACACATTTTTGGGACCATTGTCATTTATACAGCAATCAGTGCTATAAAAATGCACTGATTCCTGTGTAAATGACACTGGCAGTGAAGGGGTTAACCACTAGGGGGCGGGTAGGGGTTAAGTCAGTACTAGGGAGTGTTTTTTAACTGTAGGGGGGATGGGCTAGCTGTGACACATCACTGATCTCTGCTCCCAATGACAGGGAGCAGAGATCAGTGACACTGTCACTAGGCAGAATGGAGAGATGCTGTTTACATCAGCATCTCCCCGTTCGTCCTCTCCGTGAGGCGATCGTGGGTATCCCCACTGCGATCGAGTCCGCGGGACCCGCGACCCGATCCGTGGAGCTCCCGGCCGGCGGCGCGCACGCAATGGCACAGCAGAAAATTCAAAGGGACGTATCTGTACACCCATTTGCCCAGCCGTGCCATTCTGCCGACGTACATCGGCGTGCGCCGGTCGGGAAGTGGTTAATGCATAGAATGCATTAAGATAAAAAAAAACCTTCTGTGTTTATAACCACTTTAATGTACACAGCAGTCCAAAGTTTAGTTTTTTAGTTATTAACCTAATTGTTTCATGACCAGAGGTCATTGATACTTTGATACCCAGGCAGTGTCAGCATGTATTGATTATTTTCACAATAACTCTATGCCTAATTTACATACCTAACCCATTTTTATATTTTTAAAAGACATATAAAGCTTTTTTTGGTATACTATTTCATTAAAAAAATGCTCTATTTTTCAAAAGCTGAGAACTGTGCATTAATGTAAATAATAATAATATTTTTATATGTTTTATGCATTTTTAATACATAGCTGGAACACTGATTACACACAGCTGTATATGAACTGACAGCATAAGAAGCAAGGCATTTTGCTTTGTATATTCATTGGGGCTACACTGGCAATACCCCCAAATCTTGTATTGTACTTGTACTGTATTTCTCCAGGTGTAAATCAGAGTGAAGATGTGGTTCACCAGTGGTACGCTTTCCACACTTTGGTGTCCGTTTATGAAGCAGTGAAATCTATTCACTGCTTCGTTCTCCGGCATTCACAGTGAAGATTTTTCTCCTCTGTGTGCCAGTTTATGAAGCTTTGTAGATCGCTTCACCTTTGGAGGAGTGAAGAGATCTACAAATGCTTTCAACAGTGGAGAACGGCCCCTGATACTGGAATCTCGTGAGACTTTACGAGATTACAGCACCAGAAATACCGAGATGTCAGTTTATTAAGCAGTGATAAATTATCACCGCTCAATACATGGACAGACGGCGTGGATTAATGTTAATAAAATAATGAGTCCCCCTACATTATATACATATGTATACACACACACATTATATATACATGTATATACACATACATTATATATATATACATATACACATTATATGTATATATGTATACACATAAATATGACAGGGGGACATGGTTACAGTGTTGGGGGATCTGAACGAGGCATAAGGAAGTTAAAAATCTTCCTCCTTCCCCCTCAGATCCCCCCAGATTTCCTCTTCACTCCCCGGTTCACCACCTCTGAGCTGGTGAACCTGGGAGTGTGAATTCTGACACAGATCGCCAGTGAAGCACTGAGATCACCGCTTCATAAACTGGCCGTTACTGTGTCATTCAATGAGGATTCTCTGTGTGTAGAGATAATCGGCGGGAGAACAAGTTCAAACATGTTCTCCCCCGATTATCACTGTTTCATAAACTGTTTATGGACTGTGATCAGCGGCGATCCTCGGGATCACCGCTGATCACTGCTTCATAAACGGACACCTTTGAGAAATTCTGTACTATTAAGTAAGGAGATGTGCACACACATTTCTGCCCATCAGTCAAAAGTTTGGTATTGCACATCTGATCTCCAATCTGACATTTCCATGAGACACAGATGAATAAATGCAGTGACTGATTTGACTTTAGATTTGACAAATTGAAGAGGCAGTACAAAAAAGATAAATGGATTTGGGAAAATAATTAAATAGAATGGCAAGACTCTTCCAGTATAAGATACTGAATATCAAACAATGGTGAATAAAATAAAAAGCTTTCCTTTAAATCATATTTATGGAAATCAAGCATAATGTAAACAGTTTAACAAACTGTTTAAGTCTGACATTACCAACCACAGCAAATTTTCAAATACTGTATATTTCTCTTAAATTAGGCATACATTTTTTTCCTTAAATAAGGGAGATGCTCATTTACATGTAAATAAATCACAGCATCAATACATTTAATCATTACTATCATTTTACTGTAATCCAATACACATTTTTTCCTAAGAAGAGGTCAGCAAAAACAGCAATACATAAAAGAAAACTACTGCAGAGGTAATTAAAATAATACAAGCACATCAAAAATCTTCAAACAGAAAGTAAGTCCAAGCTAAGCTTATTTTCTGAAATAAAATGCAAGTATGAAATTGATTGAAATACATATTAACAACACATAACAACGAAAATAGAAAGAAACTGCGTAAAGAAGGAACAAATGTTAGTTTCACAAATTAAGATCAAAGACACTGTGACATATTTTCAATTCATATTGTCCAAGTAAGGAGAACATAACCATGACCATAGGAGAAAACACTTTTCACAGCAAAAATTCCCTTACAGTGGCCATAATCCACTGACTATAATGATTGCAAGCTTAGTATTTTTACTGAAATGTTAAACAGAATAAACTATTTCGGGTAAACTAAAATGTTAAAATGTGTACTTTGGTCATAAATTAAAAATAAATGATGAGATCTATCTCTAACTGCTCAAGGCTTCAGATTTTCATGTAGCAATAGATGTAGTATACCAGGCAGCTCACATCTCTTTCAGTAGTAATCACATGATTAAGGAACCCCTAGTGTTTACCTTATCATAATGCAGGAGAGGTATTCCAAAACACACCAGCTCTTTGTGGCACATATACAAAAAGTTGATATATCAAAATATCAGTACAACGAACAGTGCAGTTGCTTCGCCATAGCCACAAGCCAGATTTAAGCCTGACTTGGTAAACTGCATTGGATTAGTGAATCATACAGAGAGAGAGAAAATGTTGCACATCACAAATTCATGAACAGATACTTTGTGTGAGGTGCTCTCTGGAATCTGCTTACAGTGCATTACATATGTAGCACCCTCTAGTACTGAAATGGGTTTAGGAACATTTTCTGGATTTGTGGTAAATGGGTCTGTTAAATGGGTCAGGGTTCAGATTCAGGTCAGGCTGGAAGGCTCTGCAGACCAGTCCTCTATTGCCTCCCCCTGGTTCCGGAGGTTTCATGGAAACTTTTAGAAGCTAGTGGGTATGGATAGAGAGACAGGATCTGACTATTTATGGGAATCTGGCCAATCCCCAGGCAGGAGGCCTGGCAGGGTAGCTGAACCACCCAAAAAATATTGAGGAGTCTGGACAGCAGCGGAGTTAGGTTGAAGATGGAGTGCTGAAGTGCTGCTGTGGGTATCCTGGGAGGGGGCCCCGGAGGAAGGGGGGTCTGTCTTCAGGCTGGAGAATGGAAGAAGGAAGGAAGTTGAAAGAGGAATCTCCACTGCCCTGCAGTCCACCAGGGAAGGAAATCCTGTTAGTCAAAAAAAAAAAAAAACTAGCCAAGCAAAAGGCCTGAAACTAGTTTCACCTACAGCTGCAGGACAATGACAGTGTAAGTACCTCTACACCCCCAGGGCCTACAATGGAGAGGGCTGCTAGGTGCCATACACAACCAGTGCTCCCTGGGACAAAGGAAACGGAAAGTCTGTTCTGGAAGCTCTTGCTCTGGGATACTCTTCAGCCAGATGGGCTTGTAGTTTCTTGCTGGGGTCTGGAGAGGAACATTTAAAGTGGTTGCTAACCAACTTCTACTAAATCCTCCCATTCTCTCTGTACCATAATAATAAGTGTCACTGTGCCTGTCCTGTATTGTAACTATATGAGCGAGGCTCCCTGGCACTCAGCTGACTGTCAGCTCTCTTCTCGCTCACAGCTCTAGTGGGCGGGGCCGAGCCCTCCCACTGACATCAGCGGGGGAGAGAGGGAAGAGAGGAGAGAAAGAGCCGACAGTCAGCTGAGCACCAGGGAGCCTCACTCATATAGGTACAATCTGGCAGATTTTTTACATAACACAGGCACAGGGAAACATATTGTTATTATCGTACAGAGGGAATTACAGGATTTAGTAGCAGATATGAGAGCAGCAGGAAGGGGGGGGGGGGCGGGCACTGGTACAAGCAGACAGGCAGGGAGGGGAGGGGGGAGGAGGACAGAGGAGAAACAGAAACAGGAGAGCAGGGCTGGGGCTGTTGGAGGCACGTATGCTGACCACAGTGTCAGGGATCAGCAGCCCTGATATATTGTGGTCAGCATACAGGGGGGAGGGTATAGCCAGGCAGTATCAGCCAGGTTTTTTAGGTGATATGGGGGGCCAAATGACACAGTACAAAAACTGTGCTGTATAACATGCTTTAAGGGAACAGATCCTGTGCTTTTTTTTGTGGGTTAACAAACGTTTTAAAGATTACCAAGTGTTCCATACAGAGACTGTGTTACTGATCCATTAAGAGACAGAAGCCACTCCAAAGGGAGTATAAAGTGCATTTTTGTACAGGAATAGGACGTTTTGCCCTCCAAGTTTTGTTTCAAGTCAAGTTGGGAATTCCATATACCCCATAGAATACCCCAAATAAAACAACAGAAACAAGCCCATGGACTGGTTGCTAACTTTGGATGCAAGTTGGAAAATGTGTGCTGCCTAGCTGTGCAGACTACTGTATAGGGGGACCCAAAACAACAGCGGCTCATTAGGGGGCAATGCTACACATACTATTCAGATTAAGACCATTTGAGCATATTTTCTGTCTTCACAACAGCTATAGCGTTTTACTCGCATCTAACAGATGCGAGTGGGGAAAAGCCGATCACCGGCTCTTCCTGTGTACACTGTGATCAGCCGTGATTGGACACAGCTGATCACGTGGTAAAGAGTCTCCGTCAGAGACTCTTTACCTAGATCGGTGTTGCAGGGTGTCAGACTGACACCCTGCAACAACGATCGCTGTGATATGTGCCCCCGGGGGCGCGCAGCTACTTGATATCTGCCAGACGTCATATGATGTCCAGTCAGGCTATTGAAACCACTTTGCCGACGTCATTTTGTTATATGACGGGCGGCAAGTGGTTAACACTCTATTCCTATCTATTTGGGAGTTTTGGGTGTTCACATCAAGTTAGCTTTTCCTGCCTTTCTGGTTGATTACTCCTTAATTCTATACCTATTAAAAAAAGGAATACAAAAAGTAAAAGAGTTTAGTTTCCCCTTGGTTTTAGCTTGATATAAAGAAAGAAGTAATAAATAGCGGTGTCGTATTTTTAAATAAAATACTTACCTTGAAAGTAAAAGAAATAAAAAATGTATTTGTATATTTGGATGTCTACAAAATGGCTGCCACATTGGAAGGATTACTTTGTAATGGAGGTGCAGGCTAGGTTCATTGTTTGGCTTCCCTCTGCCCTTTAGAAATAGCAACAAAGGCTTACACACCACTTTGGTAGAATATACCAGGGATAATTGAATCTCAAGAGGACTAAAGCTAGATCATTTTTATTCAGCCTGCGTTAACAGCACCAATGGACAAATCTCCCACTGTAGGTATTGTATTTTGATAGCTTGTTTCTATCCATAGCAGTAAAAAACAATAGTGCACATTTTGCTTACTTTAAGCTCACCTAAAAGTGACTTTTTTTTTGCCCTTCCCTGCCCTCTGTCCCCCTCTCCTGCCCCCACCCTGCCTATCCTACTCCCCCCTTCCTCCCCTCCCTTCTCTACCCTACTCCTTGTACTTTTCAAACATAACATCTCACATCAATCAATGCTAATTATGGTTGAGAATACCTATGGAAAACATGGGACCATATTATGAAAATTGAATCTGTTTTATTCTTGTGTAAAGTTCATTTTCTGTTTTGTATTAAGACACACTTTGTATCTGCAGTGCCTTATGTGTTTGGATTAATTTAAAAAAAAATCAATAAAAATGTATAGTTACAAATAAGCTGTTTACTCTTAAGCCTTCTGGGAGGCTTCTCAGACTGAGCATCATCTGATATGGCTCCTGGATAGCATGGACCCACTAATCTAAAGTCAATTAAGGGGGGGGGGTCACTAGCATTGATAGGGAAGCCATTATCAATAAGGTTTTTGAAAATACAGTTGGCCTTTAAGCTCTTCTTTAGACCTGTAGATTGCAGAAATGTGCATTTTACAACAACAATAACACAAGGCAGTCTGTTTACTACATCGAGGGGCTGTTCATTTAGAATGATACCCCAAATGTACAAATACAATAGGTTCCACTGGTCTCACACTGCAGCGCACCACAATACACAAGCCTTGTGTGCTACACTAACAAAAAATTCCTTTTTTTTTTAACGCTGTGAATTCTTGATGAAATAGTTGCCTTAATGCAACAAATGTTAACCTGTATGCAGCAGGTGCAGGGGGCCTTAATATTTTGATCTACACTGCTGACTATGTGATATATGTTTATTTTAAAACAGGCAGAGCTAAGAGCTAAACCCCAAAAATATATGATAATTATTATTATAATAATAATAAACAATGTATTTTCCAGCAGCTGCCTGCAACACAAAAAATTATGTGTAAAATGAAAAAAGGTTTTATAACAAGTAAATCTGTAAATTACATCAGAAATTAACTCATAAAATATTATATTATATTATTATAATAATTAATAAACAATTTGTTTTCCAGCAGCTGCCCTTAACACCAAAAATTATGTGGAAAATGCAAAAAAGTTTTATAACAAGGCAGCGCTAAACCACCAGAAGAAATGTAAATATAAATAACAACAAGTGAGTAAATCTATAAATTACATCAGAAATTAACTCATAAAATATTATATTATTATAATAATTAATAAATATTTTTTTCCAGCAGCTACTCTTAACACAAAAAAATTCTGTGTAAAATGCAAAAAGGGTTTTATATTCATTCTGTTAAGCGTTGCGCAAACTGTTGGCATTATATAAATCCTGTATAATAATATAATAATAACAAGGCAGTATTAAAACACCAAAAGAAATGTAGATATAAATAACATCAAGTGAGTAAATCTATAAATGACATCAGAAATTAACTCATAAAATCAAAATCATAGGTTGGACTTGATGGACTTGTGTCTTTTTTCGACCTGACCTACTAAAAAAAAAAATAAAGATAGTGTTCATTGCACCATCCATAGAAAGTTCAATTAGAAAGTCCCATTGAGGTGCCTTAAAAATAAATCAAACCACATGGTGCTCCACTCCAAAAAAGGAAATCTATTGTGCTCCAAACAGAAAAGTGAGACTGATCCTCAGCACACCCCTTAGGACAACATAAACTCACCAGAATATAAATGTAATGGGATTAATCACATAAATTGAATTCCTCCACTTCTCTGGATCCACCAAGTTCCACAGACCTTGCATATAATTTACTCAATTGCAGGTATTATTCCTCCAGCCCTCTGAACACACCCAATCTCCACTTATAGGATGAAGGGGAAACACAGAAAGGAATTCACTGCAAAAAAAATCTAAAAATGTTTATTTAAAAAGGTAATACATATAAGTAACGCAATCACACTGGTGACTTGACACCTTTGGCACACACATACACAGCTTAGTGATGTAGAGGAGCCAACCAGTGTTCCACAGTGCAAACACAAGTTCCAGGACACCAGGAATGATGTCAAAGCCGTTTGGATCCACCCCAATGCTCTTCACCCAATTGGTTTCCTCAGCCTCTAGATAAATAGAAATATAGATAGAAGGAAGATTTTGAACTTTCAATCACAACACACGTCCAGACAGTAAAACATTAGTTTCTTCATTACTTGCTCATCTAAAAATATTCATAATATGCTTCAGTGTGTGAGCTGCACTTCACGCACTTTGCAAATACGTTTGAAAAAGCATATTGGGGATATCAGACAAGGTTTTTCAGGGCACGGTGTGTATAAGAAACATGGGGGCACTACCATTTTTATGGGCATAGACAAGTTTACATCCTATTGGATGGGGGGGGAGGGAGCCATATTAGAAGAGAGATATCCAAATTGGAGATTCATTGGTTATTTACTCTTTACCCCATTCAGTTTAAGCATTGAGTGTGATGTTATTATCTTTATTAATAATAGTTGGGAATGTTTCTCTGGAATGTTTGTTATTTGTGTGGTGTGTGAAATGTATTTCTGTTGGATTTTAGTTCATTCTTTGATATGCTGTACACATTTATTGTCAATTATTTATTACGAGAAAGTTCCCGCTCCACCTATAATAACCTTTTTTGGTAAACATTATATTTAACAATGAATTGTGCCATTTATTGTTCTTTTTAGCGGGATCGTTGCGTTAACTTTTAATTTTTAATTTGTTCTCTTGGCCCTTATTATAGAATAACACGCATTTTACTGTTACCCACAAGATGGTACTGTTGAGCATTCCCAGATATTGTTTCTACTTGATCGCATAGAGTGTAGGGGGAATTCTTCTTCTGGGTGTCCTATATTTATACCGTGTGTTGATCATCACTAAGCCATGCCCTGACTATGTCATTATGTGATGAAATGCATAGGGTGGAGCCTGGCGTGATATGGGAAATCATCATGCATAGCAGCCATGGCTTAATTACCGGAGCTTGCTTTCATTTTACTATTTGTTTAAAATGGTACTTTTTACATATTGTGTGAGTGTGCTTTTAAAAGTTTTTAATAAACTAGTTTATTGCAACTACTACACTATGCGGCTTTACTCTCTTCTCTATTTTTGTTGAGTTTAGTATTTTTAAAGAGAGAAGTGATATTTGCCTTGGCTGTTTGGGTCTGTTCCCCCAAGCGCTATTGAGCACTGAATTTTAGAGGGTCACTCTGGTCTGGTAAGTAGTTTATGTTGCTTGTTTTGTTCTAAGTGAAGATGTTTAAAGCCCAGTAATGATGTCTCTTGCACTGAAGAATTGTGGTTAATGGCACCTGATTTTTAGTGTTCACGTATCAACTCCAGCACTGATCCATCCTGGAGCACACTGTGACTGTTTACAGACTGATATGCGTGCATTTCATTTGCACTTGTCATTTATGGTGTTATAATCACAGACATTATTTATGTACTGTATATTCTGGTACAAATCATCTATTTATTTTTTTCATTTATTTGCATATTTTCTTTTATATGAATTCTCACTTGTATTTTGACTTGTATTATTTAATATTCAGTTATTAGTGCTGCACAGTTTCTGTTTACTATATATTGGAATTTGCTTAACAAATTGTTGTGCTGGCAGATTTTATTAGATGTGGGTAGACCAAGCTATTTTATGTGCTTTCAATATGTTTTTTTTAAAAAAGAAAAACTTCCAGCTTAATAAACTGAATTGCTACATTATAAAAAGAAATTTTATTGTGGAGACTTTTTTTGTTTAAGGAATTACAATGCAATATGTTTAAAGTGGGAGTGTGCGACCAATCTTTTTTTTTTTTTTTTTTAGGTCATTGAGACACTATGCTAATCCCAAAATAATACTCACAGTTTGGGTGTAATATTTCTGCCTCTGTCTGTTTTCGTACTGAAGAATAACTTAAAAAATGTGATGCTGGCTGTTTCCATCTTGCTTGTGGGCATGTGAAGCCCACAAGCATTGATTTCCTGGATGTGGTGAATGCTGTTCATTCACAGCTTGTTCACACGCATGATCATTGTTCCCGCACTGAATTTTGGGAAGCCTGACACTAAGCTCCCAGGAGACAGTGCGGCGTCGGGGAAAGGCAATAAACACGCCTAAGTTAAAAATTTGAGTGGAACCCCGCTTTAATAACATGCTGTATATTAAACAGGAATGAAACAAAAGCTTTGTGTATAAGTTTGAAGTGGGTTTCCCTCCAATTTTTGTTTATTATAAGATGACAAGTCTTGAGATATCCTTTTAAGATCTTTTCTCTGATGTTTTCATCTTAAAAATCTTTTTGCCAGCTTTTTAAGATAGAATGTCCTTGAGTTTTTGAAAAATGGAAGTTTAGAGGAGCATATAGTTTCGATATAGAGTATGCTGAATGCTCAGTGGCTTGGTCGATAATTGGATGCTGAAAGGGATTTCTTTTTTGGTTGAAGCATCGTTTGAAGAATGATACTAGTTATCTGAAGATGGGTCCATGATGAGATAGCAAATTGTACTCTGTTGATATTTCACTGAAGGATTTGGATTGAGTTGAGTTAGGTTTAAAAAGTTCTGATGCTTTTGTAGGGCCTTTAGAGTTCCAGGTTTCATAGTCCTTTTCACTTATATTTATTAAGAATTTGAAGTTATTGTGCAATGTTAGCTGGTTGGAAATTGAAGCAGAGAGACCTAATGATCTCCTTACTGAGCGCCAAGGCCATGCATGTGTCTCTAATCAGTATACTTTGTTGTAAATCTGAGGGCAGGTTGTTGAATTTGCTATGAAGTAGAATCAGTAGTTTATAGGGTTGAACATATTCCAATTCCAGTATATAATTACTGTGAGAGAAATTACTGCGCTAAACCAATGTGAGTAAAGCTGCTAACACTAAAACAAACAAAGTCCAAAATATATGTGAAAACAAAGTGTAGCGCTAAAATTTCTCATATTACAATGTGACAGTAATACATTGAAAGTATTGAATGAAAACAATGAAAGTATTAAGTGAAAGGCCAAATAGGAACACCAATATAGTGAGCTTCCTTAGATGAGTGTATAGCTGACTCACAATCCTCTGTAGGGATAATACTGATATGGTGAGATGAAATAAGACTGGCCGTGGGGCTGTCAAAGTGGAATATTCTTCAAACAAAGAGATATAAATATATACTCTTACCAGATACGGTGGACCCAATTGCCAGCAGGAGTGGGTCAATTGGGCTTGTATTAACCGAAAGCCTGGGAATCAGATGCTGTACCAACCATGATAAGATTGGAACCCAGAGGAGAATCAATCCAAACACGGTAGACCCACTTATCAGCAAGGATAGATCAATGTAATACGTGTTGGCCGGAAGCCTAGGACTCAGATGATTCGCCAAGCTGAATGGAACTAGTGCCCAATGAAGGAGCCGTCTGAAGACTAGTCCATGGGAGCTTTGAATTTTCAGCTCTTTTGAAATTAAAAAAAAAATGCTTTTTGGATGCTGATGGATGTTAGAGACCTTGTGCTCCTCCACCTTCCATTTGAGGGTGCCCCACAGATGCTCAATAGGGTTTGAGTCCGGAGACATGTTTGGCCAGTCCATCACCTTTACCCTCAGCTTCTTTAGCAAGGCAGTGGTTGTCTTGGAGGTGTGTTTGGGGTTGTTAACATGTTGGAATACTGCCCAGTCTCCGAAGGGAGGGATCATTCTCTGCTTCAATATGTCACAGTACACGTTGGCATTTATGCTTCCCTCAATGAACTATAGCTCCCCAGTGCTGGCAGCACTCATGCAGCCCCAGACCATGACACTCCCACCACTTATGCTTGACTGTAGGCATAATACACTTGTCTTTGTACTCCTCACTAGACATGTGCACACTGAAATATTTCGTTTCGGAATTTTGTTTTCGTCCGAAAAATAAATTTATTTAGTTACTCCCGAAATTTGTTTTTATTTATTTAGTTTTGTTAAAAAAAACAATCATCCGAAAATCCAAAATTAAGGTCGAACCTGTCATTGAAGGCTTATGGTGTCTGTCGAATGTTCTAAGAAGATTCGACGGAGCAGCTAAACTGTACGACGCCGCAATCGTACATTTCCGGTCGAATGTTCCGCCTACAAGCTATAGTAGAATTCTAAAGTTGTATGACACTAGTAATAATTATATTTATTAATTATTATTACTAGTCAACCAACATTAGAATTCTTCTATAGCCTATGGGTGGAGCATATGACCATAAATGTCCGCTCGCGGCGACTGCTTCGTTGAATCTTCATGTGGAATCTTTTCTCTCTATGTCGAATAATCTTGGACTAATAGAGTTAGGTTAGGCACATTCAACCTTTTTTGCTATTGTCTCTATAATGTCAAATCTTTTCTCTCTATGTCGAATCTTTTCTGTCTATGTAGAATAATCTTGGACTAACAGAGCTAAGGTTAGGCACATTCGACCAAAGGTTCGATGGACACAGATCGCTATTGTCAGCGTCATGTCGAATCTCCTATCTATATCGAACTATTGTTGCAACGAAAACAAAAATAAAGCATTTGTTTATGACGGATCTTTTGGTTTTTGGATTCTGCACGTTTGTTGTCGTTTATTAAAACGATAAAGAAAATACCCGAAGTTCGGACAAAATGCATTCAGACGAAAAGGAATGCACATGTCTACTCCTCACCTGGTTGTTGCCACACACGCTTGACACCATCTGAACCAAATAAGTTTATCTTGGTCTCATCAGACCACAGGACATGGTTCCAGTAATCCATGTCCTTATGCCGCGTACACACGAGCGGACTTTACGGCGGACTTTGCCCGGCGGACTGGATTTCGTCGGACAATTCGATGTGTGTGGGCTCCAGCGGACTTTGTTTTCTCAAAAGTTGGACGGACTTAGATTTGAAACTTGTTTAAAATTTATCCGTTGAAATCGAGTCCGGTCGAAAAGTCCGCCGTCTGTATGCTAGTTCGACGGACAAAAAGCCACGCTAGGGCAGCTATTGGCTACTGGCTATGAACTTCCTTGTTTTAGTCCGGTCGTACGTCATCACGTACGAATTCGACGGACTTTGGTGGATTGTGTGTAGGCAAGTCCGTTCATTCACAAAGTCCGTCGGAAAGTACGTCGAAAAGTCCGCCGGGCAAAGTCCACCGTAAAGTCCGCTCGTGTGTACGCGGCATTAGTCTGCTTGTCTGTTTGCAGGCTTTCTTTAGCATCATCTTTTAGAAGAGGCATCCTTCTGGGATGACAGCTATGTAGACCAATTTGGTCGACCATGGCAAGGCCTGTTCTGAGTGGAACCTGTCCTGTTAAATGGCTGTATGATCTTGGCCACTGTGCTGCAGCTCAGTTTCAGGGTCTTGGCAATCTTCTTATAGCGTAGGCCATCTGTATGCAGAGCAACAATTCTTTTTTTCAGCTCCTCAGAGAGCTCTTTGCCATGAGGTGCCATGTTGAACTTCCAGTGACCAGTATGAGAGCGTGAGAGTGATAACCCCAAATTTAACACACCTGCTCCCCATTAACACCTGAGACCTTGGTACACTAACGAGTCACATGACACTGAGGAGGGAAAATGGCTAATTGTGTCCAATTTGGACATTTTCACTTAGGAGTGTACTCACTTTTGTTGCCAGACATTAATGGCTGTGTGTTGAGTTATTTTGAGGGGACAGCAAATTAACACTGTTATACAAGCTGTATACTCACTACTTTACATTGTAGCAAAGTGTCATTTCTTTAGTGTTTTCACCTGAAAAGGTATAATAAATCATTTACAAACATGTGAGGGGTGTACTCACTTTTGTGAGATACTGTATATCTGGGTGAGATTTTGCTACTTGCTCGTGGTGCAAGTCCTTCCGTCCTTTTCTCTTACTTCATTTCTGGGAATGCCCAGAGATATCAACATTCTGGGACCGAATCCTCAATTATATCTTTGGCATCACTTCAACACAGATAGCTAAACATCCGATGTTATGTCTTTTGGTCATGATGACATTCCGTAGTACGCTAATCCCAGTCACAAACCCAAAATATCAGCCTAGACATGGCTATGTCTGCTGACAGCACATAAAGCCATCCTAAAATCCTGGATGGTCCCTACTCCACCATTACTCTCAATAGTGAAAAAAGATCAGAAAATGCTTCTATATTTTGATAAATTGGACATATCAAACCACTCTTTCAACTCAACAAACCACTTTTTTAAAGAATGCAAACATTCATGGACTAATTATCTGACTAATACAGCAATAACAAAAATTCTGACAATGTTTAAAAACTCTGAGTGGTATAATAAAGCCTTTCTCTCTAATTCACTGGGCAGGTTGGAACTGAGATAAGTGATCTACAACATGCCCATAGCCCTCTGCAAATCCCTTTGGAAATTATCCCATTGCTCCACATAGCCTCTGGACTAAAATTATACTTTCTTGCACATAGGTACAACAATTTCAGTCATTACTTTTCCTTCCCTTTTTATTTTTATATATTTATTTTTTTGTTGTTTATTCTTTATTTTTATATTTTTGTTTTTATTTTATTCCTATTTTATTTTATTGTATTATACTTTATCATACTCTAAAATACTCAAAATTACTCAGTAAGAATGAGTTTTTGACAAGAAATCTAGAATTTTTAAAATATTAAACTGTAAAATGGTCCAACTGTTCATCCATGCTTAACAATTACTATTACGTTAAGAGTACAAATTATTATCAGATGAACCGCACATACTGTAATTACAATTCTTCCAATAAAAGCGTTATTTGGCACATGCTATATGATATCCACTTGTTTGTACAAATTATCCAGAAAACAAAAGAAATTATGGAAAAAAAAATAACATGCTGTAGGTAATTGCCCTCTGATTAATGTTTATTTAAAGGTGAAGAATCTTTCAACATTTTCTTAACCCTCTTCTCCTCCATGATCTGCTGTATACTCACATTGTTCTGGCATTGAGTCCATCAGTGTTTTTCTGTACATTTTACCTGTGGCTAACACATCTACTTCCTGCTGCCTGTGTACAGTAGAATCCCATAGACTTCTATGATGTCAGGAGACTGATCTGTCTCCCAACCCCATAGAAATGTATGAGGTTCTACTGTAGATGTCTAGGAAGTGCGACCTGGACCCAGCGTTTAGTGACTGTTGATCTTTCCTAACCTCCAGTAATCATCTCCTTGCACCAAGAGTTTCCCATTGCGAGCATATGGCTCTTCCCAAAATCTATATAAGACCCTTATCTGAGCTTACAGCCTGACTGGCCAGGAAAGCCTACCAAGCCATATGCCCTCAACATGTGGAAATACCTTGCTAGGGGGGACCCCCCTGGCAAAGCACCTTGTTCCCATATTGATGAGGACAAGGGCTTCTTCCCCAAAATCCTTGCCCAGTGGTTGTGGAATCTGAGGACAGGGACCTCTCAGAATGTGGAAGCATCCTTTAAAAGTAAGGGAGTGTTTAGATATCTTCTCCTTCATTGCTTAAATTGCAGCAGCAGGGACTGGAAATGTCATTCAGGTGGAGTCACATGACTGGTTCAGCCATAGCAGTGGGCTTTTCTTCCGGTGGTTGTCAGGCATAATTACTTGCATGGATCTATACCTTTGGACTATGTAATTGATGGTGGCAAAAAAAAGCTTGTGTTTATTTACCTTTGCCTTTTTTTGTGAATGAGTAGGGGTACAATATACCCCTTACTCATGCACATGGAGGGACCCAGTATTTGGTAAAGCTACTGCTATTATCATGTACCTGTATGCGGAGCCTGAGATGATGAGTGTAGGCTCTTGCACAGGTCCCAGTTGAGACAGCGTCTGCAAGAACCAGAGAAGGGCACGATTGCTAGGATGCTGACACTGTGGACTGAAACTTAAAAGTGGAGAAAGCACACTCGGCTAAAAAAAATGCCAGTTCCCTTGGCAAAAAAAACGTTTATATAGAGCATTTTTGTATACATGTTTAGGTGCATTTAGGAGTGTTTTGCATTTTTTTTTCTGCCAGAAAGCTCTACACAAAAACACAAACCAGAAGGGTTTTTTTCCTGCCTCTAAGTACTGAGCTTAAACTAAATTTAAAGATCCTAATGTGCATGGACACATGGGATAACATTGAGCTGCTTCTACAGGCAAAACACAAAACTGCTGTAGAAGCAGTGATTTTTAAGCCAGTGTGCATGGACTTTACCCTCATTCTCATCAATGACTTGGCTAACACCATCTGAAAGATCATTTTCCACAGCTTCCAAGTCTGCAATAAAATATAGTGCACATATGTACAGCACATTTTCATTGTTGAGTGTTTTGCAGCTTCGAGCTTTGCTTTACAAAACATTTAGGTGTAAATGAGGTCTAAGTTTGTATATGTAATCTCCTAAAATAGGTGCAAAACTAAGTACTGAACATTGGATTGCTGTGCACCCAAAGCAGCACTATAGTTGATCCAATAGTCCATACAGGTTACAGGGTTGGCTTTCAAGTTGCAGTGAAGTATCACATTGCCAAATGATGCACCACCCAGTCGATAAATATATAATGGTGATTTTATATTTTGTAAAATAAATGGCCTTTGAGGGGACATGGCTTGGTGGTGTCTTTGATTTGTTTGGTATGAGTTGAGTATATGCAGAATATTTAGTGCTTGGGTGCTATACAGAAGCTGTATATCATAGTCTATTAACATTGGTTCCTTTTAGGTATTGTATGTAAAGTCATTAGACACTTTGAATGGGTAAAGGGTTTGCAGGCCTTAAGCTTGGTATTTGGTGAAGTATTTTCATTATGATTATGTGAACAGTTGCTAAAAACTGAATTTCCTGTGTATAATATTAAGTTTTGTGTCTGGTCATATTTATAATAGGAAGGAAAAAACAGGAAAACAATAAGGCATGTCAAAATCTTGATGTACGTGGAAAAACTACTTGTGATGTTGCTTTGTAATATATAAAGCAAAGTCAGCAGTTTTTGCAGGCTACTTGTAATGTTTCCTTGAAATTCCATCCACTGACAGCTGGGTAAGGGTTTATCTTGCTGGTGCTTTGAGTGACTAAATTTACAGTGACGCATTTATACCTTTGGGATTAAACTAAAACTATAGGAATAGAATAATGATAGAAATGACTAAGTCTAAGTGCAAATTCATAATGTGAAATGTCAAGAGGCTTAACTCTCCAGTTAAAAGGAGGCAATTATTTCACAACTTCAATAATCTTCAAATAGATGTGTATGTTTCGTCGCAGATTCATTTTCCGAAATCCAGAAAATTTAATCTTAAAAGTAAACACTTGGTGATTCCGATTTTCGCGTCTGTTGATATAAAAAGAATGGTGTTGCAATTCTAATTTCTAAACCCTTCCAAGTAGAAAAGAAAAAAAGAAAGCAAAATGACTTTAAGCATGTGGAGTTCATCTCAAGATTTTAATGTAGATCTAATTTAATATATAGTGTAGCCTGTGTATTCTCATAAAAAGAAGTAGCTTGCTGTTATTAATGTGTGATAAAAGCTGTACAATTTTTAGAACAAATATAATAGAGAACAAGATGTGAACAGACACAAAAACCCTAACACATTGCATGGCATTCCATTTACTACATTAAAAGTATGTCATTAAGTAATGCATGCAGGGCTGACATTATCTTTCTTATATATAGGAATTCTTCTTTATAACCTACAGTGTTTATACAAACTGTGCAATAAGTGAAAGCTGTCAAGACTCCTACCAATGGCTTAGAGCTTCCCTGAGGAATGACTTAAGAGTGCTTGCTGTAAAGCAAGAACTTGCTCATGTAGCATCCCAGCCACAGGTTAAAGGGAACCTGATATACTAGGTATTTTTAGTGCTTAGTGAAGAAGTTACAAGCCCTATCCTCTGGATTCAATACTTAGTGACTCACTGACCAAAAATATGTACACAGCTCGTAATTAACTAATAGGATTATGTGAGGCTCAGAAAATGATCTGCAAGTGTGCAAAAGGTCAGAACATTCCATATATGTACTTTAACATTTTGGAGCTTTATAACCAAATGATTATGGGCAAATTTGATACAGTTGGATGAGAGATACAGACACGCATGTGTGTGTATATATATATATATATATATATATATATATATATATATATATATATATATATATATATATATATATATATATTATCAAGCTACAGAATCCAATATCTCATTGGGGGGGATTCCTTCATCCACTTTGTTTGTGTGGCTAGAGGAATCCAGTGTTTATTTATTTTTTGTCCAACCCACTGCCTGAACAAAAAAAAAAAGAAATAACCCACCTATAATCAGCTTTAGAGCACTCTGATGAGAGTCAGTTGTTTCCCAGGATTTACAATGTGCCCTGAATAATTCACACAAGTTAAACCCCACTTTAGTTCGTCTTTTTACAGCTAGTGAAGTCAGACCATCCAACCTCCATACTTTTTCAGATTTCACTGAACACTAAAGCTGAAGAAATGGCCTCTAATGAGATCTTTGAATTGAATCATATAGGGGTACCTTAGGATAACAATTGAAGAGCAGTCAGAGACAACTCCCCCATATGTCCCCATATAATTTAGGTAATGTGAAACAAACACATATAACACTGATACTTGGTACCCCTTGTTGTCCCTGAGTGTTAGCCTTCACTGGTAAGCGACAGTGTTATTGTGCTCCCACCCCCCACCCACATCTTTGTTGGTTGTATTGTTTATTATAATTTTGTATCCTTATTTGTTTGCTATCATGTTACTATGTTCTTGTTACAGACATTATTTAATATCATTCCTGAAGAAGCGGTGATATCCGCAAAACATGTAGAGGATTTTTCTCACTGAGGATTAACCATCCCTCCACCTTCAGTCTTGGAGGGTACCAAGCATCAGTGTAATATGTGTTTGTTTCACAATACCCAGCATGGGTACCCAGTATGGGCATCGGTCTCATCCCCAATATGGGGATGAGATCGATGTTTTTAAATTTGTATTTGGATACCTGTCTTTTATATATTTTGTATCAATAAAAATGATGTTTGCCTTTAATTTGTAATCATTGGGTACTGAGATAGTCCATTACCTAAATTATATGGGGACATTTGTGGGAATTGTCTCTGGCTGCTCTTCAATTGAAACACTAAAGCTGGATGATGTGAATGTCCCCAGTTTCATTGAGCAATCAAATTGGGTAAGTGCCAAATGTTCCTGGTTTCATCAGGCATTCAGATGTTTTATTAATTTATTGCAGGTCTTGCTGCCCCAGAAAATGCAAAGTCTTCTGAACAATTCATGCCGTTTATTCATATTATCTTGGCCTTTCAAGTCAAGTTTTATTAAACTTCAAGAAATGTATTTTACAATCCAGTTCCGTAAATATGCTGTAATGTGAATTTGCTTTACAATCATCCACAAGAGTATTGGGATTAATAAGCTTGGATTTACATACTCATTGAACCATTGTTTTTGGAAATAATTGTTAAATGCTGTCAACTATATTGTACAGTATTTTTATTTTCTAAGACTGGCTATTTAGAAACTTGAAACTAGTCATAAAATGAGAGTTTTTGTAAGAGTAGTAAATTGCCTGTTCTACAGATCAGATAGAGCCTCACTAAGTGAGATCTAGAGGCACATGTAATTGTTATTATGCCCGTGGATGTTTACAATTGCCTCATAATAACATATAAATCACCGTCAGCGTTAGTGCTAGTCAAAGGTTTCTTGTCTCTGGATTTCATCCAGTCAATATAAAAAGGACTTTGACTTCAGTCAGATACCACATGATATTGCTTCTGAAAAACCATTGTCAGTACCGTTTGATGTCTCCGGCATCCGGCTCTATGCTTTGGTCTTCTCATCTAAGCTATACAAATTTACATGTATGCTGTCCGCCATGAATGTAACAAGGCTGCAATCTAATGAAATGTAAGATATGACCAAAACACATGGGTTTATTAAATTCTTAAATAATTCATGTTGGTTTATTTTGAACTTCTTAAACCTAGGGCCCCAGCATGCATTCATTTTACTCTTTTATTCTCACACGTTCAGATTTGCCCTACAGAGAATGGGCAAAGTAAAAGTAGACTAAGCTCTAACTCCATACATGCAGTTTTTCTGCCATCATTCTTCATCATTCTTCATCATTCTTACACCTATCAACTAGTTTGTTAGTCATGAAAGCTCACTCCTCTATAAAGGGGACATTCAAACCATGTGAACTATTAATATACCTATAATCAAGCTGTACAATCTCTTGCCCTTTCTGGTGCTGTTACATGATAGTTTTACCATATCAGGTAAACATATGTCACAAGGCTGCCAACCATCTATACTAGAAATCACACTTTTGATGAATAAATAAATAAGGGGAGCACTCTAAACTGTTAGCTTTTTACTGGGCTGTCTATTTGCTGGACTGTGCTATCTCTTTGCTGGACTGAACTGAACTGTATCTTTGCTGGACTGGGCTGTCTCTTTGCTGGACTGTACTGAACTGTCTTTTTGCTGGACTGGGCTGTCTCTTTTATGCACTGGGCTGTCTCTTTGATGCACTAGGTTCTCTTTGCTGGACTGGACTGTCTCTTTGCTGGACTGGACTGAACTGTCTCTTTGCTGGACTGGGCTGTCTCTTTGCTGGACTGGACTGAACTGTCTTTTTGCTGGACTGGGCTGTCTCTTTGCTGGACTGGACTGGACTGAACTGTCTTTTTGCTGGACTGGGCTGTCTCTTTACTGGACTGGGTTCCCTTTGCTGGACTGGGCTGTCTTTGCTGGACTGAACTGTCTCTTTGCTGGATTGGGCTGTCTCTTTGCTGGACGGGGCTGTCTCTTTGATGCACTGAGCTGTCTCTTTGCTAGATGGGGCTGTCTTTGCTTGAATGGCCTGTCTTTGCTGGACTGGGCTGTCTATGTGCTGGACTGGGCTGTCTCTTTGCTGGACTGAACTCCTTTACTGGACTCTTTGCTGGACTGGGCTGTTTGCTGGATGGGGATGTCTCTTTGCTGGACTGGGCTCTTTACTGGATTATTTGCTGGGCTGGGCTGTTTGCTGGATGGAGATGTCTCTTTGCTGGATATTGGCATGTCTCTTTGCTGGGTGGGGATCTCTCTTTGATGGACATGGGCATGTCTCTTTGCTGGATTGGGCTGTCTGTTTGATGGATGGGCCTGTCTCTTTGCTGGATATGAGGGATGTCTCTTGCTGGATATGAGGGATGTCTCTTGCTGGATATGGGCATGTTTCTTTGCTAGATATGGGGATGTCTCTTGCTGGATATGGGCCTCTTTGCTGGATATGGGCTCATCTCTTTGCTGGATATGGGCATATCTCTTTGCTGGATATGGGGATGTTTTTTTGCTGGACAGGGCTGTCTCTTTGCTGGACTGGACTGGATTGAACTGTCTTTTTTGCTGGACTGGACTGTCTCTTTACTGGACTGGGTTCCCTTTGTTGGTCTGGGCTGTCTTTGCTGGACTGAACTGTCTCTTTGCTGGACTGGGCTGTCTCTTTGCTGGAGAGGGCTGTCTCTTTGATGCACTGAGCTGTCTCTTTGCTAGACAGGGCTGTCTTTGCTTGAAGGGCCTGTCTTTGCTGGTCTGGGCTGTCTGTTTGCTGGACTGGACTGTCTCTTTGCTGGATGGGGATGTCTCTTTGCTGGACTGGGCTATTTACTGGACTCTTTGCTGGACTGGGCTGTTTCCTGTATGGGGGTGTCTCTTTGCTGGATAGGGGCCTGTCTCTTTGCTGGATATGTGGGATGTTGCTTATTGGATATGGGCCTGTCTCTTTGCTGGGTGGGGATGTCTCTTTGCTGGATATGGACATGTCTCTTTGCTGGACTGGGCTGTCTGTTTGCTGGATGGACCTGTCTCTTTGCTGGATATGAGGGATGTCTCTTGCTGGATATGGGCATGTCTCTTTGCTGGATATGGGCCTGTCTCTTTGCTGGATATGGGGATGTCTCTTGCTGGATATGAGCCTATCTCTGCTGTATATGGAGATGTCTCTTTGCTGGATATGGGAATATCTCTTTGCTGGATATGGGGATGTCTCTTGCTGGATATAGGGATGCCTCTTTGCTGGATATGGGAGTGTCTCTTTAAGGAATATAGGGCTGTCTCTTTGTGGGATATGGGCCTGTTGAAATCGTCTGGAAGTGCCTCTGAGCTTACTTTGGTTAGCGCTGGATGTTTCTAATGTTTTGTGCATTTTACCACAAGGCTTTTTATTAACAAATTGCACACTTAATTGATTAATTGTATAGCCCCCTAAATTATATTTGGTTACCTGTTCTCTAAAGTGGACGGTGCTAGGAAGTGTATGGCAGTGGGGGCAAGGGGTGGTCCTAGGGGTGGGTAGGGGGAAGCCACTGTGCCCATCAAATGCACCCACTGTGCCATCAATTGCAGCCACTGTGCTCATCAAATGCAGCCACTGTGCCATCAATTGCAGCATCTGTGCCCAACAAATTCAGCCACTGTGCCCATCAAATTCATCCACTCTGCCATCAAATGCAGCCACTGTGACTGCCCGCTCGGCGTCTGACCGGCACTTACCCCATCTTGGTGGCGGGTCAGACAGCAGGTGACGGAGGCAAGGTGTGGGACTGGCAGTGGGTCAGGCAGTGGCAAGCTGTGTCCTCCTTGTGTCTCTCCCTTCTTCCTGCTATATCCAATAGGAGTGCATCCAATAGGAGCGCATGTCCATTCAGCCAATCAGGTGATGTCAGAAAGGTGGTTCAATGTTATAAAAGCGAATATTCATTTGCTTTTCTAACACATCTGGGTTGGCTCTGAGCACAATGCTCTGCGCTACAAGTCCACCCTATTTTGAGGCCTATTAGAGCCTGTGGCTCTAATCAGGTGCTTAAAAAAACACCCCTGCCGATGTAATTCAGGTGCTCGGCGTCCTAAAAGGGGAACGCCCGAATAGGGGGTGGCCGCAGCGGCCATGGATAGATTCATGCTATGCATGAATCTATCCATGATACATATGGGGGGTGTCGTGATTGAGGGGGTGATGCCCGTATACCCTTAATGGATGGGCCGCCACTGGTCCCTACAGTAGAGCCAGTAACCATCAGCCCAGTTCTCCAGAAACCCAAACCCCCCATTTACACGAGTTTTTCAGCCATTTGTTCAACTCTCTAAGTTTGCATCGTCTCTTTGGTGTGTCCTGTGGCTTAGAAAATACTACATTGGAGTCCCTTTTCCTTAACTTAGTATCTAAGTATCTGAAATATTTTTTTTAGAATGCACTTTAATTTAATTCCTTTTTTTTTCATTTGTACCAACATGTACCATGACAGCTGGGTCTTCCCCAACTCCACCCAACAAATTGTCAACCCAATCCACAACAAGCCGAACCCTGAGCACCTGGTAACAACAAACTATTTGGCGATCTTGGTTTTTGTTACAGATTACCCTGTCTACCCTTCTAATAATCAGTTCCGTTACCACCAGTATCTGCTTCTCTTTGCCTAAACACTTGTCCCTATCTTTCCTTGAACAGTCTTTCATCTGGGTGCTAGAGAAGGTAGTCCACACCAGCAATACTATTCTTAAACTGATATCATGCAATAGGGCATATTTTTTTGGGATGTACAAAACTCAGGACTAGCCTCTCTAACCCTTTTTCTTCTACCCTGACTTCTAACTGTAACCCAGTTACCTACCTCTAACTCCATCTCCTCCATCCTCCCCTATACTAGCCCCAATCAGCACATGCTGGGTGAAATCCAAACTTCTCTTGGTAATGCACTGCAGTGTTACCAGTTGATTCTTTAGATCCATAATATGTGCTTCCAAACAAACAATATGCTCACATCTTGCACAAGAGTATTCACCATTGGACAGTTAAAAGAGCAGGATATACAGTGAATCAAATTATCACTTTGGGAAGAAATGGTTAACTTAGATTCATGGGAATATCTTATAGTGCATTGGGGGGGGGGGTCTCCTTAGTCTGCCTGTAGAGTGGCACATCTGTATCATATATAGAACATGCTGCAGCAAAAATGAAATTTCTACAGGAAAAAAACGAGTCATATCCCATTTAACATGACTTGGAGTTGCAATTGCTAACACCTGGCTATTTAAAAAAAGTATAGAAAAAAATGTTGTGGGGTCCCCCTCTAGTCCACACCAGACCCTTTGGGTCTGGTATAGATTTTAAGGGGAACCCCATGCCAAAATAAAAAAAAAGACAGGGGGTCCCCCCAAAATCTATACCAGACCCTTATCAGGGCATGCAGCCTGGCAGGTCAGGAAAGGGGGGAAAGAAGCGACCCCCCGAACCATGCCATCCCACATGCTCTCAACATGGGGGAAGTGCAAAGCACCCACCCCAAAGCACCCTGTCTCCATGTTGATGGGGACAAGGGCCTCATCCCCCCAACTGTGGCCAGTGGTTTTGGGGGTCTGCAGGCAGGGGGCTAACCAGAATCTGGATGCCCCCTTTAACAAGGAAGCCCCCAGCTCCCGCCCCCCCATGTGAATGAGTATAGAGTACATAGTACCCCTACCCATTCACCAAAAAAGGGTCAAAAAGTAATAAAAACACACAGTTCTTGAAAATTAATTTATTAAAAAATAAAAAATAAAAAAACAGTGTCCCCTTGATGTAAATCCATCTTCAATCATGCGGCATGCCGCACCCGAAACATCAAAAAATTTTAAATGCTCTCGCCGACATGAAGGCTGGATGCCTACTGAAGGCATGCACTGGTCCATGACGTCAGAAGGGTGCGATGCCACCAGGTGACATAGCCAGGTGGCCCCACCCCTTACCTATAGAAGAAATATTAGACTGCTTAGCCTGTAGTAGGCAGCAAGTCTTCATGTCCGCGAGGGCATTTTTTTTTTCCAGGTGCGGTGGGTGGCGTGATTGACAATGGATTTACATCCTTAAATGTAATCTTAGCCTTTAACCCGCAAATGTAATCCTTAAAGAGTAACTCACTTTTGTTGAAAAAAAAAAAAAACATTCCCCTCTGGGTGATCTATGAACATTACAAGGATTTTAACAAACTTTTTTGAAGATTCCTATCTTTTGTTATTCTGAAGAAATCACTGTGTGTTTGTCTGTGTCCATGTGGGAAAGTGAATATAATGGAAGTGGTTTCATAGTTATCAAACAGTTGCACCACCTGCAGGGCACTAATGAGGAGAGCTGCTGGGCCTGCATCCCTTTATACATGATTTCCTATTGGGAGTATCTTACCAAAAATTACATTTTAGTTGCAGGGGATGCCAAAAATCTGACTTAGTGCAGACTTCTGGGAAAATTAATGAACCAATCACACAAGCAGGAAATTACATTTCTGGGGGGCGTTCTGTACACATGTGTACAGAACACCTCCAGGTAGCCATATTGCATTGCATTTTATAGAAAATTACAAAGCTGCAGATTGAAAAGGAAAGGTAATTTTTAATAACATTTTATTACAATATGACTTGTGTCGCAATTGTATATGCTATATTATTTTTTCTTTATTTGCTATTTCCCCCCCCCCCCCTCCCCCAGTGGAGTTACCCTTTAAATGTATGCAGAGATGCATTTTAAATGATCTAAAAGTACATATAGTTGGCTTTCTCGAAAAAATGTCTGTTGATACTTTAAACATCTCACATCCCTTCTGTCTGTATTTGATTTTTTTTTTTTTTTTAAGTTTTTAACTGGATGTCTGTTCCAACTACCCAGCACAATGTAATGGACAGCCTTTCAGATTCAGCCAGAAGAGTAACAAAAAAAATAACATGTGGTAAGCTGGCCACATGATCTGCACACATTCAGCAATAATTCCTTAGAGACTTAAAAAGACTCCCATGCAGTCAATTACTGAAGGTAAAAGGACTGTCAATTCAGAAGTCCTCTCAGATAATACATTGACTGAGACAGTAAATATGTTGAAATAAAGTTGGTGTAACAGTCAGGATGAGCAGATGGAGAAGGTCAGGTGGATTGATAGGCATACAAGTATTACAGGAAAGGAAAGTGACAGCATACACAGGAACATTTCAATTATAGCTAAGAGTCCTTATAGCAGCACTACGAAAACTAAGAAAGGATATTCAGCACTTTTTATCACAGTACATTGATGCAGTGACAAGTAGAAGCACTGAAGATAAACAGAAATAGGACTATCAGCTATTGTGTATACTTATATCAAGTTTATATTCTGCCAGATGCAGTACTTTGAAATAGAAAATCCAAACACATAATGCAAACCTTATGATTTATCAGTATATTTGTCACAAGTGTTTAGTCCCATCTTAGTATAAGCCTCATTTATAACATATTTTTTTGTTTAGTAATTTGTTTTACTTATGCCTTAAGATATATACATATATACTGTATTTTTCAATATAATTTATAAAATCCTAAAGTACGGGTATTTTGCAAAATATGAAAAATGAAATCCAACCAACAGGATCTAATAAATGTTGGAGATGTGGTTATGAAATTCCTTTAAAATGATCTGTTATTGAAAAAGACCATCGTACAAACAGTGGCCAAGGCATGGAAATCTCCTACATTGGTACTAGCAGAAACAATTCACAGAATAAATAATACAATGTCCCATGCTAAGATGGTAGCCATCGATCAAAATCAAATTCCAAAATTTGAAAAACTTTGGCATCCTTGGATAAAACAACAGTTCCTGTCAAACTTCAATGACTCTGTCCTGTTGCCATGGTAACAGATTAAATGACTTACAGAGACACCCATTCTAAGGCTTCAAAGAGAACTAAAAAGAATAATAAACTGACGAGCAGGACAACCTTGTGGACCATACCTCTACCTTTCAACCCTTTTTCTTCTTTCTCTTTCCTTTTCTCCACCTTACGATTAAAGCTCATTATCAGAATTTATTTGACCTATATACACTCTACTTGTAAACAATATGTATAGTAGGTATAAATCATTTAAATACCTACAAAAGTAACTAAGGAAATGATATATATCTTTAATTTAGGTTTACGTGAACCCAATGTTTAATATTTGAAATTTCATGATATTTACCTATATAAACCCTACTGTAAAACAATGAGCTTACTTTATAGATCCTTGTAAACTTACTTTATGTATCTTTATAACATTGTATACTCAATAAACTTCTTTTGACAAGGAAAAAGACCATCGTTTTGTTTTCTGATCTCACAGAGGGTATTATTGCACTTGAACCAGAATATTACCTATTGGGATTTCCTTTTTAAAAACTAAAATGAATATGGGGAAATTAAAGTGATGCTAAAGGCTTTTTTTGTTGTTGTTGAAGTAACAAAGATGTTATACTCTACGTACCTGCACTGTGCAACAATATTGTACAGAAAAGTCCCTTATCTCCTCTTCTCTTCCTCCTCCATCGGTGCTGTCCACTCCTCTCTTTTCTGGGTGCTTCATTAGCAAGCTTAGTGCTAAGTAGGCACCCATGCACACGTGCCAGGCTGTGTACATCCGTAGGCACACACTGCGCCGCCAAGCAGTGCGCCCGCTCCCTCATCACAGGGTTTTGTCTGACAGCAGCAGGAGTCTATGGCTGCTACTGCCCTCAGTGTCTCCTGTGAGAACAGAAAGTGAGAGGAGCAGTGCTGCAGGTGAGACAGCCCTGGAGCAGTGACAGAAGCCAGGTAAGTGTTTAGGGATGGGGTTGTGTACAGGGCTGGTGCAAGGATTTTTGACACCCTAAGCGAAACCTCATTTTGCACTTGTACCATGTGACCTACCTGACCCATACACTGGCTCACCTACCTGACACATACACTGACCCACCTACCTACCTGACACATACACTGACCCACACACTGGCCCATCTACCTGACACATACACTGACCTACCTACCTGACACATACACTGACCTACCTACCTGACACATACACTGGCCTACCTACCTGACACATACACCGACCCACCTACCTGACACATACACTGACCTACCTACCTACCTGACACATACACTGACCTACCTACCGGCTCCTATTTCCTGTATATCCTCCACTTCTTGATGTAGATGAGGAGGATCTGTCCTCCTCCTTACCTCTGTGCTTCATCGACCATCACATCCGGGCTCTCCTCATCGCCAGGTGGGCAGTATTGATTAGGTGTCCCCGCTGGCTGGGAGGTCAGATAACAGACGCTGTACCTCTCGATGCTCCTATCTGCACCAAGCCCCGAGAAGATGTGACACTGAACAGGGGCGAGCTTACACATGCCTGGAGCTTCACTGAGACAGAGGCCATGGCTGCGCCCTAGGTGGTAGTGCGCCCTAGGCGGCTGCCTACTTCGCCTAGTGGTAGCGCTGGCCCTGGTTGTGTAGAACACATTTTGGGGTGTTTTTTTTATTTTAATGCAAAGAGTGCATAAAAAATAACTTTTGAGTTTAAAACCACTTTAATAAACCACATTCTGACAAGTGCTTTGACATGTCGTATACATTATATTGAAACATACATTTGCACCTATCTCTTTTGAGTTGTATAAACAAATATGGGGTGTCAGATTAATAAAATTGATAACAGTCAAGCCTAATAATAGGTTAAATCAGTTTAATTCTACATGGGTTCCATGGAGTTCATATAAACAATTGCTTTTCTCTTGTCAGTATCTGTTGATGATGAATCATCATTTTGATTCCCAGGGGAACTACCCTACTTTTATTCCTTCTCTTATTCCTACCCTTCATTCATCTTTATCTGTCTAATATTGACTGCTTTGTTACTGTTCTTACTTTAAGGTTATTTTCATACTGCGTTTTTTTTTTTGGTTTGTGTTAGCATATTAGAAAAGGTGTAAAGATCACTAATGACTTAATTGTGACATTTGGATACATCCCAACAATACTGACCTTTTGGTGATGGTGGGGCGATCTCCTTTTTTTCTTTTTTTTGCTTCCTCTCTTTTTTCTCTCTTACGTTCTTCTACTCTCACTTCATTCAATTGAGGAGCCTTATATTATGTAAACTACACTAGTTTCAATTGTATAGTGTGTATACACAACCCTTGGTTAGTATACTCGCTTAACCACTTCAGCCCCGGAAGGATTTACCCCCTTAATGACCAGAGCACTTTTTACAATTTGGCACTGCGTCGCTTTAACTGCTAATTGCGTGGTCATGCAATGCTGTACCCAAACGAAATTTGCGTCCCTTTCTTCCCACAAATAGAGCTTTCTTTTGATGGTATTTGATCACCTCTGCCGTTTTTATTTTTTGCGCTATAAACGGAAAAAGACCGAAAATTTTGAAAAAAAATGATATTTTCTACTTTTTGTTATAAAAAAAATCCAATAAACTCAATTTTAGTCATACATTTAGGCCAAAATGTATTCGGCCACATGTCTTTGGTAAAAAAAATGTCAATAAGTGTAAATTTATTAGTTTGCGCAAAAGTTATAGCGCCTACAAACTAGGGTACATTTTCTGGAATTTACACAGCCTTTAATTTATAACTGCCTATGTCATTTCTTGAGGTGCTAAAATGGCAGGGCAGTACAAACCCCCCACAAATGACCCAATTTTGGAAAGTAGACACCCCAAGAAAATTGCTGAGAGGCATGTTGAGCCCATTGAATATTATTTTTTTTGTCCCAAGTGATTGAATAATGACTAAAAAAAAAAAAAAATTACAAAAAGTTGTCACTAAATGATATATTGCTCACACAGGCCATGGGCATATGTGGAATTGCAGCCCAAAATATATTCAGCTGCTTCTCCTGAGTACGGGGATACCACATGTGTGGGACTTTTTGGGAGGCTAGCCGCGTACGGGGCCCCGAAAACCAATCACTGCCTTCAGGATTTCTAAGGGCGTAAATTTTTGATTTTACTCCTCACTACCTATCACAGTTTTGAAGGCCATAAAATGCCCAGATGGCATAAACCCCCCCCCCCCCCAAATGACCCCATTTTGGAAAGTAGACACCCCAAGCTATTTGCTTTGAGGCATGTTGAGTCCATGGAATATTTTATATTTTGACACAAAATGCGGGAAAGTGACAAATTATTTTTTTTTTTGCACAAAGTTGTCACTAAATGATATATTGCTCACACAGGCCATGAGCATATGTGGAATTGCACCCCAAAATACATTTAGCTGCTTCTCCTGAGTATGGGGATACCACATGTGTGGGACTTTTTAGGAGCCTAGCCGCGTACAGGGCCCCGAAAACCAATCACCGCCTTCAGGATTTCTAAGGGTGTAAATTTTTGATTTCACTCTTCACTGCCTATCACAGTTTCGGAGGCCATGGAATGCCCAGGTGGCACAAACCCCCCTAAATGACCCCATTTTGGAAAGTAGACACCCCAAGCTATTTGCTGAGAGGCATGGTGAGTATTTTGCAGCTCTCATTTGTTTTTGAAAATGAAGAAAGACAAGAAGAAACTTTTTTTTTTTTTTTTCAATTTTCAAAACTTTGTGACAAAAAGTGAGGTCTGCAAAATACTCACTTTACTTCTCAGCAAATAGCTTGGAGTGTCTACTTTCCAAAATGGGGTCATTTAGGGGGGTTTTGTGCCACCTGGGCATTCCGTGGCCTCCGAAACTGTGATAGGCAGTGAAGAGTGAAATCAAAAATTTACGCCCTTAGAAAGCCTGAAGGCGGTGCTTGGTTTTCGGTGTCCCGTACGAGGCTAGGCTCCAAAAAAGTCTCACACATGTGGTATCCCCATACTCAGGAGGAGCAACAAAATGTATTTTGGGGTGTAATTTCACATATTTCCATGGCATGTTTGAGCAATATATCATTTAGTGACAACTTTGTGCAAAAAAAAAAAAATGTGTCTCTTTCCGGCAACTTGTGTCACAATATAAAATATTCCATGGACTCGACATGCCTCTCAGCAAATAGCTTGGAGTGTCTACTTAACAAAATGGGGTCATTTGGGGGGGTTTTGAACTGTCCTGGCATTTTATGCACAACATTTAGAAGCTTATGTCACACATCACCCACTCTTCTAACCACTTGAAGACAAAGCCCTCTGACACTTTTTGTTTACATGAAAAAATTATTTTTTTTTGCAAGAAAATTACTTTGAACCCCCAAACATTATATATTTTTTTTAAAGCAAATGCCCTACAGATTAAAATGGTGGGTGTTTCATTTTTTTTTCACACAGTATTTGCGCAGCGATTTTTCAAATGCATTTTTTTGGGGAAAAACACACACTTTTTTAAATTTTAATGCACTAAAACACACTATATTGCCCAAATGTTTGATGAAATAATAAAGATGATCTTAGGCCGAGTACATGAATACCAAACATGACATGCTTTAAAATTGCGCACAAACGTGCAGTGGCAACAAAATAAATACATTTTTAAAAGCCTTTACAGGTTACCACTTTAGATTTACAGAGGAGGTCTACTGCTAAAATTACTGCCCTCGATCTGACCTTCACGGTGATACCTCACATGCATGGTGCAATTGCTGTTTACATTTGACGCCAGACCGACACTTGCGTTCGCCTTAGCGCGAGAGCAGGGGGGGACAGGGGTGCTTTTTTTTTTTTTTTTTTTTTTTTTTTTGCTTTTTTATCTTATTTTTAAACTGTTCCTTTCATTTTTTTTTTTAAATCATTTTTATTGTTATCTCAGGGAATGTAAATATCCCCTATGATAGCAATAGTTAGTGACAGGTACTCTTTTTTGAAAAAAATGGGGTCTATTGACCCTAGATTTCTCCTCTGCCCTCAAAGCATCTGACCACACCAAGATCGGTGTGATAAAATGCTTCCCCAATTTCCCAATGGCGCTGTTTACATCTGGCGAAATCTAAGTCATAAAATGCTCGTAGCTTCCGGTTTCTTAGGCCATAGAGATGTTTGGAGCCATTCTGGTCTCTGATCAGCTCTATGGTCAGCTGGCTGAATCACCGGCTGCATTCTCAGGTTCCCTGTTGAGACAGGAGAGCCAGAGAAAAACACGGAAGACCGTGGGGGAGGGGGGGCATTCCCTCCCACTGCTTGTAAAAGCAGTCTAGAGGCTAATTAGCCGCTAGGATTGCTTTTACATGAAAGCCGACGGCTGGCTGAAAAGAATGATACCAAGATGATACCTAAACCTGCAGGCATCATTCTGGTATAACCACTCAAAGTCGTGAATGGCGTACCTGAAGACAAAAAAATGGTTAACAATAAAGCACAGTAAACGGTAAAGTATAAAAAATTGCATACCTGAAAAGCAAACATGATAAAACATAATAACAATAAAACATTGCAGAATAGAGTACAGTAAAAAGGAGCAGAACAATAGAGAGAGAATAGAGAGAGAGAGAACAATAAAACGACAACTATTTTTTTTATTTTATATTTTTGTTTGTGTTTTTTTTTTTTACACTTTTTTTGTAACTAACTTTTATAACTGTAACCGATTCCAGGTTCGGGTCTCTCAAAATGCGATGGAATCTTGGGAGACCCTGTGAAAGTGTGCCTAGTCTGTGCAATGCTGTACTCTATGCTAATACTCAACTAGTGATTGGTAGCGTTCAAAACATTCACCAATGCAAAGACCGGGATTGTCAGGACAGGAGGGACAATAATAGCGGGTGTCACGCCTATATCCGCGCTTGCTGCAGACATGACATCTTTTTTGGGGGGGGGTTCATTGGGTAGGGGTACTCGGGAGGACATAAAAATGTCTCTCATGCAGCCGACTGCATTTGGTTGGGGATGTGAATGGGGGAAGTACAGGTGCTACAAAAGTGGTGGGTTCCCAATTAGGATTGGCGAATGCAGCAGGAAGGGCATTATGGGCACGACGGGCCTGTTTGTCTTCTTGGTGGCAGCGGGACACTACTTGTGCTTGCCACCTCACCAGCTTGAACTGCACTTATGGGACTCGCCACGTCACCAAGTGTTACTGCAGTGCTGGTTTGACTATGACCGGGGTGTGCTAGGCCGCTGGTGCTTGCCAGTTCACCAGAACGCTACCAAAAAAACTGTTAGTGATCGCAGGGATTAGGCCTCACTCTGCAAACGCTGCAATTATGTGTTTAGTGTTTTGTAAGTGACAGTGATCAATCGATACTGCACTTGGCTGGGCTGGGCCGGGCGGAGGAGCAAAACGCAGGTGCTAGCAGGTATCTGGGCTGATCCCGCTAACACTGCGTTTTTGGGAACCCTAAACTGCTGGGGACGCTGCTATAGATCTGATCGGATCAAATATTGATCCGTTCAGATACTATACCACAAAGGCAGGTGTACGGTGCGTGCGTGGGTGTTAGCGGTACTGGCGCTAACCTGACGCTGCCTGGGGCGATGCATATCACCGCCGGGCGATCAGGGGGCTAAACCTTTATTAGGTAATAAACGGCGAGTGCCCTGACACTATAAAAAATAAACGAACTAACCAGCGTCACCCGTAACGGTTATACGGTGATCAGTGGTGAAAGGGTTAACTAGGGGGCAATCAAGGGGTTAAAACATTTATTAGGTAGTATATGGGGGTCCCTGACGCTATAAAACGCTGACGGCGAACCTAAATATTTATCTCACTAACTAGCGTCACCAGTGACACTAATACAGCGATCAGAAAAATGATCGCTTAGCGACACTGGCGACAGGGGGTGATTAGGGGGGGTTAGTGAGGTACCCTAGACCTATTGGGGGCTAACAATAACTGCCCTACCACACTAACTGTCACAAACTGACACCATGCAGTAATCAGAAAAAAAAAACTGCTTGGTGTCAGTGTGACGGGGGGGGAGAGGGGTGATCAGGGAGGGATCGGGGGGTAAAGGGGGGTGTAAAGTGTACCTGGCATTCTACTGTATGTGTGTGTGTTTTCACTCACATTTCAGCCTTCTCTCCTCGGCGCTGGAACGGAAACTGCCGAGCCGAGGAGAGATGACATCACATCCTCTGACTCTGTGTACTACACAGAGGCAGGGGAAGATTCCTATTGGCTGGGAGCGATTGCGAGGGGGGGGCCACAAATGGATGGCCTCCCCCTCATCTCTGATCGCTGCCAGACCAAAGCCGACCACCTCGGGCACCGGGGGGGATCCGATCGGACCCCCCGCCCGCGGGAAGGCAATCACGTACCAGGTACGTGATTTTGCCTGCCCGTGCCATTCTGCCGACGTATATCGTCGTTAGGCGGTAAGCAAGTGGTTAATGTACGCAATTTACGTACAAATCTACGCAGCATATTCTACCATTTAGTTATATGTCAAAGGTACTTTAGGCATTCTGTTTATTGTTACCTTTTGTTTTGTATAGATATGCTATTCTATACTTGATGCAAAGTGTTATTTGTAATATTTTCTCTGTTTATTACAAAATTACTTCAATAAACATTTTATTGTTTAAAAAAAAAAAAAAACACTGATAATATTGAAAAATTATCTTGTGTATGGGAAAAGGGAGGCTTCACACTACCCGCTGAGCTTTGGGCAACATGCAGCTAACCCGCGGTTTTGGTACTTTGGCATTTTTGTATAACAATGGGGAAGGGATCATGATTTTTTTTTATACATTATGATTGCTTATAGCAGTAGATTTCATTGTTATAAGCAAGCATTTTAATTAATGAAATCGATTCATTCATTTTGTTTTGTTGTGATTAGCTGTGATTAGTCACAGCTAATCAGATGGTAAAAATAGGCTGTGATTGGCCCTCTGTACCATGTGATCACTGTGACCAATCACAGCTAACAAAATAATTGTAACAATGAAAGGAAGCCATTCATTGTTTACAACTGTCATTTGATCTGCTGTGATTAGTCACAGCGATCACATGGTACCAGCAGCAGGCCGATATACTGATCAGTCATCGGCTGTGTCCGGTGGACACAGACAGTGACAGTTTGCGTCCGCAGCTTGGCCGCGCAACCGTACGTGAGGCTCATTCCAGGAGGACGTCATATGATGCCCACCCAGAATAAGGAAAGTCCTGATTGGCCCTCAAATTGCTATAGGTCAGGCAGGAACTGGTTAAAACACCATGAAATCAACAAAGCCAAATCTAAAGCCATAAATACTGTATAACCCTCAATCCCTGACTCTTTTTCCAGCTCCACACAAGCTACTAGTTTACTTGGCCACCTACCGTACCATACAGTACTTACCAAAAGCACAATGACAAGACAAGTGTCCTGAATTCAATTTTCATTTTATGGTCAAGCACAACTTTCCAATTTTCATTGTAGATGCATATTGTGAGCACCATTGCCAAATAATCACTTATGTCGTTGTAAGAAAAGGTGTAGAATGCCTTTTTTAGACTTTTAGAGAGCCTGGAAGCATAGATAAGAGAGTGGTTTGGTGAATGCTCTAGTCTAGACAATAATGCCGGAGAACTTTTTGTAATCAACAAGATCTTGTTCCAGAGCTCTCTCTTGGGTTCATATTCCCCAAAATACAGGTTATGAATGTAAGCCCATTTAATAAAGTTATGTAATTGGTTCTTTTATATTAAAGAACTGTAGGACATTCTGTGACCCAATTTCTTTAACTGAAACATGTTAACATACTTTTTCAGGCTCTGGCCATTCCTATGCATTTGAAACTAAGGACGACATAGCTGTTGCTTAGGGTTTGATCCAGTCAGCAGGATACTCTGCTACACATTGTTTTAGGTAGGGAAATCTGGGTGAGTATTTGAAAATGATATATTTATAATAAGTAATTTAAAAGAATGGTGATTCCATGTGTTCATCTTTTATAGATTAATTAAAGTGGCTTCCCCTTGGTTCCCTCATGGTCCACTGGTCAGACACTGTGGAACACACAGGCATGCAAATACAATGCATTTAATATGTCTTGGATGAATTAGATGAATTGCTGATATTTATATTTACAGACTTTGCGGTGCATAGATTAGAAACATGTTTGTGTATTGTGGCATAATGCTATTGGTTCACAAAACACATTGAGAAGCATTTCTTTTTATTTCCAGGACTCTTCGGAGTATTCAAATGTCATATGTTTTCTGAAAATTTTGTATACCTAGTCCCTGCCAGGCTCACCTTAGCCCTACCTATTCTAATACCTGCTTCAGAGGCTGTAGCACAGATGGAGATGTCATGAATATATGGTAATCCTGTCCTTTTGTAATCAGATTTTGAAAAAAAAATTATATTATTCTTCACACTGTTACACACATACTTCTGCAGTGACTTCTAGCGTGCATTGTTGCATGTTAACTTTAATTGCTTGGACAAATTCCAGCACAAATTGGCAGACTTCATCTTATTGGCAGCCAGGCAATCCATTGCTCATCACTGGAAAAAACAAACTATTCCATCTGAAGAGCTCAAGCAAAGAATGTGGGATCAACTCTTTGTATTTTTTGCAGACACGCATTTTGTAGGAGTTTGGGTACCTTGGTCTGCTAAAACTCTTCCCAACCTGGACCAGACAACACTGATGCTAGCCTAGCTAGCTAGAAATAATTGGTACTTTAGGGACTGCTGCTTATACTTACCCTCTCCCCTTACCCTTCTTTACCTTTTCTTTTCTTCTCCCATAGTTACTTACTTCTAGTTCTCTCTTGTTCTCTCCCTGGTTCGAGCTTTTCTCCTCTAGTCATTCATGTTTATGCCTAGCCATGCATGCAACACTGTACCCAAATTAATGTTGTATTATTTTGAGACAAAATCAAATAATTAAAAAAATAGTTTCTCCTACTTTCTGATATAGATATTACTCTGAAACATAGCAAATACATACAATAAAAATGCTAGGACAGCACAAAAACCCCTCAAATTATATCACAAATAACCCTTGTTTACTGTACACTGTATATATAGTTTATACTTATTTCTAAAAAAAAAAAAAGTAATTTTTTTAACCATGTACAAATTTTCATTTTATTTGCACTGGTTTTCCTTTGTGATTTTCTTTTATGCATATTTGAGGTGTTAGTACACCCTGTGATAAGTTCCTAAGAAGAAACAGAAAGACGCCTCTGAGTGCAATGATGATTGTACAGTAATCTAAGTATTCCAACACTTACATATAGGCAAAGAATGATGAGTATAAGCAACAAGTGTATGCTGTGGACCTCAAAGCAAAAGAAAACAACCCTAGCCACCCTAGCAACAAAATATAAAAAATATAACTCCTCTCAAAAATAAACTCTGAATCACCAAATCCCAACTCAATTTTTTAAAACTAGCAATAAATAATAAATATGGATACAATGTGAAATATAATAAAATAAAGGGGGGAGCAGCTAAATAGCAGCTACATTTGTTACTGATACACAAAATGGTAGTTGCAAAAAATACTGTTGGGTCTCTGAACTGTGAACACAGTTGGGAGTAGTACACAAGAATATAGACTCCACCACAATGCAATCTACAGCAAGTTAGTACAATAAAGCATAGCATAGCACTATATAGCAACTAACTCTGCCCACAAAGACTGCCAGCTCACTATAAAAGGTTGGGTTCCCAGCAGCCACTTGTCAGTGTGCAGTGTGTGTTGGAGTAGTTTAGGGACTACTCCAACACACACATTGCACACTGACAAATGGCTGCTGGGAACCCAACCTTTTATAGTGAGGGGCCCTCATTGTTGCCCATTCTCATTGCTGACCACAAGTGAAAGGTCAGGAATTGCGTTATGGTTGCTTTAAAATTAGTTTGGTGAATTTTAACATAAGTTTGTTAGAACTGCAAAATTTGAACCCCCCAGATTTGCCACAATCCACCATGCAGCAAATCCAAACCTTATTATTACAATGTTAATTTGCATTGCCTATAGGCACTCTGATATGCTTTAAAAAAACATTTACTTTTCCCATGTTTACAGGAATGTTGCTAAGAATGACCTATAGAACTGACAAACAGCAGTAAGAAGATAAAGCCAAGCTGTTACCCATAGCATGCAAGCTTTTCCTGTGACAGTTATGTGTAACTACTCTCTGCATACACCAGCAGCCAGAGAGAGCGAGAGATCACAGTTTAGCTGCTGACTTTTAACAAAAAGTCAACAGCTACATATCTATAACAAGTTAAAGAGGAATCAAATAATAAATACCTTTGCTTTCGACCCCCGAGAGGTCTTTTGTCAGTGCTGGCATCTTCATAAGGCTTCTTCCGCATCTTGATTGGCTGATGGGGGATGACATCATTTCTGCACAGGAGTGCAGTCATCCCAACTCACAGTACCAGTACCTGTACCAGAACGTAAAGCGAGCGGTGCATGCGCAGCTCCTTGGACATTTTATAGAAAGCTGTGACAGGTATGTTTATTTTATTGCAAAAGATCCACTTCAGGATTTACCCCCTTCCTGACCAGAGCACTTTTTGTGATACGGCACTGCGTCGCTTTAACTGACAATTGCGCGGTCGTGTGACGTTGCACCCAAACAAAATTGACGTCCTTTTTTTCCCACAAATAAAGCTTTCTTTTGGTGGTATCACCTCTGTGGTTTTTATTTTTTGCGCTATAAACAAAAAAAGAGCTACAGTTTTAAAAAAAAGCTATATTTTTTAATTTTTTTTTATGATAAAGATCCCCAAAAAATATATAAAAAAAAATTTCTTTCTCAGTTTAGGCCGATATGTATTCTGCATATTTTTGGTAAAAGAAAATCACAGTAAGCATATATTGATTGGTTTGCGCAAAAGTTATAGCATCTACAAAATAGGGCAAAGATTTATGGCATTTTTATTATTAATTTTTTTTTATTAGTAATGGCGGCGATCTGCAATTTTTATTGTGACTGCGACATTATGGCGGACACATCAGACACTTTTGACACTATTTTGGGACCATTGTCATTAATGCAGCAATCAGTGCTATAAAAATGCACTGATTACTGTGTAAATGACACTGGCAGGGAAGGGGTTAAACACTAGGGGGCGATCAAGGGGGTTAAGTGTGTCCTATGGAGTGATTCTAACTGTAGGGGGGATTGCCTCACTAGAACATGACAGAGATCACTGCTCCTGATGACAGGGAGCAGTAGATCTCTGTCATGTTGCTAGACAGAACAGGGAAATGCCTTGTTTACAAAGGCATCTCCCCGTTCTGCCGCTCCGTGACATGAACGTGGGCCCCCCCGCGCACATCGAGTCTGCGGGACCCGCAGGCATGGTCATGGAGTACACGGCAGGCGTGCGCGCACCCACAATGCCGCAATTTAACCACTTCAGCCCCGGAAGGATTTACCCCCTTCCTGACCAGAGCACTTTTTACAATTTGGCACTTCTTCGCTTTAACTGCTAATTGCGCAGTCATGCAATGCTGTACCCAAACGAAATTTGCGTCCTTTTCTTCCCACAAATAGAGCTTTCTTTTGATGGTATTTGATCACCTCTGCCGTTTTTATTTTTTGCGCTATACACGGGAAAAGACCGAAAATTTTGAAAAAAATTGATATTTTCTACTTTTTATTCAAAAAAAATCCAATAAACTCAATTTTAGTCATACATTTAGGCCAAAATGTATTCGGCCACATGTCTTTGGTAAAAAAAATGTCAATAAGTGTATATTTATTGGTTTGCGCAAAAGTTATAGCGCCTACAAACTAGGGTACATTTTCTGGAATTTACACAGCCTTTCATTTATGACTGCCTATGTCGTTTCTTGAGGTGCTAAAATGGCAGGGCAGTACAAAACCCCCCACAAATGACCCCATTTTGGAAAGTAGACACCCCAAGGAAATTGCTGAGAGGCATGTTGAGCCCATTGAATATTAATTTTTTTTGTCCCAAGTGATTGAATAATGACAAAAAAAAAAAAAAATACAAAAAGTTGTCACTAAATGATATATTGCTCACACAGGCCATGGGCATATATGGAATTGCACCCCAAAATACATTTAGCTGCTTCTCCTGAGTATGGGGATACCACATGTGTGGGACTTTTTGGGAGCCTAGCCGCGTACGGGGCCCCGAAAACCAATCACTGCCTTCAGGATTTCTAAGGGCGTACATTTTTGATTTTACTCCTCACTACCTATCACAGTTTTGAATGCCATAAAATGCCCAGATGGCATAAACCCCCCCCCCCCAAATGACCCCATTTTGGAAAGTAGACACCCCAAGCTATTTGCTTTGAGGCATGTTGAGTCCATGGAATGTTTTATATTTTGACACAAGTTGCGGGAAAGTGACAAATTTTTTTTTTTTTTTTTTGCACAAAGTTGTCACCTAATGATATATTGCTCACACAGGCCATGGGCATATGTGGAATTGCACCCCAAAATACATTTAGCTGCTTCTCCTGAGTATGGGGATACCACATGTGTGGGACCTTTTAGGAGCCTAGCCGCGTACGGGGCCCCGAAAACCAAACACCGCCTTCAGGATTCCTAAGGGCGTGAATTTTTGATTTCACTCTTCACTGCCTATCACAGTTTCGGAGGCCATGGAATGCCCAGGTGGCACAAACCCCCCCCCCAAATGACCCCATTTTGGAAAGTAGACACCCCAAGCTATTTGCTGAGAGGCATGGTGAGTATTTTGCAGCTCTCATTTGTTTTTAAAAATAAAGAAAGACAAGAAAAAAAAATTTTTTTTTTCTTTTTTCAATTTTCAAAACTTTGTGACAAAAAGTGAGGTCTGCAAAATACTCACTATACCTCTCAGCAAATAGCTTGGGATGTCTACTTTCCAAAATGGGGTCATTTGGGGGTTTTTTTTGCCACCTGGGCATTCCATGGCCTCCGAAACTGTGATAGGCAGTGAAGAGTGAAATCAAAAATTTACGCCCTTAGAAAGCCTGAAGGCGGTGCTTGGTTTTCGGGTCCCGTGCATGGCTAGGCTCCCAAAAAATCCCACACATGTGGTATCCCCGTACTCAGGAGAAGCAACAGAATGTATTTTGGGGTGTAATTTTACATGTTCCCATGGCATGTTTGAGCAATATATCATTTAGTGACAACTTTGTGCAAAAAAAAAAAAAAAAATTGTCTCTTTCCCGCAACTTGTGTCACAATATAAAATATTCCATGGACTCGACATGCCTCTCAGCAAATAGCTTGGGGTGTCTACTTTCCAAAATGGGGTCATTTGGGGGGGGTTTGAACTGTCCTGGCATTTTATGCACAACATTTAGAAGCTTATGTCACACATAACCCACTCTTCTAACCACTTGAATACAAAGCCCTTTCTGACACTTTTTGATTACATGAAAAAATTTTTTTTTTTTGCAAGAAAATTACTTTGAACCCCCACACATTATATATTTTTTTAAAGCAAATGCCCTACAGATTAAAATGGTGGGTGTTTCATTTTTTTTTTTTCACACAGTATTTGCGCAGCGATTTTTCAAACGCATTTTTTGGGGAAAAAACACACTTTTTTAAATTTTAATGCACTAAAACACACTATATTGCCCAAATGTTTGATGGAATAAAAAAGATGATCTTAGGCCGAGTACATGGATACCAAACATGACATGCTTTAAAATTGCGCACAAACGTGCAGTGGCGACAAACTAAATACATTTTTAAAAGCCTTTAAAAGCCTTTACAGGTTACCACTTTAGATTTACAGAGGAGGTCTACTGCTAAAATTACTGCCCTCGATCTGACCTTCGCGGTGATACCTCACATGCATGGTGCAATTGCTGTTTACATTTGACGCCAGACCGACGCTTGTGTTCGCCTTAGCGCGAGAGCAGGGGGGACAGGGGTGCTTTTTTTTTTTTTTTTTTTTTTTTTTTTCTTTATTTTTTTTTTTTTTTTTATCTTATTTTTAAACTGTTCCTTTCATATTTTTTTTTTTAATCATTTTTATTGTTATCTCAGGGAATGTAAATATCCCCTATCATAGCAATAGGTGGTGACAGGTACTCTTTTTTCGAAAAAATTGGGGTCTATTAGACCCTAGATTTCTCCTCTGCCCTCAAAGCATCTGACCACACCAAGATCGGTGTGATAAAATGCTTTCCCAATTTCCCAATGGCGCTGTTTACATCCGGCAAAATCTAAGTCATAAAATGCTCGTAGCTTCCGGTTTCTTAGGCCATAGAGATGTTTGGAGCCACTCTGGTCTCTGATCAGCTCTATGGTCAGCTGACTGAATCACCGGCTGCATTCTCAGGTTCCCTGTTGAGACAGGAGAGCCAGAGAAAAACATGGAAGACGGTGGGGGGCATTCCCTCCCACTGCTTGTAAAAGCAGTCTAGAGGCTAATTAGCCGCTAGGATTGCTTTTACATGAAAGCCGACGGCTGGCTGAAAAGAATGATACCAAGATGATACCTAAACCTGCAGGCATCATTCTGGTATAACCACTGAATGGCGTACCTGAAGACAAAAAAATGGTTAACAATAAAGCACAGTAAACGGTAAAGTATAAAAAATTGCAGACCTGAAAAACAAACATGATAAAACATAATAACAATAAAACATTGCAGAATAGAATAAAGAGTAAAAAAAGTAAAAAAGAGCAGAACAATAGAGAGAGAATAGAGAGATAGAGAACAATAAAACGACAACTATTTTTTTTTTATGTTATATTTTTGTATGTGTTTTTTTTTTTTGTTTTTTTTTTTTTACACTTTTTTTTGTAACTAACTTTTATAACTGTAACCGGTTCCAGGTTCGGGTCTCTCAAAATGTGATGGCATCTTGGGAGACCCTGTGAAAGTGTGCCTAGCCTGTGCAATGCTGTACCCTACGCTAATACTCAACTAGTGTATGGTAGCATTCAAAACATTCACCAATGCAAAGACCAGGATTGTCAGGACAGGAGGGACAATAATAGCGGGTGTCACGCCTATATCCACGCTTGCTGCAGACACAACATCTTTTTTGGGGGGGTTCGTTGGGTAGGGGTACTCGGGAGGACATAAAGAAAATGCCTCTCATGCAGCCGACTGCATTTGGTTGGGGATGTGAATGGGGGAAGTACGGGCGCTGCAGAAGTGGTAGGTTCCCAATTAGGATTTGCGAATGCAGCAGGAAGGGCATTATGGGCACGACGGGCCTGTGTTTGTCTTTTTGGTGGCAGCGGGACACTACTTGTGCTTGCCACCTCACCAGCTTGAACTGCATTTATGGGACTCGCCACGTCACCAAGTGTTACTGCAGTGCTGGTTTGACTATGACCGGGGTGTACTAGGCCGCTGGTGCTTGCCAGTTCACCAGAACGCTACCAAAAAAACTGTTAGTGATCGCAGGGATTAGGCCTCACTCTGCAAACGCTGCAATTATGTGTTTAGTGTTTTGAAAGTGACAGTGATCGATCGATACTGCACTTGGGTGGGCTGGGCCGGGCTGGGCGGAGGGGCAAAACGCAGGTGCTAGCAGGTATCTGGGCTGATCCCACTAACACTGCGTTTTTGGGAACCCTAAACTGCTGGGGACGCTAGTATAGATCTGATCGGATCAGGTATTGATCTGATCAGATACTATACCACTAAGGGAGGTGTACGGTGCGTGCGTGGGTGTTAGCGCGACTGGCGCTAACCTGACGCTGCCTGGGGCTGGTGCTTGCCAGTTCACCAAAACGCTACCAAAAAAACTGTTAGCGATCGCAGGGATCAGGCCTGACTCTGCGAACGCTGCAGTTATGTGTTTAGTGTTTTGTAAGTGACAGTGATCGATCGATACTGCACTTGGGTGGGCTGGGCTGGGCGGAGGGGCAAAACGCAGGTGCTAGCAGGTATCTGGGCTGATCCCACTAACACTGCGTTTTTGGGAACCCTAAACTGCTGGGGACGCTAGTATAGATCTGATTGGATCAGATATTGATGCGTTCAGATACTATACCACTAAGGAAGGTGTACGGTGCGTGCGTGGGTGTTAGCGCGACTGGCGCTAACCTGACGCTGCCTGGGGCTGGTGCTTGCCAGTTCACCAAAACACTACCAAAAAAAACTGTTAGCGATCGCAGGGATCAGGCCTGACTCTGCGAACGCTGCAGTTATGCGTTTAGCGTTTTGTAAGTGACAGTGATCGATCGATACTGCACTTGGGTGGGCTGGGCTGGGCCGGGCGGAGGGGCAAAACGCAGGTGCTAGCGGGTATCTGGGCTGATCCCGCTAACACTGCGTTTTTGGGAACCCTAAACTGCTGGGGACGCTAGTATAGATCTGATCGGATCAGATATTGATCCGTTCAGATACTATACCACTAAGGGAGGCGTATGCTGCGTGCGTGGGTGTTAGCGGTACTGGCGCTAATCTGACGCTGCCTGGGGCGACGCATATCACCGCCGGGCGATCAGGGGGCTAAACCTTTATTCGGTAATAAACGGCGGGTGCCCTGACACTATGAAAAATAAACCAACTAACCAGCGTCACCCGTAACGGTTATACGGTGATCAGTGGTGAAAGGGTTAACTAGGTGGCAATCAAGGGGTTAAAACATTTATTAGATAGTATATGGGGGTCCCTGTCGCTATAAAATGCTGACGGCGAACCTAAATATTTACGTTCCTAACTAGCGTCACCAGCGACACTAATACAGCGATCAGAAAAATTATCGCTTAGTGACACTGGTGACAGGGGGTGATCAAGGGGTTAAAACTTTATTAGGGGGGGTTAGGGGGGTACCCTAGACCTAAAGGGGGCTAATACCTACCACAGTAACTGTCACTAACTGACACCAATACAGTAATCAGAAAAAAAAAAAAAAAATACTGCTTGGTGTCAGTGTTACAGGGAGGGGGGAGGGGTGATTGGGGGGGGGATCGGGGGGCGATCGGGGGGGGATCGGGGGTGTTTTGTGTGCCTGGCATGTTCTACTGTGTGTGTGTGTGTGTGTGTTGGTGCATTTACATGTCTTCTCTCCTCGGCGCTAGAACGGAAACTGCCGAGCCGAGGAGAGATGACATCACATCCTCTGCCTGTGTGTACTATACACAGGCAGGGGATGTTCCTCATTGGCTGGGAGCGATCGCGAGGGGGGGGCCACGATCGGATGGTCTCCCCCTCGTCTCTCATCGCTCCTAGCCAAATGCCAACCGCCGCTGGCACCGGGGGGGGGGTCCGATCGGACCCCCCGCCCGCGGGAAGGCAATCACGTATGGGTACGTGATTTTGCCTGCCCGTGCCATTCTGCTCACGTATATATGCGTGAGGCGGTCGGCAAGTGGTTAAAGGGTACGTACCTGTATGCCCATTTGCCCAGCCGTGCCATTGTATATCGTTGTGCGCTGGTCGGCATGTGGTTATGCAATATAAAGTTGTCTGCGCACAGTTTTTTAATACTGGACTTTAGTTCCACTTCAAGTTCACTTAGGCTGAATGTTATTAAGAAAGAAGAAGTGCATTTGAAACTGCTGATTAAGCTACTCATGAAGGTGCCACTATATTACATACATGTTGAATGCAATGGTTCCCTTTAGGTGAAACTAAAAGCAACATTAAACCCAAAAGCAAAAATGTATATATATAAACATTTTGCAGCCTACCAATAGATTTGATGGTTGTATTCGTCTTCTTTTTTATGCTTTCTTTCATTTATTTTCCTTCAGTCCATCATGAATGCTGCTGCCAGACTCATCCACCTTACAAACCGCACAGTGTCTGCTATAGCCCTCTGCCAATCCCTCCATTGGCTGCCACTAGCCCAACGGATTAAATTCAAAATACTAACAATAAGTTACAAAGCCATCCAAAACTCTGCCCCCAGCTACATCACTAGCCTAGGCTCAAAATACCAACCTAATCGCCCTCTTCGTTGCTCCCAAGAACTCCTGCTCTCTAGCTCCCTCATCACCTCCTCCCATATCCGCCTCCAGGACTTCTCCCGAGCTTCGCCTATCCTCTGGAATTCCGGACCCCAATCTGTCAGACTGTCTCCAAATTTATCCACTTTTAGGCGATCCCTGAAAACTTTCCTCTTCAGAGAAGCCTATCCTGCCTCCATCTAACAACTGCACTATTTTCTCCATTAGCTCATCCCCCACAGCTATTACCCTTTTTTATAACTTGACCCTCCCTCCTAGATTGTAAGCTCTAACGAGCAGTGCCCTCTGATTCCCCCCTGTATCGAATTGTATTGCATTTGTACTGTCTGCCCTAATGTTGTAAAGCGATGCGTAAACTGTCGGCGCTATATAGATCCTATATAATAATAATAATAATAATATTTTCATCTAGTGATTTGGCCGATAAATCTGTTGTTTTTCAAATGAACAAGCTCACCTGCAGATGTTCTCATTACAGGGATGAGACAAACCATTAACCACTAATAGAGGTGTTTACAATGATCAGATTGTATTTATTTATGTAAAACCTTTATCCCAAAAGAAAAAAAATATGTTTGCTGGACCTGCTTATGAAGTGTTAGCTGGAGTTTGGCTTCAATTTGTTGATATCTCTAAATCTGCTAGTACATCGAACACTTCCCTCCCCCAGACTGACAATGCTGCTGTCCAAAGGTGCCCCCTGTGCTCATTCATCCAGAGTGGGGGCGCTCTAGTACAGGAGGTGTGTTACCGGCCAGATCACCAGGTGAAAAAGAGGGGAAGAAAACTGATGTAGCCACCACATTTAATGATCATTAAACTGCAATATAATACATTGTAGGTTTTGGGTTTGATAATGCTTTAATTACTTTTGGCCAATCTGATACTGTAATGTGTGAATTGTGAATGTTAATATTAGCTTCATTTTAAGTAACCTAAGTAGTTATTGTTATGTATTATATATATACTACCTAAACTGTACTCAAGACAGGATGTGAAACTCTTGATGCAGTCCAGTAAATAGAAGGCCTTTTGGTGACTTAGATTCAGGCTGCATTTCATGGGTTCTGTTATTACTACTGTTCTAAGTACACAATGCCAAAAGCAGAGCCCTGCTGGAGGAAGGCATTTGAATGATCTAGTAGAAATTATATTGGCCTTCTCATTAGTGTAGTATGTATGACAAGAGAAACAAATTGGAAATATGTTGCTTTTATGCAATAGTTTATCAAATAGTACATTTTTGCATGGCAGGGACTCTAGCATATCATATTTGATGAAGAGGTTTCTAAATAATACCCTCCCTTGAGCACCTCATTAATGTAGGGTTTTTTTCTTTTTTTTTTTTCTTTTTTTTTCTTTTTGTATTATTGCGCAATTAAATAGTTCATCATCTTCCAGAAGTACATCATATATTCTATGTAGGTTAAACATAAATCTAGTCTAGTGCCTTACAGAACATATAACTGTTAATGTTTACTACTACATCCTAAAAAACAACCTAGGAAAATAATATTATGCTCAGCCAATGGTTTTTACATTCTCATAGCTTTAGCTTTATTTGTTGGTTGTAAAACGAGTGTGTTGTTTGATGACAGTAAATAAAAACACCTCTTTCCTTCCTTTAGGCATCTTAAACAAGCATACATCACGAACAGAAATAATGTACAAAATGTAGTAATCTCTCTCACATTACACCTGTTAATATTGCACTGTTTCTTTCTCCAATAAAATGAGTAAGGCCTCATGCCCACAGGCACATTTGCCCATGCAGCATGAAACCCAGGAATATTTTAGCTGTACAAAGATGTTTTCACATCCAAGTAGTATTTGAACACAGGGCCATTTGCATACAGGGTCATTTGTGTGCAGGGTTGTATAACCCAAATGAAATTTCTGTATTGGGGCATACTGTATGTGCCTGTATGCATAAATCCCTGTACACAAATACCACTTGGATGTACATACAGCCACATATAGCCAAAGCGTATTTCAGCCTCTAACCAATGTGGACAAGTTGCTGGCAGCAGGATGTATGCACCACCTCTGCCTTCCGGGTGCCAAAATATGCCCAGTTTTACACTGTACACAAACAGGCAAATGCACTTATGTACATGAGGACTTAATACCCAGATAGCAAGCGATTGAGCTGCAAGTTTGAAAATGACTTGCCAAGCTATTGCTAGACTTGCCAGGCTTCACAAGTGTTCTGTTTATCATAAAGTATATATTTACTTATCTTACTGTTGCTTTCAATTGTCATCCATTACTGACAGGAATAGTATATTACACCCACTTCCTGCCCAGCAGACATTTTGCCTAATACCTTCTGCAATGAAGAAGTGTGAAAATAGCTCCACTGTTTCTTAAAACTGGCCTTGGAAGCATAAGTCCTAAAGTAGGCTGTCATTAGTTTTCAATTAATTAACCACTTGCTTACAGGGCACTTAAACCCCCCTCCTATCCAGACCAATTTTCAGCTTTCAGCACTGACGCATTTTGAATTACAATTGTGCGGTCATACAACACTGTACCCAAATGAAACTTTTATCATTTTTTTCACCACAAATAGAGCTTTCTTTTGGTGGTATTTGATCACCTCTGCAGTTTTTACTTTTTGTTAAAAAATGTAAAAAACTGAATTTTTTAAAACATTTTTTTTTTATTTTTTTATATTTTGTTATAAAAAATTTAAAACGGGTCATTTTTCTCCTTCATTGATGTACACTGATGAGGCAGCAGTGATGGGCACTGATGGGCGGCAGTGATGGGCACTGATGGGTGGCAGTGATGGGCACTAATGGGTGGCAGTGTTGGGCAGCACTGCCAGGTGGCATGATTGGCACTACAGGTGAGCATTGATAGGTGGTACTTGTGGGCACTGTTAGGTGGCACTGTGGGCACTGTTAGGTGGCACTGTGGGCACTGTTAGGTAGCACTGTGGGCACTGTTAGGTGGCACTATTTGGTGGCACTGATGAGGCAGATGTGCCTCTTCCACTTGGGGACAGATGTCCCTTACATCCGAGCCGGTGATCGGCTTTTTTTTCTACTCATGCTGTCAGCGTGAGTAGAAAAAAAAAAAACGATTACCGATCTTTTGTTTACATCATGTGATCAGCTGTCATTGGCTGACAGCTGATCACATGGTAAGGGGCCGGGACCAGCCCCTTACTTGGATCGGTGATCAGCCAAGTCTCAGTGACTCGGTGATCACAGTGCTCTCGGCAGGGAGCGTGCACAGGGGAGGGCATCATATGACGGCCTCCCGGGAATTCAGGTCCGTGCTGTGGCCGTCATTCGGCCATAGCGCGGATGTGTAGTGGTTAATATATGTTCTACAAATTCAACTACATTTTTATGTGTGTTTGGTAGTATTTGTTAGGGAGTTCTTTTAGCAAGGCCTCAATTTCAGCTAGTGCCTTAACGGTAATGTAGCATGCCTGTCACTATTTGCATTTTGTAAAGTAATTTTAAATGCTAATGCATATTTTTAAAGTTTGTGTTTTGCAGTTTTACAAAAAAAATCGAATTCTCAGTAAAGATTACAATTGTTAACACTGCCGCCTCAGTCTTTATTGGGAAGCTGTTAGCTGTTTGCCAAGCCTTGTACTTCCAACACATTGTGAGGGTAGGACAACAAGTTTATTGCACAATTGCAGTAACTCCGCATTGCATGACTCCAGATCAACTTTATTTACAAACATTCTACAAACTGCAAGTTCTGGTTCAGTTATGTTGTGCAATAGTCATCCCATCACAGAGGTCACTCGCAAATTTGCTACAAATTGGAAAACTAGAATTGTGCTTCAAGTGCTCTGCTAGTGTACAACTTGCCAGTGAAAATGTGCAGCAAGTTAAAAAGACTTACAGTTCAACACTGCCAGACATTTGTGGCAAGTTATCCTTGCTATCTGGGTGTGTGTATATACATGAAGGAAAGCAGTCCAGGATCTTTCGTATAGAGGAAGGAAGTTGTCCCCAGGGGCGGACTGACCATTCGGTCACTCGGTCGCCGACCGAGGGCCCGACGTCAGGAGGGGCCCCATGAGCGGCTCAGTCAGTAGTGGAAAAAAGCCGCCCACTGCACCGCACGAAAACCCCGTCCTCCTGCATTATTTCAGCTCCCAGCACCGCAGCCAGCCCGCTGCCGAGCAGACCTCGGCTTAGGCTGAGAGGGGCTCTGTCAGCAGGGAGGGGCGGGGCAGGGAGCTCCACTGACGCTCTGACCCTGCCCTGCCCCGCCCCTCCTCATGTAGTCTGAGTGTGTTCCTAATTAGAGCGTCTCTCCTGCACTTGTGAGAGCTCCGCTCTGGACCACAAAGATCACCGCCCCTACCGACGAAAGCCCCGCCCCCTACCGACGAAAGCCCCGCCCCCTACCGACAAAACTCCGCCCCCTACCGACGAAAGCTCCGCCCCTGGACCTCTGAGAGCGGGAGGTGAGCCCGACTGGTCAGGTAGGTCCTTCTGCCTACATTATATACACGGCCTGTAGACCCCTTTTTTTCCCTAAACCATCCCTGGAAATGTTGTTTACCCCCCTGTATAGCTGTGCATTGCTGAAAGTTTAAATTTTAAAACTGGCTACCTGGTCATCTCCTGTAGTCGCATCCCCAGTCTCTGGTCATTTCTTGTAGTCGCATCCCCAGTCTCTGGTCATCTCCTGTAGTCACATTCGCAATCTGGTTATCTCCTGTAGTCGCATCCCCAGTCTCTGGTCATCTCCTGTAGTCGCATTCGCAGTCTGGTCATTTCCTGTAGTCGCATTCGCAGTCTCTGGTTATCTCCTGTAGTCGCATTCGCAGTCTGGTCATTTCCTGTAGTCGCATTCGCAGTCTGGTCATTTCCTGTAGTTGCATTCGCAGTCTCTGGTTATCTCCTGTAGTCGCATCCCCAGTCTCTGGTCATTTCCTGTAGTCGCATTCGCAGTCTGGTTATTTCCTGTAGTCGCATTCGCAGTCTCTGGTTATCTCCTGTAGTCGCATCCCCAGTCTCTGGTTATTTCCTGTAGTCACATTCGCAGTCTGGTTATTTCCTGTAGTCGCATTCGCAGTCTCTGGTTATCTCCTGTAGTCGCATCCCCAGTCTCGCGGTTATTTCCTGTAGTCGCATTCGCAGTCTTTGGTTATTTCCTGTTGTCGCATCCCCAGTCTCTGGTTATTTCCTGTAGTCGCATCCCCAGTCTCTGGTTATTTCCTGTAGTCGCATTCGCAGTCTTTGGTTATTCCCTGTTGTCGCATCCCCAGTCTCTGGTTATTTCCTGTAGTCGCATTCGCAGTCTGGTTATTTCCTGTAGTCACATTCGCAGTCTGGTTATTTCCTGTAGTCGCATTTGCAGTCTCTGGTCATCTCCTGTAGTCGCATCCCCAGTCTCTGGTCATCTCCTGCAGTCGCATTCGCAGTCTGGTTATTTCCTGTAGTCGCATTCGCAGTCTCTGGTTATCTCCTGTAGTCGCATCCCCAGTCTCTGGTTATTTCCTGTAGTCGCATTTGCAGTCTTTGGTTATTTCCTGTTGTCGCATCCCCAGTCTCTGGTTATTTCCTGTAGTCGCATCCCCAGTCTCTGGTTATTTCCTGTAGTCGCATTCGCAGTCTTTGGTTATTTCCTGTTGTCGCATCCCCAGTCTCTGGTTATTTCCTGTAGTCGCATTCGCAGTCTGGTTATCTCCTGTAGTCGCATCCCCAGTCTCTGGTCATCTCCTGTAGTCGCATTTGCAGTCTCTGGTTATCTCCTGTAGTCGCATTCGCAGTCTCTGGTTATCTCCTGTAGTCGCATCCCCAGTCTCTGGTTATTTCCTGTAGTCGCATTCGCAGTCTGGTTATTTCCTGTAGTCACATTCGCAGTCTCTGGTTATCTCCTGTAGTCGCATCCCCAGTCTCTGGTTATTTCCTGTAGTCACATTCGCAGTCTGGTTATTTCCTGTAGTCGCATTCGCAGTCTCTGGTTATCTCCTGTAGTCGCATCCCCAGTCTCTGGTTATTTCCTGTAGTCGCATTCGCAGTCTGGTTATTTCCTATAGTCGCATTCACAGTCTCTGGTTATTTCCTGTAGTCGTATCCCCAGTCTCTGGTCATCTCCTGCAGTCGCATTCGCAGTCTCTGGTTATTTCCTGTAGTCGCATTCGCAGTCTCTGGTTATCTCCTGCAGTCGCATCCCCAGTCTCTGGTTATTTCCTGTAGTCGCATTCGCAGTCTTTGGTTATTTCCTGTTGTCGCATCCCCAGTCTCTGGTTATTTCCTGTAGTCGCATTCGCAGTCTGGTTATCTCCTGTAGTCGCATCCCCAGTCTCTGGTCATCTCCTGTAGTTGCATTCGCAGTCTCTGGTTATCTCCTGTAGTCGCATCCCCAGTCTCTGGTTATTTCCTGTAGTCGCATTCGCAGTCTGGTTATTTCCTGTAGTCGCATTCGCAGTCTCTGGTTATTTCCTGTAGTCGCATCCCCAGTCTCTGGTCATCTCCTGTAGTCGCATTCGCAGTCTCTGGTTATCTCCTGTAGTCGCATTCGCAGTCTCTGGTTATCTCCTGTAGTCGCATCCCCAGTCTCTGGTTATTTCCTGTAGTCGCATTCGCAGTCTGGTTATTTCCTGTAGTCACATTCGCAGTCTCTGGTTATTTCCTGTAGTCGCATCCCCAGTCTCTGGTTATTTCCTGTAGTCGCATTCGCAGTCTGGTTATTTCCTGTAGTCGCATTCGCAGTCTCTGGTTATCTCCTGTAGTCGCATTCGCAGTCTCTGGTTATCTCCTGTAGTCGCATCCCCAGTCTCTGGTTATTTCCTGTAGTCGCATTCGCAGTCTGGTTATTTCCTGTAGTCGCATTCGCAGTCTCTGGTTATTTCCTGTAGTCGCATTCGCAGTCTGGTTATTTCCGGTAGTCGCATTCGTAGTCTCTGGTTGTCTCCTGTAGTCGCATCCCCAGTCTCTGGTTATTTCCTGTAGTCCCATTCGCAGTCTTTGGTCATCTCCTGTAGTTGCATCCGTAGTCTCTGGTTATCTCCTGTAGTCATTTATGATATCTATGGCTATGCATATTTCTTAAATCCATATTGAGCACTATATTTGATTGGCTGTTTGCTTCTGCTTAGGCCTGGCAAACACGCACAATCGCATATGATGCTGACTCCATCATCATGTGCGTGATTGTGATTGTGCGTGTGTGCCAAGCAGAAGCAGCCAATCAAATATAGTGCTCAATATGGATTAAATAAATAGTGGGAAGATTGTTCCTTACATTGGTGGTCAGTGAGAAGAATGTTCCTTACATTGGTGGTCAGTGAGAAGAATGTTCCTTACATTGGTGGTCAGTGAGAAGATTGTTCCTTCCATTGGTGGTCAGTGAGAAGAATGTTCCTTACATTGGTGATCAGTGAGAAGATTGTTCCTTACATTGGTGGTCAGTGAGAAGTAAGTTCCTTACATTGGTGGTCAGTGAAAAGAATGTTCCTTACATTGGTGATCAGTGAGAAGTATGTTCCTTACATTGGTAGTCAGTGGGAAGAATGTTCCTTCCATTGGTGGTCAGTGAGAAGAATGTTCCTTACATTGGTGGTCAGTGAGAAGAATGTTCCTTACATTGGTGGTCAGTGGGAAGAATGTTTCTATACATTGGTGGTCAGTGAGAAGAATGTTCCTTACATTGGTGGTCAGTGAGAAGAATGTTCCTTACATTGGTGATCAGTGAAAAGAATGTTCCTTCCATTGGTGGTCAGTGAGAAGAATGTTCCTTACATTGGTGGTCAGTGAGAAGAATGTTCCTTACATTGGTGATCAGTGAGAAGTATGTTCCTTACATTGGTGGTCAGTGGGAAGAATGTTCCTTACATTGGTGATCAGTGAGAAGAATGTTCCTTCCATTGGTGGTCAGTGAGAAGTATGTTCCTTACATTGGTGGTCAGTGAGAAGAATGTTCCTTCCATTGGTGGTCAGTGAGAAGAATGTTCCTTACATTGGTGGTCAGTGAGAAGAATGTTCCTTACATTGGTGATCAGTGAGAAGTATGTTCCTTACATTGGTGGTCAGTGAGAAGAATGTTCCTTCCATTGGTGGTCAGTGAGAAGAATGTTCCTTACATTGGTGGTCAGTGAGAAGAATGTTCCTTACATTGGTGATCAGTGAGAAGAATTTTCCTTACATTGGTGGTCAGTGAGAAGAATGTTCCTTACATTGGTGGTCAGTGAGAAGAATGTTCCTTCCATTGGTGGTCAGTGAGAAGTATGTTCCTTACATTGGTGATCAGTGAGAAGAATGTTCCTTACATTGGTGGTCAGTGAGAAGAATGTTCCTTACATTGGTGGTCAGTGAGAAGAATGTTCCTTACATTGGTGGTCAGTGAGAAGAATGTTCCTTACATTGGTGGTCAGTGGGAAGAATGTTCCTTACATTGGTGATCAGTGAAAATTATATAAGGTTAAGAAAAATAATTTAAAAAAAATGTAAAGCACCCCCATGATCCCAGCACATGCTCTATATGAAAAGCTTTATGTAGGATGAGCACATGTATGTAAACATGTGTCTATAGACGCAAATGCTGGACACGGGAGCCCACCTGCAAGGTAACCCCCCCCCCCGGGAGAGCGCTTCTCCTAGGGAGTTATCTGATGTGGGGAGGAGCCGCGAGAGCCACCCCCAGATGTCGAGGTTCGGGGCCACTCTGTGCGAAACGAGCTGCACAGTGAAGGTAAGTATGATATGTTTGTTATTTAAAAAAAACAAAAAAAAAAACGAGCCTTTACAATCACTTTAATTTTGGTAAGGTACCGTTGTTGCACTTTCTTTAATGTAATTCTGTGACGAACGCATGTAGTGTGGGCAGTGCAAAATGTAGGTGCGGATTTGTGTGGGTGTGGCTTGAGTGTGGGTGGGAACACATGAGCGGGGACAGGGGGCCCCAGGATCTCCTATTGCCCGGGGGCCCCATGAGTTGTCAGTCCGCCCCTGGTTGTCCCCTTGATTCAAGTTGGGCATCCCATAAATTCCTTCACCCACCCAAGTTGCTACCCCTAATCATAGGTGTGCGCAGCCTAATGCATTAGGGTGTGCACCCTTAAGCTCAAACATACATGCATGTGTATGTATCTACATATATATGACCCCGGCACATTGATCTCCCTGCTGGCACAGTGAAAGAGAAAAGGATAAACATTTCTCTTATGGCAGAGCCGGTAAGAGGGAGATCTTTCCCATGTTCCTGTTGCTACACAGAACGATAACACTAATGCGCATGGGGGGATTAGGGTGTGCCTGGGCACACCCGGCACACCCTGTGCGCACGCCTATGCCCCTAATAAAACATAAAAACACAGCCAGGAGACTGACTTCCTGTGTCTGGATGCAAGCGGAGAATGCATGTTGCCTGGCTGTGCATACTCCCAACCCCCAACACTATAGACTTCAATGGGGCTCAGTTTTAGGTTCTAATTTTTTGGACTTCATCTAGGATTCCACAAACCCCTGTGAACAAAGTCTCTCCTACCCTGTTATAATAAATGTAATATTTAAAAAAAAAAAAACTTTTATGTAACTATAGTGCAGCCCACATCACTACCTTTTTTTGTGGCTTTCTTTGTGGCTCATCCTTAGACTTCAAATTGACATGCCTGCTATAGATGTAAGATGCTCATGTATACTTTTTTAGAATACTATTTGTTACTTAAAAGTAAATCTTCAATATTATAAAATTACATAGCTTAATAACAAATTTCATTACAATAGTTGAAATTATTCTGATAGACTATATGATGTCTAAACAAGTTTATCTGAAATGGCCTCTAAAATTTATCATAATTTACATTTTTAACCATTTCACTACTGGAGATTTTTTTCCATGTTAAAATCTATATTTTTTGCTGGAAAATTACTTAAAACCTCAACATATATTTTACATTTTCAGAAAGCAGAGGCCCTGTAAAGAAATAAAATAGTTGTAATATTTTATGTTTTGTAATATTTACACAACTCTTTTATTAAATCAATATTTTCAGAAAAAATATGAATGCTAAATTTAATTGTAGTATACACAAACACAATATAATACCCACATTTTTTAATACAAAATAAAATATGAGGTTTTGTTGAGTAAATAGATACCAAATAAATCAAGCCTCAATTCGCATGTGCCCACATAATGGCATAAAAAGGACAATACCCAAAATTATCAATAAACTATTCTTTAAAGGCCTTTTCAACTTCCCTTTTAGAGTAAACCATATATATGGGACCCATAGTTATGTCTCACTCTGGAAATAGCTAGTATACATATATAATGCTCAATAGTTACTTACATAAAACAACCTGACAATGTTTATTGTGGTCCCAGGCTCCCAGAAGGAGTGGATAGGTTGGGAATCATGGAACGAGTGTCATTGGAGGGCATCCTGTGAGTCCAATTAAAAGGATTTGGTGGCTCTATAGTTGCCCAGATCACTTTTTGTAACTAATCCTGAGCATGGGAAAAGAGTGAAACAAGCCCATTGCTGCTGTTGCAACTGTGAGTTTGTTTTGAATCCTTTTAAAGCCAGGAGGTATGAGATCTGTCCATGTCCTTGATATAAAAATGGATGCAGTAAATGAGAGATTACAGGTAAACCCAATTTATCTATCTCACACGATTGAAAACTCCAAGTTCTATTCAAATATGGTTATGATAGATGGACTAGAACCCTATATATACAGTAAACCAAGAAAGACATTCTGCAGGTTACTACATGTGAGCACTGTGCCTTATTACTCAACAAGTACCATAGCATTGCTGATTTGACACCCTTTAAATAAACTTACAGGCATGGCCTGTTGTGCAATCTCGTTTTCAGACAAATACAGAGTACTATCGTTTCTCCCAATATTCCTTTTTAAAGAATGCACAAAATACATTTGTAAGGAAAAAATCTAGGATTTGTTCCACTGGTACAACACACCAGAATGTCACACTATTTCTTTCTCTCTCTCTGGGCCCAGGCCAACTTGCTGAATTTTTTCTTCCTTCAGTGAAACATTTTAATTCTACTTTCTTTCAAAGTTCTTTCTTTGTCCTTTCTTACTTTATCTCTGTTTCATGATGATATACCATCAATGCCTTGTTCAGGATATAAACCTCATGCATTTTACTGCTAAATAAAGCTAAAATATTATTTTAAAGCAGACCTTCAGTCAGTTTATACAGTTTATTCTATTTGGCTTGTGTTCCCTTCCTTTAAAATCTTTGGTTAAAAAAATGTCATTTATCCACCTCTAAATCCCTTATTTCTTGTAGGCTCTGTGCAAATCCACTGCCCAGTGCAGGTAAGTATAACATGTTTGTTATTTTTATGGGGGAAAACGAGACTTTACAATCACTTTAACTGAAGTTCCTCTTTAATATGTTTGGACATTAAAAGTTTATTTAAATTTTTTGAAAAGCTTTATTTATCGATTTTGCAATAACAAGTACAAAACAGTAGCAAAGAAGGCCACATACTAAATGAGTATGTACACTTCTTCAGCATTTGGCTCTTTGTACAACCCCAGAAACCTTACCTATTGATAAAGTAACAAGATATAAGACCTCCATTTACATAATATAGAAGTTGAATGAGAGAGTAAATATCTCTTTGGTTCCAGCAATATATATCCCCTTCTTGTGATATACTTGCACCAGTGACATGCATGTAAATGAACAGGCCCCCGGATCTTCCAATGTTGAAAAACAAGCAAATTATCTATGTCTTCAGTTCTGTATCAACTTATATGATCGGTCTTAGTATATATCCATCCCAAGAATAACCACTTAATCGCACGCTGTAGTTGCGCTATTGATCCAACTACCCCACACCTTATGGAATTTCATTAAAAGCTTATTTAATAATAATAATACATTTTTTATGACAGATTATGCTTGATTATATGTTGCTGTTAACTTAGTGTTTTTTTTTTTACTATTGTGACTTTATAGGATATTTTATGTGTTCACGGCTGATTGAACACTTTACCTGAATGTATGATTGATGGTTGTTTTATCCTACATTGCCATTGTAATTTTCCTACCTATCTCATGGTTTATGTGTTTTCGAAAATAGTGTACAATAGACAGTTAAACAAAATAATATTAATAATTGTATAAGGCATATAAGGCAAAAAAATGATCCTCTACATAAAATACATTGAGGAGGATGCCTTGATACAGTGAAAACTTGGCAAACTGTAGCAAGTTAAAAAATATTTACCAAAGAACAAAATTGTAACATGTAGCTTCTTAACAGTTCGTAGATGATGTCGTCATGGAGGAGTGGAAAAGGACTCCAGTGGCAACCTGTGAAGCTCTGGTAAACTTCATCCCCAAGAGGGTTAGGGCAGTGTTGGAATATAATGGTGGCCACACAAAATATAGACATTTTGGGCCCAATTTGGACATTTTCACTTAGGGGTACACTCACTTTTGTTGCCAGTGGTTTAGACATTAATGGCTGTGTGTTGAGTTATTTTGAGGGGACAGCAAATTTACATGGTTGTACAAACTGTACACTCACTACTTTACATTGTAGCAAAGTGTCATTTCTTCAGTGTAGTCACATGAAAAGATATAATAAAATATTTACAGACATGCATGCTCTGGCTGCCCCATGCAGCCTCTGACTCCTCTCAGAGGAATGGGAGTCCACCTGACTCCCATACACAGACTTCCTGTCTGTTGGGTGGGGCCCTGAGCCATAGTCAGGTCACAACTAAATAGCCCAGCACACAGCTGTGCAATCAGCTTGCCTCTCTCTCCAAAATCTGGCGTAAACCAGCAATCTTCCAGGTAGCACAGGGTCCCACTGCCACAATATATATATATATAGATGTGTGCCGGGCTATTTAATTGTGACCTAACTATGGCTCAGGGTCCCACCCCGCAGACAGGAAGTCTGTGCATGGGAGTCAAGTAGACTCCCATTCCTCTGCAGGAGTCCTTTGTGACAGAGCAGCAAGGCTCTGATCAGGAGTGAGCTAGGAGAGAGCTTAACTCTAAGAAACTCTTTTTGTTCTAAGGAGCAGCCCTAAGGCCTAGGCTACAGGCCTGAAGCAGCCTTGTGGCAATAACGTAAGTCAGGAGGCTGAAGCATTTGGAGTCTGTAAGATACAGTAATGGTGGAACCCCCTGCATGGGATACTGATGTTTTTGTGAACCTTTTTTTGTTCTTTTAAATAAAAGTGGGCTACCACACCTATAAAATAAAGTTTTGGACTGGCGTACTCCTGGAAACGCACCTACCGCTTGAGTCTGATCACCCCAATCTTACAATATATATATAGATATATATATCTATATATATATATAGATATATATATTTATATATATATCTATATATATATATACAGTTGTGCTCATAAGTTTACATACACTGGCAGAATTTATGATTTCTTGGCCATTTTTCAGAGAATATGAATGGTAACACAAAAACATTTCTTTCAGTCATGGTTAGTGTTTGGCTGAAGCCATTTATTATCAATCAAGTGTGTTTAATCTTGTTAAATCACAATGACAACAGAAACTACCCAAATGACCCTGATCAAAAGTTTACATACCCTGGTGATTTTGGCCTGATAACATGCGTACAAGTTGACACAAAGGGGTTTGAATGGCTATTAGGTAACCATCCTCACCTGTGATCTGTTTGCTTGTAATTCGTGTGTGTTTATAAAAGGTCAATGAGTTTTTGGACTCCTGACAGTCCCTTGCATCTTTCATCCAGTGCTGCACTGACATTCCTGGTTCTGGGTCATGGGGAAAGCAATAGAATTGTCAAAGGATCTGCGGGAAAAGGTAGTTGAACTGTATAAAACAGGAAAGGGATATAAAAAGATATCCAAGGAATTGACAATGCCAATCAGCAGTGTTCAAACTCTAATCAAGAAGTGGAAAATGAGGGGTTCTGTTGAAACCAAACCACTATCAGGTAGACCAACTAGAATTTCAGCCATAACTGCCAGGAAAATTGTTCAGGATGCAAAGAAAAACCCACAAATGACTTCAGATGAAATACAGGACTCTCTGAAAACACGTGGTGTGGCTGTTTCAAGATGCACAATAAGGAGGCACTTGAAGAAAAATGGGCTGCATTCCACAAAGTATTCCACAAAGTATCCCACTTGCAATACGCCAAACAGCACAGAGACAAGCCTCAAACTTTCTGGCACAAAGTCAGGTTGTCTCCTGTATTAGTCCCTTCAGTTATTTGGGAGACCGGCGGCCTCCGGCCTTCTACACTCAGCAGAGATCTTGAGGCCTGCGAAGCCTCCTTAATCCTCCGCTCTCGGGTGCCGCGATCTGCGGAACGAGCGATCGCCCCATGCCCGCACATCCGCAGCAGCATTCCCGATCGGTAGCCAGCACCAGGAGTGCCCGAGGTACCCCACACGACGAGCCGCATACACCCGCGGACCGCCGCCATCTTGAGGCCTACAAGGCCTGCTGTGTTCTCCGCCGGGTGCTGTGATTAGTGGAGGGGGCAGCCGTCACACACTCCCCCCTCTGTGACAACATCTCTGGGGGGGACAGGTGGTGACTGCTGCATCTGGGGGCTGTCGGCCAGCACCATTAGGCCTCAGGGAGGGAGCTCAGTATTACACCAGTCACAGGTGTTTATCTCCCCTGCATGACAGTCTCCCTCGCTGCTACCACAGACTTTTAAAGGGAACAAACCCTCCATCCTGAATTTTTATCCTGCTTAACTCCAGATCGCTTGCTCATGCCATCAAAGAGCAAAACAGCGACCAAAAGGGCACCAGCACCAGTGTCCCAGTGCCATTTTGGATCAATTTAAAGCGCTTTTAGTGGACATGGAACAGGCAGCAATTCCAACGGCCTCTCCACCTCCTCAGGCGCCTACACAAGTAAGTGATACCACTGTCATCCTTGCAGCCATAGAACAGAGCAGAACCTCCTTACTGGTCCGCATCGACCACCTGGCTGCGGAATGTAATCTCATCAGGGCGGACCTGGACAAATTCAGGGGCAGACTTTCTGAGACTGAGTCACGAATTTCCGCCACAGAGGACTGTCCAATCCCTGGTGGCTAAATCTGACGACGCCGAAAATCGCCTTCGGAGGAAGAATGTAAGGGTCCTGGGTCTCCCGGAAGGGGCGGAGGGGGACCACCCACCTGAATTTGCGGAAGCATTCTTTAAGACACTTCTTAACTTGACCGAGGTCCCCCCGACTTATGTGGTAGAAAGGGCTCATAGAGTCCCGACTGGCCGGAGCACCCCTGGAGCTCCACCAAGGCCCTTCCTGGTGTGATTCCTCAATTACAGAGACCGTGACCGCATCCTCCTTGAGGCCCGTAAACATCCCACCCTTCACTTTGAGCACACAGTGGTGCATCTCTATCCTGACTTCTCCACAGACTTACAAAGACGTCGCAAAACTCTCACCGATGTTAGAAGACAACTTTGAGAGCGTGATATCAAATACTCCATGCTCTACCCAAGTCGCCTACGAGTTCAGCATGGCGGTTCAGTGAAGTTTTTCGAATCCCCCGATGAAGCAAACACCTGGTTACTATCATTACAGTAATTCTTGAGCCTTCTCTCCATTCTGCAATCCTGGCTGATGTTCTTGTCCCAAGGTTTATCTGTTCTAGTTCCGTGGCGGTTTTGTTAACCTAGCATATTACTCACTATCACCGGTTAATGCTGTTCTGGGTTTTTTTTTGGAAACTTGGCCTCTGTTTGCGCCATGTATACCTCCCCCTTTTTTTGGGAACATTTACAAATCCGGGGGTAGGGAAGGGGCACTAACCAACAACTTATCCATGTGAACAACTGACGGATATCCTTGCGGAGCCATGGAGCCCTACAGACACGGACACCGTCTTCAGAAAGATGGACCCTAGAACAGGTTTTTTTTGTGCTTTTTTTTGCACTTTTTTTCTTTTTTCTACTGTTTCATTTTATTTTTTTCTATGGTCATGCCTCCCAGGACTTTTTTTGGACAAGTTTTGGGAAAAAGCTGCGTGTACTTTTTGTTTTGGTTTGCTACACAGCAGCAGGGAGTTAATGGGGTTTTTGTACTTGGCAGGTGCAGCCTTTCACTTTAGACCCTTTGTTATACAAAGGATATGGCACACACATGATTTGCATAATCTACTTTGTTACATCTCTTTGATACAGGTACACTATATAATGTATGTTGAGTTAAAATGTGAATATGGCAGGATCAAAGGTTAATGTGATATCCTGGAATGTCCGAAGCCTAAACGACAAATTTCGTAGAGCCTTAATGTTTCATTATTTAAAGACGATCACACCGCACGTGGTGTTTTTACAGGAGACACATCTGGATGGGAGCAGGGTACTGGCATTGTGTAGAACCTGAAAACACCGGGGATGCACGCAACATACTCCACCTATGCTAGGGGAGTGTCAATCCTGATTAGCAAGGCGGTACCCTGCACCATACACCATGTCATCTCAGATCTTGGCGGCAGGTTCCTGATAGTTATAGCTGACATTAGTACATGCAAGATGGTCTTAGTTAAAGTCTATATACCCCCTCCTTTTCAGGTACAGGTTCTCTATGATCTCCTTGGTAAATTAGCCCCTTACATGCATCTTCCTCTTATTGTAGCAGGGGATTTCAATGCCATACTTTCTGCCTCTCTGGACTCATCCAATGTAACTAGGGTGGCATCTGCCGACCTTTCTGCCTGGGCGGCTGCGGCCTCCCTGACAGAATTGTGGCGATGGAAAAACCCCACCACCAAAAGCTGTTCGCATTTATCAAAAAAACACAGGTCCTCCTCGAGGATAGATTTGGCATTCGCCGATGTTACAATTAGTGGGAGGAGCTAATTACCTAGCTGGGGGCATTTCAGATCACACACCACTATCGGTGCATATTAGTATTCCCTCGGCTCTCGGGGGGGCATGAAGGTTGAACCCCAGCTGGTTGGAGGTGGAAGGGGTGTCCTCCCATGTGGCGCCACATTTCACTGACTACTGGAAAGATAATATAGGCTCGGCCGATCCCACCACAGTATGGGATGCGTTCAAGTTTTGTATGCGTGGACATTACATCTCGGCCATTAAGCAGGCCCGCAGGTCTCATAATAGAAAAGAACAGGAATTGCAGCAAAAAGAAAGGGTCTGTGAACTTGCTCATGCAAATGATCAGTCTGATACAACATATGAAGAGCTGCTAGAGGCAAGACGAGCGCTGGCTCTTCATTTTACCAAATTAACAAATACATCCAGGGCAAAAAGTGCTGAATCCATTTTTGAGCAGGGAGATAACAATGGAAAGTTGTTAGCAATGTTAGTGGCAGAACAGAGAATACAAACAAACATACCATGTATTAAAAACGACTGGGGAGCCATTCTCACAAACCCAACTGATATTATGGATACGTTTGTGGAGTACTACAAGGCCTTGTATGCTCCTATACCAGTCTATGATAATCAAGAATTAGATGCATTATTGACATCCCTGAATGTTCCAGTACTGTCTGAGACGGATAGGGACATTTTGGAGGCTGACATAACTGAAAAAGAAATTGAAACGGATATCAGGGCGTTCCCCCCTCATAAATCACCCGGACCAGACAGTTTTTGTATTGAGTGGTATAGACTACATATAGACTGTCTTAAATATAAATGCCTCCCAGACTCATTCTTAGAGGCACAGGTGATTCTATTGCCGAAACCGGGCAAGGACTCTTTGACCTGCTCCTCCTACAGACCCATAGCACTATTAGATCAGGATCTAAAAATTCTAACAAAGGTACTAGCTACAAGACTTTCCCAAGTTATTACCACCTTAGTAGACATAGACCAGACGGGTTTCATACCTCAAAAATCGACGGACACTAACTTACGCAGACTGTTTGCTCATTTGCAGATTGACCATGACAAGTCAGGGACTAGGGTGGTAGTGTCCCTCGACATGGCCAAAGCCTTTGACTCTGTGGATTGGAATTATATGCTGGCGGTACTGCGCCACATGGGGTTTGGGGACGTTTTTATGACTTGGATCTCACTATTATATAGTAATCCCAAAGCGACCATAAAGCTGGGCACCTCGGTCTCCTCCCAATTTACAGTGGGTAGAGGCACACGTCAGGGGTGCCCGTTGTTGCCATCTCTATTCGCCCTAGCGACCGAACCTTTGGCTATAGCTCTGAGGAAATCCCCTGACGTGGGAGCATTGGAGGTGGGAGGTATACGGGAATGCATTGCACTCTATGCAGATGACATGCTCCCCTTTCTACAAGCCGCAGGGCCGTCACTAGACGCAGTGTTTGAAATACTGGATAAATTTGCCACTTTTTCGGGACTGCGAGTTAACTGGGAGAAATCCAGTGCGATGGCTATTGACGCGGACACCCAGGCCTAAGCAACCAAACGGGTTCCCATTCCATGGGTGACGGAGTTCAAGTACCTTGGCATACGTATATCGCCCAGGGTTGGTGATTTTATGTCCCTAAATTTACTCCCTTCATTGGCCAAGATCAAATTGCAGCTTGATGCGTGGAAACATCTCCCATTGTCCCTAATTGGAAGGGTCAACCTACTTAAAATGAAGATTCTCCCAGTTTTCTTGTACTTCCTGCGGAACACATCAATTTGGATCCCCTGTTCTTTTTTTAGGAGGGTAAACAGCCTATTTAGCTCCTTCCTATGAGCCACTACACACCCCAGAATTGGTCTCCGTACTTTACAGGAGCCCTGGGGTCAAAGTGGACTAGCGCTGCTGGATCTCTTCAAATACTTTATAGCGGGACAAATGGTGATCGCTAGACGCTGGTTGATAAGGGACGATGGGGATTCAGCAACAGTATTAGAGGCAGCTCTTATGGGATCGTATAAGAGCCTATCTTACTTACTTTACAGGGGACCCCAAGCCTCCCCATCTCTGACTGCCTCGATGCATGTCACTGTTCGCGCATGGGACAGGGCACAAATTTTGATGAAAATTGAAGATGGGAACTGGTCACAGGACACCCCCCTCTGGTTCAACCCTAGACTAACACACTTTGGTGCAATCCCTGACCCAGTGATATGGGCCAGGGTTGGCATTAAACAACTGAAGCACATAGTGGGGGGGGGGGGAATTACTCACATTTGACCAACTTAAAGATAAATATAATCTTCCTAACTGGTATTTATTTAGATACCTCCAGTTAAGACACGCTTTTCTTACTCAGTTCAGTTCTGACACACTAGAGCTGGGCACATCCCCATTGGAGAACATGCTGGGGGCTGAGGACCTACAAAAACCGCTATCAACAGTTTACAAAGAACTATTTGTAGAAAGGCCCAAAATGCTTAACAAATGTAAAGACACATGGAGTGCATTAGTAACAGATTTTGGGGGGGAAGATTGGGATGATATATGGGATCTCCCGTTCCAGACTCTGGTGTCGGCCAGAGATAGGCTCATTCAATTTAAAATACTTCACAGGGTGTATTATACCCCTGCAAGGATAGCTGGGATATATGGTACAGGTGCAACAGAATGCTGGCGATGCACGGTTAGCCATGCTGGTTTTGACCACATATTTTGGCAGCGTCAGCCAATAAGGGAGTTCTGGAAAGGGGTAACACGCACTGTACAGAAAGTACTTTCGATACCGATTCCTGTTACGGTCGTAGTCTGCTTGCTTGGCCTAGTGGAGGAGTTGGCGCCCCAAAAGGCGCAAAGAACTATGATCTCTCTCTCCCTTTTTTATGCACGTAAGGCTGGGTTCACACTGGTGCGACACGACAGCCGTCCTACTTTGGATCCGACTTTGCCCTGCGACATGAAGCCGGCATATGTCCGACTTTCAATGAACGGGGATCCGACTTGGATCCCCGCCAATGCCCGGCACTGTGTTTGGTATGAATCTTTAGGGGGAACTCCGCGCCAAATTTTAAATAAAAAACCGGCATGGGTTCCCCCTCCAAGAGCATACCAGGCCCTTAGGTCTGGTATGGACCTTGAGCGGAACCCCCTACGCTGAGAAAACGGCGTGGGGGTCCCCCCCAATCCATACCAGACCCTTATCCGAGCACGCAGCCCGGCCGGACAGGAATGGGGGTGGGGACGAGCGAGCGCCCCCCCCCTCCTGAACCGTACCAGGCCGCATGCCCTCAACATGGGGGGTTGGTACCTTGGGGGAGGGAGGGCGCGCTGCGGGCCCCCCCACCCCAAAGCACCTTGTCCCCATGTTGATGAGGACAAGGGCCTCTTCCCGACAACCCTGGCCGTTGGTTGTCGGGGTCTGCGGGCAGAGGGCTTATCGGAATCCGGGAGCCCCCTTTAATAAGGGGGCCCCCAGATCCCGGCCCCCCACCCTATGTGAATGAGTATGGGGTACATCGTACCCCTACCCATTCACCTAGGGAAAAAGTGTCAATACAAAAAACACTACACAGAATTTTAAAGTCATTTATTAGACAGCTCCGGGGGTCTTCTTCCGACTTCGGGGGTCTCTCCGGTTCTTCTCCACGCTCTCCGGATCTTCCGCCGGGCTCCTCCGCTGTCTTCGGCTCTTTTGCTATAGCGGAGGAGCCCGGTCTTCAGTCTTCTGCCCTCTTCTTTTCTTCTGATGTTGACACGACGCTCTCTCCGGCTGGAATGCTCTCTGTGCGCTCTGCTATGGCTTATATAGGCGGTGACCCCGCCCCCTTATGCCGTCACAGTCCCTGGGCATGCTTGGACTGTGACAGCATAAGGGGGCGCGGTCATCGGGTGATGACCACGCCCCTAAAACGTCACAGTCCCAGCATGCCCAGGGACTGTGACGGCATAAGGGGGCGGGGTCACCGCCTATATAAGTCAGAGCGGAGCGCCCAGAGTGCATTCCAGCCCGAGAGAGCGTCGTGTCAACATCAGGAGCAGAGGGCAGAAGGCAGAAGATTAAAGACCGGGCTCCTCCGCTATAGCAAAAGAGCGGCAAAAGAGCAGAAGATAGCAGAGGAGCCCGGCAGAAGACCCGGAGAGACCCCCGAAGTCGGAAGAAGACCCCCGGAGCTGTCTAATAAATTACTTTAAAAATCTGTGTAGTGTTTTTTTTTATTGACACTTTTTCCCTAGGTGAATGGGTAGGGGTACGATGTACCCCATACTCATTCACATAGGGTGGGGGGCCGGGATCTGGGGGCCCCCTTATTAAAGGGGGCTCCCGGCTTGCGATAAGCCCCCCGCCCGCAGACCCCGACAACCAACGGCCAGGGTTGTCGGGAAGAGGCCCTTGTCCTCATCAACATGGGGACAAGGTGCTTTGGGGTGGGGGGGACTGCAGTGCGCCCCCTCTCCCACAAGGCACCAACCCCTCCATGTTGAGGGCATGCGGCCTGGTACGGTTCAGGAGGGGGGGGGCGCTCGCTCGTCCCCACCCCCATTCCTGTCCGGCCGGGCTGCGTGTTTGGATAAGGGTCTGGTATGGATTGGGGGGACCCCCACGCCGTTTTTTCGGCATAGGGGGTTCCCCTCAAGGTCCATACCAGACCCAAGGGCCTGGTATGCTCCTGGGGGGGAACCCATGCTGGTTTTTTATTTAAAATTTGGCGCAGAGTTCCCCCTCAAGATCATCTGAGCACAAGTCGCGTGCCGAAGTCGGATCATGCAAGACGGCGATCCGACTTTGATCCGACTTCAATGATAGTCAATAGGCTGAAGTAGGATCAAAGTCGGATCAAAGTAGTACAGGGAGCATTTCTAAAGTCGGAACGACTTGTGTCGGACCAGTTAGGACGGCTCCCATAGGGAAACATTGGATTTCACACGTCATGCGACATGAGCTCCCAATGTCGGAGCGTTTGTCGGACCAGTGTGAACCCAGCCTAAAGCTATCTTATTGTGTTGGAAAAAACCTGAACCGCCCACAGTGTCTTACTGGAAAGGCATAATCAATAAAGCACTACCTTTTTACAAAGCAACATACTTAAGCAGGGGTTGCCCAAAAAAATTCGAGAAAGTATGGCAATGTTGGCTGGATGACAAGGACACTTTGAATTGATCTGCTACGGTGGGGGAGTGCTTTAGCAAGCACTCTATGTATTGGGTAAAATGATGATGTAATCCTGATTAGATAATTATTTGACTGTGCGATGATTGGGTGTACCATTGATCCCTTTTTTTTTTTGAACAGTTATGAGTATGGAATGTGATTTAGCAATAGTGAAAGCAATATTGAAAGGCTGTAGAAGTGATTTAGCAATAGTGAAAGGCTACACAAGGGTTAGGGGGGGAGGGAGGGAGAGGGGGGATTTTGGTACACGTTGTACTGTACTGTATGAGCTGTTAAAATGTTAATAAACAAAAATTTTCAAAAAAAAAATGACAATGATCCAAAACACAAGGCCAAGTCGACCTGTCATTGGCTACAGCAGAATAAAGTGAAGGTTCTGGAGTGGCTCTCTGTCTCCTGACCTCATTATCACTGAGCCACTCTGGGGAGCTCTCAAACGTGCAGTTCATGCAAGACAGCCCAAGAATTTACTGGAACTGGAGGCTTTTTGCCAAGAGGAATGGGCAGCTTTACCATTTGAGAAGATAAAGAGCCTCATCCACAAATACCACAAAAGACTTCAAGCTATCATTGATGTTAAAGGGGGCAATACACAGTTATAAGAACTGGGGTATGTAAACTTTTGATCAGGGTCATTTGGCTAGTTTCTGTTGTCATTATGATTTCAAAAGAGTAAACACAATTAATTGATAATAAATGACTTCAGCCAAACACTAACCATTAGTGAAAGAAAAGTTTTTGTGTTATTCATATTCTCTGAAAAATGGCCAAGAAATCATAAATTCTGCCAGGGTATGTAAACTTATGAGCACAACTATATATATATATATATATATATATATATATATATATATATATATATGTGTGTGTGTGTATATATATATATATATATATATATATATATATATATATACAGTGGGGAAGGAAAGTATTCAGACCCCCTTAAATTTTTCACTCTTTGTTATATTGCAGCCATTTGCTAAAATCATTTAAGTTCATTTATTTTTCCTCATTAATGTACATATAGCACCCCATATTCTTGAATTCTTGACATTTTTACAGATTTATTAAAAAAGAAAAACTGAAATATCACATGGTCCTAAGTATTCAGACCCTGTGACACTCATATATTTAACTCAGGTGCTGTCCATTTCTTCTGATCATCCTTGAGATGGTTCTACACCTTCACTTGAGTCCAGCTGTGTTTGATTATACTGATTGGACTTGATTAGGAAAGCCACACACCAGTCTATATAAGACCTTACAGCTCACCGTGCATGTCAGAACAAATGAGAATCATGAGGTCAAAGGAACTGCCTGAAGAGCTCAGAAACAGAATTGTGGCAAGGCACAGATCTGGCCAAGGTTACAAAAAAATTTCTGCTGCACTTAAGGTTCCTAAGAGCACAGTGGCCTCCATAATCCTTAAATGGAAGACATTTGGGATGACCAGAACCCTTCCTAAAGCTGGCCGTCCGGCCAAACTGAGCTATCGGGGGAGAAGAGCCTTGGTGTGAGAGGTAAAGAAGAACCCAAAAATCACTGTGGCTGAGCTCCAGTGATGCAGTCGGGAGATGGGAGAAAGTTGTAGAAAGTCAACCATCAATGCAGCCCTCCACCAGTCGGGGCTCTATGGCAGAGTGGCCTGACGGAAGCCTCTCCTCAGTGCAAGACACATGAAAGCCCGCATGGAGTTTGCTAAAAAACACCCGAAGGATTCCAAGATGGTGAGAAATAAGATTCTCTGGTCTGATGAGACCAAGATAGAACTTTTTGGCCTTAATTCTAAGAGGTATGTGTGGAGAAAACCAGGCACTGCTCATTACCTGTCCAATACAGTCCCAACAGTGAAGCATGGTGGTGGCAGCATTATGCTGTGGGGGTGTTTTTCAGCTGCAGGGACAGGACGACTGGTTGAAATCAAGGGAAAGATAAATGCGGCCAAGTACAGGGATATCCTGGACAAAAACCTTGTCCAGAGTGCTCAGGACCTCAGACTGGGCCGAAGGTTTACCTTCCAACAAGACAATGACTCTAAGCACACAGCTAAAATAATGAAGGAGTGGCTTCACAACAACTCCGTGACTGTTCTTGAATGGCCCAACCAGAGCCCTGACTTAAACCCAATTGAGCATCTCTGGAGAGACCTAAAAATGGCTGTCCACCAACGTTTACCATCCAATCTGACAGAACTGTAGAGGATCTGCAAGGAGGAATGGCAGAGGATCCCCAATTCCAGGTGTGAAAAACTTGTTCACACCTGAAACTTGTTCACACCTGGAACTTTCCCAAAAAGACTCATGGCTGTATTAGATCAAAAGGGTGCTTCTACTAAATACTGAGCAAAGGGTCTGAATACTTAGGACCATGTGATATTTCCGTTTTCTTTTTTAATAAATCTGCAAAAATGTCAACAATTCTGTGTTTTTCTGTCAATATGGGGTGCTGTGTGTACAATACTGAGGGAAAAAAATGAACTTAAATGATTTTAGCAAATGGCTGCAATATATCAAGGAGTGAAAAATTTAAGGGGGTCTGAATACTTACCTTCCTCACTGTGTATAAATAAATATATATATATATATATATATATATATATATATATATATATATATATATATATATATATATATTGTGGCAGTGGGACTCTGTGCTACCTGGAAGATTGCTGGTTTATGCCAGATTTTGGAGAGAGAGGCACGCTGATTGCACTGCACTGCTGTGTGCTGGGCTATTTAGTTGTGACCTGACTATGGCTCGGGGCCCCATCCAACAAACAGGAAGTCTGTGCATGGGAGTCAGGTGGACTCCCATTCCTCTGAGAGGAGTCAGAGGCTGCATGGGGCAGCTAGAGCATGCATGTGTGCAAGAGGTAGATATAGTTTTACAGAGCAGCAAGGAGCTGATCGGAGTAAGCTAGGAGGGAGCTTGAATCTAAGAATCTCTTTTGGTCTGAAGAGCAGACATAAGGCCTAGGCTGGATGCCTGAAGCAGCCGTGTGGCAAGAGAGTAAGCCAGAAGGCTGAAGTATACTGATTGTGAAAGATACAGTAATGGTGGAACCCCCTGCATGGGCTACTGTGGTCTTTGTGAACTTTTCTGTGCTTTTAAATAAAAGTGGGCTACCGTGCCCTTAAAAAATATAGTTTTGGACTCACTGAAAATGCACCTACCGCTTTAGTCTGATCACCCCAATCTTAATATATATATATATATATATATATATATATATATATATATATATATATAGATATATAGATATACATATATATCTATATATAGTGTTTTACAAATGACGCACTTATTTCCTAGTTGAACAGTACAACTGTCAGCGTCATCTTTCCACCTCTGCGTATTGTACATGCGCTAGCATCACCACTTCTGTCACAAATACACAGAGGGGCTATGCCACAGGGCAGGTTGCTAATCCAGGTGCTAATCCAGGGAGCAGTGCTAAATCAGTAAATAGAAGAAACATTGTCCTGTCTGGCAAGTATTGTATATATTTGAACAGTATATTTTAGCTGTTTGTCTAGAATTCCAGACCTGTGATTGTCATTAACAGGGTAGGGTTTGAATAATTTTCCTCCTAGGAAGTGTTTACTGTGATATGCTCATTAACATATATCTGTGTGGCTTTAAGGCTCATGCATCTAATCTAAAATAAGTACATGTAGAGAAAAAAAAAGTGTACCATTCCAACCCTCCAAGCGCTTCCCTCATATACTGAGATGAGGTGGTGGCTTGGAGTCAATACTTCACACACTCTTTACTCAGCTGACAAACTTCAGCACATGTTGCGGCCCCGGGACCACTACTCTGACATGTATGACCCGATGGGCTTAATCATAAAGGATTATTTCAGCTAGTTAAGATTTTGCCTGTAAAGACATCATCTGTGTGCTGATTTTCCTTCATCATTCAAACTGTAATGTTGTTGCATGTTTAATTACGGTATGCTTTAATTATATACTAAAACAAGGGCAGCTTGTTGCCCTATGAAATGCCTTCATCATAGGCCCAGACATAAGGAGCAGTATGATGCTACCCCAGTGACAGGTAACTGGAGATTAAGGATGAGTAAAATTGGAAAAAAAAACAGGGCAATTATTATACAATTACAGTAAAATGAATTGGAGTCAATGGGCATATCAAATTTAAGGTGATGTTTAAGGGTGCAATGAGCTTTAAATGGCTGCTGAGGGATAGGGAATTCCATTTTAACAATGCTTGACCTGTTTTTATTTTTGTCTTTAAAAACAAGTTAAGTATAGCACATGACTTGCATTGCTAAATGATGGCAAAAACCTATGTCAATGAAGGAAACACAATGGTTCACCAAGCTGACAGGACCACTTTTAATCTCTATCTAGCACATGGAATTATCTTACAGAGATTTTTAGCTGCTTAGAGACAATTAATTATACATACATGGTGGATCATTTCCAAGAGCACATACCACTTTCTGACAGCAGAATCCTAACACTAATTCAGACTAGAATTAGAAGGGAAAGTACAAGGCAGTTCTACACAAAGGGCATTTTAACAACAAAAAAAGCACATTATAACACATGCAAACAGTATTATCTTGTGTTAGGGAAGCCACTATATAAACAAAAAATGAGGCTGCATGACTAATTTTTTCTTACTTTTTAATAAATCCAGAACTATTGCGCTGCTCCATGTCTATCATTTCATTATGGGTTACTACATTTTTCTAGAATGTTTCACAAATAACAAATAATATTCTATATTTAGCAGCAGTTTCATTTATCACATATGGTAGTTTTATTATTTTCTTTATTTTTTTAAATTCAACTAGTAGCACGGGGGACCGCACCACTTTTTCATTTTGATCTATTACTACATTTTTCACTACTTAATTAAATTAACCTGCATAGTTCATTAATAGAATGTACATATTTGGTTATTGTTTTTAAATAATAGACATAAAAATTTTAAAACGAAGATTAAAAAAAAACTAATAGATTTTGTGTAATGTTACAGAACATTTCAATAAAAACATAGCTTTGACTACAATACATAAAGATGAGTGTTTCAGCATATAGCAGCCCCTACTTTTTTACCTTTTGTTGATCACCAAGGTGTCATATTAGCAAATATGTGTCCTCAGAACTAGAATGTGGTATCCAAAACATTCACTTTACTAAAGAGTACTGAAATCAAAAATATGGAACTTATTTCAGTATTCCAAAAACCAGAATACCAATCTCAGTAGCATATTGTGCCAAACACTGGGTTATGTCATTGCATGTGGGCAATGTTTTTTTTGGATATATTTGTTAAGGGGGTGGCTGGATACATTTTGGTTCTCTTTAAAACTAAATATGCAGTTTAATAGAGCAATTATGTCTTCAAGCAACATGAACTGAGGCAGCAGTGTTGATTTATTAAAGGAAAATTGACTGTTCACTTAGCAAAGTGTATGTTAACACTGAAAAGTAAATGTTAGTGAATAAAGGGGAATGTGTGTTCACCTTCAGTACTAAATAATGTCCAGGGACATTACAAAAAAAATGGATTTTTGCTAGCAGATGATAGGGCATTCAAAGTGAGAACAATTGCACTTATTCATTAGTAATAACTTTGCCATTTGAGCATACACTACTCTAGGTGAACAGCCTCTTCTCCTTCAGTAAATCAATCCTATTGCGAACCATTCAGAGCAATAGAAAAGGTTTAACAACATGCTGTTCTTATTTTTAAAGTTAATTTTAGAGCAGAACTGCGGTCTAGGGCATCTTACAAATGCTGAGAGTGTACACATGCTCCACGGGCAATGAACACAAAGATAAGATTGCTAGAAGAAAGCGAAAGGAGTTTTTTGACAGAAGGGACACAAACCCTACATCCTAGCTATTTTTTTTTTTTTCATTTCAGCTCTACTTTACAGTAAAACAGCAGCAAGAAAATGCAGTTTTTTCCAGTTATGGGTTGGAGAGAAAAGCAGGGACCTTTACAAAACATGGGGGAAGACAAGAGAGCATCTCAATACTTATTATAACCAGAAACATAAATCCAATTATTACAAGACACACATTTTATAACAACGAGGAAGGCGTTAGGGAAGAAGCTGGATCATTTGTACCAGAAAGCCAAAGACTGAGTGTTCTTTGTTGCTGATTTGTGATTTTTTTTTTTCCAAACAACCTCCCCCCTTCGAGTACAAGAGAAATTAGTAATTCAAGCTACTGATCTTTCTCTAAACAGAGTGACTGGCGTTTAAAACACAGTTCATGATTTAAGGAAAGCACCCATTAGTCACAAACAGATAACGCTACAGATACAGATAAATAAAAAACTGTTTAAATATATGTGGAAGATATGGGAGATCAAACTAAATAGTTGAGCTGTTCTTCAAAAGGTCAGATATACACTGTATTACCAAAAGTACTGGGATGCCTGCCTTTACACACGTATGAACTTTAATGGCATCCTAGTCTTAGTCCGTAGAGTTCAATATTGAGTTGCAGCTATAATGGATTCAACTCTTCTGGGAAGGATGTCCACAAGGTTTAGAAATGTGTCTATGGGAATGTTTGACCATCCTTTTTAGAAGCACATTTGTGAGGTCAGGCACTGATGTGGACGAGAAGGCCTGGCTCTCAGTCTCTGCTCTAATTCATTCCAAAGGTGCTCAGTCGGGTTGAGGTCAGGACTCTGTGCAGGCCAGTCAAGTTACTCCACCCCACACTTGCTCATCCATGTCTTTATGGACCTTGCTTTGTGCACTGGTGTGCAGTCATGTTGGAATAGGAAGAGGCCATCCCCAAACTATTCCCACAAAGTTGGGAGCATAAAATTGTCCAAAATGCCTTGGTATGCTGATGCCTTAAGAGTTCCATTCACTGGAACTAAGAGCCAAACCCAACCCCTGAAACTCAATCCCACACCATAATCCCCTCTCCAATGATTTGGACCACTGCACAAAGCAAGGTCCATAAAGACATGGATAAGCGAGTTTGCGGTGAAGAAAATTGATGGGCCTGCACAGAGTCCTGACATCAACCTGATAGAACACCTTTGGGATGAATTAGAATGGAGACTGCAAGCCAGGCCTTCTCGTCCAACATCAATGCCTGACCTCACAAATGCTCTTCTGGAAGAATGGTCAAACATTCCCATAGACACACTCCTAAATCTTGTGGACAGCCTTCCCAGAAGAGTTGAAGCTGTTATAGCTGCAAAGGGTGGGCCAACTCAATATTGAACTCTACAGACTAAGATTGGGATGCCATTAAAGTTCCTGTACGTCTAAGGGCAGGCTCCCAATACTTTTGGTAATAGTGTATCATTCACTATGCTAAAATGTGTTGCTCAAAGATGCAGGAGTCAGGACATAGATGCAGTATCTAATTTTGATCCAAGTGAGTTATCACTTGGATCAAAGTGATCCATTTCAACAAATGTTTACAACCACTAATAATCTGGCTTTGTAAATATAATCAAGAAAGATCAGCGTAAACAAATTTGAACGAAATTACAAGAAAAACTGCAAGAAAAAAAAATGTAAACTCAACACAGATGCTGATTGAATGTTATAACTTTGAAAAAGATTTTAGAGCCAGTTCTGACAGTTACAGGTTTGATGGATATAGTATAGAGCAATTAAATGTAAACAACAAATGAACATGTGTACTTTTATGGTACCTATGGATGCAATAAACAAGCTAAAAAAGTTTTCCACATATTTGAACAGAAAGGCTTTAGGAGCCAGTCCTTTCTGCCAAACACAAGCTTTAGTCATACAGCAGAGAGCAAATGGATGTAAAACACATGAGCTCTTTGACACATACTTACAAAGAAGGTAACAAAAATATTTTACATCATAATTTTTTTACATCATAAATACAACAAGTCACCAAATAGGGCTCAGAGCTTGTCTTGAAATATAAATTATTTATATTGTCAGAGTTTTTAAAATGCTCAGTCATCTGATACCCATATGTCTGATATTCTTAATAAATACAAGGATGTCTCTCCTGGATTAGGAAAATATGCTAGAGAAAGCAAAATCAATGTGAATGGTTAACTTTATCAATGTACATTTGTAACCCTTAGTTAACTGTGCATGCTCTTCAAAGTCACCATAGCACTGGAATGTAAACGAGTTTGACAGGACAGGATACATAAGTGTAATTTTGAAAACTGGCAAGCCTACATAATGGGTACATTTTAATATTTGAACAACCATGCACAAGTAACCATACCATGGGTCTGCACCCCAAAGGCAAAAGAAGGACTGTTAAATATTTAACAAACTGGATAGTGGAAATCATATTAATCATCAGTCAACTACCTTATGAAAATGTTTACAATACAAATACACAAATTTGGCCAAAATGCATTACCCAAATTGTAACATAAATGAATCAACCTTGTAAATCGTATATCTGTATCAGGTTTCTCGCACATACAGTATCATCCGTGGCTTTATGTAGAGAACTATAGGGGGTGTCAATACAGCACAGAAGAACATTCTTTAGGTAACAATTGTCTAGCTAGCAAAGGGGGGTTATTTCCTTTCATATCAACCATGTACCATGTAACTAATAAATCATATCATGTAAGCAAAACACAATACAACAAAAACATACAAAACAGTAAAAATGTATTTTCTTTCTTATTGACTAGATATAAAATAAATGTTTGGTACTTTTTCCTAATTTGAAGCTGTTCTTCGATGTTTGTTGATATGCTTTTAATCAACCAATGTGGTTATTTACATCACCTTGGCCATGCAGCATGGAAGAGCATTGTTTAGGTAACAAACATACAGAACAGTAAAACAGATATGTTTTCCTTATTGACCAGGTATAAAATATATATTGGAGTACTTTTTTTAAGCTGTTTTTAAATGTTCACATTCTTTCAATCAACCAATGTAGTGTATTTACACCATCTTGGCCATACAAAAGAGCATTCTTTAGGTAGCAGTCACACAATGGCAGAGCAAAACTCTTCTTTAGTTGCTTTTCAAACTCTTTGATCTTGGAAAACTGATTCAGTACTGTTATATTTGGTATTTGCCTATACATTGCTATAGATCCTGTTCTGCACCATCAAGGACAACTTTGTTCACTTATTAGGGTGGCTGTGGATGCCTATGGGGTTGATTTACTAAAGGAAAATATGCTGTGCACTTTTGAGAGTGCAATTGTACTCTGCAAGTGCAGTTGCTCCAGAACTTTAGTAAATGAGGTAAAGATTTACTTTACGAATAACATCCAATCACGTGCAAGGAAAAGAAAAAAACAGCATTTTTGCTTGCACATGATTGGATAATGGAAGTCAGCAGAACTCTCCCTCATTTAATAAGACCTGGAATGAAGGGGGGGGGGATAGGGAGAATAGGACTTTAAATGAGGCCATGGCTGGGTAAAGCCATGTGCCTCCATCCCTGTGAACTATGACGAAAAAAAAAAAACTCATGAACATGTTTAACAAACATAGAATTGCACAGATATGAAGATGCACCCGTAACTAGGCGCCACAATCTACGCTGGAAAAAACTAGTAATAACATGTTTACAATCATGTACAATAATGATACAATTTTAGGGGTCCACCAGTGTTCATAAGTTGTATAAACGTTAAAAAGGTAACAACTGCACGGTCAATAGTTCTTGAATCCTTAATGGGTAGAATTATCAAATGCTTGAATATCATAATAGATGTATAAATGGTTCACAACATCAAATAGCTTGACGCGTTTCGCGGCTTAAAACCGCTCTTCAGGAGCAGATATGTGAATTGTCTGCAATAGAAATTGTGTAGATACTCAATATCAAGGTTGGGGGAATATTGGTAAAATTCCACCCAAGAAACCCGGGCATCTTGGTGTTGACCTTCTACCATGGTCTTTCACCCTCACCCCCGGTTGACCACCATTTATCCCTTTATCCCACCCCTCATCACTTTTCCCTTCAGTCCACCCTCACTCCTATCTCTTCATCATGCACCCATACATTTTTTCTCCTTCACATTGCTACACATAGTACATGGCCCCTCATCACAATTTCTCATACCAGGTGAGCCCGGGAGTACTGGTTTGCCGTGTCCGCTGTCTGTGGTGGCTGCCGCTTTTGGACGCGCCCTCTCAGCTCCCATTACTGATCTTTCGGCTGGCCTGCTGACCTGGACATCATGTGGTCTGGTGCTCATACCTCGTAAGTTTATATGCCCTACCCGGGTTTCTTGTGTGGAATTTTACCAATATTCCCCCAACCTTGATATTGAGTATCTACACATTTTCTATTGCAGACAATTCACATATCTGCTCCTGAAGAGCGGTTTTAAGCCGCAAAACGCGTCAAGCTATTTGATGTTGTGAACAATTTATACATCTATTATGATATGCAAGCGTTTGATAATTCTACCCATTAAGGATTCAAGAACTATTGACTGTGCAGTTGTTACCTTTTTACCGTTTATACAACTTATGAACACTGGTGGACCCCTAAAATTGTATCATTATTGTACATGATTGTAAACATGTTATTACTAGTTTTTTCTAGTGTAGATTGTGGCACCTAGTTACGGGTGCATCTTCATATTTGTGCAATTCTACGTTTGTTAAACATGTTCTTATGCAATATTAAACAATTTTTACCTCCCACCATTTTGTTCTTTTTGTCACCACGAGCTTCATATAAAGTCCCACCCTCCTTGCTACACTTTGCTGCCCCTGGCCACATTAGTGTTTGTTTTTTGTAATAAGACCTGGAGCAACTGCACTTGCAGAGTGCAACTGCACTTTCAAAAGTGCACAGTCTATTTGCCTTTTGTAAATCAATCCCTATGTTTGACTTGCAGGGATTTTTCATGTTTTTCATTACCTTCTTTTGCTTTTCACATATAGGTGATTTCCTATTGGTAAATTATGCATTTACAATACATTTATAAACATTTTCATAAAATTGTTCAATAAAGTGCATTTAGGCCTTGAAAGTTTTCTTGTTGGTTGGGAACTAAAGCAAAAATAGTCTAGAAGGTGTTATTAGTGTTTACTCAACAGAAAAAGGAACACATCTAATAGCTGTAGGGCCTTGGGGATCCTATTTTTGACGCAAGTAACAAAAGCAAGAATATCATACAAAAATATAAAACAAAACCTGCTTATCTTTATATAAAACATTGCTAGCATTTACATGGCCTTTCTATTTTGAAACCCCAAATCAACAAACCTCAGACTACTTCACATGCCACTACTTCATGTGCATTCTTTTACAAACCTCAGATGCCCCTGTGTAGGTCGCAAAAGAGGTTTTGGGGTTGATTTACTAAAGGCAAATAGACTGTGCACTTTTGGAAGTGCAGTTGTACTCTGCAAGGGCAGTTGCTCCAGAACTTAAAAATAATGGAGAGCTCTGTTGACTTCCATCATCCACTCATGTGCAAGGAAAATTACAAAAACAGCATTTTTGCTTACACGTGATTGGATGATGGAAGTCAGCAGAGCTCTCCATTATTTACTAAGCTCTGGAGCAACTGCACTTTCAAACGTGCACAGTCTATTTGCCTTTAGTAAATCAACCCCTTTGCCTCTTCACAACAATGTTGTACCACGTAATTTAAAAAAACATAATATACTGCAAGCAAAAAATTATACCAATAAAACATACAGAATAAGACAAAAAACTGCTTGTATTTTCTTTCTTATTGACTACATATAAGATGCACTGTATGTTCTGTATGTTGGAATACTTTTTTCTTTATTTTAAGTTGTTCTTAGACATTTGCTGATATTCTTTCAATCAGTCAAGGTGCTTATTTACAAGGTCATTCATAAATAATTCAAAAAAGGCTTTTCTCTACTTGCCTGAAGTATACCAATTTGAAAATGGTAGAGGCACATATTAAAAAAGGCAACGCTTTTTGTAAGAATATTTTAATGGCATTACAGAATCTTAGGAAAAAGTGCCTAATGCATGTAACATGCATTTATTCACAACTTTCAAGTGCAGAAAATGGGGCATTATAATGGTTTTATTAATATCCATTCGCGATTTCAAGTACTTATATAAATGATATCTCAAAATCATACAATATATGTGAAATGCAAAATAATAACCCAACTAATGTGCATTTTATCCATTACACATAACGTTTCTACTTGACTTGAAATCATTTCAATCCATTTTATCTTGTTGAGACAAATTAATAGTGAATGCAGTAACTCTGTAATATTCTAGGTGAATAAAATAAATATTGCTTTAAGAATGTATTTTCATAATCCTGCAATATTTTAATCACTATTTTAATCACTGTATTACCATCACTTTAGTGAGTGAAGATTAAAGAATACATAAGAAATATGAAAACAAATATGTCCAATATTGCAAAATAGAGAATAATTGCATCTTTGTGATAAAAATGTATTTTTATGGAACTCTTCATACCTAGCTGTGTCATTCTCAGCAGCATGCATCCTAAAGTAAAAATATGGATGCTAGTAATTCCTTATTTTCTATAACTCCATGTATGCAGCTATCAGGCATGTGGTCAGTGGATCTTTACCAGCCACCAGGCCAGAAATCTTAAATGACAGAAGCATAGTAGATTACCATACTGTAGCTTTCTGGTAACAGTAGGTGAAAGGAAGGAGATGAGAAACTTAAATGCACTTAAAGTAATGCCCAAATTGAAATTCTGTGTAGTGATCAGAATCAAGCCTTTGAAGCAGGATATCTTAAAAAATATATGAACCTTGCAAAGGATTTATATTTCTTGCCACCCAATTCTAAAACTTATATAACCCTGCCAGGCAGCATAGACAGACTGGTGACCCGACCATCTCTATTGTATTTGTGTAATAAAGTATGGTCACTTCCCTGTGTCTAGTACTGCCTCTTTGTCAGGAAACTGGTACAGCTAATGTTAATGCTCATTTTTGTGCTGCTAATGCTTATTCCACTGCAGCTAGTGCTCGTGCACATGTACCAGCACACAGACAAGCTCTGGCCAATATCCATTTTGCACTGACACGTAGGCACATTTGTGTGCACCAGCGCCCATTGGCATGCATGTCCTCATCAGGCATTGGTGCCCAGTTGCCTATTCAAAGGAGATCCCGTTGTGTGCTAATCACTGGTTGTTCTTCACCCCCGCCCCCCATCTATGTCCCTGTGCTCCTGCTTATGCTGACTGATCTTCCGGTACTGACTCGGCTTGTTCCTGACATTGCTCTCTGGATTCAGACATTGGCTTGTCTCTGACTATTCTCTGCCTGATCTCCTGGTGCTGCCTTTAGCTTGCTACTGGACCCTGCTCTGGCTGCTTCCCTGGTACCGACCCCAGCCTGCTTCCTGACCATGTTGACCCTAACCCACCTTGACTATGTCCTTGACCGTGGCATTCATCTGCTACCAGCACCCATGCTACTTTGAGCCTTGTACTTCTGTCACCATTCAGGGGTGCTCAGACCAGAACCGCAAGGGAAGCCCTCTCGTCAACTTGGCCTATGTGACACCCTCCTTCTCCTTGTCAGAGTGCTTCTGTGCAGAGGGTTATAGGAAGCTGATAACAAATCATACTTAAGTACTTGTGCTAGTGGAATTTAAAGTACATTTAAAGATTTGTTTAATTAATGCATACTTGCTTTAATTAGTGCTTTGTTTAATATCTGCCTGGAGTTCAGCTTTAATCTGTCTGTATTTATTATTGTGACTTAGATGAGGATATATATTATACAAAAAGCACTGATTTCCCCTAATTATTGTATTAAAATAAGATTATAATTCTGCAGAAAAGGAAAAACATTTACTCTAAAAAGAGTATTATAAAAATGTAGTTGATCTGCAATCCTATTATTTAGGGGTTAGATTGACTCCTATGTACATTTTAAGTGGATATTTCTATTCTTATGGTTTTGGAGATATGCCAAGCACCTCTCCCTAGCCACCAGGTCTAAGAGGCTCTGCTAAGCTATTTGGATCCCTACAAACTTCTACATCATCATGCAATCTGTTCTGCAGACAGAATGCAGTCTGCACATCACAGGTGCTGTATTCTGTACTGTATCCCTAAACATATGGGAACGCTATAAAAACATTATATAGTTTGTTTTTTTTAATTATATTGGGATTTAAAATGTTGCCAATATTAACATAACTAGTGTTTTGCACATGTCTTCTTTGTGGACTTTCAGTGTACAAATTACCCGCAAAGTGTTAGCTCACCTTTGCAGAAAGTCTGTAAACATGACCTAACACCAGATCCCCACCCCCAGGGGTCCAGCGATCTTGAGCTGTCAGGTCAGGGCTTCTGCATGCCTGGGAACCATCACATAGATGGTGCTGACTAATCAGAGTGTGCCTGACCCATACTGGCAGCACTGGACAGAAAGGAAAGAAGGCAGCAAGGATTTTCAATCTCTGAACCAGTGGAGCGGCTTGCAGGAGCCTTCACAGCTCAGGACTGTGGGAGGTAAGTAGAGCGGGGACCAGGGGATGTGGAGGGGGTCCTGTGTTAGGTCTGATTTTCTGTAAAGGTGAACTAACACTTTAAGCAAACCGTCATCTAAAGTACTTGGACACACCACATATACCCAGTATTCATGCCCACTCCAGTAGGTATAATTACTGATTTTTTTTGCTTCTGATAGAAAGGATTTTTAAACAATAAATACTCTAAGTGTTTATTACTGCCAATTATTAATTATTAATGTATTTTATTACATTAAATACTGATCTCAAAGACTTAGCAATCCTCTCTTAGACAGTCAACTGCTGATCTACTGGTATTTTCATGCACAGCCATCTCTAGGGTTTACAGAGAATGGTCCAAAAAAGAGAATATATCCAGTGAGCAGCAGTTGTGTGGATGAAAATGCCTTGTTGATGTTGTTGTCAGAGGAGAATGGGCAGACTGGTTTGAGATGATAGAAAGGCAAAAGTAACTGAAATAACCACTTGTTACAACCCAGGTATGCAGAGGTGCAAGGTATACACACATTGTTCAATCTATGCCATGAAGGCAGTTCTGAAGGCAATAGGGGGTCCAACCCGGTACTAGCAAGGTGTACCTAATTAAGCGGCTGGTAAGTGTATGTGTGTGTATATATATATATATATATATATATATATATATATATATATATATGTGTGTATATATATATATATATATATATATATTTATATTAGGGTTGTCCCGATACTGATACTAGTATCGGTATCGGCACCGATACCAAGCATTTGCCCGAGTACTTGTACTCGGGCACATGCTCCCGATGCTTCACCCGATACCTGGACAGTCAGCGGTGATCGGTGAGTGGGGGAGTTACAAGCTTCTCCCCCAGCGGCTTTCAGCTGCTTTTGTGAAATCTATACAGCAGTGATCGGTGCCTGTAACTCTCCCACACATGATCACCGTTGACTGTCCCCGCATCCTCCTCCAGTCCCCCTCCATGCCCCCTCTGTTCTGCTGTCCCCCTCCTTTCTTCCTCCGTGTTCCCCCCGTTGTGCTGCTGTCCCCCTCCGTTGTGCTGCTGTCCCACTCCATTTTTCCTCTGTGTCCCCCTCCATTTTGCTGTTCCTCTCCATGTCATCCTCCTTCCTTTTCTGTATGAACAGAGTCAGTGATCACTGACTCTGTCCATTAACATAACTGAAACATTGTAACATCTGATTACGATGTCTCAGTTTATGAATGGAGAGGAGCTGCTGTCTTCTCTCCATTCATTTTCAGTGCAGCTGAGGCTTCAGAGAAAGGGACTGGGGAAGCTCTATCCTTGGTCTCTTAATCTGTCTCAAGGGACAGATTTCAGGGGTCTATTAAGACCCCTGATATCTCACAAAGCCCACCAACAGGACTGATTAAAAAAAAAAAAAAGTATTGCAATAAATAATAAAAAAAATTATTGTAAATATTAATAAAAATGAAAATAAAAAACACAGACACCCTCCACCCCCTCCCTAAAAAAAAGAAAGCATTGTAAAAAAACAAAAAAAAATAGTAAAAAAACCTAAAAAAACCACTGTCACGTGACATTAAAAAAAGTATCGGTAATCAGTATCGATGAGTACTTGAAAAAAATATGTAAAATATGTAAAATATGTAAATTTCCCATCAAATACTTATCATAATCTTCCTTTCCTGATGGGCTCCATGGCAACTTAAGTTTTTGGGCATACCTGCCTTTGCTCCTACCCCATAGAGTCAGCTGCACTTACAGTGTATTGTGTATATATATATACATCCTAGGTGTTGTGTGTGTGTGTGTATATATATATATATATATATATATATATATATATATATATATATATATATATATAATTTATATACACTCTATTCAGTTTAGCTAGATCTGTTCCTGTTATTCTCTTCATACTACTGACAGGCAGGCAGGTGTTTTTACAGTATTTACAGCTACCTGAAGAAAATTGCTGGTGTTCTTCTGACCCTATTAGTCCTATTAGCTACAGTATTTACAGCTAGTGTAGTGCGTCCTCTGCACAGTGTGCACCTAAAGCTACCTGAAGAAAATTCGTGTTTTTCTGATCCTATTAGTACAGTACCGCAGGCAGCTTCAGTATTTACAAGTTAGTGTAGTGCGTCCTCTGCACAGTGTGCACCTAAAGCTACCTGAAGAAAATTAGTGGTGTTCTTCTGATCCTATTAGTACAGTACCACAGGCAGCTGTAGTATTTACAAGTTAGTGTAGTGCGTCCTCTGCACAGTGTGCACCTAAAGCTACCTGAAGAAAATTAGTGGTGTTCTTCTGATCCTATTAGTACAGTACCGCAGGCAGCTGCAGTATTTACAAGTTAGTGTAGTGCGTCCCTTGCACAGTGTGCACCTAAAGCTACCTGAAGAAAATTAGTGGTGTTCTTCTGATCCTATTAAGACCACAGACAGGCAGCTACGGTATTTACAGTTAGTGTAGTGCGTCCTCTGCACAGTGTGCACCTAAAGCTACCTGGAGACAATTGCTGTTGTTCTGCTCCTATTAATACCACAGGCAGGCAGCTACAGTATTTACAGTTAGTGTACTGTGTCCTCTGCACACTGTGCACCTAAAGCTACGTGAAGAAAACTAGTGGTGTTCTTCTGATCCTATTAATACCACAGGCAGGCAGCTACAGCATTTACAGTTAGTGTAGTGCGTCCTCTCCACAGTGTGCACCTAAAGCTACCTGGAGACAATTGCTCTTAGTATTTACGTATTTACAGTTAGTGCAATGTGTCCTCTGCACAGTGTGTACCTAAAGCTACCTAAACAAAATTAGTGGTGTTCTTCTGATCCTATTAGTACAGTACCGCAGGCAGCTGCAGTATTTACAAGTTAGTTTAGTGCGTCCTCTGCTCAGTGTGCACCTAAAGCTACCTGAAGAAAATTAGTAGTGTTCTTCTGATCCTATTAGTACAGTACCGCAGGCAGCTGCAGTATTTACAAGTTAGTGTAGTGCGTCCTCTGCACAGTGTGTACCTAAAGCTACCTGAAGAAAATTAGTGGTGTTCTTCTGATCCTATTAGTACAGTACCACAGGCAGCTGTAGTATTTACAAGTTAGTGTAGTGCGTCCTCTGCACAGTGTGCACCAAAGGCTACCTGAAGAAAATTAGTGGTGTTCTTCTGATCCTATTAGTACAGTACTACAGGCAGCTGCAGTATTTACAATTTAGTGTAGTGCGTCCCCTGCACAGTGTGCACCTAAAGCTACCTGAAGAAAATTCATGTTGTTCTGCTCCTATTAATACCACAGGCAGGCAGCTACAGTATTTACAGTTAGTGTACTGTGTCCTCTGCACTGTGCACCTAAAGCTACCTGAAGAAAATGAGTGGTGTTCTTCTGCTCCTTTTAATACCACAGGCAGGCAGCTACAGCATGTACAGTTAGTGTAGTGCGTCCTCTGCACAGTGTGCACCTAAAGCTACCTGGAGACAATTGCTGTTGTTCTGCTCCTATTAATATCACAGGCAGGCAGCTACAGTATTTACAGTTAGTGCACTGTGTCCTCTGCACAGTGTGCACCTAAAGCTACCTAAACAAAATTAGTGGTGTTCTTCTGATCCTATTAGTACAGTACCGCAGGCAGCTGCAGTATTTACAAGTTAGTGTAGTGCGTCCTCTGCACAGTGTGCACCTAAAGCTACCTGAAGAAAATTATTGGTGTTCTTCTGATCCTATTAGTACAGTACTACAGGCAGCTGCAGTATTTACAAGATAGTGTAGTGCGTCCTCTGCACAGTGTGCACCTAAAGCTACCTGAAGAAAATTATTGGTGTTCTTCTGATCCTATTAGTACAGTACTACAGGCAGCTGCAGTATTTACAAGATAGTGTAGTGCGTCCTCTGTACAGTGTGTTCCTAAAGCTACCTGAAGATAATTGCTGGTGTTCTCATACTAATAATACTACAGGCAGGCAGTTGATTCTGCTAGCTTCAGTATATATATATATATACATCCCAGCTTTGTGCAGCTACATCTCACTGCAGGCCATTAGTATGTCTGGAAGGCCAACAAGGAGAGGCAGACAGTCACAAGCCAATAAAAGAGGGCAAGCAGGCTCTGTGTCTAGAGGCAACAGTGCTGGTCGTGGAGATGGTGCATCCTCATCAGCACGTGGCCGTTGGACACGCTTGTCCTTTTTTTTGGCAGCTGGCTGTGTTGAGCCACAACATGCGGAAGACTTGGTAGAGTGGATGACCAAGCCGTCCTCATGCTCCTCATTCTCTCGCCCAGGCTCAGGGTACTTTGTCTGGCAAAGAAGCTGCCAATGCGGCCTCTTCCCACGGCTCAATGGCATCAGTCACTCCTTTCATAGCCCCACCATGTCCTCCTGAGGAGTCCCCCGAACTGTTTGACCACAGTGTTGGGTACATGCTCCAGGAGGATGTCCAGCTTTTTGAAGGCTCCGCTGATGGTACCCAGCTAGAGGAAGGCAGTAACATGAGCCCAGAGAGAGGGGGTGCCCAAGAAGGACAGCAATCTGGCAGTCATGTTCCCCCAGCTGCAGCATACTGCCAGCTTTGCTCCAGTGATAAGGAGGGAGGGGATGATGAGGTCACTGACTCCACGTGGGTGCCTGATAGGAGAGAGGAGGAGGAGGCACATCACCAACGAGGCAGGATGCCCTCCAGGGGCCAGCTTAAGGGCAGCACACCGACTGCATCACACCGCAGAGCTCCGCATGTGCAGGGCGCTGCTGTCTCTGCACGTTATTCCAAAAGTTCTATGGTGTGGGCCTTTTTTGAGAGGAGTGCATCAAATCCCACCGCTGCTATTTGCAACATATGTCTCAAGTGTATCTCTCATGGCCAAAACATCTCCCGCTTGGGCACCACATGCTTGACCAGACATATGTTGACCTGCCTTGCAGTTCATTAGCAAGCGTACCTAAAAGACCCACACCAAAGAACAAAGAGGACCTCTCCTTGCTCCTCATCAGCTGGGATCTCCAACCCCACTATACCCTCAGTCCTCTCTGAGACCTGCACTGAGAGGAATGAAGGTGTAGAATTAGGTGTGTCACAACCAAGTACTTGGGGGCAATCTGCTATCGGTACACCTACGTCAGATTGTACCAGGCAAATTTCCCTGCCCCAGTTGCTGCACCACCAAAAGAAGTTCGCTCCCAGCCATCCACATGCCCAGCAGTTGAATGCTAGCTTGGTTAAATTGCTAGCACTTCAACTGCTGCCTTTTCAGTTGGTAGACTCTGCCCCCTTCCGTGAGTTTGTGGAATGTTTGGTTCCTCAGTGGCAGGTTCCCAAACGCCACTTTTTCTCACGGAAGGTGATTCCGGCTCTCTACCGGCATGTGGAAGGCAATGTCTTGGCCTCGCTGGACAGGGCGGTCAGCGGTAATGTGCATATTACCGCTGACTCATGGTCCAGCAGTAGGGATAAGCCGAACACCCCCCTGTTCAGTTCGCACCAGAACATGCGAACAGGAAAAAAGTTCGCTCGAACACGCGAACACCATTAAAGTCTATGGGACACAAACATGAATAATCAAAAGTGCTAATTTTAAAGGCTTAAATGCAAGTTATTGTCATAAAAAGTGTTTGGGGACCCGGGTCCTGCCCCAGGGGACATGGATCAATGCAAAAAAAAGTTTTAAAAACGGCCGTTTTTTCAGGAGCAGTGATTTTAATAATGCTTAAAGTCAAACAATAAAAGTGTAATATCCCTTTAAATTTCGTACCTGGGGGGTGTCTATAGTATGCCTGTAAAGGGACGCATGTTTCCCATGTTTAGAACAGTCTGACAGCAAAATGACATTTCGAAGGAAAAATTCCATTTAAAACTACCCGCTACTATTGCATTGCCGACAATACACATAGAAGTTCATTGATAACGGCATGGGAATTCAACACAGGGAAACCCCAAACCAAAATTAAAAAAAAAAAATGACGTGGGAGTCCCCCTAAATTCCATACCAGGCCCTTCAGGTCTGGTATGGATATTAAGGGTAACCCCGGCCAAAATTTTTTAAAAAATGACATGGGGTTCCCCCTAAATTCCATACCAGACCCTTCAGGTCTGGTATGGATTTTAAGGGGAACCCCGCGCCAAAAAAAAAAAACGGCGTGGAGTCCCCCCAAAAATCCTTACCAGACCCTTATCCGAGCACGCAACCTGGCAGGCCGCAGGAAAAGAGGGGGGGACGAGAGTGCGGCCCCCCCTCCTGAACCGTACCAGGCCACATGCCCTCAACATTGGGAGGGTGCTTTGGGGTAGCCCCCCAAAACACCTTGTCCCCATGTTGATGAGGACAAGGGCCTCATCCCCACAACCCTGGCCGGTGGTTGTGGGGGTCTGCGGGCGGGGGGCTTATCGGAATCTGGAAGCCACCTTTAACAAGGGGACCCCCAGATCCCAGCCCCCCCCCTGTGTGAAATGGTAAGGGGGTACTTACCCCTACCATTTCACTAAAAAACTAAAAAATGTTAAAAATGACAAGAGACAGTTTTTGACAATTCCTTTATTTAAATGCTTCTTCTTTCTTCTATCTTCCTTCATCTTCTTCTGGTTCTTCTGGCTCTTCTGGTTCTTCCTCCGGCGTTCTCGTCCAGCATCTCCTCCGCGGCATTTTCTATCTTCTTCTCCTCGGGCCGCTCCGCACCCATGGCATGGGGGGAGGCCCCCGCTCTTCTCTTCATCTTCTTCTTCATCCTCTTCTCTTCTTCCTTCTTCTCTTCTTCTCTTCTTCTCTTCTTCATTTTCTTCTCCGGGCCGCTCCGCACCCATGCTGGCATGGAGGGAGGCTCCCGCTGTGTGACGGAGTCTCCTCGTCTGACGGTTCTGAAATAATGGGGGGCGGGGCCACCCGGCGACCCCGCCCCCCTCTGACGCATGGTGACTTCACGGGACTTCCCTGTGACGTCACAGGGAATGCCACAGGGAAGTCCCGTCATGTCCATGTCCCCTGGGGCAGGACCCAGGTCCCCAAACACTTTTTATGACAATAACTTGCATAAGCCTTTAAAATTAGCACTTTTCATTTCTCCCATAGACTTTTAAAGGGTGTTCTGCGGCATTCGAATTTGCCACGAACACCCCAAATTGTTCGCTGTTCGGCGAACTTGCGAACAGCCAATGTTCGAGTCGAACATGAGTTCGACTCGAACTCAAAGCTCATCCCTATCCAGCAGGCATGGACAGGGACGTTACTTATCTTTCACCACGCACTCGGTGACTCTCGTGGCAGCTGGGAAGGATGCAGGACATGGTGCAGTAGCGTTGGAGGTTGTTCTGCCACCACGCCTCCAAAATACTACTAGTGGTGATTCTGCCACACTTCTCTCCTCCACCCCCTCCTCTTCTTCTTCCTCCATGGCCTCTTCCTGTGCTGATTTAACTTCGGAACCAGCGGTGCTCCGTAGGCGTTCAAGGGGCTACGCAAGCACGCAGGCCAAAAGATGCCATGCGGTGCTTGAGCTGGTGTGCTTGGGGGACAGGAGCCACACTGGGGCAGAGATTCTGTCAGCTCTGCAGGGGCAGGTTCAGAGGTGGTTGACGCCATGCCAGCTTAAGGTAGGTATGGTGGTTTGCAACAATGGCACCAACCTCCTCTCCGCCCTCCGACAGGGACAACTGACCCATGTGCCCTGTTTGGCTCACGTCCTTAACTTGGTGGTGCAGCGATTCTTGGGCAGGTACCTGGGCTTACAGGATGTCCTGAGGCAGGCCAGGAAAGTCTGTGTGCATTTCCGCCGGTCATATAATGCCAGTGCTTGGCTGGCTAACCTCCAAAAGGAATTTAACCTGCCCAAGAACCGCCTAATCTGTGACATGCCCACCAGGTGGAACTCAACGTAGGCCATGCTGCAGCAGCTGCACACGCAGCAGAGGGCCATCAATGAGTACCTGTGCGACTATGGCACCAGGACAGGGTCAGGGGAGCTTGTTTTTTTTCCCCACGCCAGTGGGCCATGATCAGGGATGCATGCACTGTCCTGTCACCATTTGAGGAGGCCACGAGGATGGTGAGCAGTGACAGTGCATGCATCAGTGACACTGTCCCCCTTGTCCACCTGTTGGAGCACACGCTGCATGGAATAATGGACAGGGCACTTGAGGCAGAACCGAGGCAGGAAGAGGAGGACTTCCTTAGCTCTCAAGGCCCCCTTTATGCAGACAGTGTTCCTGCGTGCCTGCCGATCACACAGGAAGAGGAGGAGGAGGAGGAAGAGGAGGATTGTGTCAGCATGGAGGTGAAGCCTGGCACTCAGCATCAACAGCAGTCTTTAAGGGATCATTTACAGTCCCAAGAAACCCATGGACTTGTACGTGGCTTGGAGGAGGTGGCTGCGGATCATGTTGTCCTTAGTGACCCAGAGGACTCCGGACCGAATGCCTCAGCAAACCTACACTGCATGGCCTCCCTGATCCTGCAAAGCCTGCGGAAGGATCCTCGTATTCGTGCTATCAGGGAGAGGGATCTATACTGGCTGGAAACCCTCCTTGATCCACATTACAAGGGTAAGGTTGTGGACCTTATCTTGCCGTCGCAGAGGGAGCAGAGGATGAAACATCTTCGAGGGGCCTTGCAGAAAGGTCTGTGCAGCATGTTCCCAGAGACTGGGAGGTTACAAACTCCTGTTCCTGGACAACGTGTTGCTGAGGCTTCGGTCAGTCAAAGAAGTAGCGGTGGAGAAGGTGGCCGTCTGACCGATGCGTTCAAACAATTTTTTAGTCCGCAGCCCCAAGGTTTGATCCTTTCCAGCAACCATCGCCAGTGTCTGTTTTACGTGGTGCAGGAATACCTAGGGGCAAGATCTGACTTGGACACCTTTCCCACTGAAAATCCTCTGGGTTACTGGGTCTTGAGGATGGATCACTGGCCAGAGCTTGCACAGTATGCACTTGAGCTACTGGCCTGTCCTGCATCCAGCGTTCTATCGGAACCCACATTTAGTGCTGCTGGAGGTTTTGTAACCGATCACAGGGTGCGCTGTCCACGGACTCGGTCGATCGACTGACCTTCATAAAAATGAATCAGTCTTGGATCACCACCAGCTACCAAGCACCTGATACTGATGTAACCGAATAATTTTTTTTGAAATGTCAGATCCCTTCAAGACTGCCTATGCTGATGCTGAGTGACTATCCTGTTATGCTGAGTGACTATCCTCTTCCTCCTCAATGATCATGCTGATAGCTTGTAAGAATATTTTTGGTTCTGGGCACCGCCACCAGTGGCTAAGGCCGAATTTTTCAGCCCCTGTTTAACAGGGGCGTGTAATTACAATTTTTGATGCAATATTTTGCAAGGAGGGTTCGTTGCTGCACTCAACTAGAGTATTTGTGAGGCATTGCAGTGTTGTGGCACCAGCACCAGTGCCTAAGGCCCAATTTTTCAGCCCCCTGCATACAATTTTTGATGCAATATTTTGCAGGAGGGCTCATTCCTGCGCTCCAACTAGAGTATCTGTGAGGGGTTGCAGTGTTGTGGCACCAGTGCCTAAGGCCCAATTTTTCTGCCCCTGTTCAACAGGGATATGTAATTACAATTCTTGATCTAATATTTCACAGCAGGGCCCATTTCTGCACCCACCAAGAGTAACTGTGAGGACTTACATTGTTGTGGCACAAGCACCACCACCACCAAAGGCCCAATTTTTCTGCCCCTGTTCAACAGGTGCATGTAATTACAATTCTTGATCTAATATTTCACAGCAGGGCCCGTTCCAGCTCCCACCAAGAGTAACTGTGAGGACTTACAGTGTTGTGGCAACACCACCACCAAAGGCCCAATTTTTCTGCCCCTGTTCAACAGGTGCATGTAATTACAATTCTTGATCTAATATTTCACAGCAGGGCCCGTTTCTGCGCCCACCAAGAGTAACTGTGAGGACTTACAGTGTTGTGGCACCAGCACCACCACCACCAAAGGCCCAATTTTTCTGACCCTGTTCAACAGGGGCATGTAATTACAATTCTTGTTCTAATATTTCACAGCAGGGCCCGTTCCTGCGCCCACCAAGAGTAACTGTGAGGGCTTACAGTGTTGTGGCAACACCAACACCTAAGGCCCCAATTTCTGCAGAGTATATAGGGCAGGCCCCTAATTTCAAACATCCAACTTACAAACGACTCCTACTTGCAAACAGAAGGAGACAACCGGAAGAAATCTACCCCTAGGAAGGGAAATTCTCCCCTGTAAGAGTTAATATGGGAAAAACATGTCTCCTTTCCACTGATGCTTTATCACCAATCCTTGTTTCACTAAAAACCCAAAATTGTCAAAAAACATTTGTCATTGGGACAGAAAGTGAGGTAAAATCTTCTGAAGAGGTGCACAGACGGCAAAACAAATGTCACAGGGGTGATAACCCTTCCCTATGTTTTCCAAAAAGCTTAAAAATAGATTTTTTGGCTGGAGCTACACTTTAAAAATGTACCAGTTCAAAATTACAAACAGATTCTTCTTAACAACAAACCTACAGTCCCTGTCTTGTTTGCACCGCCTGTATACTGCTGTTCAGAGGGCCTGGGGCCCCACGCCTCTCCTTTTTTTAATTTGGGTACGGGGTTCCCCTTAATATCCATACAAGACCCAAAGGGCCTGGTAATGGACGGGGGGGGGGTTACCCATGCCATTTGTCTCACTGATTTTCATCCATATTACCGGGACCGGACACTACATTAAAGCCGTAAGCAGTTTTAAATGACTTTTATTACTTTAAAAATGTCATTTTGTGCAGGGACTGTTCTAAGCACGGGAAACACGCGCCACTTTACAGGCATACTATAGACACCCCCCAGGTACGATATTTAAAGGAATATTTCACTTTTTTTTTCACTTTAAGCATCATTAAAATTACTGCTCCCGAAAAAACGGCCGTTTTTAAAACTTTTTTTTTTACATTGATACATGTCCCCTGTGGCAGGGCCCGGGTCCCTAAACCCTTTTTAGGACAATACCATGCAAATTAGCCTTTAAAATTAGCACTTTTGATTTTGAACGTTCGAGTCCCATAGACTTCAGTGGGGTTCTAACGTTCGTGCAAATTTTCAGTCCGTTCGCAGGTTCTAGTGCGAACCAAACGGGGTGGTGTTCGGCTCATCCCTAATAGATAGGAAGCTAGCTTCACCACAATGAGCCAGAACAACCTTAATGGAAGGCATGTGATCCCCCTACAAATATTTCTGGCACCCTTTCACACTGAGCCCACAAAGCCTACACACTCCGGGCTGAGTGTGTTGTCACTGCTTCCATAGGAATCCTAGGCTCTATAAGCCTATTGGCTAGCTGGAATGGCCAATCCAGCAATGATTATGGATGATATCTGTCCCGCTGGTTCTGTTAGAGAGAGAGAGATATGTCCTAAAACTCTAAGCAAAGCTATAGCTTGAGAGCATGCTCGAAGTATCGCAATATCTATGGAATGTAACCAGTTATCCTTGGTGGTCCCGCATATGGAAGGAACAAAGCTTTTGTTCTCATAGGATGCTGAAGCCACCTCAGATTGCAACCCAGTATGGATATAAACACTACCCATACTAGGCAGAATGCCAACGAGGATCCTTCATGGAAAAAAGGCCCTGATCCTGGCAAACCACCTGACTAAGGAAAACACTGAACTGGAAGAGATCCCATCTGGAGCAGCAAACTGCCAAAGGGTCCTAATTCTGGCAATCTTCCTGCTGAGGATGTAGCCTTTAGAGAGAATAACAAAATGGCTCAATCCTTACTCCAACTGGACTGGAGGTGATCCCACCTGGACCTTTAAGTCACCAAAGGATTCTTCCTAACCCAAAGCTTTGATCTTGGCAAACTTCCTGGCTGAAGAGATTGCCCTTAGAGTACATGTCTTCATAGATCAGTCTTTAACCAAGCTGGACTGAAAGGAGATCTCATCTGGAGCTGGCAAGAAAGTTAAGAGCAAGTAGTTAAATGCCACTAAGAGGGTCTTGGCTCTCCTTCAAATCTCAAATGCAGCCCCCCATCAAAGCATTGGATGAGTAAGGGATAGACTACCCATGAGACATTGGATATGACAGGGACTGCAGAGATCTGCCCTCTAAGAGAGCTTTAGGATCAGATGAAGCAAAAGAAAACAAAGCAGTCAGAACTGAACAAGCTTTATTTAAATCCTTTTGTAGGAATTATAGATATTCGCTTAGAGAAACAACAGCCAAGCCTGATCAGTTTCTTCCTGCCATGATGAGAAACTGGAAGAGATGAACAAGAGTGGAGTATTGTTCTCTGCGACAGAAGATCCTATCCAAGAGAATGGACTTCAATCCGGTATCAAAAACAGGAACCAAGGCCTGTTTGGACAATAGGGAATTACTGCAAAAAATTGTCAAGGTCAGGCGCATGCGCGCAAAATGTATATGGCGGACGTGGCCTGAATCAGCTCTGCCGGGGCCCGATCTAATCCAGCTGCATCCCCCCGAGCCGAGGACTCAGGAACACCAAAACCTACCCAGGGCACTTCATCCATTACCTGGCCACACTCCCCGGCCTAAAGTGGAGTAGATACTACACCTGGAGCCGCCATAGGACTCTGCTTCTCTGCCATCCAGATCCAGCAAGATGGCGGCTTGAAACAGCTCCGACACCATCCAGAGGCATGCTCCCTCACTGAGGGCACCGGCATCCCACAAAGTGCCTAGAGTCCTTCATCCACAACTGGGCTACACTCCACTGCCTAGGGGAGCCGAAACTTCACCTGGGGCTGCCTCAGGACTTTGTCTCTTGGCTGGCCGGGCCCGCCAAGATGGCGGCTTGATTTGGATCCAACATCATCTGAGAGAGTCCTCCTACTCTGAGGACACCAGTATCCCATATAGTACCCAGAGCCTTTCATCCTCCACCCAGCCACACTTTAATGGGCAAGAAGAAGCCGAAAATCAAGACAGGACAGCTGTGGGACTCACAAAGTTAGCAGGCCTGTTCCAGCAAGATGGCGGTGCTGCCCACACATGGAGTTATCACTCAGGCAGGCAATCCAGAAAGGAACCAGTCATCCCAGCAACCCGCCGATATGGAGGACTTCACTGTCACCCCAGGCGTCCCCTCCACTCTGCAAGACTACGACTTCTCAGGCGGTCCCCATTCTCCTCAGGATCCTCTTTAGACCGAGCCATGGGAGATATTATCTCTAGTCAGAAAAGTCTGCAGGCCTCCTTTGATCTGCCAAATTCCCAGCCCATAGCCCACCAGCCTGCCTATTTGGGTGACCCCGTTATCTTGGCTAGATTTTCAGCTTTATTAGAACAGGGACTGGAAAAAGCCAGCAAGAGAATTACAAGCGATTTAAAACAGGAATTCCAAGATATGAGTTCCAGAATTAACGCTATTGAAAAAAAGCTTGATGTGACAGACAGATAAACTCAAAATACAGATCGCATCTGCAACCTGGAAGCAAGGCTTGAAGAGGCATTGATGAAAATTGATGACTTAGAAAATAGGTCTCTCAGATATAACTTCCCCATTCGCGGACTACCAGAGTCAATAACTGATGCCCAGGAGGCCACCATGCGCTGCTGACCTCACTGCTCCCTGATATACCTGCCCATAAATTAGAACTGAACTGAGCTCATAGAGCCCTCACAGCTCAATGCCCCGAGAGTCCCCCTAGGGACATCATCATGAAACCCCACTTTTACACGGTTAAAGAGCAGGTCATGCAAAATGTTGCGAATCGCCATCTATCAAATTACTCAGCCATGAAGTGCAAATATTTGCAGACATCTTCCTGGCTACTGTGCAGAAACGCAGATCTTTTAAACTTTTGCTCTATCCATTACAGCAAAAAGGCATCAGATACCGCTGGTCGTTTCCCTTTCACCTTACATTTCCATACAAGGGGAAGTCATACTAATTTTCCACCTTCTCAGATAGAGAAACATTGCTTGAATGCCTGGGCTTCATATTCACCTCACCACCAACATCACCAGGTTCCCACACCTCCACTGCCCCTGGAAGCGTTGGCGGCAATGGAGACTGTCCGGTTTCACCATTGTGGCAATCCGCCAGAAGCCAGACACGTCATCAATACAGACCACCCTGAAAATTGATCGAAAATTATACCTTAATTCAACTCTACAGAGAGGTCTTAGTCACTCTTGTTCCTGGGTTCCTCAGACAGACTTGGTGAATGCATTTATAGTTACTATAGGAGTGTACGTTATGGTAATGGTTCAGGGATTGTTGTTTGCAGTTCTCAATTTAATGGAAGCTGCGATTTGGTGTGCCTGCCACTAGATGGCTCTAGTCTATCACTGCAGCTCCCACAGTCTTTATTTTCTATGGTAACAACCTTGAACTGTTCCACATCTCAAGTATTTGTTCAACAAAATAATATGATCAATGCGCAGCTTGGATTGGGTCGGTCAGCCATGCACCTCACCCCCACTCCAACCCCCCTCCTCCCGTATATTAATTTGGGAGGCAGTGGTTTTGGAAATCCTAGGCCCCAACCCGAGGCCTGCAACCATTTGTTGCCTACTTGATATTTTAGACAAGTTAATTGTCCTTTTATGTGTAATGTATTTTCTAATATTGCCTATGAGATGCACTAAAGATTTAGTCTCTTGATCCTTCTCTCAGGTCCTTGCCCTCCTCCGAGTATCTAATCTCTTTTTTTCTCTCCTGCTTTCATAGTCCAGTTTCTGCGCTCCGTCCGGGCATCCTCAAAGGTCAGCCTCTACAAGATCGAACGTTCGACTCAGTCATAGATAGAAAGTTCTTCACCCCAACATGAATCATGGCTAGCTTACAAATGCAGAGACCCATCAAACTCCTATCCCACAATGTCCAAGGCCTTAATTTCCCAGTTTAACGGCATAAAGCCTTTAACTACTTTCACTCGGTGGGCGTTGAGATAGTGTTTCTCCAGGAAACCCACTTTCCATCCTCCTATAACCCAATTACATTCATAAGCACTACCCAACCTTTTGCTCGCGAACGTACCAGACAAAAAATGGCAGTGGCTATCTGTGTCGCGAGAAGCTTAGCCTTCTCTCCCTCGCAGATAATTGACCCAGATGGCCGTTTTCTCCTGGTTAAAGGATCTGGAAGGCTCCCTAGTATCATTCCTTGCCTACTATGCTCCAAACAAGGATCAGTTGCACTTTTTTCAAAACCTTTTCCAACAACTGTCCCACCTCTTTGTAGGCATGCTTTTGATGGGGGAGGGACTCTAATATCCCCTTAGACTCTTCTTTAGATAAGACTTGCCCCCCAGAATCCCAAATTTTAAAGCCCTTGTGGATGAGCACCAAATTTGCAAAACTACTGCACGAAAATGACTTAGTGGACATTTGGAGGGAATTTAACGCTACAACATGTGACTACACTTTTTATTCCTATGTACATTTGACGTATTTGTGGATAGACCACATCTTTGCGTGAGCCACATTACTGCCCTCCTGCATGTCTTCTAAGATCCTAGAGACCTCCTGGTCGGATCATTCCCCAGTAGGGATGAGCCGAACACCCCCCGGTTCAGTTCGCACCAGAACCTGCGAACGGACCGAAAGTTCGCACGAACGTTAGAACCCCATTGACGTCTATGGGACTCGAACGTTCAAAATCAAAAGTGCTTATTTTAAAGGCTAATTTGCATGGTATTGTCCTAAAAAGGGTTTGGGGACCCGGGTCCTACCCCAGGGGACATGTATCAATGCAAAAAAAACTTTTAAAAACGGCCGTTTTTTCGGGAGCAGTGATTTTAATGATGCTTAAAGTAAAAAAAAAAAAAGTGAAATATTCCTTTAAATATCGTACCTGGGGGGTGTCTATAGTATGCCTGTAAAGTGGCGCGTGTTTCCCGTGTTTAGAACAGTCCCTGCACCAAATGTCATTTTTAAAGGAAAAAATCTCATTTAAAACTGATTGCGGGTTTAATGTAATGTCGGTTCCTGGCAATATGGATGAAAATCAGTGAGACAAACAGCATGGGTACCCCCCAGTCCATTACCAGGCCCTTTGGGTCTTGTATGGATATTAAGGGGAACCCCGCACCCAAATTAAAATAAGGAAAGGTTTGGGGCCACAAGGCCCTATATACTCTGAACAGCAGTATACAGGCAGTGCAAACAAGACAGGGACTGTAGGTTTGTTGTTAAGTAGAATCTGTTTGTCATTTTGAACGGGTACATTTTTAACGTGTTTAGCTCCAGCCAAAAAATCTTTTTTAAGCTTTTTGGAAAACATAGGGAAGGGTTATCACCCCTGTGACATTTGTTTTGCTGTCTTTCCTCCTCTTTAGAAGATTTCACCTCACTTTTTGTCCCAATGACAAATGTTTTTTGAGAATTTGGGGTTTTTTGTGGAACAAGGATTGGAAAGCATCAGTGGAAAGGAGAAATGATTTTCCCATATTAACTCTTACAGGAGAGAATTTCCCTTCCTAGGGGTAGATTTCATCTCACTTCCTGTTGTCTCCTTCTGTTTGCAAGTAGGAGTCGTTTGTAAGTTAGATGTTTGAAAGTAGGGGCCTGCCCTATATACTCAGCAGAAATTTGGGCCTTAGGTGTTGTTGTGGGCACAACAACGTAAGCCCTCACAGGGCCCTGCTGTGAAATATTAGATCAAGAATTGTAATTACATGCCCCTGTTGAACAGGGGCAGAAAAACTGGGCCTTTGGTGGTGGTGGTGGTGGTGCTGGTGCCACAACACTGTAAGTCCTCACTCGCTCTTGATGGGTGCAGAAATGGGCCCTGCTGTGAAATATTAGATCAAGAATTGTAATTACATGCCCCTGTTGAACAGGGGCAGAAAAATTGGGCCTTTGGTGGTGGTGGTGGTGGTGGTGCTGGTGCCACAACACTGCAACCCCTCACAGACACTCTAGTTGGAACGCAGGAACGAGCCCTGCTGCAAAGTATTGCATCAAAAATTTTAATTACACGCCCCTGTTAAACAGGGGCAGAAAAATTGGGCCTTAGGCACTGGCGCTGGTGCCACAACACTGCAACCCCTCACAGACACTCTAGTTGGAACGCAGGAATGAGCCCTGCTGCAAAATATTGCATCAAAAATTGTAATTACACGCCCCTGTTAAACAGGGGCTGAAAAATTGTGCCTTAGGCACTGGTGGTGGTGCCCAGAACCAAAAATGTTCTTACAAGCTATCAGCGTGATGATTGAGGAGGAAGAGGATAATTACTCAGGGATAGTCACTCAGCATCAGCATAGGCAGTCTTTGAAGGGATCTGAGATTTCAAAAAAAATTATTCGGTTACATCAGCATCAGGTGCTTGGTAGCTGGTGGTGATCCAAGACTGATTCATTTTTATGAAGGTCAGTCGATCGACCGAGTCGGTGGACAGACGCACCCTGTGATCGGTTACCACGCCTCCAGCAGCACTGAATGTGCGTTCCGAAAGAACGCTGGATGCAGGACAGGCCAGTAGCTCAATTGCATACTGTGCAAGCTCTGGCCAGTGATCCATCCTCAAGACCCAGTAACCCAGAGGATTTTCGGTGGGAAAGGTGTCCAAGTCTGATCTTGCCCCTAGGTATTCCTGCACCATGTAAAACAGACGCTGGCGATGGTTGCTGGAACCGATCATACCTTGGGGCTGCGGACCAAAAAATTCTCTGAACCCATCGGTCAGACGGCCACCTTCTCCACCGCTCCTTCTTTGACTGACCGAAGCCTCAGCAACACGTTGTCCAGAAACAGGAGTTTGTAACCTCCCAGTCTCTGGGAACGCGTTGCACAGACCTTTCTGCAAGGCCTCCCGAAGATGTTTCATCCTCTGCTCCCTCTGTGATGGCAAGATAAGGTCCGCAACCTTACCCTTGTAACGTGGATCAAGGAGGGTTGCCAGGCAGTATTGGTCCTTCTCCTTGATACCACGAATACGAGGATCCTTACGCAGGCTTTGCAGGATCAGGGAGGCCATGCAGCGTAGGTTTGCTGAGGCATTCGGTCCGGAGTCCTCTGGGTCACTAAGGACGACATGGTCCGCAGCCACCTCCTCCCAGCCACGTACAAGTCCATGTGTTTCTTGGAACTGATCCCTTAAAGACTGCTGCTGATGCTGAGTGCCAGGCTCCACCTCCATACTGACACAATCTTCCTCCTCCTCCTCCTCCTCTTCCTGTGTGATCGGCGGGCACGCAGGAACACTGTCTGGATAAAGGGGGCCTTGAGAACTAAGGAAGTCCTCCTCTTCCTGCCTCTGTTCTGCCTCAAGTGCCCTGTCCATTATTCCACGCAGCGTGTGCTCCAACAGGTGGACAAGGGGGACAGTGTCACTGATGCATGCACTGTCACTGATCACCATCCTCGTGGCCTCCTCAAATGGTGACAGGACAGTGCATGCATCCCTGATCATGGCCCACTGGCGTGGGGAAAAAAAACCAAGCTCCCCTGACCCTGTCCTGGTGCCATAGTCGCACAGGTACTCATTGATGGCCCTCTGCTGCGTGTGCAGCCGCTGCAGCATGGCCAACGTTGAGTTCCACCTGGTGGGCATGTCACAGATTAGGCGGTTCTTGGGCAGGTTAAACTCGTTTTGGAGGTCCATCAGCCGAGCACTGGCATTATATGACCAGCGGAAATGCACACAGACTTTCCTGGCCTGCCTCAGGACATCCTGTAAGCCCGGGTACCTGCCCAAGAACCACTGCACCACCAAGTTAAGGACGTGAGCCAAACAGGGCACATGGGTCATTTGTCCCTGTCGGAGGGCAGAGAGGAGGTTGGTGCCATTGTCGCAAACCACCATTCCTGCCTTAAGTTGGCGTGGCATCAACCACCTCTGAACCTGCCCCTGCAGAGCTGACAGAACCTCTGCCCCAGTGTGGCTCCTGTCCCCCAAGCACACTAGCTCAAGCACCGCATGGCATCTTTTGGCCTGCGTACTTGCGTAGCCCCTTGAACGGCTACGGAGCACCGCTGGTTCCGAGGACAAAGCACAGGAAGAGGCCATGGAGGAAGAAGAAGAGGGGGTGGAGGAGAGAGGTCTGTCACAATCATTAGCATTTTGGAGGCGTGGTGGCGGAACAACCTCCAACACTACTGCACCTTGTCCTGCATCCTTCCCAGCTGCCAGCAGAGTCACCCAATGCGCCGTGAAACTTAGGTAACGTCCCTGTCCATGCCTGCTGGACCATGAGTCAGCGGTAATATGCACCTTACCGCTGACCGCCCTGTCCAGCGAGGCATGGACATTGCCTTCCACATGCCGGTAGAGATCCGGAATCACCTTCCGTGAGGAAAAGTGGCGTTTGGGTACCTGCCACTGAGGAACCGCACATTCCACAAACTCACGGAAGGGGGCAGAGTCTACCAACTGAAAAGGCAGCAGTTGAAGTGCTAGCAATTTTGCCAAGCTAGCATTCAACCGCTGGGCATGTGGATGGCTGGGAGCAAACTTCTTTCGGCGGTGCAGCAGCTGGGGCAGGGAAATTTGCCTGGTACAATCTGACGTCGGTGTACCAAAAGCAGATTGCCCACAAGTACTTGGCTGTGACACACCTAATTCTACACCTTCATTCCTCTCAGTGCAGGTCTCAGAGAGGACTGAAGGTATAGTGGGGTTGGAAATCTCAGCTGATGAGGAGCAAGGAGAGGTCCTCTTTGTTCTTTGGTGTGGGTCTTTTAGATACGCTTGCCAACGAACTGCAAGGCAGGTCAACATATGTCTGGTCAAGCATGTGGTACCCAAGCGGGAGATGTTTTGGTCACGCGAGATACGCTTGAGACATATGTTGCAAATAGCAGCGGTGCGATCTGATGCACTCGTCTCAAATAAGGCCCACACCAAAGAACTTTTTGAATAACGCGCAGAGACTGCAGCGCCCTGCACATGTGGAGCTTTGGGGTGTGATGTAGTCAATGTGCTGCCCTTAGGCTGGCCCCTGGAGGGCATCCTGCCTCGTTGGTGATGTGCCGCCTCCTCCTCCTCCTCCTCTCTCCTATCAGGCACCCACGTTGAGTCAGTGACCTCATCATCCCCTCTCTCCTCATCACTGGAGCAAACCTGGCAGTATGCTGCAGCAGGGGGAGCATGACTGCCAGATTGCTGTCCTTCTTGGGCACCCCCTCTGTCCGTGCTCATGTTACTGCCTTCATCGAGCTCAGTATCATCATCAGAGCCTTCCAAACGCTGGGCATCCTCCTGGAGCATGTACCCAACACTGTGGTCAAACAGTTCAAGGGACTCCTCAGGAGGACATGGTGGGGCTAGGGAAGGAGTCACTGATGACATTGAGCCGAGGGAAGAGGCCGCTGCTTTGCCAGACAAAGTACCCTGGGCATGGGTGAGAGAGGATGAGGAGGATGAGGACGGCTTGGTCATCCACTCGACCAAGTCTTTTCCGCATGTTGCGGCTCAACACGGCCAGCTGCCGAAAAAAAGGCCAAGCGTGTCCCACGGCCACGTGCTGATGAGGATGCACCGTCTCCACGACCAGCACTAGACACAGAGCCTGCTTGCCCTCTCTTATTGGCTTGTGACTGTCTGCCTCTCCTTCTTGGCCTTCCAGACATACTAATGGCCTGTAGCTGTACTAAGCTGGGATATATATATATATATATATATATATATATATATATGTACTGATACTGCAGCTAGCAAAATCAACTGCCTGCCTGTAGTATGAGAACACCCTCAACCTTCTACAGGTAGCTTTAGCTGAACACTGTGAGGTGGACGCACCCCACTAACTTGTAGGTTTAGCTGAACACTGTGAACAGGACGCACCCCACTAACTTGTAGGTTTAGCTGAACACTGTGAGCAGGACGCACCCCACTAACTTGTAGGTTTAGCTGAACACTGTGAGCAGGACGCACTGCACTAACTGTAAATAGTCTAGCTGCCTGACTGTGGTACTAATAGGATCAAAAGAACACCAGTAATTTTCTTCAGGTAGCTGTATATACTATAACAAGACAAGCCTTCCTGTCAGTAAGAAGATAACAGGAACGGATCTAGCTGAACACTGTGAGCAGGACGCACTGCACTAAACTTGTAGGTTTAGCTGAACACTGTGAGCAGGACGCACCCCACTAACTTGTAGGTTTAGCTGAACACTGTGAGCAGGACGCACCCCACTAACTTGTAGGTTTAGCTGAACACTGCGAGGTGGACGCACCACACTAACTTGTAGGTTTAGCTGAACACTGTGAGCAGGACGCACCCCACTAACTTGTAGGTTTAGCTGAACACTGTGAGCAGGACGCACTGCACTAACTGTAAATAGTCTAGCTGCCTGACTGTGGTACTAATAGGATCAAAAGAACACCAGTAATTTTCTTCAGGTAGCTGTATATACTGTAACAAGACAAGCCTGCCTGTCAGTAAGAAGATAACAGGAACGGATCTAGCTGAACACTGTGAGCAGGACGCACTGCACTAACTTGTAGGTTTAGCTGAACACTGTGAGGTGGACGCATCCCACTAACTTGTAGGTTTAGCTGAACACTGTGAACAGGACGCACCCCACTAACTTGTAGGTTTAGCTGAACACTGTGAGCAGGACGCACCCCACTAACTTGTAGGTTTAGCTGAACACTGTGAGTAGGATGCACTGCACTAACTGTAAATAGTCTAGCTGCCTGACTGTGGTACTAATAGGATCAAAAGAACACCAGTAATTTTCTTCAGGTAGCTGTATATACTATAACAAGACAAGCCTGCCTGTCAGTAAGAAGATAACGGGAACGGATCTAGCTGAACACTGTGAGCAGGACGCACTGCACTAAACTTGTAGGTTTAGCTGAACACTGTGAGCAGGACGCACCCCACTAACTTGTAGGTTTAGCTGAACACTGTGAGGTGGACGCACCACACTAACTTGTAGGTTTAGCTGAACACTGAGAGCAGGACGCACCCCACTAACTTGTAGGTTTAGCTGAACACTGTGAGCAGGACGCACCCCACTATCTTGTAGGTTTAGCTGAACACTGTGAGGTGGACGCACCACACTAACTTGCAGGTTTAGCTGAACACTGTGAGCAGGACGCGCCCCACTAACTTGTAGGTTTAGCTGAACACTGTGAGCAGGACGCACTGCACTAACTGTAAATAGTCTAGCTGCCTGACTGTGGTACTAATAGGATCAAAAGAACACCAGTAATTTTCTTCAGGTAGCTGTATATACTATAACAAGACAAGCCTGCCTGTCAGTAAGAAGATAACGGGAACGGATCTAGCTGAACACTGTGAGCAGGACGCACTGCACTAAACTTGTAGGTTTAGCTGAACACTGTGAGCAGGACGCACCCCACTAACTTGTAGGTTTAGCTGAACACTGTGAGCAGGACGCACCCCACTAACTTGTAGGTTTAGCTGAACACTGTGAGGTGGATGCACTACACTAACTTGTAGATTTAGCTGAACACTGAGAGCAGGACGCACCCCACTAACTTGTAGGTTTAGCTGAACACTGTGAGCAGGACGCACTGCACTAACTGTAAATAGTCTAGCTGCCTGACTGTGGTACTAATAGGATCAAAAAAACACCAGTAATTTTCTTCAGGTAGCTGTATATACAGTAACAAGACAAGCCTGCCTGTCAGTAAGAAGATAACAGGAACGGATGTAGCTGAACACTGTGAGCAGGACGCACCCCACTAACTTGTAGGTTTAGCTGAACACTGTGAGCAGGACGCACTGCACTAACTTGTAAGTTTAGCTGAACACTGTGAGGTGGATGCACCCCACTAACTTGTAGGTTTAGCTGAACACTGTGAACAGGACGCACCCCACTAACTTGTAGGTTTAGCTGAACACTGTGAACAGGACGCACCCCACTAACTTGTAGGTTTAGCTGAACACTGAGAGCAGGACGCACCCCACTAACTTGTAGGTTTAGCTGAACACTGTGAGCAGGACGCACCCCACTAACTTGTAGGTTTAGCTGAACACTGTGAGCAGGACGCACCCCACTAACTTGTAGGTTTAGCTGAACACTGTGAGGTGGACGCACCACACTAACTTGTAGGTTTAGCTGAACACTGAGAGCAGGACGCACCCCACTAACTTGTAGGTTTAGCTGAACACTGTGAGCAGGACGCACCCCACTATCTTGTAGGTTTAGCTGAACACTGTGAGGTGTACGCACCACACTAACTTGTAGGTTTAGCTGAACACTGTGAGCAGGACGCGCCCCACTAACTTGTAGGTTTAGCTGAACACTGTGAGCAGGAGGCACTGCACTAACTGTAAATAGTCTAGCTGCCTGACTGTGGTACTAATAGGATCAAAAAAACACCAGTAATTTTCTTCAGGTAGCTGTATATACAGTAACAAGACAAGCCTTCCTGTCAGTAAGAAGATAACAGGAACGGATCTAGCTGAACACTGTGAGCAGGACGCACCCCACTAACTTGTAGGTTTAGCTGAACACTGTGAGCAGGACGCACTGCACTAACTTGTAAGTTTAGCTGAACACTGTGAGGTGGACGCACCCCAATAACTTGTAGGTTTAGCTGAACACTGTGAACAGGACGCACCCCACTAACATGTAGGTTTAGCTGAACACTGTGAGCAGGACGCACCCCACTAACTTGTAGGTTTAGCTGAACACTGTGAGCAGGACGCACCCCACTAACTGTAAATAGTCTAGCTGCCTGACTGTGGTACTAATAGGATCAAAAAAACACCAGTAATTTTCTTCAGGTAGCTGTATATACAGTAACAAGACAAGCCTGCCTGTCAGTAAGAAGATAACAGGAACGGATCTAGCTGAACACTGTGAGCAGGATGCACCCCACTAACTTGTAGGTTTAGCTGAACACTGTGAGCAGGACGCACCCCACTAACTTGTAGGTTTAGCTGAACACTGTGAGGTGGACGCACCACACTAACTTGTAGGTTTAGCTGAACACTGTGAGCAGGACGCACCCCACTAACTTGTAGGTTTAGCTGAACACTGTGATCAGGACGCACCCCACTAACTTGTAGGTTTAGCTGAACACTGTAAGCAGGACGCACCCCACTAACTTGTAGGTTTAGCTGAACACTGTGAGCAGGATGCACCGCACTAACTTGTAGGTTTAGCTGAACACTGTGAGCAGGACGCACCCCACTAACTTGTAGGTTTAGCTGAACACTGTGAGCAGTACGCACCCCACTAACTTGTAGTTTTAGCTGAACACTGTGAGCAGGACGCACTGCACTAACTGTAAATAGTCTAGCTGCCTGACTGTGGTACTAATAGGATCAAAAGAACACCAGCAATTTTCTGCAGGTTGCTGTATATACTGTAACAAGACAAGCCTGCCTGTCAGTAAGAAGATAGCAGGAACGGATCTAGCTGAACACTGTGAGCAGGACGCACTGCACTAACTGTAAATAGTCTAGCTGCCTGACTGTGGTACTAATAGGATCAAAAGAACACCAGTAATTTTCTTCAGGTAGCTGTAAATACTGTAACAAGACAAGCCTGCCTGTCAGTAGGAAGATAACAAGAACGGATCTAGCTAAACTGAATACAGTGTATATATATATATATATATATATATATATATATATATATATATGCAACACCTGGGATGCATATATATACACAATACACTGTAAGTGCAGCTAACTGACTGACTGTTCTGCCTAATCTATCTAACTCAAATCAAATGTCACTGTCTGTCTCTCTTTCTCTCTCAATGAACGCCAGAACACACACTACACAGGGCCGCTGTGCAGGCGGCCTTATATAGTGTGGGGCGTGTACTAAATCCCCTGAGCCATAATTGGCCAAAGCCTCCTTGGCTTTGGCCAATTACGGCTCTCTGTTCAGGCGGCGCTGTGATTGGCCAAGCATGCGGGTCATAGTGCATGCTTGGCCAATCATCAGCCAGCAATGCACTGCGATGCCGCAGTGAATTATGGGCCGTGACGCGCCACACGAATTCGGCGCGAACGGCCCATATCGTTCGCAATTCGGCGAACGACCGAACAGCCGATGTTCGAGTCGAACACGAAGCTCATCCCTATTCCCCAGTAATGGTCCTCCTTTCCTCACTGCGAAGCTCTATGACTGAATGAATGAATCGCACCTTAGCAATCCAGCTACTTGCCTTGATATTGAAATGGCTCTGAAGGAGTTTTTCTCCCTAAATGACCCGGAACATACCTCCCCATTGTGCACTGGGGCCGCTCACAAGGCCACAATCAAGGCCAAAAATTCTGATTCAGAGGGCCGCTAGATACAAGAGACACTATGGTGCTTTGCTGAAGCAAAAAGAGAACAACCTAGCAGCCATACTTAAGGAACCTAAACGCAACTCCCAACTAGACTTACAAAGTCGGATTGAGACCGCTCAATTGGAATTAAACATTTGTCTTACAACTAAAGCAGAGAAACCATTACGCTGTACACAGGCCTGGTTCTACTCCCAAGTGGATAAACCGTGAAAACACTTGGCGACAAAACTAGCCCCTAGACGCCCCCCATCACGTCCCCAAGATTAGGAAACCTGATGGCACCTTTACCCATAACCTCAATTTGGTCTTACAGGAATTTCAAACCTTCGATAAGACATTATACGACCGCGGAAACAATACTGGCCAACCAGAGTTGGATGACTTAGTCGACCGACTCCCTATCCCAACCCTAACAGACAAACACAGAGACCTTTTAGATAAGTACATTACAGTGGAGGAGGTATTGGGAGCCATTAAACAAGCCCCATTAGGCAAAGTGCCGGGACCAGATAAGTTCACAGTCTTATACTATAAATATTTGCTCCCCTTTTGGCCCCGTCCTTAGCATTATTCTTTAAAGCCACCCAAAAGGGCGACCCAATAGACATGAACTCTAATAGAGCATTCATTACCCTCATTCCTAAGCCCCACAAAGACCACAGCGATGTAGTTAACTACCGCCCAATATCCTTAATACTGACTTGAAACTATTTACAAAAATTTTGGCGAATAGGCTGTTGTCATTTTTAGCTAGCTATATACACTCTGATCAGGTAGGTTTTCTGCCGCATAGACAGGCTGCCGACCAGGTCCGCAGAGCATTCAACCTTATTTCCATACTACACTCCTCTTGGGATGGCGGAGTGAATAGGTCTAGGGATGCTGCTTTCCCTTGACATCCATAAGGCCTTTGACTCCCTCTCATGGCCTTTCCTTTTGCGGGTGCTGTCGTGGTGGAAGTTTGGTCCCAAGTTCTTGGCCTCACTGCACTCATTATATAGCTCACCCACAGCTCAGATAGTTCTTAGGGGCCATAGATCGGATCCGATACCCATCTCATTGGGCACTCTTCAGGGATGCCCGCTATCCTCTATATTGTTCGTCATAGCCATCAAAACTCTTGCAATAGAGATACGGCACAACCCAGACATTTTGGGGATAGAGAGTGGGGGGAGGAGCCATAAGTGTGCTCTATTTGCTGATGATTTGTTGTTGTTCATCACCTTACCCCACACTATTCTGCCAAATTTACTTTCCCTTCTGGGCCGCTTTGGGAGAGTTTCTGGAATCATAGTTGAGTATTATTATAGGGGTCTGATAATGTTGAGTTTTATATATATATATATATATATATATATATATATATATATATATATATAATATCACTTTAAGAATTTGTAATACACTTTCATGCTGTCCGAGAAAACTTTCAAACTGTCCGAGAAAATGTAAGTTTCTCCCTAAAGGCATATAATTTCTTTGCACGTGAAAGCACAAATACAGCCCTCTTATATAAAGCGCCCTCGTTTATCTCTCCAAGTAACACAAACAGATGCTGGTATCACCTTGAGCTCAGCATAATCCTGAACAGAATAGCCAGGATGCTTTTATTTATACTAAACACATGGATAACAAAAGAGGGTGGTGGCTTCAGAATCAGCCAATCAGACACTTGTATTCATTCAAAAGAACCAATCACACACACATGTATATATTCAAATAGAAATGCAGTAGTGACGTGTGCAAATGGTTGTGTGCAAAACCATGCGGCAAGCACTTGGTTCTGAACACAATTGTGTGCACATTCCCACTGCTAACAATGATGCGAGCCATACTCTATTATGGCCCAGTGGGGCATAATTTTGTATGGTTATACTATGGTTCCCAAGTACACAGATCTGCTTACTTAGGAGTTTAAATGCGATCGCCATGGAGTGGCCAGTCCCTTGGTGAGGCATAAACAAATATCCTTAAAAGAGCAAACAGATCTGCCATGTCCACGGGAAGGTTTCCGCATCCAATGGTCTTCCACCAGAGTTTGTATGTGTGAATACCCTCGCATGAGCGTATTACAGCAAAACAGCCACTGGGGGGCATCTGAAAACATACATTAATAAAAATTTCCACAACACTGGACTCACTATCTCACCATCTAAATGTCTTGTTTGGAGACCCCTAAATCGGATTTAACATAGTTAATCCTGACAAATCAGAAGCGATGAACATCAATCTACCAATCCCGACACTACAGAGTATTCAGTCTAAATACCCATTTCAGTGGCAGCCGACGTCCTTCTCATATTTAGGAATCCAATTGATCCCCAGCGTTTCCTCCCTTTTCAAGGCTAACTACCCTACTCTATTTGTTGGGTTGTTAGAAGACATGCAGACATGGTCGGATGTAAGCATATCATGGATAGGTAGGATTGCCTCGGTGAAAATGACAACCCTGCCTAGGTTACTATATTTTTTTCATACTTTACCGATCCAGGTCCCTGTTAGGTCCCTGTCCCTGTCCCACTCAAAGGTTCCAATCCAAAGTACTCCGATTTATCTGGGGTACCAAAGGACCCAGAATAGCAAGGGCCACAATGTACGCTCCTAAAGCTACTGGCAAACTAGGAGTGCCAGACTTTCAGAAATACTACGCAGCAGCACAGCGGCAGCACAGCTCGCTCAACTAGATCAACTCCATAGCAAACATTACCAACCAGATTTGATTGCCTTAGAGGTCCAGGCAAGTTTCCCACTTGCAATGGATCTCATCCTTTGGGTCCCCTCAAAACATTACAGGGCTATACTGTGCCCAACGCTCTCCCACTCGCTACAGGTGTGGGATACAAGCTGCAGGAGATGGCCTCTGCGCTCTTCACATACCCCAGCAGCCCCCCTTTTCGGCAATCCTATCAGGTGGTGTGAGAGAGGGATCTGTCCATAACCCCTTAGGAGGAAGACTGGAGTAAATGGAGCACGAGAATTCATAAAGGCATTCTGAATGTAGCCTTGATAGAAGCAGGCTATAAAGTCCATGCCAGATGGTACTTGGTGCCAGAGCACTTGTCAAAATGTATCCAGGCACCTCAGCCGGGTGCTTCAGGGGTTGTGGTCAAATTGAAACACCATTACATATGTGGTGGGCATGCCCTAAGGTTCGCCGATTTTGGATAAGGGTACACTCGTTTATTTTCTCGGTCACAATGGTAAATATCCCTAAAGAAGTATGTATAGCCTTAATAAATAAGCCTCTTGAAAATATCCCTCGGCGTACCCAGACCCTGATTTATTTAATGCTCCTGGCAGTTAAAATCACTATAGCCACAGCATGGAAAAGCCCTGCCATAGATATGGCCCTGATGAAACGGAAACTTACGTGGATCATGCTGAACGAAAAGGTATTGAGCATCTTGTGAGATAAATGACCAACCTTTGAAAAAGTTTGGTCTCCTTGGCTGAACTATTTGCAGGTCCCAGGAGACTGATGCCAATAATGACTGGAGGATCCCTGGACGGACTCACTTCTTCCCTCTTTCTTTCTTTACCATTTCTATTGTTCCTCTGATCCTAACCGATCTAGGAATCATATCTGCTTTTCCCCTCCCACCCCCCCCCCCCCTTTTTTATCTCCTCCTTTCCTCTTTTCCTACTTGAACAAATTTTATTGCTATAATTGAGGGTTTAGAGCCCCCATCAGAGGAGACAGGGGGGAGACATTTGGAGAAAAATGGTCAGCAAGGTCTCAATCTCAGGATCTTCCTACCCTCATTGATCTTCATATTGATATACAGGGCAATAATCCTGAGGGCCATCTCTCAGGGATAATAATGTCTTTGTAATGCACTATGTTCATAACCCAAAGATTACTTTTCTTGTCTACTTCTGTTATGCCCACATGTTCCACTGAGGCCTTACTAATGCCCTGTACACACGGTCGGATTTTCCGACGGAAAATGTGCGATCGGAGCTTGTTGTTAGAAATTCTGATTGTGTGTGGGCTCCATCGGACTTTTTCCGTCGGAATTTCTGACACACAAAATTTGAGAGCAGGCTATAAAATTTTCCGACAACAAAATCCGATCGATTAAACTCCGATCGTGTGTACACAAATCCGACGCACAAAGTGCCACGCATGCTCAGAATAAATTAAGAGACGAAAGCTATTGGCTACTGCCCCGGTTACAGTCCTGACGTACGTGTTTTACGTCACCACGTTCAAAGCGATTGGATTTTCTGACAACTTTGTGCGGCCGGGTGAATGCAAGACAAGTTTGAGCCAACATCCGTCGGAAAAAATCCATGGATTTTGTTGTCAAAATGTCTGATCAATGTCCGATCATGTGTACAGGGCATAAAGGTCTAACCAGTTTACCGAGCTCTTCCCCTGACGATTCCATACCCTCCTCCCTTCATTTGTTTCGTACCTGTTCTTGTTGTATGATTCAGAACATGCGAGGATTGTTTGCTGCTCTGCACACTGTTCAATTAATCTGCATTTTCTTAACAACACCGATAAAAACAATTGAAACAGAAAAATTGCCAAGGTCTTTAACAACAGACCCCCAAAAAACTGTATATGCATCAGACTGGAAAGTATATGGCTTGTGAGACCTATCCTGATCTGACACAGAATCCACACCCAGGCCTTGGTCCAGGCCCCTATTGAAAAGCTTTCCGGCTTGTAACACTAAGCAGATGCTAGTAGATGTAACTCTGAAATCTTGTCAAGAGATAAAATTTACTTGGGGAAACTGGATGTAAGAACTACTTATTGCCCAATTGGGCCACAGAATATGGATTCTTCCCTGAAGTTCTATGTAGACTCAAATGAGATGATAAAGAAATTCTACTCCACCCAGATCACAGTCATCTGTATCTCTTCTCAGTGGACTGATCCTGCAGGTTTGACATGGTCCCTGAAGTAGGACACCACTGTATGTTGTTCAGCCTCACTGGAGACTAAAAAGCCTGTTGTCAGGTTACAAAAGGCAAAGGGAGCATAAAGGAGCTAGCTAGAAAACCAGAATGTTCAAAACAACTTTCTAACCAGGGAGGTCTACTGGCAAAACAACTTCCCGAAAGGGGAGTTTCACTGGCAATAACTCAGCAGCACAGAAGATTTATTACTGTGCCAGCACCCCAGGCTTCATATGCCTGTTTGTGAGACATGAATCGCTGGGTGCATGATCAACATTGAAGAAAAACAAAAAAAACCTTTCAGGACAGGAGGTCATTTCTCCATTGAGGACACTTCAGTATAGGGATGGGAGAGACCAAGGTCCTGTTTATCAGGTATTGAAACACTGATAGGTGAGGAGAGGAAAGCCAGGATTACTCTGCATCCTACCACCAGTATGCTCTAGTGGCAAAAACTATGTATCCTGAACCGTGATGGATTAAGCTCTCAGATACACAAGGATTTTCGTAGAAGTCACATGACCCTTTTTGAAAGAATAGCCAGCAAATCTCTTGTAGGGTCCTGAGAACTCCCTCTGTATTCTTGACAGGAATCCCTGTTTAGAGGAGGAGTGGATCGAGACCAGCAGATATGTATGATACATGACAGCTCTGGGAGTTAGAAATAGGCATCCCTCTGAGCAACAATAGTACTCCTTTTAAAATCACATATGCTGGAATGAGACAGTAAGAACCACGCTGGCTAGCAGAACTTCTCTATTGTTGCTGGAGCAAAGGATTCCCCCTGGCAGAACCAGAGGCTCGAATGTGACTGATTGACCAATATGGCCTGAAGTGTTTAACCTGAGGGTCTAACCGTTAAACATCATAAAAAAAGGCAATGCACTCCTTTGGAAGTGCTAAAATACTTGCAAATGAGAAGAGAAACACAGACGCCTCTAGGTTAGAACTGTGAACATTTTAATGAGATACAGGTGCGTTATCCACTTACATGGAGGTTAAAGAAGTAAGGCACGAGTCCATCCACACTGGCGTGGCATTCACTGCAGAGCGGCATTCTGAAAAGCTGATTTTTCTGCCTGTGGGGGGAGAAATCCTAGCCAGTAGGATCTCTGAGACCACAGCAATGAAACCGAGGCTTGGATCAGGCCATTGGTGAGGGCTGGAATGCGGTGCTGGGCGTGATGATGTCACTGGTGGGTTGCAATGGCGTTTTGGAGCATGCGCACTGGCAGATGGGACTCGGGGTGCGCTCCTTTGTCAAGCCATGGCATCTGGCACTTTTGAGAGGTGTTCTCTTCACAGATGAATCCCGGTTTTCACTGTACAGGGCATATTGCTGACAGCATGTATAACGTTGTGTGGGTGAGTGGTTTGCTGATGTCAACATTGTGGATCGAGTGGCCCATGTTGGCGGTGGAGTTATGTATGGGCAGGCATATGCTATGGACATCGAACACAGGTGCATTTAATTGATGGAATTTTGAATGCAGAGAGATACAGTGACGAGATCCTGAGGCCCATTGTTGTGCCATTCATCCATGACCATCACCTCATATTGCAGTATGATAATGCACGGCCCCATGTTGCAAGGATCTGTACACAATTCCTGGAAGCTGAAAACATCCCAGTTCTTGCATGGCCAGCATACTCACCGGACATGTCACCCATTGAGCATGTTTGGGATGCTCTGGATCAGCGTATACGACAGCGTGTTCCAGTTTCTGCCAATATCCAGCAACTTCGCACAACTCTATGCAAAGGAGATGTGCTGCACTGTGTTAGGCAAATGGTGGTCACACCAGATATTGACAGGTTTTCGGACCCCACTGACCCCATCAATATAGTAAAACTGCACATTTTAGAGTGGCCTTTTATTGTGGCCAGCCTAAGGTATACATGTGGAATAATCATGCTGTCTAATCAGCATCTTGATATGCCACACCTGTGAGGTGGATGGATTATCTCAGTCGGTGGTGGCTTGTCCATAGGGGCGCCACCCAAGGCAGTCACCAAAAAAAAAAGTTTTAAACATGGCCCTTTAGGGGCGTGGCCACGATGTGAGAGGAAGCAGACATGTCCAGGCTTGGCTCCTGCCATCCGTCTCTTCCAGCTGCCGACATCCTGCAATTCATCGCTCATCCTGCACTACAGGTACCTCCAGAGGGAATTGGAAGCTGCCCCGGTTCTCCCCATGCCCATGAGAAACAAAACAGCAAAGAAATCAGCCATTCAGAGGCCCCGGCCGGAACGTCCCGCCGAGCACTTGTGCGGCGCCATCTTGCCTGTCAGCCCCTGCACTTCAGTCTCATCTGAGACACAGACAGATCCCCCTATGGCGGTGCCTGTAATACCAGACCCTGTGGGCTCCTCAGCTGGCAACAGTGTGGATGCTGAGCTCCATGGTGAACAATCCACTGCAGTAATCCTGGCAGCTATAGTGGACAGTAAGTCCTCTGTGGAGGGGAAGATTGACACCCTGTCCATAGAATGTGGGTTAATAAGGCAGGACATGGACAAGTTCAGAGGCCGCCTTCATGAGGCTGAACAACGCATCTCTGAGGTGGAAGACACTTCAGCCTCCACCATGCAATCTATGGCTGAACTTCAGCAACAAGTAAAACTCCTCATGGCGCATTCGGAAGACGCTGAGAATAGACTCAGATGCAATAATGTCCGGGTGGTTGGGCTCTCAGAGGGGACAGAGGGCTCTAATCTTGTGGTATTTGCTGAAACCTTCTTTAAACAGCTCCTGGTCTTGTAACACCTATCTCCGGTCTATGTGGTTGAACGTGAACATACGGTGCCCTCCGGCCGGAGGCCTGCTGGTGCATGGCCAAGGGCTTTCCTGGTTCGCCTATTGAACTTCAGGGACAGGGATCTCATCCTAGTAGAGGCCCGTAAGCATCCTAAACTGAAGTATGAAAATGCTGTTATACATCTCTACCCTGACTTTTTCTAAGATCTCCAGAAAAAACGGCCCTCCTTCAAAGATGTCCGCAGGCACCTGAAGGAGAAAGGCCTAGTCTATAACATGTTATATCTTAGCCGTCTAAAAGTTGTTCACAATGGATCCGCAAAACTCTTTGAATCCCCTGCAGATGCGGTTGACTGGTTGAACTCCATCGCCTGAAACGGTATGCTGGGAGTTGTTGTCCATGTTGGACAAGATGACTGGGCCTTAACCTGCTTCTCTAAGACAGATACTTTCTTTAATAAGTGTATAGCATTAAACAATCCGGTACTGCCTATCAGTTACATTGCAGGAACCTAGGACTTGATTGCTGGACACTGAAACATACCTGTAAGTCTACAAGACCCCTTCCTGAGTGGATGGACTCTTAGAACGATCCACTGATGTTTGCTAAGTTTTTAGCACTAAAGTTTCTCCGGTGGTTTTTTTTCTGTTCACCTGGAGCAAACAGGGCGTTGGGTACATACACTGTTAAAAAAAAAATTTGACTCTGTTTTTTTTTCCGTTTCTATTTTTTCAACCTTCTTCTACAATTTTTTTTTTTTATGTTTTGCCCTGAGAGACTCTATTAATGTGCTTGTTCTTTGCCTAGTACGGATTATGCTGCTAATGTGTTGTTTTGTGGTGTGCATTGGCTCTCTGCATCCAGATCCTACTTCTCTGACCCCCCGTCACTATTACACTTAACCTATCCCTATGTTCTATAAATTATCACTTTATGAGTAATCTCAAAAATTCTCTCTTGGAACATCCGAGGGTTAAACTCTAGATTTAAGAGATTGTTGGTCCTCCAGTATCTTAAAGATCTACAGCCTACATAGTCCTCTTGGAGGAGACCCATCTAACTGGGAGCAGGGTACTCTCCCTAACAGGGGTTGGATCCAGAGAGCCATACACTCCACACATTCTTCATATGCTAGAGGGGTAGCTATACTAATTCACAAGAAGCTGACTTGTTCAATAGAGCATGTGGTGACAGATCCTCAGGGTCGTTATGCCACAGTGGTCCTAGAGGTTGAATCCCATCGACTGGCGGTAGTGAATATTTATATCCCACCCCCTTTCAAAAGTGAGGACTTGTATACAGTCCTCGAGAAGGTTGCCACTTTTGGTCCACTAAAATTGTTTGTGGCTGGTGACTTCAACAATATACTGGGCTATGACCTGGACACCTCTAACCCGACTCGGGTGCAGAACCTGGAGCTGGGACTCTGGGCAGATTCAGCGATCTTGGAGGAGGTGTGGCAGTGGAAACATCCCGGAGAGAGGGGTTACTCCTATCTTTCCCACATCAGCACTCCCTCCTCTCGTATATACTTGGCATTTGCCAACCCAGCTCTACTGCCCCAGGTCACTGAGGTCTCCTACCTGGCCGGGGGAATCTCTGATCACACCCCCCTACAGGTTGTATTGACCCTTACTTCTGGTAGATGCAGTGGAGTGTGAAGGTTACATCCTGGTTGGGTGGCAGAGCCCTCGGTGGAGGCCTTGGTCTTACCGCACTTAAAGGACTATTGGGACCATAATGAAGGCACAGCAGACAGGCCTGTAGTGTGGGATGCATTTAAGGTGTCCACCCATGGGATGTATGTATCGGCCATTAAGGCTGCCAGGGCAGAGAAAAACTCCACCTTTGAAGAGCTGAAATACAATGTACAAAGACTCATGCTGATACACCCTCCCCTTTCTCCCTGGCTGAGTTGCAGATGGCCAGAAGCGCACAACTGGTGCACTTCCAAAATCTCACTCAATGTAGCTTCAAACCAGAGCTGAAACACTGTTTGAAAAAGGGGACAACAATGGGAAGTTACTAGCCTATCTGACTGCTGATGCTCGGACGCATACAGCAATCCCCTGCGTACATTCACCTGAGGGCACTCTTGTGAGGGATGGGGAGGGCATTAAGCAGGCATTTGTCTCTTATTACTCTGAATTGTATGCTCCTGTCCCATCGTATGAACATCAGGTTTTAGTGGATCTGCTGGACCCCCTCCAGATTCCGGTGCTACCAGCTGAGACGGCGACTAGTTTGGATGCACCTTTTACAGAAAAAGAATTGGCGAAGGCTGTGGCCTCTTTTCCGAATGGGAAGTCACCGGGACCTGATGGGAATCCCACCGAATGGTACAAACAACATGTAGCGCTCCTGTCCCACAGACTCTTATGCCGCGTACACACGATCAGACTTCACGGCATACTTGGTCCGGCGTACCGGATTTCGTCGGACAATTCGATCGTATGTGGGCTCCAGCGGACTTTGAATATCGCTGCTGTACAACCATCCGGTTGCAGCCCCCGTCTTAATGGCGGGGTGTCAGATGCCTTTCCGATGTCCAGGGGCACCAGACAGGGGTGTCCGCTCTCACTGGGACTTTTTGCATTAATTATGGCGATCGTGCTGCGTTCTTCCCTACAGATACAGGGTATTACTGTTGGCACCCTGACTGAAACTACGGCCCTTTATGCAGACGATCTAGTGTTATATATCAAAAATACTGGACCATCTCTGCAGGCAGCGCTGTTGCTATTAGGCAAATTCTCGGGGGTCTCTGGCCTTAAAATTAACTGGTCCAAATACTCCCCTTGTGGGCCCATCCTGTACCCGGACAAGCTGATCCCGATAATCCCTTACAATGGGTGAGCCAGATTAAATACCTGGGGCTTCTAATCACGAACTCGGTAACTGATTTCATCAACCTTAATGTCTCTCCTTTACTTGGTATCCTATCTAAAAAGTTCCACGCCTGGAAAAACCTTCCACTGTCCTTCATAGGGAAGATAAACCTGATCAAAATGAAAATTCTGCCCTTGCTACTGTATGTCCTTAGAAATTCCCCAGTATGGATCCCAAAATCTCTTTACACCAGGGCTGGGTTATTACCCTTTTTGATTTTTGTTGTTGGTTTGGTTTTGGGGGGGTTCTTTTTCTTTCATTGCTTTTCTATGCCTTTAATAGTTCTATACTGGAATGTTTTTACTCTGTAATCCAGTGGTTGTTCCCGCTGTTGTCTATTTATATGTCATAAAATGTAATAAAAAAAGTAGTGCACTGTGTTCGGGCGCCGGGTACAGTGCACTATGGGAAGCACCACGTCTATGCAATCACAAGATTGCAGACAAGGTGCTTCATTGGTGGGGTTTGTAGCTGCTTTGCGGCGCAGTCCATCGTGCCGAACAGCTTCCGCCCGGCGCCCATAGTGTATCACTACGGCCGGGTGCTTTGTTCTCAATGTGAGAATAACGTCACTTCCGGCGGGCTACAAAAAGTTGGCTGCCGCCGTGAGAACTGTTCCCTTAGTGTTCAGTGGAGAGGGGAGGCCCCTCCCCTCTCCACTGAACACACGGAGAAAGCCGGGAACTAGCTGCCCCTGAATGGGACAGAGACAGATGTGGCATGAAGGAGGGCTGTGTTTCCGGGGACACATGTGAGGAGGACTCTGCTCTGCTGATGTGGACACAGATGTAAGGAGGGGCTTGGCTAATGTGGACACAGATGTAAGGAGGGGCTCCACTGATGGGGACACAGATGTAAGGAGGACTCTACTAAAGGGGACACAGATGTAAGGAGGGTCTCCGCTGATGGGGACACAAATGTAAGGAGGGACTCTGCTGATGGGGACACAGATGTAAGGAGGGGCTCCGTTGATGAAGACACAAATGTAAGGAGGGGCGATGCTGATGGGGAAACAGATGTAGGGAGGGGCTCCGCTGATGGGGACACAGATGTAAGGAGAGGTTTCGCTGATGGGGACACAGTTGTAAGGAGGGGCTCCACTGATGGGGACACAGATGTAAGGAGGGACTCCACTGATGGGGACACAGATGTAAGGAGGGACTTTGCTGATGAGGATACAGCTGTAAGGAGGACTCTGCTGATGGGGACACAGATGTAAGGAGGGACTCTGCTGGGGGCACCTGATGTAAGGAGGGGCTCCACTGATGGGGACACAGATGTAAGGAGGACTCCGCTGATGGGGACAGAGATGTCAGGAGCACTCCGCTGATGGGGACACAGATGTAAGGAGGGACTCTGCTGGGGGCACCTGATGTAAGGAGGGACTCCGCTGGGGTACCTGATGTAAGGAGGGACTCTGCTGGGGGCACCTGATGTAAGGAGGTACTCTGCTGGGGGCACCTGATGTAAGGACAGACTCCGCTGGGGGCACTTGATGTAAGGACGGACTCCGCTGGGGGCACCTGATGTAAGGACGGACTCCACTGGGGGCACCTGATGTAAGGATGGACTCAACTGGGGGCACCTGATGTAAGGACGGACTTCGCTGGGGGCACCTGATGTAAGGACGGCCTCCACTGGGGGCACCTTATGTAAGGACGGACTCCTCTGGGGGCACCTGATGTAAGAACGGACTCTGCTGGGGACACCTGATGGCATCTGGTGGCAGGCGACGTGGCAGGTGACACCCTCAGGGCTCCCACTGATTCTGCATTATGATGAGTTGAATAATTTCATTTTATATTACAATGTAATAATAGAAATAATGCGCTTCAATCATCCTGACACCATAACAACCATGGTGCCGGGATGATTGAAGTGCTAACACCAGGTGTTTGGAGTATCTTTATTTGATGATTGTTAAACTTTCTGGAATACACATATTTCTATTGTTGTATAGGATCTGGGCCTGCTGTCCCTCCATCTCTCTCTCCCTCCATCCCTCGTTCATCTCAGATGCTAACCACACCCCCTTAGAGCCACATCCCTTTAAGTCATGTCCAATATTTCACTGAAATCACACCCATTTTTACCAATTGGGAAGGGTCAAAAAGGAAGGGTGGGGTCTGGCACCCCCCCCATCCTAAAACTTCACCAGCCGCCACTGATCTCAGTAAAGGAGAAGTGCTTACTAACATTAAGGCTAGGTTCACACTGCTGCGAATTTTATTGCGAATTTGAGCCGCTGCGATCGCTCAAATTCGCAAGTCATTTTAATAACATTGTTTTCCATGAGTGCTGTTCACATCAATGCGTTGCGAATTTAAGCTGCGTAAAAAAAGGGTCCTGTCCGAGTTTGATCCGTGTGCAATGCGAATTCAGCTCCATAGATTGCAAAATTTGCAGTAGAATCGCAAGAACACACAAAGAATTCGCAATGCAAATTTGCAACGCAATCGGATCAAAATCGCGCTAAATTCGCACTGCAGCAGTGTGAACCTAGCCTTAGACAGATTTGTGAACAATATTTGAGAGAAATAGGCCTTTTGTGTACATAGAAAAAGTTGTAGATCTTTGAGTTCAGCTCATGATAAATAGGGGCAAACACAAAAGTGTTGCGTTTATTATTTTGCTCAGTGTACATGTGTGTATATATTAATATATTTTTTTAGCTTATTTATTTTACTTAGTTTTACCTTTTTAAAATGTATTGAAAAATAACATAATATATTATAACAATATATGTATCAGTTTGATATCCTAAGTAATGGCAAACAAATAGGCAAAACAATAGTTTCATGGTTGACAAATAAACATTTCTCTGGTACAATTGGGATATACAGGTACAGGAGCTACAGTGGTTAAATATAAAGTAAATGTACTGCATGGCTTGAATAAGCAATTCCCTACATTTCAGGTTCACAAATACCCCTAAAAACTGCAAAGTATTGATTAGGTCACAAAAGGCTCATTCATGTTAAGTTTTGCTCATGGGTTATGCTAGGTCAAATAAGATTTTGCTGTAAGAGAAGAGTTCAGAGTATTTTATCTGCGACATGGTTGCTATTTACAACAGAAATATTGTTAAGATAGGAGCTCTGCAGTGTAGTGAATTTATGTCACAGTCAGTGAGGGATTGCACATCCTTGCTGCCCAGAGGCTGTTTAAACAATAACTATAAGTCTGTATTGCCCCTAGAACATTTCACCCTGGTGTATCACAAATACATCTTTCAAATTATTGTGAGAATCAACATAACATAACTCAGAATTCAGAATTGCTAAGGCAGAACATCTCTGTAAGGTACTTTATATAAAACGCCACGGGTATGTTTAATGTTTGCCAGTGTAGAAAAACATTTGTTGTCGCTGTGTTTCATTATATTGAAAAAGAAAAACTAGGTTTTAAAAATAAGCTGCTCATGCTGGTTCTATTACATAAAGAAACGTTTTATAGACAGACTTTACTTCAAATAGGCAGAAAGAGAAAGACGACTGAAATGAGTAAACCTTCCACATGTCAAATTATCATGTAAAAGATGCATGCGTCCCATATCCTACCCTCAAAACTAGACCATGTCTGACTTTTTCACTAATAAATATAATGCAATTCTTGTTAAAATATTACATACAGCATTTTAGTGGAGAACTTCCACTTGTACTATTTTTTAATTTGTGATTTTAGGTGTAAATCACATTAAATTTAAACTCACACTGTAGCTTTTATTGTTTTAGAAAAGGTAAGGAAAGCTACGATTCTGCATATTGTGTTTTGTTTTTATATTATGCAACATGACTGCTGTTACTTGTGTAGGCATCACATATTATCATCTCTAAGCATTATTTACATTTAAACATAACAAAAAACATAACCCCAAGCCATTTCTGAAATACTACAGCTCTTTATTAAATAAAGACTGTTCATGAAATCACTATGGCCTCATTCACATGTGGCGGATCAGCAGAGTCCGCCAGCTCAGCAGGAGATCTCTCCGTTGATCTCCGCTGAGCCGGCGCATGACAGGTCCGTCTCTGCTCACTGAGCAAGGAGGGGCCTGTCAGAGCGCCACTGGTTCCTATGGAGGGATCGGACGAAAACGGACAGCATGTCTGTTTTCATCAGATCTCATCAGATCTGATCCTCCAGGACGGATGCGAACGTATCGCCATACATCTGATTTTAGCGGATCGGATGTCAGCGGACATGGTCACCGCTGACATCTGTCGCTCCATAGACCTGTATGGAGCACCCGTTCAGGTCCGCCTAAAAAAATGACAGGCGGACCTGAACGGTCTGTCTATGTGAAAGGGGCCTAAGACTTTAACAGCCACATACACACAGAATTATTAGGAAAAAAAGAACCTGTGTGTAGCCATTTTTTTTACTGTGTTCATAAAGGTTTGGGTTATTATTACTTTTCATATGTGTCTCTTCACTAAATTAATGGCTAATCCTGCAGGAAGTCCTAAAAACCAATGCCTGTACTTTGTGAGGGAGAAGCTGAAGCAATGGCGTTGCATCCATAAAGTGTGCAGGAGCGCCGCCCGCTCTCTCCTGTCACCTCTCTCTCACCATAGATAGATTCATGCATTGCATGAATCTATCTATAGTCGCCGCTGCCGCCCCCTATGCAGGTGTCCTGCACCTTGTCGGGCGCCGGGCACCTGAATTACAGCGGCGGGGTTTTTTTTTTGGAAGCACCTGATTAGAGCCGTGGGCTCTAATAGGCGTCCTGATTAGAGCCGTAGGCTCTAATAGGCTTCCAAAATGGTAAACAGCGGGCACAATGCTGTGCGTTCGCTGTTTACTCAGTGGTGTGTTAGGAAAGCGAATAAATTGCTTTCCTAACACTGAGCCACCTCTCAGCCAATCGGGTGCTCGGGTCTGGTTACCTGTCACCTGATTGGCTGAAACAACAGATGCTGTGATTAGATGCCTGATAGAGAGGACCGGAGACATCGAGGAGCGTGGACGTGGAGGACGCCACAGTGACCCGCTGCGAGACAGGTAAGTCCCGACTCCCGGGCGATGCACACTGGCAGCATTTGATGGGGCACAGTAGCGGCAAATGATGGGCACACTGGCAGCAATTAATGGGGCACAGTAGCGGCAATTGATGGGGCACAGTAGCAGCAATTGATGGGCACACTGGCAGCAATTGATGGGGCACACTGGCAGCAATTGATAGGCACACTGGCAGCAATTGATGGGGCACAGTAGCGGCAATTGATGGGCACAGTGGCAGCAGTTCATGGGGCACACTGGCAGCAATTCATGGGCACACTGACAGCAATTCATGGGGCACAGTAGCGGCAATTGATGGGCACACTGTCAGCAATTGATGGGTACAGTAGCTGCGTTTGATGGCACAGTGGCGGCAATTTATGGGTATAGTGGCTGCGTTTGATGGCACAGTGGTGGCAATTTATGGGTACAGTGGCTGCATTTGTTGGCACAGTGGCTGTGCTTGATAGGCTCAGTGCCTGTGTTTGATGGGCACAGTGGCTGGGTTTGATGGGCACAGTAGCTGTGTTTGATGGGCACAGTAGCTGCGTTTGATGGGCACAGTGGCTGCAATTGATGTTTGTTTGTTTTTCAGTTTGTTTGCGCCCCCCCCAAAAAGTTTGAGCACCAGCCACCACTGAGCTGAAGGTAAACCTTAGTGACATCACAGCTTAGATAAACCGGGAGACATCTTGTAGTGAGCTGCAAATATCACTTTTGAGGCCATTCGTGTGAAAAATACACCAAAAAAGTTGAAACTTTTTGTTTCCCATATATTTGGCATCACAGTAAGTTGCAGTACAGTTGACAGTGATAGGGATAGAGAATGGCTCCAATCCACACCCAATCTTAAAGCAGGGCATGCACATACAGCGCCTTGAAAAAGTATTTATACCCCTTGAAATTTTCCACATTTTGTCATGTTACAACCAAAAACATAGAGGTATTTTATTAGGATTTTATGTGATAGATATGGTAAGTGTGCAGCGCTTTAAATCCCAAAAGGACAATCCAGGAACAAAAGTTCAATAGTAGTTTAATCTGCGATAGACAGGGAATAGGGAGACCCGTCACCAGCACCCAACAATACAGCCGCTTACCCCATGTGGTGGACCCTCATCACAAAGGTCACGTCAGCTTATGTAAAGTAAAATCAGATAAAAAGGAAGCCCATCAATCTTCATACACTTAGTGGCAGCAGACCAGATAGTGGATGCAGCAAACCTGGATGTGACTCTCCTTGTTCAAAAATTACCCTCCAGCGATAATCATCAAATATATGTCATCCCGTGCAGACAAAAGGAGATAAACCTCATTACGCAGTACATCATAACAGTATTTATTCAGATAAAAATGATTGGAATTTCACTCACATCGCTGACAAACAAAAGCAAGCTCTGTTTGTATGTATACAGCCTCTCCCCACCAGAAATATGGCTGTCGTGTCCCAGCATGCAGTAGCGTCGCGTTGCTGACTCCTCGGCAACGTGACGCTACTGCATGCTGGGACACGGCGGCCATCTTTCTGGTGGAGAGAGGCTGTATACATACAATGTGAGTGCAATTTCATTCATTTTTATCTGAATAAATACTGTTACTGCGCAATGGGGTTTATCTCCTTTTGTTTGCATGGAATGACATATATTTGATTACCACTGGAGGGTAATTTTTGAACAAGGAGAGTCACATCCAGGTTTGCTGCATCCACTATTCCGTCTGCTGCCACTAAGTGTATGAAGATTGATGGGCTTCCTTCTTACCTGAGTTTACTTTACATAAGCTGATGTGACCTTTGTGATGAGGGTCCACCACATGGGGTAAGCGGCTGTATTGTCGGGGTGCTGGTGATGGGTCTCCCTATCAGAGGCGGCTCTAGGCTTTGTGAGGCCTTAGGCAAAACTTAGACATGAGGCCCCACTCACTCCCATAATGGGAAAAATAATTCAAGGGATGAAAATGAACTGTATTAGGAGGGTACAGTATAGGGGAGTGGACAGTACAGGGGGTAGGTGAGTGGGCATAATAAAGATATATTTTCCTCAAGCAGTGCTGCACAGGGAAGCTGCTCTCACAGATCCTACCAATTCTGGTAGGCTGTCACAAAGAGAGAAATAAAGGAGGATGGGTGGAGAAGGAAGGAAGGAAGGAAGGAGAAAAAAAGAGAGAGAAAAAGAAAGATGGAAGGAAAGAAAGAGAAAGAAGGAAAGAAGGAAAGATGGAAGGAAAGAAAGAAAGAAAGATGGATGGAAGGAAAGAAAGATGGATGGAAGGAAAGATAGAGAAAGAAAGAAAGAAAGAAAGAAAGAAAGAAAGAAAGAAAGAAAGAAAGAAAGATGGAAGGACAGAAAGATGGAAGGAAAGAAAGAAAGAAAGATGGATGGAAGGAAAGAAAGATGGATGGAAGGAAAGATAGAGAAAGAAAGAAAGAAAGAAAGAAAGAAAGAAAGAAAGAAAGAAAGAAAGAAAGAAAGAAAGAAAGAAAGAAAGAAAGAAAGAAAGATGGAAGGACAGAAAGATGGAAGGAAAGAAAGAAAGATGGAAGGAAAGAAAGAAAGAAAGAAAGATGGAAGGAAAGAAAGAAAGAAAGAAAGAAAGAAAGAAAGAAAGGGAAGGAAAGAAAGAAAGAAAGAAAGAAAGAAAGAAAGAAAGAAAGAAAGAAAGAAAGAAAGAAAGAAAGAAAGAAAGATGGAAGGAAAGAAAGAAAGAAAGATGGAAAGAAAGAAAGAAAGAAAGAAAGAAAGAAAGATGGAAGGAAAGAAAGATGGAAGGAAAGAAAGAAAGAAAGAAAGAAAGAAAGAAAGAAAGAAAGAAAGAAAGAAAGAAAGAAAGAAAGAAAGAAAGAAAGAGAAAGAGAAGGGGGTGGAGGAAGAAGGGAAGGAAGAGCATCCCCTACATCAGTGTACTCACTGGGAGGCAGGAGGGACTGGATGGATAGATGGATGGATCAGACTCCCCTTTTCCTTTTCTCTTTGCTGGTCTTCAGCTTGAATCTTCCCGCTCACACATCCCCTTCTCTAAGGCAGAACAGAGAACACTGCCAAGGGGAGTGGGCGGGGCAGACACAGGAGTAGAGGGCGGGAGGAGGAGGAGCAGAAGCTCTCTCTCCTCTTCTGTCTGGCTGTGCGGGCAGAAGGGGGAGGGGGGAGATCTGTCAGAGCTCTACTGAGCGGCTCTCCCTCCCTGTCTGTGATCCGGAGCTCCGATCACACGTCTCACTCGCAGCCCGTATCTCTCCCTGTAGCAAAGTGAGGGGATACGGGACTGTGTGATAGCAGAGATCTCTGCTGCTGAAAGAGGCGGCTCTCTAATTAGGTAAACTAGCCAGCTGTGCGAGGCCCCTATGACTGCGAGGCCTGAGGCCACCGCCTATTTTGCCTAATTAGAGAGCCGCCTTTGCTCCCTATTCCCTGTCTATCGCAGATTGAACTACCATTGAACTTTTATTCCTGGATTGTCCTTTTGGGATTTAAAGTGCTGCACACTTACCATATATATCTTAATATTGACTTCCTTCAATATTGTGCTGGCTGCTGATATCTTATTGAACCAACTGATACTAAAGATCTGCAGCGCAACAAATTCTATTATTTTTTAAAGGGGAGACTAATACCGCATTTAACCTAAAAAGCAAGAATAGCAGCAACTAATATATGGAATACATACATATATAAAAATTGGAGAAACAATAGCTGCGCTAAAGATTGATAATCTTACTGGAGATAAACCAATGTGAGACAAATTAGGTGAAAATTGTATATAAATGAATTATGATGATATATGTAATAAATCCAGGATAATGAATGACAACCCAAAAAAAAAGAAAGGAAAAATGGGTGAATGTCGAATAAATTAAGATAGTGATAATAAAAAATGATAATAATGAGGATGAAAAATACAAAATGCAAAACAAAAAATGTCTTCTGTCTAATGAAGATACTGTGAAAATAAAATGTAATCTTCCACCACCATTGAGTGCTGATCACCGTAAGAAATATGCGCTTACCAGAGGGCAAACAAAATGCAGCTTGCGGCTAAAGCCAGGGCCTTTGCTGTGGGAATCCTTGATGGATAACTCAAAACATCAAACCGGGACTCAGTGGGACCCACAACCCGCTAGGATGTATGGAATCTCCCGAGTAGGTATCAGGTATTGGCCTTATCTCTCGCTCCCACTGACTCCTCCTTACAATTTTCCACAGCTTCTTCTGTTCAGGGACCTGCTGGCAGTCAAAGCTGTGACATCATCATGTACAGTGCAGGGCCATCAGTCCTCCATTGTAAGGCCTCAGTCCTGCAGATGATAATGGCCGATCTGTGTATTCCAGTGGCAAGAATCAGTGGAGCACAGTCATGAAGTCACGGAAAGCTGGGTATGAATTACACCCAAAGCATTGACCTCACGGCAGCTCCCGCCTCACATGTCCGTCGAAGCCACATGTGAGGCGGAGGCTGCCGTGAGGTCAATGCTTTGGGTGTAATTCATGGTTTTCAAACAATTTTTCAAATACAGTAAATATGTGAAAAGTGTGGCGTGCATTTGTATTCAGCCCCCCTGAGTCAATACTTTGTAAAAACACCCAATTACAGCTGCAAGTCTTTTTGGGCATGTCTCTACCAGCTTTGCACATCTAGAGAGTGAAATGTTTGCCCATTCTTCTTTGCAAAATAGCTCAAGATTGTCAGATTAGATAGAGAGCATCTGTAAACAGCATTTTTTAAGTCTTGCCATAGATTTATTCTCAATTGTATTTCTCAATTGGATTTCGGTCTGGACTTTGACTGGCCCATTCTAACGCATGAATATGCTTTGATGTAAACCATTCCATCGTAGCTTTGGCTGTATGTTTAGGGTCGTTGTCCTGCTGGAAGGTTAACCTCCACCTCAGTCTCAAGTCTTTTGCAGATTCTAACAGGTTTTCTTCTAAGATTGCCTTATATTTGTCTCCATCCATCTTCCCATCAACTCTGACCAGCTTCCCTGTCGCTGCTGAAGAAAAGCATCACCACAACATGATGCTGCCGCCACCATGTTTCACTGTGAGGATGGTGTGTTCAGGGTGATGTGCAGTGTTAGTAGTCCACCACACATAGCATTTTGCTTTTAGGTTAAAAAGTTAAATTTTGGTCTCATCTGACCAGAGCACCTTCTTTCACATGTTTGCTGTGTCCCCAACATGGCTTCTCGTAAACTGCAAATGGGACTTCTTATAGCTTTCTTTCAACAATGGCTTTCTTCTTGCCACTTTTCCATAAAGTGCACAACTAATACTTGCCCTGTGGAAAGATTCTCCCACACGAGCTGTGGATCTCTGCAGCTCCTCCAGAGTTAGGTCTGCGAGTGCACGTAGGTCTGCGAGTGCACGTAGGTCTGCGAGTGGCCTGCGAGTGCACATAGGTCTGCGAGTGCACGTAGGTCTGTGAGTGGCCTGCGAGTGCACGTAGGTCTGCGAGTGGCCTGCGAGTGCGCGTAGGTCTGCGAGTGGCCTGCGAGTGCACGTAGGTCTGCGGGTGTACGTGGGTCTGCCACTGTTCTGCGAGTGCACGTAGGTCTGCGGGTGCACGTAGTTCTGCGACTGTTCTGCGAGTGCACATAGGTCTGTGAGTACCTGTGTATTGTCTTTTTGTGTAACTGTGTATTGTCTTGAGTATTAGTGTCTGGAAGCTAGCTTAGTTAGGTAATTTGGACAGGGTATAACCCCCAATCCTCACTAAATTTAATAGGTACGATGCCCGGCGGGTGTGGAGAGGTGACTCTTTGTACATCTTGCTGCATGTATGTGTTCCTTGATCATCCGATCGAGGGCGAATACTGCTGTGCAAAATGTAAGCACATTGTTTCCCTGGAAGCCCAGGTCCTGAATCTGGGGAAGCAACTGTCAGCACTGAGAAGTCCCTCCATACTAAAGGAGAGCCAGGAATGTACATGGCAGGTGCCGGCATGGGCCAGCACAGAGGTGGGTGGAGACAAAGAGGTGCAGGCACTAGCAAAGAGTAGATGGGTGACAGTCAGGAAGGGTAGAGGGTGAAGTGCCAGGGAGGCTGATCCAGGACTGGAGCATCCCAATAAATACGCTCCATTGAGTGACATTGGTGAAACCAGTCAGGGACCAGCACTGCTGGAGCTGAGGAATTCTCCTTGCTGCCGGGGGAAGAACTCCTCCAGTGAGAGTGGGGGGACAGCGAAGGGAAAGGAAAGACAGATTCTGGTGGTAGGGGACTCAATTCTTAGAAAGACAGAGAGGGCAATTTGTAACATAGACCTGAAGCGCCGAACAGTATGTTGTCTACCGGGGCTCAGGTTCGGCACATCACGGATCTTGTGGACAGATTACTGGGTGGGGCTGGGGAAGACCCAGCTGTCATGGTGCACGTTGGTACCAATGACAAAGTCAGAGGCAGATGGAGTGTCCTAAAGAACGATTTTAGGGACTTAGGAGTTAAATTGAGGAAAAGGACCTCCAAGGTAGTATTCTCAGGAATACTACCGGTACATCGAGCCACACCAGAAAGGCAGAGGGAGATTAGGGAAGTAAAGTAAGTGGCTGAAGAGCTGGTGTAGTAAGGAGGGGTTTGGGTTCCCGGAGGACTGGGCCGACTTCTCAGTCGATAACCGGTACTATAGAAGGGACGGACTGCACCTAAATGAGGAGGGTGCAGATCTGCTGGAAATGAAGATGGCCAAAAAGTTAGAGGGGTTTTTAAACTAGGCGATGGGGGGAGGGTCCAGAGGTAGAGATAGTCAGCGCGGAAGATATTCCAGAGGGTGGTATTGGGGGCATTAGTGGTAGGTTGACCAAAGCACAAAAACACAAGGTAAGTATAGTAGCAAATCCTAGTTATAATCTTGAAACACCCAATACGAGGACAATATGCGACCGGTCTAAACTATGTGGCATGTCACCAATGCCAGGAGCATGGCGGACAAGGTGGGTGAACTAGAGATACTGTTGTACGCAGAGGATTTGGATTTTGGGGGAATCTCAGAGACCTGGTTCAACAGCTCTCATGATTGGCTGAAAAAAATTCAAGGGTATGCCCTTTACCACAAGGATAGAGAGGGTAAAAAAGGGGGAGGGGTATGCCTATATAACAAGAATAATGTACAAGTGAATGTGAGAGATGACATCACTGAGGGAGCTAGGGAGGAGGTGGAATCCTTATGGGTAGAGGTCCAAAGGGATGAAGCTAAGGGAAAAATAATACTGGGAGTATGCTATAGGCCCCCTAACCTGAGGGAGGAAGTGGAGACAGATCTCCTATCACAATTTGGATTAGCAGCAAGAATGGGAAGTGTTATCATAATGGAGGATTTTAATTATCCAGACATAGATTGGGCGGAGGGAACCACGCATTCATTTAAGGCTCGCCAGCTCCTTAATGTCTTGCAGGACAATTTTATGGGTCAGATGGTAGATGCACCAACTAGAAATAAAACATTACTGGATCTACTGATTACCAACAATACAGACCTGATCACGAATGTAGATATACGGGGCAATTTAGGTAACAGCCATCACAGGTCAGTTAGTTTCAGTATAAATCACATAAATAGGAAGCATAAAGGGAATACAAAGACACTGAATTTCAAAACAGCCAACTTCCCTAAACTACAAACCTTGCTAAAAGGCATAAATTGAGATAAAATATTAGGAACAAAGAACACAGAGGAGAGATGGGTTTGCTTTAAGAGCATATTAAATAAGGGCTTAAGCCGATGTATCCCATTGGGTAATAAACTTAAAAGAGCGAACAAAAGTCCTGGATGGCTTAACTCCTATGTAAAAATGCATATAAAAGCAAAGGAGAAGGCCTTCAAAAAATACAAGGTTGAGGGATTATCCTCAGCATTCAGACTTTATAAAGAATGCAACAAGAAATGTAAAGGTGCAATTAGGACTGCTAAGATAGTAGATGAAAGACACATAGCGGAGGAGAGCAAAAGAAAAAAATCCCAAGAAATTCTTTAAGTATGTAAACAGTAAAAAAGGGAAGACAGACCATACTGGCTCCATAAAGAATGAGGAAGGACATCTGGTTACAAAGGATGGGGAGATGGCGAAGTTATTGAATTTATTCTTCTCCTCAGCCTTCACGAGTGAATCGGGGGGCTTCAGTAACCAAAACTGCAGTGTTTATCCTCATGACACAACACAGGAAGCACCTCCATGGTTAACAGAGGACAGAATTAAAATTAGACTTGAGAAACTTAACATTAATAAATCACCGGGACCAGATGGCTTGCATCCGAGGGTACTTAGGGAACTCAGTCAAGTGATTGCCAGACCGTTGTTCCTAATTTTTACAAACAGTCTACTGACTGGAATGGTACCAGCTGACTGGAAAAAAGCCAATGTAGCACCAATATTTAAAAAGTGCCCAAAATACAGACCAGTTAGCCTAACATCAATAGTATGTAAACTCTTGGAGGGGATGATAAGGGACTATATACAAGATTTTAGTAATGAGAACGGTATCATTAGCAGTAATCAGCATGGATTCATGAAGAATCGTTCTTGCCAAACCAATCTACTAACCTTCTATGAGGAGGTGAGTTGCCATCTAGATAAAGGAAGGCCCGTAGACATGGTGTATCTGGATTTTGCAAAAGCATTTGACACTGTTCCCCATAAACGTCTACTGTACAAAATAAGGTCCATTGGCATGGACCATAGGGTGAGTACATGGATTGAAAACTGGCTACAAGGGCGAGTTCAGAGGGTGGTGATAAATGGGGAGTACTCGGAATGGTCAGGGGTGGGTAGTGGGGTTCCCCAGGGTTCTGTGCTGGGACCAATCCTATTTAATTTGTTCATAAACGACCTGGAGCATGGGGTAAACAGTTCAATCTCTGTATTTGCAGACGATACTAAGCTAAGCAGGGCGATAACTTCTCCGCAGGATGTGGAAACCTTGCAAAAAGATCTGAACAAATTAATGGGGTGGGCAACTACATGGCAAATGAGGTTCAATGTAGAAAAATGTAAAATAATGCATTTGGGTGGCAAAAATATGAATGCAATCTATGCACTGGGGGGAGAACCTCTGGGGGAATCTAGGATTGAAAAGGACCTGGGGGTCCTAGTAGATGATAGGCTCAGCAATGGCATGCAATGCCAAGCTGCTGCTATCAAAGCAAACAGAATATTGGCATGCATTAAAAAGGGGATCAACTCCAGAGATAAAACAATAATTCTCCCACTCTACAAGACTCTGGTCTGGCCGCACCTAGAGTATGCTGTCCAGTTCTGGGCACCAGTCCTCAGGAAGGATGTACTGGAAATGGAGCAAGTACAAAGAAGGGCAACAAAGCTAATAAAGGGTCTGGAGGATCTTAGTTATGAGGAAAGGTTGCGAGCACTGAACTTATTCTCTCTGGAGAAGAGACGCTTTAGAGGGGATATGATTTAAATATACAAATACCGTACTGGTGACCCCACAATATAAATAAAACTTTTTTGTAGAAGAGAGTTTAACAAGACTCGTGGCCACTCATTAAAATTAGAAGAAAAGAGGTTTAACCTTAAACTACGTAGAGGGTTCTTTACTGTAAGAGCAGCAAGTATATGGAATTCCCTTCCACAGGCGGTGGTCTCAGCTGGGAGCATTAATAGCTTCAAGAAACTATTAGATAAGCACCTGAATGACAGCAACATTCAGGGATATACAATGTAATACTGACACATAATCACACATAGGTTGGACTTGATGGACTTGTATCTTTTTTCAACCTCACCTACTATGTAACGATATGTAACTATGTAGTTACCATGGGCCTCTTGGCAATTTAGGTGGACAGCCATGTCTTTGTAGTTTTTCAGTTGTGCTATACTCTTTCCATTTACTGATGATGGATTGAACAGTGCTCAGTGAGATGTTCAAAGCGTGGGATATTTTTTTATAACCTAACCCTGCCTTAAACTTCTCCACAACTTTATCCCTGACCTGTCTGGTGTGTTCCTTGGTCTTCATGATTCTGTTCACTAAGGTCATTTAACAAACCTATGAGGGCTTCACAGAAGAGCTGTATTTATACTGAGATTAAAATTACACACAGGTGTAATTAGGTGACTTCTGAAGGCAATTGATTCCACTAGATTTTAGGGGTATCAGAGTAAAGGAGGCTGAATACAAATGCACGCTACATTTTTCAGATATTTTATTTGTAACAAAAAATTGAAAACCATTTCTCATTTTCCTTCCACTTCACAATTATGTGCCACTTTGTGTTGGTCTATCACATAAAATCCCAATAAAATACATTTACGTTTTTGGTTGTAACATGACAAAATGTGGAAAAGGGGTATGAATACTTTTTAAAAGGCACTGTACATAGCAAAATCATAGGTGTCTGGTTTAATCGACCCTCTAAGCTTCAATATATTAACCACTTGCTTACTGGGCACTTAAACCCCCCTCCTATCCAGACCAATTTTCAGCTTTCAGTGCTCTCAAACTTTGAATGACAATTACACAGTCATGCAACACTGTACCCAAATTATTTTTTTGTCCTTTTTTTCATACAAATAGAGCTTTCTTTTGGTGGTATTTGATCACCTCTGGGTTTTTTATTTTTGCGCTATAAATAAAAAAAAAAATTTTGCAAATTAGTAATTTTTCTTCATAGATTTTGGCCACAATTTATAATGCTACATATCTTTGGTAAAAATAACCAAAAATTAGTGGAAATTATTTGGCCTGTGTGAAAGTTTTAGAGTCTACAAGCTATGGTGCAAATCATAAAAAATTATCACATGTACTGTACTGGTGGCCTATCTCATTTCTTGAGACCCTAACAATCCAGGAAAGTACAAATGCCCCCCAAATAACCCCTTTTTGGAAAGTAGACATTTCAATGTATTTAGTTGGATGCATGGTGAGTTATTTGAAGTTGTATTTTTTTCCCACAATTCTTTGCAAAATTGAGATTATTATTTTTTTTTCCACAAAATTGTCATTGTAATAGCTTATTTCTCTCACATGGCATGTGTATACCACAAATGACACCCCAAAATACATTCTGCTACTCCTCCTGAGTATAGTGATACCACATGTGTGGGACTTTTTCACTGCCTGGCCACATACAGAGGCCCAACATGCAGGGAGCACCACCAGGTGTTCTAGGAGCATAAATTACACATCACATTTCTCAACCACCTATTACACTTTTGAAGGCCCTGGAGCACCAGGACAATGGAAACACCCACAAAATTTCCCCATTTTGGAAAGCTAACACCCCAACGTATAATCTATGAGGCATAATGAGTCTTTTGAACTGTTCATTTTTTTCCAGAAGTTTTTGGAAAATGTGGAAAAAAATGAAAACGCATTTTTTTTACACAAAGTTGTCTGTTTATAAGATATTTCCAACACATAGCATTTAGATAGCAAAAATGACACCCCAAAATACATTCTGCTACTCCTCCTGAGTATTATGATACCACATGTGTGGGACTTCTTCACTGCCTGGCCACATACAGAAGTCCAACATGCAGGGAGCACCATCAGGTGTTCTAGGAGCATAAATTACACATCACATTTCTCAACCACCTATTACACTTTTGAAGGCCCTGGAGCACCAGGACAATGGAAACACCCACAAAATTACCCCATTTTGGAAAGCTAACACCCCAACGTATAATTTATGAGGCATAATGAGTCTTTTGAACGGTTCATTTTTTTCCAGAAGTTTTTGGAAAATGTGGAAAAAAAATGAAACCGCATTTTTTTTACACAAAGTTGTCGGTTTATAAGATATTTCCAACACAGCATTTAGATAGCAAAAATGACACCCCAAAATACATTCTGCTACTCCTCCTGAGTATTACGATACCACATGTGTGTGACTTTTTCACTGCCTGGCCACATACAGAAGCCCAACATGCAGGGAGTACCATCAGGTGTTCTAGGAGCATAAATTGCACATCACGTTTCTCAACCACCTATTACACTTTTGAAGGCCCTGGAGCACCAGGACAATGGAAACACCCACAAAATGACCCCATTTTGGAAAGCTAACACCCCAAAGTATAATCTATGAGGCATAATGAGTCATTTTTTTCCAGAAGTTTTTGGAAAATGTGGAAAAAAAATGAAACCGCGTTTTTTTTACACAAAGTTGTCCGTTTATAAAAATATCTCCAACACATAGCATTTAGATAGCAAAAATGACACCCCAAAATACATTCTGCTACTCCTCCTGAGTATGGCGAAACCACATATGTGAGACTTCTACACAGCCTGGCTACATACAGAGATCCAACATGCAAGGAACACCGTCAGGTGTTCCAGGGACACATAGCATGTACATACCAAGAATTACACCCCAAAATACATTACACTGAGCAAAGCATAAACAAAAGATTACCTGTGGTTGTAGTAGCACAGTTGTACACAGGAGGATAGCACTGGTCCAGGCAGCAGGCAGGGACTTGGTCAGCAACGGTGAACACAATTGTCCAGACAGCAGGCAGGGTTACTGTCCATATAAAGTCCAGGGTCAGTGCAGGCAGAGATATTGTCAGCAGTGCCAAAAATATTGGTCCTGGTAGTAGGCAGGTCCATGGTGGTGGTCAGTGCGACAGGCAGCGGCATGATGGCAGTAAGTCCTACAGGCAGAAGTAGGGCCTCGTTCAGGACAGAATGGGGACAGGGGTAGAGGCTTCTCCCACCCAAATCTCTTTGAAGCCTCCGAGTCTCCAGACCCTAATCTAGGATTGAGAAAACAAAAAAATAGTTTTCTTCATCCAGAAAAACAATTCTGGAGCCCCTCACATATGTGAGACCCCTGTGTTGAATCCCACTAGTCCAGTTGCAGGGTACAAGATCAGTCCATGAGGCAGGCAAAAAACATGGTCAAACAGTCCAAGGTCAGTTCCAGATCAGGCAGAGATATGTACAGAATCGTTAGGCAGAAGCATGGTCGAATAACAGTCCAGGGTCAGTTCCAGATCAGGCAGAGGTATGTGCAGAATCGTTAGGCAGAAGCATGGCCGAATAACAGTCCAGGGTCAGTTCCAGATCAGGCAGAGGTATGTACAGAATCGGCAGACAGAAGCATGGTCGAATAACAAGCCAGGGTCAGTTACAGAGCAGGCAGTGGCATAAGGGATGTGAGGGTAAATTGCAGGAGCTGAAGCTTACCTTTACCGTACTTCACTAATAATTTACTGAAGTATGGTAACGGCGAAAACATTCAACTATGCAGAGGCCTGGTTCGGAAGGACATTGTGCACAATAAAAAGATGTGTCTCTTCTGAATCCTGCTCTGGTACACACCTTACATTTTATTTGCCGTCATTGGCCTGTTGGTTTGGGAGGGATTTTATCGGTAAAGTGGCGTTAGGAGAGTCGGCTTAGAACATGTGATCGGATATTTTCTAGTGGGCCATTCGGGAATATAAGGACAGTGAAAACTTCCTCCTGGTAGCCAAGGAAGCGTTTGGGGTTTTGGGTGGAGTTACGATAAATTACATATGAATTGTATATGGCCAATTGAAAAAAATAAATTGCGACTTTTTTATACCAATGGTATGTACGTCTTGTGGCAAGGTATGGTTCCAGCATTTGGTCATTGAAGTTGACTCCCCCCATAAACAAAATATAATCATAGATGCATTTAGGTTTTTGTATGGGGCCATTCCTTCTGGGGATTTCCACGAAGGTATCATTGTGGATTGAAGACAACATGTAGACATCTCTTTTGTCCCTCCACTTCACTGCCAAAATCTCGTTGTTTCGTAGACTTGCCGTTTCTCCTTTTCTCAATTTCTTATTGACAAGACTTTGAGAAAAGCCCTTCCGGTTCTTTTTTACGGTGCCACATGCTGGCGTCTTCTTCCGGTGAAGGTTGTGGAACAGGGGCAGAGATGTGTAGAAGTTGTCTACGTATAAATTGTAGCTTTTTTCCAGTAGGGTGTATATGAGGTCCCAAACAATTCCCGCTTGATCCCAAGTAGTCTGGGCAATTAGGGGGTTGCAGCTGGGTGTCCTTCCCTTCGTACACTTTGAAGGCATATATGTAACCTGTGACTCGGTTACATATTTTTGTATACCTTCACCCCATAGTGGGCCCTTTTACTGGGAATAAATTGTTTTATTTTAAGCCTGCCACTAAATTTAACAAGGGACTCATCCACACATATGTTTTGGTCTGGGGTAAACAGCTGGGGGAATACTTCAGAAAAATCATTTAGAAGCGGACGAATTTTGAAAAGCCTGTCATAATTTGGGTCATTTCAGGGAGGGCACTGGGTATTGTCATTGAAATGAAGGAACCTCATTATCATGAGGTATCTGTTTCTGGGCATTACCTTGGAGAATACTGGCATGTGGTGGATGGGGTGGGTTGACCAATAGGACATCAAAGTGTTTTTTTTGGTGAGTCCCATATTAAACCTTCAACTCCTCCACCGTTAGGTCTCTCCACTCGTAGGGATGGGCATAGTAGGACGTTGGATTATTTAAAATAAATTGCTGTGCATAAAGGTTGCACTGGGCCACAATATTTGATAGCATATCTTGGGTAAAAATTAAATTAAAAAAATTTATTGGGGAAAAATTCTCCGTGTCCACCTGGACTCCTGGCTGGGCAGTGAAAGGGGGAATGTTGGCTTCTCCTGAATTAGGAGGAAGCCACAAAGGGTTCTGCAGGGCATAGGGAAGGCTGGCATGGGTCCTTGGCCTTTCTTGCCGAGGCACTGCGGTGCTGGTGGATGGTACTGCTGTGCTGGTGGATGGCACTGCGGTGCTGGTGGATGGCACTGCGGTGCTGGTGGATGCCACTGCCTCCTCACCAGAACGCCCTCTGAGTCACTCAGTATTCTACTACTGAGGACTGGCTCATAATTTATGTCTGACTCAGAATCGGAGTCTGAAAGAGAATCTGAAAAAGAGAGCTCCCCATTGCTCTCATCGGCCTGGGAAAGTATTTGGAACACCTCCTCTGCGGAAAAGCATCTTTTGGACATGGTTGCTGGTGGTGATGCGACTACACAGGTGTGTGCTAAGCCTGCACTGATGGGCACTGATGAGGCGGCACTGATGAGCACAGATGGGCACTGAGGTGGCACAGAGGGGCACTGATGAGGTGGAACAGATGTGCACTGATGAGGTAGAACAGATGTGCACTGATGAGGTGGCACAGGTGGGCACTGATGAGGCGGCACAGGTGGGCACTGATGAGGCAGAACAGATGTGCACTGATGAGGTGGAACAGATGTGCACTGATGAGGTGGCACAGATGGGCACTGATGAGGCGGCACAGACGGGCACTGATTGGCACAGGTGGGCACTGATGAGGTGGCACAGGTGGGCACTGATGAGGTGGAACAGATGTGCACTGATGAGGCGGAACAGATGGGCACTGATTGGCACAGGTGGGCACTAATGAGGTGGCACAGGTGCTCACTGTTGAGGTGACACAGGTGGGCACTGATGAGGTGGCACAGATGGGCACTGAGGCGGAACAGATGTGCACTGAGATGGCACAGATGTGCACTGATGAGGTGGCACAGATGAGGTGGCACAGCTGGGCACAGATGAGGCGGCACAGATGGGGTGGCACAGATGGAGCGGCACAGATGGGCACTGATGAGGTGGCACAGATGGGCACTGATGAGGTGGCACGGATGTGCACTGATTGATTGCACAGATGTGCACTGAGGCAGCACAGATGGGCACTGATTGGCACAGGTTGGCACTGATGAGCTGGCACAGGTGGGCACTGATGAGGTGGCACAGGAGGGCACTGATGAGGTGGCACAGGTGGGCACTGATTGTGAAGATGTGCAAATGGACACTGATCACGATGGCAGACAGGTGGGCACCAATTGGCACAGGTGGGCACTGTACTGATGGAGCACTGAACTGATGGGGCACTGTACTGATTGGCACTGTACTGATGGGGCACTGTACTGATTGGCACTGTAGGCACAGTAAAAAGGTTTTTGGAAACTCACAGATCGCTGACAGTTTCTCTCTCTCCTCACACGCTGTCTCTGTGTGAGGAGAGAGAGCCGGCAATGAGAGACGATCTCAATTGTTTACATTTGAGATCATCGCTCATTGGCCATTTACAGCGATCTGTGATTGGCTGTGTCCAAGGGACATGGCCAACACAGAATTTCCCCGATGCGCGCTCGTGAGCGCGCACGGCGAGCGAGGAAAGGGGAGGCCTGCTGAGTGACCAGAAAATAAAGCAGCAAACCCCCTACCTATGCAAGGTGGCACTGACCGACCGGCCGGGAGTGAGGGAGCCCAGCTGGGGAATCATATAAAAAGGGTGACCCAGCGGACGATCTTTCCGGAGCACTCTATCAGTATCACAGGAACCAAGAAAGTGGAGGAGAGCAGAGCAGAACGGTGATGGGAGACGCCGGGGCTTATGCCAGCTGATGTGGCAGCGAAGGAGGAGGAGTAGTCAGGGGGAGAGAAAGTGAAGAGCTGTGGGAACGGAGTGTAAGGTAACACCAGAGCCTGCCTGCCTGTCAGTGAACGAGGGAGAGAGCAGTGAGTGCAGTGACAGACGAGGAGCTGGAGTAGAGGGGGGAACCCCTGAACCCCGGATGACAGGGCAATCAGCTCAATCCAAGTACACACAGTCCCGCACCCCTGGAGTGCATCTACTGCTGTCACTGCTTTTTGCTTTGTTCCTTCTTTTTTTTTCTCCTCCCATTATTTTTCCCTTAAGCTATTGCTCTCCCTGAAGATTTTGGAGGGGAGAGAGGAGAGGCAGAAGTACCCTACGTGTACTTAGATCCTGATAAGCTGGAAGGAAAGAAGTGAGCTGAGAAGGGGTAAGTGATAACTTACACCTAAAGTGATACATTTAACGCTTTACTTAATAATGAACTGCCTATGAAACAGCCTATGAATTGTCAGGAAATTGCTTATGAACTGCCTAAGAAACTGCTTAGGAACGGCATATGAAAACAGCATACGAACTGCCTATGAAACTGCGTATGAATTGCATATGAAACATTTTATGAATTGCTTTTGAAACTGCTTATGAACTGCCTATGAAACTGCTTATGAACTATTCATGAAATTGCTCATGAACCATCTATGAAACTTTATGAACTGTCTATGATTGGTCTTGGGGAAAGGTATTTCCTGAATAGCTCTATACACTCCCCATTGAACTGTGCTTATCAGTGGCTATACACCTGTTTGAAACAACATATGAACGGCCTATGAAACCACGTATGAACTGCCAATGAAACTGCATATGAACCACCTATGAAACTGTTTATGAATTACCTACCAACTGCCTATGACTGGTCTGGGGAAAGGTATTCCCTGAATAGCTTTATATACTCCCTACTGAACTGTGTTACCAGCAACTATTAGTCCGATGGGGGGGGAGAAAGAGAGAAAAGGGGAAAAAAAGGTAGGGAGAGTCCCCTGAACCCTCCTGGAAATCACCGGAGGACCTATTAAATCTCACAGAGCTGTTACAGGATTGGTGATATGAACTAGAAGGGAACTGTTTTTAAAAAAAATAGGTACAGAAAGTGATACAGGAATCTGTCTCTGGGAAACGGTTTTGTGGGCACGGTTTGATGAACCTTTAAAGGAATAGGGTCTGAAGGTCTTATAAAAAGAAAAAGAAATGTGCAGCGCTATGAGCAAACAAATGTCGAGAATGGTAATTATCGACAATAATACAGATGTAATAGTCACAAAATCATACTGGTGAAAATGTTGTCAGTGACAAAATAAAAGTTATAAAGTGACATATAGTGACATATGATCAATATAAAAATATGAAAATACTGATAAATAAAATAATGGGTATCAATAAAGGTTAGTGTCCATATGTGATGATAAGGGACCACATGAGATAATAATAAGTCCCAGAAATAAGTGATCCAATGCAAATAAGTGACAATCACTGAGATCTTGACCAGACATCAGAGTGAGTAGTGAATAACATGAGAAGTCCGCCACTAGAAATACCAGTCACTTACCGGAACGGTTGGACTTATACAGGTGTACACCTGACAAGCCAATCAAGCTTGGAAGGTAACCAAGAAGGCACCAATTCAGTACACGGAGTGCAGCATCTGGGTGGGCATTCCGGTAGATACAGCAGAATGGACACAGCTTACATGCAGATGTAGATCAGCCAAATCATGGGTAAAAGGAAAGAGATGGGGCACATAGCGTGATACTGTAACGGATGTTTATTCAGGATAAAATCATAAGTATTACACTTACATTTGCCAATGGGAATACAAGTGCTTGAGAGAAAGACAGTAATTGTGGACCAGCATGGAGACTTCTGAAGGTCTTATAGAAAAAAAATTTAAAAAGGAGCCTGACATGAAGAAGGGCTTCATGAATTATTATATGTACGGTTTTGAATTTTCTATAAATATTTGAGACCATATAATTATACAGTTCTAAGGAAATTGAAGAAGGTACACCAAGTTGAAAACCAACCTGGGGAAACGGAAATTTACAAGAAAAAAAACCACGATGAGAGGTAGAACTAAAAGGCAACAAACCAAAAACCCCAAATGAAAATGCAAATACAAGCATGATCATGAAATACATGACAAAGGACGGAAGCCCAAAGAGTCCAGGACCAGATAAACAGCAACAAGGAAACAAAGATAAGAAACAAAACTATGGAAAAAAAGGTGAGACCTCAGACCAATCAAGAGAAGATATAAGCACAGAAAGTGAACTGGAGATAAGTAAAATGGAGGAGCAAGGAGCGGGTGCCCAAATGCCAACAAACTGGAAATGACAGACATGTTCACAAGACAAGAAAATTCTATCAAAACAGAAATCTCCACACTATGGGCCGATTTAGGTCAGTTGTTGACATGTGTAGAGGAGACAGAAGGAAAAACGAATAAACAAACTTAAGAATTAATAAAATTAAAAGAACAATTTAAATATATGCAAGTAGATCAGAGGAGAATGTTATATAAACTAGAAGACCAGGAGAACCAAAATAGAAGAAAGAATCCAAGAATCCATGCCCTACCAGAAGATAGAGGAGAAGATCTAAGAAAAATAATGAATAAAATATTTAATCCTCTCTTGATAATGTGGTGGAGGACTGCCTCAAGATAGAAAGAGTCCACAGGATCATAAAACCCCAAAACATATCAGTAGATCTACCCCGAGACGTTATAGTGAGATTTCAACTATATAAAGAAAAAGCACAAATGTGGGGGAAAATGAGAGGACGACCACCACTAAAATATGAAGGAGTGGACCTTCAAGTTTTCACAGACCTGGTGCCAGAAACATTGACTAAACATTTACTTGAGCAAATGCAAATAAAGAACATCAAGTACAGTTGGGGTTTCTCGGCATGCCTAATAGGCCAGAAGGACGGAAGATCAACGAGATTAAGGTTTCCAGAAGACTTACAAGCTCCGGTTATTCCAGGATGGTCAGAAATAGAAATATTAACATAGAAGGAAGACGAACTTTGGCAAAAAATGCATAGAGTTGCAGGGAAGACTTAAAAACAAAAATTAAATTAAGAAGACCTCAGAGACTGAATAAAAATAGGTTTTTGGAGAATGTGATAAGATAGACAGAGCTTAAGCAGAAATGAGCAGTAACAGAAGAGAAAAGTGGAAATTTTTTTAGCGCAAATAGGTTTAGTGAAGCATGAGGGGGAATGGAAGCGGATGGGGATGAACTAGTAGCAGCGGGGTGTAAAGGGGACAGAGAGTTGGGACACTTGGATCACTGACACACTCCCGGCCCGCCCTCCCTTTGTAAACTGGGGGGTTTGGAGGGGAGGCATGGCCTCCCCCCAGGATAAGAGAATCACTGGTGGAGACAGAATACAGATCCACCTATGGTTCTAGAGCCGGGAGATCCCCATCTATGTGATTTACATCAATCGGATCATCTTTTTCCCAGACAGGTTAGAAATAGAGTGAAGGTTCAAGCATATGGAAAGGATGGAGAAAGGAGCCTGGAAATGAATGATGACATCAATAAAATGTATATCATATAATGTTCATGGGCTTAATACGCCAGCAAAGAGACATAAGAACTTAAAGGAGGTTAAACAGTATAAAGCTGGGGTAGTGTTCCTTCAGGAGACGCATATCTCCCATGATACCAATGTAACGCTGTTTTCAAAAGATTACCTAATATGGTATTGTGGGGACTCTACAACAAGAAGAGCAAAGGGGGTAGCTATCGGGTGTATATATAAAATGATTCTGCGCTACCCTAAAAAAGGAAAAACAAAAGCAGCCAACACGACCAACAAAGTATACATGTGAAAAACAACAAAAAAGTGTGGCGCTAATCAATGTCAAACATAACTGTGAACCAGTCAATGTGCAGTGAAAAGGGATCAACTGTATCTGCTATGAACAGGTAGTCCTCATGTAGTCATTATGACTGAACCTATACAGGTAAGTAGTCTTTATAAAGGTAAGTTGTAAGCGAAATAATGACGACTTAATTTGGCATCTCAAATGCGGGCAAGCTCACTACCACCGAGAGATGAAAAGGCTTACCGGATAAGGTGGACCCAATGGGGCATACGCCGGATTGGGTCAGATAAGGCTTAGGTGGTGAGTGGCTGTGTTAGACTCAAAAAAGGGTGTTGTCTCGTGGATTGCTGTATTCCTCCAAATAACACCCGGATCTTGAGGGGTGTAGGCAATCTCCCGGAAATGGGTGGTCATGTAGATCTTGGGGGGGTGGGATGTTCCGTAGGTAAACCCCTCAAAGCAACATTCCATGAACCAGGAAATGATGTGGTGGGATAAGGAAAGAAAAAAAGGGCCACATAGTGTAAATCCAAAAAACAAAAAATATTTATTTAAAATAAATAGATGTACACTCACATGTAGATCCAAAACATAAAACAGCGCTGTGAGAAAAAGTGGCGACAATGGGGTCCTGCCTGACGCGTTTCGTCCTCATAGACGTCGTCTGGGGGGTTTCCCCCACTGTAGCCACCCTGATATATATAAGAAATATGTCTATAATCATGGGAAACAGCTCCACGTATGAAAAACCATCACTTCCGGTATCGGCCAAAATGGCGTGCGTGCCACGCCTCTCTTTCATGGTGTGTGGTGAACCGGAAGTATAGGAACGATCCAAGAAAGATAATGAAAATAAAAATAAATGGATGAATATTGTATTGTCAGACTGGCGATTAGCCAAGTGATGTGCACGCCGTGAGAAAATAAGTGCGGCGATGTGAGCGCAGATTCGTGGAATGCACCCGTTACTGCGCATGTGCGATGCGTGCACAGGGGAAAGGTAACGAAGTGCCTCCTGAGTGTGGGTGTGACGGCACGGAGAGGTGACGCTGCCGGGAGGAGCCAGTGGAGTAAAGGGGATGGCACAAAAACGCTTAGATAGTGACTGCGCAGTAGGAGAGAACCTCCACTCCTGCGATCGTAATGTCAGTGGACATGGCATGACCTAGGAGGTCGCCACGTATTAAGCAAAGTGACCATGAAAAGTTGCAAACCGAGATGGACTTATTACATATGTGCTAAAAAAAGGAAGGATGTAAAAAAAAAAAAAAAAAAAAAAAAAAAAGTTCTGCACAAATATAAAAAATTAATGAAAATTTTTCTTTTTCTTTTTTTTTTCTCTACTTTATTTATACTCTGCTAGCACGTGTGCTGCACCAGTGATAAGTATTAATGGTGAATGGTGACCTCCAATACAAGAATGAAGGGAATGGATATGTGATTTTAAAGTGATAAATCTGACAACCACTTCCATACAAAAATGATAAAAATTAAATGCCAAAAATCCCAAGAGAAAGTGGAGCGGGCTCCCATGGAAATACACAAAGGGCATAAGTCCACATATATAGACCCAAATTAAAATATAAAATGTCTTAATACACAGGATGATGAAAGGGATTCGCACAAAAATGTGCAAAAGACACTCCCTGTGTATAATAGATGCACCCTTGGGTGCAATATTAGTGTGCATGTAGAATGGCCAGTTAAAATGCAGATTGTATGCAAAGGCCGAAATAGGCCCGAAATAAAACAAAAACACAAAAGGGAACAAAAACAGAAAGGAGAGAGTCTATCGCTTGGGGGTGGATGTCAAGCCTTGTTGATGAAGGCATTGACATCCAGCTCCACGTTGATACCTGATGGAAAAAGTGTGCGGAGCTCATGGATCCAGAAGGTCTCCAGCCGTGATACACCCCTGGTCATGGCCCCACCCCTCCACGGGGGAACATATCGGTCTATCACTATAAATTGTGTCCCAGCAATTACCCGATTGTGGTGTAACTTGTAGTGTCGGGGAACTGTGTGCTTAGTGTCACCGCTCTTAATCAAAGCAATATGCTCCGCTACTCTTATGGCGAAAGACCGAATAGTGCGGCCAACATATTGTTTTCCACAATGACAGGTAATTAAGTAAACGATGTAGCTGGTGGTGGAATTCTTTTTTTGTTCCTCAAATGCTCAACTGGTTATGGCTGTGAATCAAAGAAGATTTTTATTTTTGCCCTCACCTTGCTAGATTCATCTGGCCAGCCGTACAGGTTCAGCCTCTTTCCTGTGACGGAGCCCCTCCATTTGGTTGTAAAAGTTCCATACGAGGGAGACCCCCCCCCAGGTCCGGATACTGGGGGGGCTGGGATACTGGTCTCTGGATGCAGGTAAAACAGGTCTGCCTTGTGGTTGGTTGGGACTGATCCAGTCTCTCCTCCCTGGTGAGTTGTGGCCCCACACACACATTTTGTTAGTCTGGCTTTGGGTATGTTGGCTTCCCTTGCAAAGATACTAGAATTTTTGTCAGGGCTGCCCCTTTTCAAGCTGGCTCCTTGTCTGCTTCCTGTGGCTGGAATGCGGACTTTAAGTAGAATACTGCGCTAACAATCATATAAATATATGAGCTGCGACTAAAGTGTTATACAGCACAATCAGATATACAAGAAAAAAAGTCGCGCTTAGTAGTGTGATATAGGCAACAGATACTTGCCTTAAAACCTCGTACCGAAATAGAAACAATAAACAATATTCAATAAGTAAGTGATAATCAATGTTGTGAAACAAATTAAAAAAACATAAAAAATGTCCATACAGTCAGTACACAATGAACAGTAGTTGATTAAAGTCCATATATTATGTATGGCAAAAAACAAAAAAAACACACAAAAGGAAAAACCAAAAAAAAAAATATCCCCAAGTGACAGGTGAAAACGATGTATGATAATAATAATCTTGCTGCAGTGAATGGGGTGCGTAGATAAAACCTCCACCTTCAAAAAACTGCTGCCTCTTACCAGAGATCATTGGTCCCTTAATTATAGGAGACCTCACTGAGCAGACGGCTGTAACCCCAGCCAGGGATCTCAAAGACAGGCACTGGGTGTCATCCAGTCCACAGGAACCCTCTCCACAGACGGCAGCAGGATGAATATGATGTATCAACGTGCAAAAGATAAAATGCTCCACATAGCGTAAAATCCTCACATTTATTGAGTAGATAAGATAAAATTACACTTACAAACAGCAGTTGTGTAAAGGCATATAAAGAAAGCCGGCCGGCTCCAAAGCAACCCGTAACTCCCGGGTAATAGAATCGCAGTGTCGTCAGGACGTAGCTCCTCCTCCCTTTTATGTTTTTTTAATTTGTTTCACAACATTGATTATCACTTACTTATTGAATATTGTTTATTGTTTCTATTCCGGTACGAGGTTTTAAGGCAAGTATCTGTTGCCTATATCACACTACTAAGCGTGACTTTTTCTCTTGTTTGTCTGTAAGACTACTGTCAGGGCTGGGCCCAGCCTTTCCTTCTCTGAGATGGCCGCTCAGCTGTTAGTTAATTGCCAGCTCCTATCTCTCCACAGCGACTCACCTGTTGATGATCCTGCTCGTCAGTCCTGCCTACTTAAGCCGTCCAGTCCAAATGATCTCTGCCTTCGCCTTGGTCACATCTCTAGAGGCACTCTCCTGTGTTCCTGTTAAAGACTTGCTTGGCTGACATTCCTTCTGGCTCCCTGACGTTTTGGCTTGTCTGACTATCCGTTCTGTTTCCTGAACCCTGGCTATGTTTTGATTATGTTTACTCTGTTTACTTTTTTTTATTATTATTAAACAAGTGTGATTTTAACTGTACTTCTGATTCAAACTGATTCATGGTTTCTGACAGTAGGTGAAGGCCATGAATTCAGAAGATGCAGTCAATCCACATGTTGGTAATATTTTTTCCAGATTGGAAAGATTGGAGAAGTTGATCACGTTTGCCATCCTCATTGACTCCAGACTCAGAGAAAGGATCTCTTTTATGGAGCGCTTGTGGAAGCCTCCTGTACATTTGTCTCCAAGCTTTGCAGTACCACCCTTGCCTCCCTCACCTCCCATGTCTCCTGGTACCGAGTCGGTCAGTGAAGGTGAACCCATGCACTTGGGTTTCACGTGTCTCTCTGCGGATGAGAGAACCTTTAAGAGGAGGGAGAGATTGTGCCTTTATTGTGGTCAGGCAGGTCGCTTTTTGAAGTCTTGTCCCTGGTTTTGGTTACCCTTTCTTGGGCTGAGTTGTCTATCGAGATACAGGCTCTAATCCACTCTGGGGCTGCAGGCTTGTTCATGGATGCTGCCTTTGTATCGAAGCACTCAATTCCACTGCAGCTGCATGACACTCAACTCGCCATTGAGGCTCTTGACAGGAGACCTCTACAGCCTGCCCATGTGATTCATGAGACTGTTCCATTGTCTATGGCCATAGGGGCACTTCACCATGAGATAATCATGAGTGAAGAGATAAGAGATAACCAATGAGGTAAGTTATTTCCTCACTTACATTTCCGCTGGTTATTGGTTATCCTTGGTTACAGAGGCACAACCCCTCTTTTGATTGGCTCCATGCTGAGGTTCTCTCCTGGTCGCCACAATGCAGTAAGACATGCTTCCAGAAGGTAACCAAGGTCCTGTGCACCTTTTTACTCTCCTCCCTTCCGGAGTGATGCCTTTGACAAAGGTCAAGCCGGTAGTTTGCCTCCACACCGGTCGCATGATTGCGCAATTGACCTTCAACCTGGTGCCATACCCCCTCGTGGCCGGGTTTACCCTTTGTTAGTCTTGAAGGATAAGTCCATGGAGGATTATGTTGCAGATGCATTTTCTTGAGGTTTCATCCGCAAATCCTCATCTCCTGCTGGTTTCTTCTTTGTGAAGAAGAAGAGAGGTGAACTGAGACCTTGTATTGATTATAGGGGTCTCAATCATTTCACGATTAAGAATGCCTATCCGATTCCGTTGATTATGGCGTTATTTGACCACCTCAAGGGAGCAATGGTTTTCATGAAGCTTGATTTGAGAGGGGCATACAACCTCATGAGGATTAAGAAGGGCGACGAGTGGAAAACTGTGTTTAATACCAAAACAGGTCATTGTGAGTACCTCGTAATGCCTTTTGGCCTTTGCAGTTTTTTAGGAATTCATTAACAATGTCCTCCAAGATTTGTTTCAGTTATATGTGGTGGTTTATCTCGACAATATCCTCATATTTTCCAAGTCCCTGGAGAGCCACCACACAGACGTCTGTCGTGTGCTTCAGAAAATATGAGAGAACAATCTCTATTGTAAATTGGAGAAGTGCGAATTCCTTAGTGAACAGGTTAAATTCCTGGGTTATGTCATTTCCACTGCTGGTTTTTCGATTGACCCAGAGAAACTTTCAGCAGTCCTACAGTGGCCCCAACCCGTGGGTTTACGTCCTCTGCAGCGTTTTCTTGGCTTTGCCAACTATTATCCGAAGTTTATTCGTAACTTCTCCTCTCTGGTCAAGCCCCTGACTGATATGACCAGAAAGGACAGTAACCCACAGAGTTGGTCTCCAGAGTCCATTAAGGCCTTTGAGAGTCTCAAGGCTGCCTTTGTTTCTGCTCTTGTGCTGGCACATCCTGATCCTACGTTATCTTTTATCCTTGAGGTTGATGCTTCTGAGACTGGAGCTGGTGCTCTTCTGTCTCAACGTCCTACCTCTGAGAGCACAATGCATCCTTGTGGCTACTTTTCCAAGAAATTGTCACCTACGGAGTGCAATTACGAGATTGGTGACAGAGAGCTGTTAGCGATCATTTTAAGCCTGAAAGAATGGAGACATCTCCTTGAAGGTACCACTGTTCTGGTACTCATTCTTACTGACCATAAGAATCTCACATTCTTGTCTGAGGCTAAACGCCTCTCTCCTAGAAGGGCTCATTTCCTGTCTAGTGTCAATTACATTGTCTCATTCTTACCTTACTAAGTAGGGGCTGACGCTTTGTCACGACAATTTTCCTCCACTTCCAAGATGGAGTCGGTTCCGGTTCCTGTGATTTCCTGATCGTATTCTGGCTACGGTTCGCACCAGTCTCACTTCTCCTTTGGGTGCCAAAATTCTTGCTGTTCAGGTCCATGCTCCTCCTGAGAAACCTTGTGACCGCTTTGTTGTCCCAGAGAGTCTCCATACTGCTGTGCTCCAGACTTACTATTCTCACCTTGGGAAGAATCAACTCTTTTGGGCCATTTCCCAACAATTCTGGTGGCCTGGTCTACATGCTGATGTAACTGCCTTCAAAGCTGCCTGTTCCATGTGTGCTATGAATAAGACTCCACAACACCTTCCAGTGGGTCTCCTACAACCCATACCCAATGGAGAGAGGCCCTGGACCCAGCTGTCTATGGATTTCATTGTGGAGTTACCCAACTCCCAGGGCAACACTGTTATCCTTATGGTGGTTGACCGGTTCTCTAAAATGTCTCATTGTATTCCACTTAAGAAGTTGCCCACTTCTAAGGAACTGGCTTCCATTTTTGCTTTCAGATCTTTTCCTTACATGGGCTACCCAAGGTGATTGTCTCGGACAGGGGTATTCAGGGGTATTACTCCTGCTCATCTATGTAGTGGTTTCTGTGACTCGTGGCAGATCAGAAATACAAGTTTATAATATAGGGTTAACCTCTCTGAAATACAGGAAATATTCTTCTTTATGGTATATATTGTATGATTATGGCTAAACTATGTGTGATCTCATGGAATGTTAGGGGGTTTAACTCCAAGATTAATTGTTTATTGATGTTTGAGTACTTGGCATGACACAGCCCGCATGTGATCCTTCTCTAGGAAACTTACCTCCATGGCTCCAGAGTAATGGCTCTCAAGAGAGCGAAAATAGCTTACGCCTTAAACTCCACTTATTCCACATATTTTAGGGGCGCATCCATCCTCATAGCTAAATCAGCTCCTGTTGCTATTAAGCATATTAAGCTAGACCCCAATGGCTGCTATTTAATTGTGGTAAATTAACTCCTTGGTAAACTATACAAAGTGACTAGCCTGTATACCCCTTTACTAAACAATTCTTTGATTGTGTACTCACCTCCATCCTAGCAATTGCAGAGGGCCCTCTATTCATAGCTGGGGAATTCAATACGGTCCTTGTCAACTCCCTTGATAGGTTCTGATGTTCTACTGCTCCCCCTACTCCGCTAGGCACTTATCTGACCCAATATGACCTAGTGGAGGCCTGGAGATGGAAACATGCGGACAGGAGGGAATATTCCTGTCAGTCTGATTCCCATGGTACACTATCACATATTGATTTATGTCTGCTATCTTCTGATTTACTTGGCATGGTGAGTGATGTCAGATACCTCCCTAGGGCAGTGTCTGATCACTCTCCCCTATTGGTGGACCTGGCCCTGGGAAAATTGCCCTCTTTTATGGCTAGTGGGCCAGACTGTCACGAATCGGGGAACGGCTGATCTGAACTCCTACTGGGCCAATAATGCACAAAGTGCATCCATCCCTGTGGTCTAGGATGCCTTTAAGGCTACCATGTATGGCTCATTTGTTGCAACCATAGGGCAGGCCCGCAAGGGTCTCAATCCAGATTGATGGATGAGGAGGGGGAGCTTCGGATGGCGGAGGCGGCCTACTCCGCATCCCTTACACCTGGTAAACACGCTGTCTGGCAACACAAGGCCAGAGAGTTAGACATAGTGCTCCTTGAACAAACTCAGAAGAAACTGTTATACCAAAATCAGCGACTCTTCGATTTTGGCGATAAAAACAGTCACCTCCTTGCTTACCTGTCTATCAGCCTTGCGCCATCCCCAGAATTAAGACCTTAGAGGGTATAATCGTGGAACAAATGCAGGAGGTAGTGGAGGCTTTTGTTATATTTTACTCCACTCTATAGTTCACCAGGGCCAACTATACTATCGTGGAACTAGACGAATACTTGCAGGATATCTCACTGCCAAAATTGCTGGGTCCTCAGATCTCATGTTAGATGCCCCCTTTATGACCGATGAAATAGGTATCGCTATTCAGTCCTTTCCCAGAAATAAGACTCCAGGGTTGGACGGATTTCCCATAGAATAGTATATGCAATATAGAGAGCTACTGATCCCACATCTACTCAGGGTATACAACTATGCCCCAAAGACAGGACAGCTACCACTCTCTATGTCTGAGGTGCTAAATGTTCTTATCCCTAAACCTCATAAGGACCATCTTCTCTGTGAATCCTACCGACCGATCTCCCTAATTAACTCGGATATAAAAATTTTAGCCAAAGTATTTGCCCAAAGATTGAACACGGTTATCATTACTATCATTGGATTGGATCAGACAGGATTTATTCCCAGAAGATCTACTTCAATTAATCTGTGACGGCTCTTTACCAACATGCAAGCCACTCATGACTCTATGGGCTCCAGGGCTGTCTTAGCCCTGGATGCACATAAGACTTTTGATTCGGTGGAATGGCCATATCTACAGGAAGTCTTAGCAAAATTTGGTTTTGGTAACACATTTATTAAATGGGTTCAATTATTATATCACAAACCTACAACTAGATTGAGAGTAAACACTACTATCTCTGACCCTTTCCTGCTATGCAGAGGCACCAGACAGGGGTGTCCTCTGTCACCACTACTATTTGCACTGGCAATAGAGCCACTGGCAGCACTGATCAGGTCTAGTGGGGTAGTAGTGGGACTGATGGTTGGGGGCCTGGAAGAAAAGGTGTCCTTATACGCGAACGACATGCTGATATATTTGGTGGACCCTCAATCGTCACTCCCTACTCTGCTGGATCTTATTCGGCGCTTTGGGCACTTTTCTGGCTTCCAGGTAAATGGGAAAAAATCTCTATTGTTTATGCTAGACCAATCCACTCCCATTACACTGCCACCCTCATGCCCATTGCAGATTGTTCATACCTTTCGCTACCTAGGTATTGAGATACGGTGGCCTATCTTCGCATACCTCAAAATTAATTTAGATCCACTCATCAGTAGAATGAGCACCACGCTTAGGACTTGGGCCAATCTTCCCTGACACTGCTAGGTAGGATAAATATTTTTAAACTGATCTTTTTACAACGATTTTTGTATATTTTGAGTAGCTCCCCAATATACATTTCCAAAAGCAAATACAAAGAAATTGATACAATTTTGACTAAATTTATTTGGGGGGAGGGGTAGCCAGGATAGCAAAAGACATGCTACAACTACCAATCTTGGAGCGGGGATTGTCGCTCCCTTCCCTCCAAACCTATTATGTAGCCTCACATGCCCATTGGTGACTCTACCCCGTGGAAAACAATGTGGCTACAGCATTGGAAGCAGCCATCCTCATCTCCTATGAATCTCTCCAGATACACTGTCTATCCACTAGGGGATGGGAGGGTACAAAAGTTCTATCTATGACCCTATGGATATTCAAGTTTTCAAAACTACTACCGTCTAATACGCACACTACATATTCACCTAATGCTCTACTATGGGGCAACCCGGGCCTACCAGAATTCTTCCACAGAACGGACAGTGGGTCCTGGTTCAAAAGAGGGGTTCTAATTTATAGGTTAAAGAGATTACCCTCTGCGACATGTTCCAGATGTGGCATGGCTGATGGCACTTTTTTCCATTTAATTTGGTAATGCCCACTGATTAGGAAATTCTGGTCAGGGGTCACGGCACTTTTCAGTTCCCTCACTTAATTACCTAACATCTGAAACCCCTTGAGATTCCTATTATATAGATGAGAAAGGGATGGGATATCTAAGAATGTACAAACCTTTCTACGAATTATCCTCTTTTATACAAAGAAAACAATAACTATACATTGGAAATCCCAATCCTTACCTACTATAGCCTTCTGGCTCAATATAGTTAATCAAGCCATACCTCTATACAAACAAACATATGAGGCCTGAGGATGCCCGAAAAAATTTCACAAGATTTGGAATCCTTGGGTTAGCACTGATCGCACGATACCACCTGTCCCTTGAGGTCTCGAAAAATATTAATCTATGTCATCATACAGGAATCTAAAAGGTAACAATAAAGATCCTTCACTGATCTGTACTCACTAACTGGATACCATGTAAATGTATTTAATTGATAACTGAGCACTGTTTGCTCCAATAATGCTACATACAGTGGGGACGGAAAGTATTCAGACCCCCATAAATTTTTCACTCTTTGTTATATTGCAGCCATTTGCTAAAATCATTTAAGTTCATTTTTTTCCTCATTAATGTACACAAAGCACCCCATATTGACAGAAAAACACAGAATTGTTGACATTTTTGCAGATTTATTAAAAAGAAAAACTGAAATATCACACGGTCCTAAGTATTCAGACCCTTTGCTGTGACACTCATATATTTAACTCAGGTGCTGTCCATTTCTTCTGATCATCCTTGAGATGGTTATACACCTTCATTTGAGCCCAGCTGTGTTTAATTATACTGACTGGACTTGATTAGGAAAACCACACACCTGTCTATATAAAACCTTACAGCTCACAGTGCGTGTCAGAGCAAATGAGAATCACGAGGTCAAAGGAACTGCCTGAAGAGCTCAGAGACAGAATTGTGGCAAGGCACAGATCTGGCCAAGGTTACAAAAAATTTCTGCTGCACTTAAGTTTTCTAATAGCACAGTGACCTCCATAATCCTTAAATGGAAGACGTTTGGGACGACCAGAACCCTTCCTAGACCTGGCCGTCCGGCCAAACTGAGCTATCGGGGGAGAAGAGCCTGAGAGAGGTAAAGAAGAACCCAAAGATCACTGTGGCTGAGCTCCAGAGATGCAGTGGGGAGAAGGGAGAAAGTTGTAGAAAGTCAACCATCACTGCAGCACTCCACCAGTCAGGGCTTTATGGCAGAGTGGCCCGACCGACGCCTCTCCTCAGTGCAAGACATATCAAAGCCCGCATGGAGTTTGCTAAAAAACACCTGAACGATTCCAAGATGGTGAGAAATAAGATTCTTTGGTCTGATGAGACCAAGATAGAACTTTTTGGCCTTAATTCTAAGCAGTATGTGTGGAGAAAACCAGGCACTGCTCATCACCTGTCCAATACAGTCCCAACATTGAAGCATGGTGGTGGCAGCATCATGCTGTGGGGGTGTTTTTTACAGCTGCAGGGACAGGATGACTGGTTGCAATCAAGGGAAAGATGAATGCGGCCAAGTACAGGGATATCCTGGAAGAAAACCTTCTCCAGAGTGCTCAGGACCTCAGACTGGGCCGAAGGTTTACCTTCCAACAATACAATGACCCTAAGCACACAGCTAAAATAATGAAGGAGTGGCTTCACAACAACTCCGTGACTGTTTTTGAATGGTCCAGCCAGAGCCCTGACTTAAACCCAATTGAGCATCTCTGGAGAGACCTAAAAATGGCTGTCCACCAACGTTTACCATCCAACCTGACACAACTGGAGAGGATCTGCACGGAGGAATGGCAGAGGATCCCCAAATCCAGGTGTGAAAAACTTATTGCATCTTTCCCAAAAAGACTCATGGCTGTATTAGATCAAAAGGGTGCTTCTACTAAATACTGAGCAAAGGGTCTGAATACTTAGGACCATGTGATATTTCAGTTTTTCTTTTTTAATAAATCTGCAAAAATGTCAACAATTCTGTGTTTTTCTCTCAATATGGGGTGCTGTGTGTACATTAATGAGGAAAAATATGAACTTAAATGATTTTAGCAAATAGCTGCAATATAACAAAGAGTGAAAAATGTAAGGGGGTCTGAATATTTTCTGTCCCCGCTGTATGCTTTGATGTATTTGTTTGTTTGTATGTAAACAATAAAAAAATATACCTTTAAAAAAAAAATACTCTATTGTTCGCTTGGATTTGCTGTTTTTAACCTTTACAGGGCAGTCGCCTAGTGTAGGTGATCCTGCCTGGTATATTAAACCTTCATTGCGCTGCTTATGACAGAGTGATGTTTCAGTATGGATGACACTGTTATGCATTGTGTTGCTGCTATGTGTTTAAGGTCTGCATTTGGGTGCAATGTATTTAATGATTGCTATGCCTTAATCTATTATGTGTAAATGCCAGAGTAAAATTCAGTGTTCTGCTGAAGTTACAGTGCCTTAGGTAATTGGTTTATTACACTACTATCTGTAATTGATTCTGTCTAAGGGTTTAACCCTTGCTTGCAGCATATTAGTCCATTTGCTGCTTCAATGTCTTCAAATGGGTGTGTGGATGGCCACTGATATTGTATTAAAGCTATGTCCTAGCCAGTACTTCCAGGTATTTATTATGACCACAAACCTACAGCTCATATCTTGAGCCATGAGCTTACCCAGAGACCAGCCACAATCAATAAGGTGAGGGTCAGGTAGGCAGTATGGATATGAAAAGAAAGAAAAAAAAGAGCGCACCAGCCTAGTGCATTATCCTTGACAGATTTATTGATTAAAAACAAGATAAAATCTACTCACAAAGGTCGAAGAAAAAATCGCATTGTATATGGCACAGAGGCGAATAATCCAGTGGTAGCAGTTTTCCAGGTCCCAGGAAGGAGGCGTACGGACTACTGCTGGCTAACGCGTTTCGAAGGTTACCCTTCTTCATCAGAGCCTCATCAGGCAGTATGGATAGTAAAACTCTCCAGTCCTTAAATACCAGCACCACTCCCCAAAGGAAAAGTGACAACTTGTTCCTCCAACAGTAACAGGTCCTGTTTGGCTCTAAAGAAAACTGCTATGCATTCAAAGTGCTGCCAGAAAGGGCAGGCTAAAGGAAATCACAATAAAGACCATCCTGGGAAGTATGGGGAGTGTGGTTAGCTGACATATCAAGCGGCAGTAAACACAAAGGCAGATGTGTTGACTCAAGTGCAAACTGACTGGGTGGATCTCTAGTTGCTAACCCCCAGTTACTAAGCTAATCAAACAGCTGAGTTTGTTTAGAGAGTACCTCTGCCTCAAAAGCAGCAGGCCAAGGAGTGTTCATCAGGTTGGCCAGATGTGTCTTCATGCTAGCAGAAGATGCAAGATCTCTCATGGGCAAGATCTCTCATGGGAAAAATTCAGAGCTCCAGAATTTTACAGGATACCAAACAGGTTCATATACCACAAACCATTTTTTTGCCTATTGCAAAGTTAATCAATCAGCATTGGAAGCAGGGGAATTGACTTCAGTTCTAAATGAACCTAATCATATGTTGGTTAAAACACTTCTTTGGCATGGCCCTACCTTATGGGTTTTTTCCCATACATGTATGCTGTCATGCTTGTGTCAGGAAAGAGGAAAATTCTATACTTACCTGACGATAATTTTCCTTTCCTGATGCATAAGCATGACAGCATACAGGTCCCTCCCTTGTGGTTTTCGCATTTGAGTATCATTACGAGAATGCCACCTGGGGGAGGTGACTCATATATAGTATAACCCGTCCTGATTGGGTGAGGGGCAGAGCCTAACCCATATGTGTATGCTGTCATGCTTATGCATCAGGAAAGGGAAACTACCGTCAGGTAAGTATAGAATTTTCCGTTATTGAGTTAGTGCAATGTTTTATTTCTGTAAAATTTACGCGTTGTTTTTTGTATATTTTAGTTTTCTAGAGGCTGCTGGATATTCAAGCTTTCGAAACTACTACCGTCCAATACGCACACTACATATTCACCTAACGCTCTACTATGTGGCAACCCGGGCCTACCAGAATTCTACCACAGAACGGACAGTGGGTCCTGGTTCAAGAGAGGGGTTAGATTGATCTCCCATTTATTTACACTAAATAATTTTCAATCCTTTGATGACTTTCACAGGGATTATGGCCTTCCTCTTATGGCCTATTTGCCCTATTTACAGATACGCCATGCCGCTGCGACACAATTTGGCTTTTGAAACATCAATATCCAACCCTCCCCGCTCGAACATTTATTACCTGACCTGTCTCACACTAAACTCGTTTCCACATATTACAAAACTCTTCTTCACACCACGACAACTAGGATTAGCACCACTGAAACTAGATGGCGTTCTGACATACCGGAGCTGACGGAGGACATTTGGCAGGAAATGCTCCTCCTACAGGTGTTGTCAGTCATCTTCTCCTGAGATAAAGTCATCCAAACTAAATTACTATACAGGTCCTACTTCACTCCTTGTCTACTTTATAGGTTAAAGAGATTACCCTCTGCGACATGTTCCAGATGTGGCATGGCTGATGGCACTTTTTTCCATTTAATTTGGGAATGCCCACTGATTAGGAAATTCTGGTCAGGGGTCACGGCACTTTTCAGTTCCCTCACTTAATTACCTAACATCTGTAACCCCTTGAGATTCCTATTATATAAATGAGGAAGGGATATCTAAGAATGTATAAACCTTTCTACGAATTATCCTGTTTTATACAAAGAAAACGATAACTATACATTGGAAATCCCAATCCTTACCTACTATAGCCTTCTGGCTCAATATAGTTAATCAAGCCATACCTCTATACAAACTAACATATGAGCCTAGAGAATGCCCAAAAAAAATTTCACAAGATTTGGAATCCTTGCGTTAACACTGATCGCACGATACCACCTGCCCCTTGAGTTCTCAAAAAATATTAATATATGTCATCATACAGGAATCTAAAAGGTAACAATAAAGATCCTTCACTGATCTGTGCTCACTAACTGGATACCATGTAAATGTATTTCATTGATAACTGAGCACTGTTTGCTCCAATAATGCTACAATTTTCCTTTCCTGATGCATAAGCATGACAGCATACAGGTCCCTCCCTTGTGGTTTTCGCATTTGAGTATCATTACGAGAATGCCACCTGGGGAAGGTGACTCATTTATATATAGTATAATCCTGATTGGGCGAGGGGCAGAGCCTAACCCATATGTGTATGCTGTCATGCTTATGCATCAGGAAAGGAAAACTACCGTCAGGTAAGTATAGAATTTTCCGTTATTGAGTTAATGCAATGTTTTATTTCATTTCTGTAAAATTTACGCATTGTTTTTTGTATATTTTAGTTTTCTAGAGGCTGCATGAGGTATCAATATATCAAATTTCCTTGATTTCAACAGTAAAAAGACTACACATTACTATGTTTTCTTTACCTTAAATTTGCATGAGGTATCTGATTTTTCAAATGCAGCCTACAGTAAATTGTTGAGATAATGTCAATTCATAAAATACTAGTTTGATTTAACTGTGAAAAATATACACTTTATTGTGTTTTTTTGGTCTTCAAAAGCTTCATGATGTATGTGTTTTTGAAAGTGTTGCCTGCAAGAGATTGAAACACTATCTATGCAGTCTGTACAGTAGTCCTTTGTTTTAAATTTGAAAAACATACATTTTATTGTGTGTATGCCCTCAAAAGCTGCATGAGGTATGTGATCTTGCAAATGTGGCCTACAAGAGATTGTTGAACTGCTGTCTATGCAATCAGTACAACATGCTTTAATTTTTATACTTAAAAGTATACAGTTTATTGCAGGTTTTTTGGCCTCAGTACCTGGATAAAGGTGTGTGTTTTTGCAAATGTGGCCCACAACAGATTGTTTAAGTACTATTTATGACATCTCTACAATATTCCTTACTGTTTTTTAGTGGAAAATTTACACTTTACTATGGATAATTGGCCCGAATAGCTGCAAACACTGTTTCATTTTGAAATGAAGCCCACTCCAACTGTTGCTGTTCTGTACAATAGTTCTGGCTTTTTTCGAAGAAATGCATTCTAAATGTTATTTCACAATTAAACCTACCTTAAATCTCCCTCTTCAACTGCAGCCTAGAAAAAGCATTTACATACTGAACAGTGAGTTTGTACACTATTTATTACTGTTATCTCTGAAATAATACACTTTCATTTTTATTTCAGAATAGACCTGCTTCATCTCTCCATCTTTATTTGTAGCTTAGTAAAACTGCTTACATAATATACAATATTTCTGGCTGCTGTCTCTGAAATAATATATCAATTTGTATTTCATGATAAAACTGTCTCATCTCTCCCTCTCAAGCTGCTTACATACTCTCCAGACGTACTATATGTGTAGCTATTTTCTCTGAAATATGCACTGTAGCTTTTATTTCAGCATAACTGTGGGTTTTGAAGTGCTTTTGTGCACTCTGTTTTGGCAATTTATTAAACTTTTAAGCTATGATTATAGGCTTCATTTAGTGGCCATAGCGTATTTTCTTTTTTTTCCTGAAACACCTGTTTTTAAAAAAATGCATTATGGCCACTAGATAGAGCTGGCAATCATAGGAGATAATATTAGAAGCAATTTGGCAAACATTCATGCCCATGCAAATGGTTAAGATGACCACACAGTGGATGTTTCATTCATAGACCCCTAAAATTATGTTTTTGGGTAGAAAACATAAAAAAATGATTTACAAATGAAATAAAAGTATTTTGTGTTTCTTTTTTAATGTTGTGCTATATAAATGAACAGATAGAACAAATAAAATGAAAACATTTGCAAACAAAGAGCAACAACAAATTTAGCAAAAAAAAGGGAAAAGGGGAGGAAAGAGGTAAATAGAACTAATTAGTAGGGTTGTCCCGATACCGATACTAGTATCGGTATCGGCACCAATACCAAGCATTTGCCCAAGTACTTGTACTCGGGCAAATGCTCCCGATGCTTCCGCTGATACCTGGACAGTCAGAGGTGATCGGCGCGTGGGGGAGTTACAAGCTTCTCCCCCCTGCGGCTTTCAGCTGCTTTAGTGACATACAGCAGTGATCGGTGCTTGTAACTCCCCCACACGCGATCACTGCTGACTGTCACCTCATCCTCCATGCCCCCTCCATTCCTCTGTCCCCCTCCACTGTCCCCCTCCGCTGTCCCCCTCCGCTGTCCCCCTCCGTTCCTCTGTCCCCCTCCATTCCTTTGTCCCCCTCTGCTGTCCCTCTCCGTTCCTCTGTCCCCCATCGCTGTCCCCCTCTGTTCCTCTGTGCCCCTCCGTTCCTCTGTCCCCCTCCATTGTCCCCCTCCGTTCCTCTGTCCCCCTCTGTTCCGCCGTTCCGCTGTCCCCCTCTCCTTCTCTGTCCCCCTCCGTTCCACTGTCCCTCTCTCTTCCTCTGTCCCCCTCCGTTCTGCTGTCCCTCTCCGCTGTCCCCCTCCGTTGTGCTGTCCCTCTCCGCGGTGTGAATGGACAGAGTCAGCTGACTCTGTCCATTCACATAACTGAAACATTGTAATCTCCTGTGATTACGATGTCTCAGTTTTATGAATGGAAAGGATCCACTGTCTTCTCTACATTTATTCTCAGTGCAGCTGAGGCTGCAGAGAAAGGGACTGGGGAATCTCTATCCTCAGTCTCTGACTCTGTCTCAAGGGGTAGATATCAGGGGTCTGTTAAGACCCCTGATATCTCACCAAAGCCCCCAAACAGGGCTGATTAAAAAAAAAAAAACACATAGTGCAATAAAGAATAAAAAAAATATTATTGTAAAAAATAATAAATGCACACAGACATCGTTCACCCCCCCCTAAAAAAAAGAAAGAAAAAAACACTGTCACGTGACATCGGGACAACCCTACTAATTAGCAGTAATGGTGGGAAAGTAAGGGGTTCATTTGGAAAAACTTGTGAGGTCGCTGGAGCAAGCGATATGGGGGGATCAGAAGACAATTCTTGTTCTACGCATAAACACAATAAAAAAATACACTGTAATAATATTTCTACAAAGTACCTATCAATAAAGGGTACAACCATTGTCACTATTGAAATAGAGCCTAGGACTAGACTCTCAGTTGTATTGCTTAGAACAGAGATGGTACTCATGGGTGAGGAAATCCTAGGACAGGATACATTCACGGTCTTTAGATTAGGTCTCCATTTATATGTTACACTACAATATGTATAGTCTACTTTCTTCACAGCTACCATTTGTATTTCTTTTGGATAGATGCAGTTTGCCCTTACCAGTAACTCTTTTCCATTTGTTTTCTAGTGGTACCATCCAGAGGTTATAAAAGCAAAGGGAGTTCCTACTCTATGCCAACATATTTTAGGGAGCTAGAAGATATTATCTTCAATGAGAAAAGTGAGTACACTGGTCAGATTAAAATCTGGTTTAGAATGATGGTATATTGGTAGTATAAAATCAGAGTAGAAAATTCATTTTGGGGGATAATAAAGCTAATGTGAATATAGATTTAACATCAGTCTGAGGAACTGATTTGTAGTTGGTTGTATAAAACAGTTGGATCCCACACAATCTTATTTTTCAAAAGAAAAAACTACAAACACTTCTTTACAAATATGCTTTTATGTATCATTCCTGTTCAGTAAAATAGAGGTGAATGCATTATTATTGTGCTGCAAGGATAGGTCATCATAAGGAATATAGCATGTAACCTTTAAAAAAAAATAAAGAAAGAAAATAAAGAAATAGTGAAAAATCAGACAAATAGGTAAACCTAACTGAAAATATATGATATTGATTAATTGTTCAATGAGCAAGCTGGAAACCTAGAGTTGACATGAGAAAGTGCTTTGTTGAACCATAAACAAAGTGCATCACCTGTCCTGCTGTGCTGTGTAGCAGATATAAGTGCAAACAGAACGTAAAAAAGAGAGTAAACAGAGTATATTCCATTAGCTGTTTCCCGGGCCATACCATCAGAAGAATGACAGCTCTGAACCAGTAAGTAACACAATATATGTTGCTTCTGGGTTGATCCACCACAGGAAGGATCAGTGAACCCATGTTGCTCTCTCCATTCTATCTAGTCACGCTTGCCTGAATCACTTCTACCAGAAAGCCACCAGTCAGCTGAGAAATTCCAGTTGCCAGCTAGGGCCAAGCATGCTTAGGGAAGTACAATTAAGCAGCAGGAGGCTGAATTGGAAGGTCTTATGGACAAACAGCGAATGGCCCCCACAGATAGACATTAGACATAAAATAAATGCAGCCAGGTTCGCCTTGAATTTGAGTCTTACTACCCCGGCCGAAAACCAGGGGCAGCCCCCTCTATCCACGCCACCAGTGGCGGCCCGTCCATAGGGGGCGCCTGGGCGCCCCCCCCCCCCCCCCCCCCCTCCAGGCAGCAAAAAAAAAAAAAAAGTCAAAAAAAAAAAAAATTTTTTTAATACTGGCCCTTTAAAAAAAAAAAAAAGGTCCTTAAGTGCACTGTGTTCGGACGCCGGATACAGTGCGACGCCGGACACAGTGCACTTATAGGAAGCGCCACGTCTATGCAATCACGAGATTGCAGATGTGGCGCTGCATTTGCGGGCGTTTAGCCCGCCTTGGGGCGTTTTCTGAAGCGCCAAGTAGCTTCCGCCCGGCCATAGTAATACATACTACAGGCGCCGGGCGGAAGCTACTTGGCACTTCAGATTTGATTGACATCTGCCCTGAGTCAGATGTCACTTCCTGGTTCTCTCTCTCATTGCGCCCGAGAGAGGAAGCAGGAAGAATGCTGGTGCCAGTGTGAGGAGGACACCGCAGGAGACCCAAGGTAAGTACCTCTGTGTGGAGAATGGGGGGGACACCTGCTGTGGGGGGCTCTGATGGGGGACACCTGCTGTGGGGGGGCTCTGATGGGGGACACCTGCTGTGGGGGGCTCTGATGGGGGACACCTGCTGTGGGGGGCTCTGATGGGGGACATCTGCTGTGGGGGGCTCTGATGGGGGACACCTGCTGTGGGGGGGCTCTGATGGGGGACACCTGCTGTGGGGGGCTCTGATAGGGGACACCTGCTGTGGGGGGGCTCTGATGGGGGACACCTGCTGTGGGGGGCTCTGATGGGGACACCTGCTGTGGGGGGCTCTGATGGGGGACACCTGCTGTGGGAGGCTCTGATGGGGGACACCTGCTGTGGGGGGCTTTAATAGGGGACACCTGCTGTGGGGGGCTCTGATGGAGGACTCTGATGGGGGACACCTGCTGTGGGGGGACTTTGATGGGGACACCTTCTGTGGGGGGACTCTGATGGGGACACCCTGCTGTGGGGGACACCTGCTGTGGGGGGCTCTAAAGGGGGACTCTGATGGGGGACACCTGCTGTGGGGGGACTTTGATGGGGACACCTGCTGTGGGGGGACTCTGATGGGGACACCTGCTGTGGGGGGACTCTGATGGAGACACCCTGCTGTGGGGGACACCTGCTGTGGGGGGCTCTAAAGGGGACACCTGCTGTGGGGGGACTCTGATGGGGACACCTGCTGTTGGGGGGCTCTGATGGGGACACCTGCTGTGGGGGGCTCTGATGGGGACACCTGCTGTGGGGGGCTCTGATGGGGGACACCTGCTGTGGGGGGGCTCTGATGGGGGACACCTGCTGTGGGGGGACTCTGATGGGGGACACCTGCTGTGGGGGGACTCTGATGAGGGACACCTGCTGTGGGGGGCTTTGATGGGGGACACCTGCTGTGGGGGGCTCTGGTGGGGGGCTCTGATGGGGGACACCTGCTGTGGGGGGCTTTGATGGGGACACCTGCTGTGGGGGGACTCTGATGGGGGACACCTGCTGTGGGGGCTTTGATAGGGGACACCTGCTGTGGGGGGCTCTGGTGGGGGGCTCTGATGGGGAACTCTGATGGGGGACACCTGCTGTTGGGGGACTCTGATGGGGGACACCTGCTGTTGGGGGGCTCTGATGGGGGACACCTGCTGTTGGGGGGCTCTGATGGGGGACACCTGCTGTGGGGGGACCCTGATGGGGACACCTACTGTTGGGGGGCTCTGATGGGGGACACCTGCTGTGGGGGGCTCTGATGGGCGACTCCTGTTTTGGGGGGACTCTGATGGGGACACCTGCTGTGGGGGACACCTGCTGTGGGGGGCTCTGATGGGGGACACCTGCTGTGGGGGGACTCTGATGGGGGACACCTGCTGTGGGGGGCTCTGATGGGGGACACCTGCTGTGGGGGGCTTTGATAGGGGACACCTGCTGTGGGGGGCTTTGATAGGGGACACCTGCTGTGGGGGGCTTTGATAGGGGACACCTGCTGTGGGGGGCTTTGATAGGGGACACCTGCTGTGGGGGGCTCTGGTGGGGGGCTCTGATGGGGGACTCTGATGGGGACACCTGCTGTGGGGGGACTCTGATGGGGACACCTGCTGTGGGGGGACTCTGATGGGGACGCCTGCTGTGGGGGGACTCTGATGGGGACGCCTGCTGTGGGGGGACTCTGATGGGGACACCTGCTGTGGGGGGACTCTGATGGGGACACCTGATGTGGGGGGACTCTGATGGGGACACCTGCTGTGGGGGGACTCTGATGGGGACACCTGCTGTGGGGGGACTCTGATGGGGACACCTGCTGTGGGGGGACTCTGATGGGGACACCTGCTGTGGGGGGACTCTGATGGGGACACCTGCTGTGGGGGGACTCTGATGGAGACACCTGCTGTGGGGGGGCTCTGATGGAGACACCCTGCTGTGGGGGACACCTGCTGTGGGGGGCTCTGATGGGGACACATGCTGTGGGGGGCTCTGATGGAGACACCTGCTGTGGGGGGCTCTGATGGGGACACATGCTGTGGGGGGGCTCTGATGGAGACACCCTGCTGTGGGGGGCTCTGATGGGGACACCTGCTGTGGGGGGACTCTGATGGAGACACCTGCTGTGGGGGGGCTCTGATGGAGACACCCTGCTTTGGGGGACACTTGCTGTGGGGGGCTCTGATGGGGACACATGCTGTGGGGGGACTCTGATGGAGACACCCTGCTGTGGGGGGACTCTGATGGAGACACCCTGCTGTGGGGGGACTCTGATGGAGACACCCTGCTGTGGGGGACACCTGCTGTGGGGGGCTCTGATGGGGACACATGCTGTAGGGGGACACTGATGGCAACTCTGATGTAAGGGGACAGAGGCTGTATTTGGGGGGAGGGCAGAGGCTGCATTTTGGGGGGGGGCAGAGGCTGCATTTGGATTTGGGGGGGAGACAGAGGCTGCATTTTATGTGACAGAGGCTGCATTTGATGTGACAGAGGCTGCATGTAAGAAGGGACTGCTGGGGACACCTGATGGCATCTGGTTGTAGGCGACGTGGCTAGTGACACACTCGGGGCTCCCACTGATTCTGCATTATGGTGAGTTGAACGATTTCATTTTATATTACAATGTAATAATAGTAATAATGAGCTTCAATCATCCTGACACCATAACAACCATGGTGATGGGATGATTGAAGCGCTAACACCAGGTGTTTGGAGTATCTTTATCTGCTTATTGTTAAACTTTGTAGAATACACATTTCTTTTGTTGTGTAGGATCTAGGCCTGCTGTCCCTCTCTCCCTCTCCCTCCATCCCTCGTTCATCTCAGACGCTAACCACACCACCTTAGAGCCACGCCCACTATTTTGCTGAAACCACGCCCATTTTCACCAAGTGGGAGGGGTCAAAAAGGAAGGGCAGGGTCTGGCGCCCCCCCATCCTAAAACTTCACCAGCCGCCACTGCACGCCACCCCCTATATGGTTAATGGATAGATTCATGCATAGCTTCATAGCATAGATTTATGGCCACTGTGGCCACCCCCTATTTATGTATCCGGTCCCTTTCAGGACACCGGGCGCATTAATTACAGCAGCGGGGGTGTTTTTTGAAGCACCCCATAGGCTCTAATAGGCTTTAAAATAGGGTGGACACAGAGCACGGAGCATTGCGCTCGGAGCCCACCCAGGTGTGTTAGAAAAGCAAATGAATATTCGCTTTTCTAACAATGAATCGCCTCTCTGCCAATCTGGAAGAGCAGGTCTGATACCCATTTCCCGATTGGCTGAAAGATCAGGCAATCCTATTGAATGGATGCCTAGGAGGAGGGGAGGAGACCCACGGAAGCTGCCATGATCTCAGAATAGAAGAAGACACAGGAGACGTTGCCAGATGCCCACCACAGCCCGATATTACCGCCAATCCCCCGCCGCTGTGTGCCCGCCGATCCTCGCCGCTGTTTGCCAGTCGATCCCCGATGCTGTGTGCCTGCCAATCCCCGATGTGCCCTTCGATTCCTGCCGCTGATGGGGTAAATGCCTGTGGACCAGCAGACAGCGGGGGGGTTGGAGGTGCCATGAGGGGTGGTTGTTTGCCGCCCCCCCAAACAAAAAAAACGCCACCGCCACTGCCAAAAAGTGTATCCACTGGTCAAGACATACATTTTACACCATGGGCAATAAACCCATCACACTGCTAGCAAGAAAACTGGTACCTTGGGTGTATATGCCCTGCTTTACCTAAACTGAAATTGCCCGATGGGCACCCAGCCAAAAATCCTGACCTGATTTTGCAGGAATTTTATCATTCCTAATCTAAGCTGTTGCATGAACCTGACCAGTTTCCACAGAACAGGGCTGATGATTTTTTCTGTGATATTCCCTTACCACACCTTCAGCAAGCCCATGTGGAACTTATGGATAAGGAATTCTCAGAGGCAGAAATGAAAATGGCCATAAAGACTCTACATCCCTTCAAAGCCCCAGGACCAGACAGTTTCTCTGGGCACTATTATAGGAAATTTCAGGAGATTCTGGTTCCACACTTATGCTCTTATTTTAACAACATAAGATGGGGGTAATCATATCTCAGAACATGAGAACGCTGCATAAATATATGTTATACCAAAACCAGCAAAAGATCACGGAGAATGTTCCAGTTACAGTCCAATTTCTTGAATAAATTTAGATTTAAAGATAATGACAAAGATACTTGCCTTTAGACTGAATTCCTTCCTCGCACAATACATTCACCCGGACCAGGCGGGATTTGTCCCTAACCGCCAAGCATCAGATCAAACCAGGAAAACTGTAGACATAATTTCGGCTATTCACTCTGATTATGATGGCAAGGGGCCCCTGACAGGGCATGTTGCTGTCTTTGGATATACATAAGGCATTTGATTCCCTGTCCTGGGACTATCTATTTCATGTATTATCTCATTTTGGTTTTGGTCAAAATTTCTTCTATCTACGCATTATATAGCACACAGACAGAGTCCTTAATGCTTAAGGGATATTCCACATGGTCTCTAGCAATACAAAGAGGGACTCGGCAAGGGTTCCCCTTTATCCCCATTGCTGTTTGTACTGGCATTAGAACTGCTTGCAATTAAATTTAAAAATTGTCCAGATGTAAAGGGAATAGATTGCGAGGATAGGGAGCACAAATGTGCATTATTCGCAGATGACATCCTGATGGTTATCTCGTCGCCCATCACCACCTTACACCTTTATGCAATACTGCAGCCTTTCTCTATAATCTCAGGCCTCACCATTAACCAGGACAAATCAGGAGCACTAAACATATCTTATAAGTTTCGCTGGGAATCTGAGGCTCTCCCGTATTTAGGTATCGGCTTAACGCCCTCTTTAAACACCTTATATTCTCAGAACTTTCCTGCACTGTATAAACGCCTAATGGCGGACATGGCTAGATGCCACCTACACCCTCCGTCGTGGTTCAGCAGACTACATTCTGTAAAAATGTATGTCCTCCCAAGAATTTTATACTTTTTTCATACAGAACCAGTGGCATTGGTTAGATCTGATCTAAATGTATTTCAAAAGAAACTTCTTCAACTTATTTGGGGAAACAAGAGGCCTAGGGTGAATAAACACATACTGTTTACCCCAAAACAGAAGGGGGGCTTGGGAGTTCCTGATTTGCTGCAATATTTGTATGCTACAGTTAGCTCAACTCACTAAATTGTATTCTCAGCCGCCTCAACCATTGTGGATGTCGGCGGAATCATATATTGGTCAATATAGGCCAATTTCCCATGCTATGTTGCTGCCAACAAAAGAGCGGCCTCCAATCATGTGCCCATCTCTATCGTTATCATTTAGTATATGGGACAGATTGTCTAAGCTTTATGATTTCAAATCACCCCATAGTCTATTAGCTCCCTTGTTGCAAAACAAGGACTTCACCCTGGGCCTCAGCCCCATTTGGCATTTGAATGGTGGGATAACAAGGGCTTCCTGCACATCACAGACCTATGCGATCACAAGGGAATTCTGTCCAAACAAACCTTAATAGAAAAACACCAAATGCCGGACCAGAGCATGAAGTCTTTTCCTCTTCCCCACTTCTCTTCCTTTTCTCTTGTTTTCCTTTTTTTCCTACTTTTCTTTTCTTCTCCTTGATTTTGTGATTAAGGGATTAGGATTGCGTTATCCCATGGTTGTGGGGGGGTCGGAGCATTCCTTGATTTTGTGATTAAGGGATTTGGATTGCGTTATCCAATGGTTGTGGGAGGGGCTAGTAAATATTCCGCGGGTCCCTCTCCCATTGGTTGAGAGGATTTGCACCTCCTAAGGTGTAGAACATAGTCTGAATCCCATCCAATCACATTGTTATCATACAATAGAAAGACAGGCTGGGACAGTATTATTGCCTCTCTACAAACTCCCAAATTGGATTGTGGTTCATTAAGAATCGATTATGTAGCTTGCAGTTCTATATTTCAGCTATGTGCTGAGAACAGCTATCTTGGAGGGAAAGGTCCCTTGCCAATGGGAGGCATGTTGCTGTGTCTTTCCCTCAGTATTAGTGCAGTAACACTGGAACTTTTTTGATTATTCTATATGCGATTTAAAAAGTGGATATTGCGTATTGTTTGAAATTAACATTGGAATTTACTTTATTTGTAAAAACCTTAATAAAAAATATTGACACAGAAAGTATACACACACATGGCCAGGGACGTAGATAGGGGGGAGGGTTAGGAGGGTCTAAGCCCAGAGAACCCTGCCCAAATGCACAGTTTGTCCCTGCTTCTGCATGGAGCTGGGCCACTTGGCCTCAGCAACAGCAATCAGATCTGTCAGAGAATATAGGCTGAGCGATAGCAACATCCACCGCCGCTGCCCACTATTGTCAGCTCTAGTGATCCCCAGACTTCCTCCTCCTCCATCCTTACCCTCCTTCTCTGAATTTTGGGGCCTGGGGCAGGGCAAACATGTGATTGGTTGCTAGCACATCGGCGGTCCTAGCAACCAATCAGTCCCCAACATTCAGAGAAGATGAAGGGCAAGGATGAAGTGTCCACCTCCAGACCTATCCGGCCAGGTAGTAACATCATTGCAGGCAGGAGACTGGGACACAGAGCGGGTTCTGCATAGACTTTTCAAGCTAACCAGCAGAACTGAGGGAGCTGAATATCCTGTTGGTGGCAGTGGCAGTACCTGTAAAAAATGTCTTCCTACTTCCCCCTATAGCACTTCACCTTCCCCCATACTGCCTCACCTACCCCCATACAATCTCACCTACCCCCCATACTGTCTTACCTACCCTTCATGCTGCCTAACCTACCCCCCATACTGCCTCACTTTCTCTTTTCCAGTTACAGCACCTCCCTCCATCCCTTCCTAATCACTGCGCCTCCCTGTCACCCACCAAACCCCCCAAGCTACAGCAACTCCCACCCACCTCCCCCTCAATACACCTGTCTCCTACCCACCTAAACCTTTTTCCCCAGTCAATGCACCTTTCGCATGCCTCATTCTGCCATGCTTGTCACACTGGAAATGTCTATTTGTCTACTGACCCATTTGCAAACAATGCACTCCCTATATGGTTGGTATCTTCTTTCATTTGTTTATTTTAATTTTCTGCCTAACTACAACTATTCTCAATAATGTTTCCCCCACACTTGCTACTGACCCCTGAAATCTGCCTCACTTACTACAAACCCCCAAACTGTGCATCACTTACTACTGGTCCCTGAATTATGTGTCCCTTTAGGACACAGCAAATATTCAGCACAATTAAACCACACCCAACATTTGCCATGGCGCGTTGCACGTGCTGCACTTTGCTTTTCACAGGCAGGAGACTTAAGATTTTTCACACAGGCTCACTGCTTTCAGAAAACATCCCCATAGCCAACCTTACTGAGCAGTGCAAGAGGCATCTTGTGTTGCTCTTGTAGTTTGAGAGCTCAACCACCCCCCAGGAAAAAATTGATCAATGGCCCCACACATGGCTGCTCCACGCACATTACCAGCCAATGCAAGCCAATGGTGGCAGTAAATAGGTTAGGTACTTGTTCACACCAAAAGCATTGAGCTTCACCAATTTGTGTATTCAACACAGGCCAACACAAGGACACTAAGAAAACAATTGTCCTTCATGCGCCCCATCATACAAGCGAGTGAAATGCACAAAAATTAATTAGAGTGCTTGTCAGTGCATCACAATGCATTGTTGTGCAGAATCAAATTAGTTTTTTTGGAACTTTAAATAAGTAAAAATTGCGATGTGTTGAAACAATCCATTGAAACGTGTTTGCACAACTTATACAGCGCACATGCATTATGCACACAATGATGGACACCTGCTGGTACGAATGGGCCTTAAGAATGAGAATCATTCATTGAACAAGGCCATAATACTAGACTGAAAGAAAATAAAATATTTAGCTTTCTTTGAACCAATACAGAATGACTGGATGTTATGTTCATTGAAATTACTAATCAATGTATTTAATTTTGCTTTCTTTTAATATTTTTCTGCCTTCAGCTGTTATTTGTCTTATTCCTTTTATCCTGGAGTGTCTTGTGAAGTATTCCTAGTTCATATCTTGGCAGCAATTGCTTTGAAATTGTGTGAGTTATAATTCTGTCTTCAACTAGCAGTCTCAATTGTCTGGTTGGCACACTTACAAAAGTATTTTTTTTTTAATATAAAATGAGTTTGTGAACTGCCTTGGATATGGTTATATATTTGCCTTTTGACATGCTGCTTTTTGTTTCATTGAGCAGGTGGCTTATATATTACTGTTTTCTCATTTCTTCCTGTGAACTTGTTAGTTTGATCTTAGAGAGCAAATGCATGTGTCACCTTGTGTAGAAAAATGGCTTGATGTACGTCCAAATATCTTTGAAGATTTTTTAAGTTATAAAAAAGCAATCTGCAGCATAGATTATTATACATATTTAAAAAATACTTATACTACATAATTATATTATTTATGCAGCAATACTTTAAATGAGAAAAATATGAAGTCTAGCATTGTTGACCTTCTTCTGAAAAACCTAGTTCCCTACATACACTATATTGTCAAAAGTATTGGGATGCCTGCCTTAACACGCACATGAACCTTAATGGCATCCCAGTCTTAGTCCGTAGGGTTCAATATTGAGTTGGCCAACCCTTTGTAGCTATAACAGCTTCAACTCTTCTGAAAAGGACGTCCACATGGTTTAGGAGTGTGTTCACGGGAATGTTTGACCATTCCTCCAGAAGTGCGGCCAGGCACTGATGTTGGATGAGAAGGCCCGGCTCGCAGTCTTAGCTCTAGATCATCCCAAAGGTGTTCTATCGGGTTGAGGTCAGGACTCTGTGTAGCCAAGTTCCTCCAACCTAAACTCCGTCATCCATGTCTTTATGGACCTTGCTTTGGGCACTGGTGCACAGTCATGTTGGAACAGGAGGGGGCCATCCCCAAACTGTTCCCACAAAGTTGGGAGCCTGAAATTGTCCACAATGTCTTGGTATGCTGATGCCTGAAGAGTTCCCTTTACTGGAACAAAGGGGCCAAGCTCAACCCCTGCAAAACAACCCCACACCATAATCCCCCCTCCACCAAATGATTTGGAGGGGGTGGCCCAATACTTTTGGCAATATAGTGTGAATGAGCGAGTTTTGGGTGGAGCAACTTGACTGGCCTGCACAGTGTCCTGACCTCAACACGATAGAACACCTTTATGATGAATTAGAGCGGAGACTGCGAGCCACGCCTTCTTGTCCAACATCAGTGCATGACCTCACAAATGCATTTCTGGAAGAATGGTCAAACATTTCCATAGACACGCTCCTAAACCTTATGGACAGCTTTCCCAGTAGAGTTGAAGCTGTTATAGCTGCAAAGAGTGGTTGATCGGATATTCCGACAACAAAATCCTAGGATTTTTTCAGACGGATGTTGGCTCAAACTTGTCTTGCATACACACGGTCACACAAAGTTGTCGGAAAATCCGATCGTACTGAACACGGTGACGTAACACACGTACGTTGGGACTATAAATGGGGCAGTAGCCAATAGCTTTCATCTCTTTATCTATTCTGAGCATGCGTGGCACTTTGTGCGTCGGATTTGTGTACACACGATTGGAATTTCCGACAACGGATTTTGTTGTCGGAAAATTTTATAGCCTGCTCTCAAACATTGTGTGTCGGAAAATCCGATGGAAAATGTGTGATGGAGCCTACACATGGTCGGAAATTTCCGACAACAAGGTCCTATCAAACATTTTTCATCGGAAAATCCGACCATGTGTACGGGGCGTAAGACTGGGGTGTCATTAAAGTTCATATGTGTTAAGGCAGGTGTCCCAATACTTTTGGCAATATAGTGTATTTCTGGTCTCAGTGCTTTCTAAACACCTGATCCATAACCACCATGCAGCAGGTTCAGTGACCAGGACATTTTGATGATAGGCAACTCCTATCCTCATTGATTAGTGGTTCCAAATTAATAACTACTGCAGTAGGGAACAGACACGAAAGATACGCTCGGCATCTTTCCAAATAACTGTTCTGCTTTATTATGACGCAATTCAAGGTTTTTATACACATGATTACGTAGGTATCACATTAATATTACAATTGTACGTTTATGGTAACAAGGGGCGTTACCAATTACCAATTCTAATCAGGACTCGAAAGAATGCAAACATGTACTGAAAACATTATTAATGCTGTGTGCACAGTGAGGGCAGTGTGCAATACATACAAAATAGAATACAATTGTATACAGAACTTAAAAATTTCCATTACAGTCTCCCCTCTTTTGATCAATATTTTGATCACTAACCACACCTGCTATCACCATTTTACCTAGAACCTCCACACGCTTAGGTGGAGGTAGTCCTGGCCAAAGAGGCAAAAACTCCATTGTGGAGAAAATAATAGATGAGGAGTTTTTTCATTACAAAATGACTTTTCATTGTGAAAAACAAATGATTGATAAGACATATTTACAGAGTACTGGCTGTACACTCCTGTGGCCAGAATGGCCTTCTAGCTGAATTGTTGGCATGCTGACCTATCAGCATATGTAAACACAGGCAATTCTACATAAAATGGAAGACGTACAAAAAACAAATATGACTTCAACATGGCTAAACTACTTTTCAAATATATATATATATATATATATATATATATATATATATATATATATATATATCCCTTACATATAAAGTAATTGAATCAAAAAGTACCCTAGACTGTGATCACAGGAGGGAAACAATTCACACACAGAGATTTCTTTAATTTATTGTTATTATTATTATTCAGGATTTATATAGCGCCAACAGTTTACGCAGCGCTTTACAATATAAAAGGGAGACAATACAATTATAATACAATAAAATACAAGAGGATTAAGAGGTCCCTGCTCAGAAGAGCTTACAATCTAATAGGGTGGGGCAGGTGGTACAAAAGGTTGTAACTGTGGGGAATGAGCTGATGGAAGTGGTAGGAGATTAGTTGGAGACGTGATAGGCTTTCCTGAAGAGATGAGTTTTCAGGGATCGCCTGAAGGTAGCAAGAGTAGGGGATAGCGGGATAGATGGAGGTAGCGAGTTACAGAGGATGGGAGAGGCTCTGGAGAAATCCTGGAGACGAGCATGGGAGGAGGAGATGCGAGAGCTTGAAAGCAGGAGGTCTTGAGAAGAGCGGAGAGGTCGATTTGGGTGATATTTGGAGACAAGATCAGTGATGTAGCTCGGGGCAGAGTTGTGAATGGCTTTGTATGTTGTGATTAGTATTTTGAATTTAATTCGCTGGGTGATTGGGAGCCAGTGTAGGGATTGGAGTAGAGGGTTGGCAAACACAGAGCGGTTGGTAAGGTGGATAAGTCTGGCAGCAGCATTCATGATAGACTGAAGAGGGGATAGCCTATGGAGAGGTAAGCCAATGAGAAGGGAGTTGCATTAGTCAAGGCGAGAGATAACAAGGGAGTGAATGAGGAGCTTGGTGGTTTCATTTGTTAAAAAGGGGTGAATTTTAGAGATGTTACGGAGGTGAATTCTACAAACTTTTGACAACGATTGGATTTGAGGCTGAAATGACAAGTCAGAGTCTAGGTTTACACCTAGTACCCTGGCGTGAGGGGAGGGACTGATGGTTGCATTGTTGATTTTGATGGAAAAGTCATGGAGGGGGGCATGAGTGGGGGGGAATATTAATAGCTCAGTTTTAGAGAGATTTAGTTTAAGGAAGTGGTGCGACATCCATGCTGATATATCAGTTAGTAAGTTAGTAATGTGAGAGGAGACTGAAGGAGTGAGGTGAGGAGTAGACAGATAGATTTGGGTGTCATCAGCCTATAAGTGGTATTGGAAGCCGTGGACAGGTATTAAGTGACCAAGGGAGGAGGTGTAAATAGAGAAGAGAAGGGGTCCAAGAACTGAGCCTTGGGGGACCCCCACAGAAAGGGGCAATGGAGAGGAGGAGACAGAGTTGTAGGTGACACTGAAGGAGCGCTGTGATAAATAGGCAGAGAACCAGGTTAGAGCAGAATCTCAGAGGCCAAGGGAACGTAGTTTATTGAGAAGGAGCGGGTGGTCAACAGTATCAAAGGCCGCAGAGAAGTAGTAGGAGTATGGAGTACTGGCTGTTGGTTTTAGCAGTTAGTAAATCGTTAGTGAGTTTTAGTAAGGCAATTTCCGTGGAGTGCTGTGAGGGAAAGCCAGACTGTAAGGGGTCAAGAAGGTTATTTTCATTGAGGTAGGAGCTAAGACGGTTGTAGACTAAGCGTTCTAGAAGTTTAGAGGTGAATGGGAGCAATGAGATGGGTCTTAAGTTGTTCAGGTCGGTAGGGTCCAGTGAGGGCTTTTAAAGAATGGGAGTGATCTGTGCATGTTTTAGAGGGGAGGGGAAGATGCCACTAGAGAGGGAGAGATTGAAGATGTGGGTGAGGGAGCATAGGATAGAAGAAGAGGGTGACCATAGTAGTTGTGAGGGAACAGAATCCAAGGGACAATTGGTTAGGTGGGCATCCGAGAAAATTTTTGTAACCTCTTCCGTAGTAGCCAATTCAAAAGAGGAGAGTGTTGAATGTGCTGCTAGGCAAGGTATGTTGGGTGGGGAAGACGTATGCACATTGGAGATGTCCTCACGAATTGCATCGATCTTGTCTTTGAAGTGATTGGCAATCTCTTGGGCAGTGAGTGAGTTAGTGGGTAGAGGGGGTGGTGGACGAAGCAGAGAGTTAAAGGTTGAGAAGAGCCGACGGGGACTGGATGACAAGGAATTAATAAGAGCGACAAAGTAGGCTTGTTTGGCAGCATGGAGGCATGAATTGTATTTTATAAGGGCAGATTTATATAGGGTGAAGTCTTGCAGGCATTTGGTTTTACGCCACAGTCGTTCAAGAGCACGGCAATGTCTCTTGAGATTTCTAGTGTTGTCAGTTTGCCAGGGTTGTGACGGCCGGGGCCTGATTCTGCATGTGGTTAGAGGAGCAAGTGCATCTAGTGATGATGAGAGTGAACTGTTGTAGACAGAAGTGGCCAGGTCAGGACAGGACAGGGGAGAGATTATGTCATATAGGTGGTCAGTAGCAGAATAGAGAAGAGAAGGGTTAAAGTGGCGAAGGTTTCTACAAGTAATTGTTTGCTGCTTGGAGGGATGGTTGGTTGGAGGCAAGGATACAGTGAAAGTAATAAGGTTGTGATCAGATAGAGGAAAGGGGGTGTTGGTGAGGTTGCCAGGGTTGCAGAGATGGGAGAATACAAGGTCAAGGGTATTACCATTGGAGTGAGTGAAAGTATGTGTCCATTGGGTTAGGTCAAAAGATGAGGTTAAGTCGAGAAGTTTAGCTACAGTTGGGCTGTTAACATTGACAGGAATGTTAAAGTCACCAAGAATAATGGTGGGTATTTCAGAGTAGAGAAAGTAGGGTAGCCAGGCAGCAAAGTCATCAAGAAAGCGCAATACCGGTCCTGGAGGCCTATAAATTGCTGCAATTTAGTCATTTTTGCAGTGTCTGGTGTGGATCCAGGTGACTTTTCCTTCAAGTTTTGCACAACTTGTACATGAAATAGATGCTGTATTGAGTCTCCAAACATTTCCTTATATTTAAATGCCTCTTAACAATCCATAAGTCACCTGGCTTTAGTTTTAGATCCTTCCAAACTTTTAGGATCTGGAATTGGGGAGAAAACACATAAATGAGTTTGTCAAAAACCTTAAAAGATCAGCAACATTCTCTGTGAGATCCAAATGGAGGACTTCAGCTGCTGAGACAAAATATAAGCAAGTGAGTAACACACTCCCAAACAAAATCCCATAGGGAGAGAGTCCAACATCCACTTAGGGGTTTGATAAAATATAAGAAAACATTCAGGCAAAAGTTTTCTAGTTTTTTACTCTACTTTGTCCGCTACATTGTAGACAGTAGGGAGTGTAAAAATAAAACCTCAAAACTTCTAGTAAGGACTCTCCTATAAAAATGATTTCCTCTGTTACTCTCTGTACTTTCTGGCACTCTGTACTTACCAACCACTTCTGATAACACTTTTTACTGTGGCCTTTGCAGTAGCATTTGCCATTGGACATCCAGAAAACATGTCCATACAGACAAAATGCATACTCGTAAGATCCTGACTTGGGCATCTGGATATATCTTTTTGTAATCTCTGGAAGGTATGTTCAGCTTTTGGTAACACCTTTGGTAACAGGTAAAACAAGAAGTGGTATGTTATAAAAACAACTGTGGTGAACCCTGGCTCTATCCCACGCTCATTTACTAAGGCAGCCATAACTGCTTGTGACTGATGACATGGTCCATGTGTCAAGCTGGAGGGAAAAGAGTGGCTGGCAGACATAAATGATCACCTTTTCCAAAGTCCTGTTTCATAAGAAGTTGCCCCCTCTGAACCACTTGTTCTTCTTGTTCTGGGGTCCTTAAAGTTGAATTGTTAATCCCAGCTATACTGGGCCAGAGCTAGGGTGGAATCTGTGAGTTGCACAGACCCATCAAATGTCCGGGGCTGTAAATGCCTGGTCTGCTTCCATGTGTGAGTTTTAATGTTAGTATGGCTACCTCAGCAAGAACCTGGAAGTAAAGGGAAATCTTCCCAAGGAGACACAGGAAGCTAAAAATAAACTAATAAAATAAACTAATAAGGGTTTTGGCCCTTCCCTACTCTATCCGCGACTGAAAAAAATTGACAGATACTTAAAGCGGACCCAAAAGTGGAACTTCCACATTTGGCATGTCATTTTTTTGGGGGAGTAGGTGCTTAATTTTGACAGGTAACCATCTCCCAATTCCGGTTGCGCCGCCTAGGCGACTTCTCCTCTCCCCCTCCCTCCCTGCAATCTTCTGGGACACATCACAGGTCCCAGAAGATTGCTTGGCCAGTCAGGACAGGGTAGCGCGACTCGTGCATGCACAGTGCATACTCAGCTGTGAAGCAGCAAGTTGTCACGGCCGGGTGCCCACACTAGTGATGGTGCAGAGGAGAGGAGGGGGAGAGAAACAAGGCTTCGGGTGGCTGCATCGCTGGAACGCAGGACATGTGAGTGTGTATGAAGGTGGCCGAAAAGTTAGAGGAGTTTTTAACCTAGGCAACGGGGGGAGGGTCCAGAGGTAGGGATAGTCAGCAATGAACATATTCCAGAGGGTAGTATTGGGGGCATTAGTGGTAGGTTGACTAAAGCACATAAACCCGAGGTAAATATAGTAACAAGTCCTATTTGCAATCTCAGAACACCCAATAAGAGGACAGTATGCGACCGGTCTAAACTACGTGGCATGTTCACTAATGCCAGGAGCCTGGCGTGCAAGAAGGGTGAACTAGAGATACTCTAAACGAGGAGGATTTAGATTTTGTGGAAATTTCAGAGACCTGGTCCATCAACTCTCATGATTGGCTTGCAACCATTCAAGGGTATTCCCTTTATCGCAGGGATAGGGAGGGTAAAAAAGGGGGAGGGGTATGCCTATATATATATATATATATATATATATATATATATATATATAATTAGATCTACTGATTAACAACAATACAGATCTGATCATGGATGTGGAAATACAGGGCAATTTAGGAAACAGCTATCACAGGTTAATTGGCTTCAGTATAAATCACACAAATTGGAAACACAAGGGGAAAACAAAGACACTGAATTTCAAAAGAGCCAACTTCCCTAAACTACGAACCTTGCTAGAAGATATAAATTGGGATAAAATCTTAGAAACAAAGAACACGGAGGAGAGATGGGTTCTCTTTGAGAGCATATTAAATAAGGGCATTAGCCAGTGCATCCCATTTGGAAATAAATTTAAAAGAGCGAACAAAAGTCCTGGATGGCTTAACTCTAATGTAAAAATGCGTTTAAAAGCAAAGTAGAAGGCCTTCAAAAAATACAAGGCTGAGGGATCATCATCAGCATTCAGACTTTACAAAGAATGCAACAAGATATGTAAGGGTGCAATTAGGGAGGCTAAGATAGAACATAAACATAGTGGAAGAGAGTAAAAAAAATCCCTAGAAATTCTTAAACAGTAAAAAAGGGAGGACAGACCATAATGGCCCCATAAAGAATGAGGAAGGAAATCTGGTTACAAAGGATGGGGAGATGGCGAAGGTTTTGAATTTATTCTTCTCCTCAGCCTTTGCAAGGGAATCAGGGGGCTTCAGTAACCAAAACTGCAGTGTTTGTCCTCATGACACATCACAGGAAGCACCCTCAAGGTTAACAGAGGACAGAATTAGAAATAGACTTGGGAAACTTAATTTTATTAAATCACCGGGACCAGATGGCTTGCACCTGAGGGTACTTAGGGAACTCAGTCAAGTAATTGCCAGACCATTGTTCCTAATTTTTACTGACAGTCTACTGACTGGAATGGTACCAGCTGATTGGAGAAAAGCCAATGTAGCACCAATATTTAAAAAAAGGGCCAAAATACATCCCTGGGAATTACAGACCAGTTAGCCTAACATCAATAGTATGCAAGCTCTTGGAGGGGATGATAAGGGACTATATACAAGATTATAGAAATGAAAACAGTATCATTCGCAGTAATCAGCAGGGATTCATGAAGAATTGTTCTTGCCAAATCAATCTATTAACCTTCTATGAGGAGGTGAGCTGCCATCTAGATAAAGGAAGGCCCGTAGACGTGGTGTATCTGGATTTTGCAAAAGCATTTGACACAGTTCCCCATAAATGTTTACTGTACAAAGTAAGGTCTGTGCTGGGACCAATCCTGTTTAATTTGTTCATAAACAACCTGGAGGATGGGGTAAACAGCTCAATCTCTGTATTTGCAGACGACACTAAGCTAAGCAGGGCAATAACTTCTCCGCAGGATGTGGAAACCTTGCAAGAAGATCTGAACAAATTAACGGGGTGGGCAACTACATGGCAAATTAGGTTTAATGTAGAAAAATGTAAAATAATGCATTTGGGTGGAAAAAATATGAATGGAATCTACTCACTAGGGGGTGAACCTCTGGGGAATCTAGGATGGAAAAGGACCTGGGGGTCCTAGTAGATGATAGGCTCAGCAATGGCATGCAATGCCAAGTTGCTGCTAACAAAGCAAACAGAATATTGGCATGCATTAAAAATGGGATTAACTCCAGGGATAAAGTTATAATTCTCCCACTCTACAAGACTTTGGTCCAGCCTCACCTGGAGTATGCTGTCCAGTTCTGGGCACCAGTCCTCAGGAAGGATGTACTGGAAATGGAGCGAGTACAAAGAAGGGCATCAAAGCTAATAAAGGGTCTGGAGGATATTAGTTATGAAGAAAGGTTGCGAGCACTGAACTTATTCTCTCTGGAGAAGAGACGCTTGAGAGGGGATATGGTTTCCATTTACAAATACCATACTGGTGAAACCACAATAGGGATAAAACTTTTTCGCTGAAGGGAGTTTAATAAGACACATGGCCACTCAATAAAATTAGAAGAAAAGAGGTTTAACTTTAAACTGCGTAGAGGGTTCTTTACTGTAAGAGCGGCAAAGATGTGGAATTCCCTTCCACAGGCGGTGTTTTCAGCGGGGGGTATCGATAATTAAAAAAAACTATTAGATAAGCACCTGAACGACTGCAACATACAGGGATATACAATGTAATACTGACATATAATCACACACATATGTTAGACTTGATGCACTTTTGCCTTTTTTCAACCTCACCTACTATGCAACTATGTAACTATGTATTTCTTAAAAGTCAGCAGCTACACTTTTTGTAGCTGCTGACTTTTAATAAACTGAAAAATGACTGGAACTCTGCTTTACCATATAGCATACCTTGTACAATACACTGGTGATGAATTGCAAGCATTTCACAGTTAAAGTGGTTCTAAAGGCTCAAGGTTTTTAATCTTCCTGCATTCTATGCATAAAGGTAAAAAATCTTATGTGTGCAGCAGGCCCCCCCAGCCCCCTTAATACTTACCTGAGCCTGATCTTCCTCCAGTGGCGTACACGAGAGCCTCGGATATCCAGGGACTTTCCCTCCTGTGATGTCAATCAGTCAGTAAGCCAATGAGGAGAGGGAGAGGACGGGGCCGAACCACAGCTCTGTGTGTGAATGGACACACAGAGCCACAGCTCGGGAGTGAATCTGCTTGGATACCCTCATTGCAAGCTGCCTGCTCTGGGGGCACTCAGCAGGAGGAGGGGCCAGGAGCACTGGCAGGGGAAACCTAAAAAATGAGGATCAGGGCTGCTCTGTGCAAAACTGCTGCACATAGCAGGTAAGTATGACACATTTGCTTGTTTTTTGTTTTATTTCTATTGCCTTCAATTACTTTATTCATAGGGGATTTCAGTCATACATTGGATGAATTAGTTTAATAGATTAGAGAAAATTGCAAAAGGGGGTGCCCCGCGGGATTTTATGGGCAAAGGATGTTAACCAGAAAAGGGAGTAACAAGCGTATAAAAATATACAAAATGTATTAATTACAAAACAGTAATAGAGTAGGTACATAGGGTATGTAAACCTAAAAACTAATTAGTCAGACTGGATAGTTACATAACAGCTATATGCCATAACACACAGTTGATCTCATGGTAGGAGGTAAAATGGAGTGCGTGTGCATAGAAGTCCCAACATGTTTCAGAATACATGTATGAGTAATAAATTCCTTCTTCAGGGGTTGATTAGAAACAAGCTGTTTTTTGTCTGATAATGAAATAACAAGATATTAAAAAGATGAGAAAATTAACAAATGTACAAATGTGATAACACAGTAGGTAATAGCATGGCATATATATATAGCAAGTAGTAAAGCAAGTGATACTTACAATATAACTATCTTTAGCGAAATAAAGTGCACATCAGGATTCACATGAAGGAGGAACTTCAAGGGAATGCTGTTGATATTGGCTGGGAGGCTGGGTATGCATCCCCACAGCACTGATGGTGTACGGTTGCTGGTGCCAAAATGATTGAGTTGTATGGCGTGAGTGAGATAAGAAGCATCCTTGCAGGCATAGAAAACACCAGGGCCCACGAAGATCAACCACAAATGTGGGGACGAGTCTAGAACAAAATATATATATGTGTCTGTATGAGAACATAACATATTCAATTAAGGGGGTATGCAATATTATGTGAGTGTAGGTGCATTGCCATGTCGTGCAAGTGCACACACGGGGGCACAACAAACAGTCATAAAAGGTATCGTAACAGGGGCACACCATTCCCAGAAGGTCAGGTGGTCCACACAGTAGGATATGCAAGAAGTGAGAGGGCAACATGACATAAAGTCCGTCATAGTACTTACAATGGCTGTTTGGTATAGGTATCTCAAGCGTGGAGTGCCGTGCTGTCCTGGCTGTGCAGCAGTAAAGGATTAAGCTTACCTGGCTTTTAAAGGAGTATGAGGTCATGTGGTAAATGCCCATAGTATTAGCGGAGTACAATAGAGTGGGCGGATAGGTATCAGGTAATCAGGGGGCCCATCAAGGGTGATGAGTCTTACCGATCACCTATATACCTGATGTGCGCCAGGTCTCGTCTCCTCAGACGATCCCCCGGCACAGATGGCATCTGGTGTCACTGCGCAGGGTGGCAGGATGACGTCAGACATTGTGAGGCTGCCGACGCGCAGGATGGGTGATACGTCTTAGATCGGATGGCAGAGACCCTTCTGTGCATGCGCGAACCGGCGTGAAACGCCAATCCACGGCAGAGAAGACTGAGCACAGAAGGATGCCCCGAGGTGCAAATCGCATCAAGGGGCCCCTGCGTGCCGGGGAGACAGCAGAGATGGTGTACGTAAAAACGAGATCACACTGTAAAAAAACACAGAGACATATGCGATAGAGCATAGATAGAGAAAAAATGAAGCCCTACCTGTACAAAAAATACAAAATACAGACAAGTTAATGATGTAGGTAACAGATATATAACTTGATGAGAAATCACTATGACATGTATGTTACACATAGATAATTCGAGAGGGGAGGAACTGTCAGGGAGCAAAAATAGCCAAAATTTGATAAAGGAGTCTGTAAAATAGTATAAAGAAAATATCCAGAGTGGATATTGAAAAGTGGGGGAAGGAGAAACATGAAGATGGAGATATGCGGAGGAAAAGGGAAAGAGATGGGGACCAATATGGCAATTGTACCTCTGCGGTCAGTTGAAAGGACTAATTATTATTCCTGGTCATATGTACGGATGGGTAAATTCTCAGTATGTCTACATAGGTGGATATATTTGGTGATATGGGTTCACATTTCTCTTTCGTCCCTTTCGAAGCCTCCAGAGGAGGAACCCTGTAAAAAGGGCTTCAAATTGAAGGCCTCGTTGAGGCCTGGTGGGGAGGTAGCATTTAAATCAGAAATCTACCTCAGCTCACGCTGTAGGACGAGCTTATTAAAGTCCCCTCCTCATGGACTGGGGTGTATCTGGTCCAACACCAAAATGGACACCCTTGGAAAATGACCACTGTGGGTTTGTGCCACATGTATTCCCAAAGGGAGGTCGGGGTTGCTGGTTTGCATAGCCCGAATTTAATGATAAATTCTTTGCCATAGTTTCTATATAGTTTTACCTATGTAATAGCAGCCACAGCCACATTGTAGAAGGTAGACACCCATAGTCTGACAGTTGGCAAAGTGTCTGGGGGCAAAAACCCAACCATTGGGCAATCGTATGTTTTTTCTGGAGTCCATGCATTTACAATAGGCACAGGATCCACAAGGGTATATGCCAAAGTTCACATGGGTCACCTCCGGTGGAGCCCTGGAATTTTAACTAACAGGTCACCCACAGACGAAGCACGTCTCTAGGTGACTAAGGGAGCAGGATGCACAAATGGTCCCACACTGGGATCAGAGGTCAGGAGGTGCCAGTATTTTCCAAAAATTAGTTTCACTTTGAGGTGATCACTAGAATAGGTAGTGATAATCCTAGTACCCTTGTTATTGGTAGATTTATCCTTTTTGGAAAAAAGAAGGTCTTGCCTATTTTTGGTATGTACCTGATTGAATGCTTTTTTGAGGCATTTGTGACTGTAGCCTCTCTCTAATAGGCGTCGTTTTAGGCCTTTGGCCTCCTGTTTAAAAGTCTGCGTCATTAGAACAGTTGCGTTTTTATCGCAAATATTGGCTGTAAGGTATTGAGTAGACTAGGGGCCTAGGATGAAAACTGAAGGAGTGTAGGATGTGTTCCCTGCAGTTGACTTCCTGAATAGCTTACAAGAGAGCATGTTTTGAGTATCTTTATAGATTTTGACATCTAAAAAAGTAACTTTGGAAGTACTGAGGGACACTGTAAATTTCAAGTTAAACTCATTGTGATTCAAAGCAGCCAAGCACTCACATAGAAGGTCTTCGGGTCCATCCCAAAGTATGAAGATGTCATCTATGTACCTGTGCCACATCGCACGGAGAGATCCTCATCTTCAAAGATGGTGCGTTCCCATTCCCCCAGATACAGGTTGGCGTAGTCAGGGATACAGCAAGTGCCCTTGGCACTCTATGAATGCAAGCAAATCCTCTAGAGTGAGGTATTGAACTGTAGAGGACTACCACCTCTATGGTGACCAAAATGGAGCCACACGATGCCTGAACGCCCTCAATTATTTGTCAAAGATGGATAGCGTCACAGACATAGGAGGGTAGGGCAAGAACAAATGGTCTGAGGTGTTTGTTCACTAATCTAGACAGATTCTCAGTGATAGCACCATTGCCCGATATTATGGGCCTACCAGGGGGATCAGTGGCGGCCCGTCCATAGGGGGTGCCTGGGCGCCGCCCCCCCCCCCCCCCTCCAGGCAGGAAAAAAAAAAAAAGTCAAAAAAAAAAAAATTTTTTTAATACTGGCCCTCTGATGGAGGACTCTGATAGGGGACACCTGCTGTTGGGGGCTCTGATGGGGGACACCTGCTGTGGGGGACTCTGATGGGGACACCTGCTGTGGGGGGGCTCTGATGGGGACACCTGCTGTGGGGGGGCTCTGATGGGGGACACCTGCTGTGGGGGGGCTCTGATGGGGGACACCTGCTGTGGGGGGGCTCTGATGGGGGACACCTGCTGTGGGGGGGCTCTGATGGGGGACACCTGCTGTGGGGGGGCTCTGATGGGGGACACCTGCTGTGGGGGGGCTCTGATGGGGGACACCTGCTGTGGGGGGGCTCTGATGGGGGACACCTGCTGTGGGGGGGCTCTGATGGGGGACACCTGCTGTAGGGGGGCTCTGATGGGGGACACCTGCTGTGGGGGGGCTCTGATGGGGGACACCTGCTGTGGGGGGACTCTGATGGGGACACCTGCTGTGGGGGGCTTTAATAGGGGACACCTGCTGTGGGGGACTCTGATGGGGGACACCTGCTGTGGGGGGACTTTGATGGGGACACCTGCTGTGGGGGGACTCTGATGGGGACACCTGCTGTGGGGGGACTCTGATGGAGACACCCTGCTGTGGGGGACACCTGCTGTGGGGGGCTCTAAAGGGGACACCTGCTGTGGGGGGCTCTAAAGGGGACACCTGCTGTTGGGGGGCTCTGATGGGGACACCTGCTGTGGGGGGCTCTGATGGGGGACACCTGCTGTGGGGGGACTCTGATGGGGACACCTGCTGTTGGGGGGCTCTGATGGGGACACCTGCTGTGGGGGGGCTCTGATGGGGACACCTGCTGTGGGGGGCTCTGATGGGGACACCTGTTGTGGGGGGTTCTGATGGGGACACCTGCTGTTGGGGGGCTCTGATGGGGACACCTGCTGTTGGGGGCCTCTGATGGGGACACCTGCTGTTGGGGGGCTCTGATGGGGGACACCTGCTGTGGGGGGCTCTGATGGGGGACACCTGCTGTGGGGGGCTCTGATGGGGGACACCTGCTGGGGGGGACTCTGATGGGGGACACCTGCTGTGGGGGGCTTTAATAGGGGACACCTGCTGTGGGGGACTCTGATGGGGGACACCTGCTGTGGGGGGACTCTGATGGGGGACACCTGCTGTGGGGGGACTCTGATGGGGACACCTGCTGTGGGGGGACTCTGATGGGGACACCTGCTGTGGGGGGACTCTGATGGAGACACCCTGCTGTGGGGGACACCTGCTGTGGGGGGCTCTAAAGGGGACACCTGCTGTGGGGGGCTCTAAAGGGGACACCTGCTGTTGGGGGCTCTGATGGGGACACCTGCTGTGGGGGGACTCTGATGGGGACACCTGCTGTTGGGGGGCTCTGATGGGGACACCTGCTGTGGGGGGCTCTGATGGGGGACACCTGCTGTGGGGGGGGCTCTGATGGGGGACACCTGCTGTGGGGGGGCTCTGATGGGGGACACCTGCTGTGGGGGGCTCTGATGGGGGACATCTGCTGTGGGACACCTGCTGTGGGGGGACTCTGATGGGGGACACCTGCTGTGGGGGGACGCTGATGGGGGACACCTGCTGTGGGGGGACTCTGATGGGGGACACCTGCTGTGGGGGGACTCTGATGGGGGACACCTGCTGTGGGGGGCTTTGATGGGGGACACCTGCTGTGGGGGGCTCTGGTGGGGGGCTTTGATGGGGGACTCTGATGGGGGACACCTGCTGTGGGGGGCTCTGATGGGGACACCTGCTGTGGGGGGACCCTGATGGGGACACCTGCTGTTGGGGGGCTCTGATGGGGACACCTGCTGTGGGGGGCTCTGATGGGCGACTCCTGTTTTGGGGGGAATCTGATGGGGACACCTGCTGTGGGGGGACTCTGATTGAGACACCTGCTGTGGGGGACACCTGCTGTGGGGGGACTCTAATGGGGGACACCTGCTGTGGGGGGACTCTGATGGGGGACACCTGCTGTGGGGGGCTCTGATGGGGACACCTGCTGTGGGGGGCTCTGATGGGGGACACCTGCTGTGGGGGGCTCTGATGGGGGACACCTGCTGTGGGGGGCTTTGATAGGGGACACCTGCTGTGGGGGGCTCTGATGGGGGACACCTGCTGTGGGGGCTTTGATAGGGGACACCTGCTGTGGGGGGCTTTGATAGGGGACACCTGCTGTGGGGGGGCATTGATAGGGGACACCTGCTGTGGGGGGGCTTTGATCGGGGACACCTGCTGTGGGGGGACTCTGATGGAGACACCTGCTGTGGGGGGACTCTGATGGAGACACCCTGCTGTGGGGGACACCTGCTGTGGGGGGCTCTGATGGGGACACATGCTGTGGGGGGACACTGATGGCAACTCTGATGTAAGGGGACAGAGGCTGTATTTGGGGGGGGCAGAGGCTGCATTTTGGGGGGGGACAGAGGCTGCATTTGGGGGGGGACAGAGGCTGCATTTGGATTTGGGGGGGAGACAGAGGCTGCATTTGGATTTGGGGGGGAGACAGAGGCTGAATTTGGATTTGGGGGGGAGACAGAGGCTGCATTTGGATTTGGGGGGGAGACAGAGGCTGCATTTGATGTGACAGAGGCTGCATTTGATGTGACACAGGCTGCATGTAAGAAGGGACTGCTGGGGACACCTGATGGCATCTGGTTGTAGGCGACGTAGCTAGTGACACACTCAGGGCTCCCACCGATTCTGCATTATGGTGAGTTGAACGATTTCATTTTATATTGCAATGTAATAATAGTAATAATGAGCTTCAATCATCCTGACACCATAACAACCATGGTGCCGGGATGATTGAAGCGCTAACACCAGGTGTTTGGAGTATCTTTATCTGCTGATTGTTAAACTTTGTAGAATACACATTTCTTTTGTTGTGTAGGATCTAGGCCTGCTGTCCCTCTCTCCCTCTCCCTCTCCCTCCATCCCTCGTTCATCTCAGACGCTAACCACACCACCTTAGAGCCACGCCCACTATTTCGCTGAAACCACGCCCATTTTCACCAAGTGGGAGGGGTCAAAAAGGAAGGGCGGGGTCTGGCGCCCCCCCATCCTAAAACTTCACCAGCCGCCACTGAGGGGGATCTAATTTGTTTTTATGAATTTTAGGGAGCGAGTAGAAGGTAGCCGTTCTAAGAAAAGAGGTAGGAAAGTTCCATAGTTGCTTGGAAATAACATTATTGTAAAATGCATTCTCAACAAACAGATAGAATTCCTCATTGAAACTATTAATGATTGCTTTTCCCACTGGTCGATACCAATCAGTGTGACTATAGATTTTGATACAGATCTGTACATATCTCTCATTGTCCACAAGGCTGCCCCTTTTGTCTGAAGGCTTAATGGTTAAATTGTAATTGCTGGACAGACTTTTCAAGGCTGTTATTTCACTTACAGTAAGGTTCCCTAGGTGATTGGTCAATGGATCTAAGGCTTTGATCTCCTGACAAGTGAGTTTTAGAAAGGTGGCTATTCTATGGTTAGATCTAGGGGCAGGGTACATATCCAATTATTTCTTTAACCCCTTCCCACCCAGGAAGGGGTTAAAGAAAACCCCACCCATTCATGAACATCCTCCAGAAGGAGTGGGATCGTGCGGGCGTGCACCCACGTGATCCTGATGCACGCGTGTCCCCCGGACATCCCGCATCTCAGAACGGCAGGAGGGCGCGGTGATTTGCCCTCCTGATCCACGTGATGGCTGTGTCTGATCACAGCCATCGTGATGTAAACAGCGGGGGAGTGATGTCAGAGAGGGGATCGCAGCAGCGCGATTGCGATCTGCCTGTGCCCCCCAGAAACAGGACAGTGGTACACGACAGGAGGGCACTGTGATTGGCCCTCCTTATCCACATGACAACTGAGAGAGCTATTGTAACTGCTCTCATCTCTTCCTCTCCTCACATAGAGCCTCTCAGTGAGGAGAGGAAGGGAGATCTGTGCTGCAGCCGGGAGATCAGTGAGTTTTTAACTGTCTGCTTTTTACCCACTGATCACCCAGCTAGTGTCCCCAAAACACAGTGTCCCCAAACACAGTGAAAACACCTGTCATACAGCTGTCCCAATGAACATCTGCCCATCAACAGCTGGCACATATGCCCGCCAACATCTAGCACATCTGCCCACCAACATCTGGCACATCTGCCCGTGAACATCTGGAACATCTGCCCACATGGCTAAAAGATTCTACAGCAGCGAGGAGGCTCTCCAGATACTCCAGAGTATGTCGGACGAGAGTAACGGGGAACTCTATCCGTCAGACTCGGATAGTGACTATGAGCCAGTGGAAAGCAGTGGCTCCGAAATGGAAACTGAGGAGGATATAATCTTAACAAGGAGAATCGGGAGATATAAGCAAGCGCAGACATCCACCAGCAGTGTAGCACTCCAGGATGATATGCAGGCATCCACCAGCAGTGCAGCACTCCAGGGCATCCACCAGCAGGCATCCACCAGCAGCGCAGCACTCCGGGATAGGCAGGCATCCGCCAGGAGTTCTGCAACCTTCCTAGAATATAGGCCAGATGCTATCAACGGAGCATCCCATCAACAATGAGGCAGGGACCATACTAGCCTCCCAGATGTTCTACTGTATCCAACATGGTTGCCTGATACGTCAGTAGAACCCGTAATTCCCCTTTTTATAGCTCAGCCAGGCCCTCAGATACAGTCGGAAAATGTAACCCCAATTTATTATTTTCACGTATTTTTTACCGATGATCTCCTAAATTACATTGTGGAGCAGTGTAATCTATACGCAAGCCAATAATCCAAATTTTTCATATGCCTGTCCTTTTGTTTGGAAACCGCTCACCGTGGAAGAATTTAACATTTTCCTTGGCCTAACCCTCAACATGGGGCTGCCAAAAAAATGAACTCCATGCCTACTGGTCTACCCAACCTATCCACCACATACCAGTCTATTCGTCTTTGATGCCCAGAACCTGTTACGAGATGATTATGAGGTTTGTACATTTCAACAACAATGCCCAATGCCTCCCTCAAAATCATCCCGATTATGATAAATTATTAAAAATTCGGCCCCTAATCAATTTTTTTGCGCCAGCTTCAAGCAGATGTTCACCCCTGATATAAATATTTGTGTAGATGAATCCCTAGTACACTTCACTTGGAAGACTTGGAATAAAGCAATACCTCTTCAGTAAAAGAGCCAGACGTGGGGTAAGATTTTATAAGGCAGCTGATCGAACCATTGCTTGGGAAAGGTTACCACCTATATGTAGACAATTTCTGCACGAGTCTCCCACTTTTTCACCATCTGTACCAAAAAAAGACTGTGGCCGCTGGGACAGCACGAACCAACCACAAAGGCTTCCCACAGAGATTGGTCGCCAAGAAATTGAAACAGGGGGAAATGGCCAGTATGCGGACTGAAGAAGTACTAGCACTGAAGTGGAGAGATAAAAGAAGAGATGTCTACATCCTTTTAACAATGCATGATGACACCTTGGTGAAACTGCAGAGAAGAATAGGCCCCATCCAGAAGCCAAAATGTGTGCATGAATATAACCTTTACATGGGGGGTGGATATGAACGACCAGCTGATGCAGCCCTATTTGGCCACCAGGAGATCAGTTTTGGTACAAGAAAGTCGACATTTTTTGATGCAACTAGCCCTGTTCAATTCGTATATTATTTTTTCTAAGTGCACCCAAAGTTCCCTAACCTATCTAAAATTCCAAGAAGACGTTATCACAGCCCTTCTCTATACCCATGGCCAAGCCCCTCAACTAATTCGCTCCGATACATTAGCCTGACTCCATGAAAGGCACTTTCCCGAAATCCTCCTTCTTACCCAAACAGGTCGCAAACCACCCAAAAAAATGTTGCGTGTGTTCAAGTAGAGAAATTCACCGTGACACCCGATACTACTGTCCCCAATGTCCCTCAGAGCCAGGCCTCTGTATTGGAGAGTGCTATCTGAGCTATCATACTTCACTACACTATTAGTAAAGTAAAGATGATTTTTTTCCAGCTTCCACTATCTGCTATTTCTGTGAATGAGCCAAGCTGTTAACGACTATGCCTCTGCCAAACATGTTTCTGCCTACAATGTGAATTGACCTCGACCTGTTAAATGACCATGCTTTTTGCCTGCCTCCTGCACTAATCATTTGCCCTGCCACTGTACAGCACAGGGGTCTCACATATGAGAGGGGCTCCAGAAAAGATTTTCCGAGTGAAGAAAACGTTTTTCTCCGAAATTTTGATTTTCTCGGATTAGGGTCTGGAGACTCGGAGGCTTCGTAGAGATTTGGGTGGTAAGAAGCCTCTACCCCTGTCCTCAGGTCTTACCTGACCAAGGCCTAAATGTTATAGTGCTGCCTGCTGCCACATTGAACTGGTCATGCCTCTGCCTGCCACCTGAACTGGTCATGCCTCTGCCTGCCACCTGAACTGGTCATGCCTCTGCCTGCCACCTGAACTGGCCATGCCTTTGCCTGCCACCTGAACTGGCCATGCCTTTGCCTGCCACCTGAACTGGTCATGCCTTTGCCCGCCACCTGAACTGCCACCTGAACTTTCCATGCTTCTGCCTGCCACCTGAACTGGCCATGCCTCTGCCTGTTACCTGAACTGCCTGCTAAACCATGGACTGTACTGGACCATGTTCACACTTTTCCATATCTGTCTGCTGCCTGGACAATTCCTGGACATTTCCTTTGGCTGTCTGGACCAATGCTTTGACTGCTCTGGAATGGTATTCCTGCCTGCTAAAACCACAGGTGTTCCTTTTTTTACCCTTTGCTCAGCAGAATGTATTTTGGGGTGTAATTCTTGGTGTGTACATGCTATGTGTTAGAAGCCTGAAGGTGCTACTTGCATGTTGGGCCTATGTATATGGCCAGGGAGTGGAAAAGTCTCACACATGGGGTATTGCCATACTCAGGATGAGTAGCAGAATGTATTTTGGGGTGTCATTTTTGCTATGTACATGCTATGTGTTAGAAAGATCTTCTAAACTGACAACTTTGTGAGAAAAAAAGTTCTCTTTCCACATTTTCCAAAAACTTTTGGAAAGAAATGACATGTTCAAAAGACTCATTATGCCTCATATAATATACATTGGGGTGTTTTCTTTCCAAAATGGGGTCATTTTGTGGGTAATTCCATTGTCCTGGTGCTCCAGGGCCTTCAAAAATGTGATAGGTACTCAGGAAAGGAAATGTATAATTTATGCCTTTAGAACGCCTGATGGTGCTACTTGGATGTTGGGCCTCTGTATGTGGCCAGGCTGTGGAAAAGTCTCACACATGGGGTATTGCCATACTCAGAACGAGTACCAGAATGTATTTTGGGGTGTCATTTTGGCTATGTACATGCTATGTGTTAGAAAGATCTTCTAAATTGACAACTTTGTGAGAAAAAAATAGGTTTTCATTTTCTTTCCACATATTCCAAAAACTTTTGGAAAGAAATTACATGTTCAAAAGTATCACCATACTCAGGACGAATAGCAAAATGTATTTTGGGGTGTAATTGCAATTATGCCTGCACCGTGTGTGAGAAATAACTTGTAAATATGACAATTTTGTGAAGAAAAAAAATTATATATATATATATATATAGTTCTTTTTTTTCCAAAGCATTGTGGGAAAAAAAATACAACTTCAAAGAATTCACAATGCCTCTTACTAAATACCTCAGACTGTCTTCTTTCCAAAAAGGGGTCATTTGGGGGGTATTTGTACTGTCCTGACATTTTAGGGCATCAAGAAATGAGATCAGTGAGGCCATAAGTGCATTAGGATTGATAAGTTTTCAACAATGCGTAGCATAGCTTGTAGACCCTGTAACTTTCACACAAACCAATTATCATATACTTATCAGGATTTTTTTACCAAAGACATGTAGCAGAATACATTTTGGCCTAAATTTTTGACTAAATTAGATTTTTGGGATTTCTTTTAAAACAGAAAGTAGAAAATGTTGTTTTTTTTTTTTTTTAAATATTCCCTCTTTTTTAGCTTATATTGCAAAAAATAAAAAATGTGGTGAATAAATACCACCAAAAAAAGCTTTATTTGTGTGAACAAAATGATAAAAAATGCATTTGGATACAGTGTAGCTTGACTGAGTAAGTGTCATTTATACTGTGAGAGCACTGAAAGTTGAAAATTGGTCTGGGAAGGAAGGGGGTGAAAGTATTGAGGTGGTTAATGATAACTTATACTTGTAGTGATAGTATTGGCGAATGGATCATCTACTTATTTTAATAGAGATTCTAGATCAATGGTGTTGATTAAGTCTCTAGAGTCACTTTCTTCTAAAGGCCCGTACACACGATCGGACTTTTTGACAACAAACATGCAAATTAGCTGTTTTGGGGCAACATCCGACCATGTGTACGCTCCATCAAACAAATTTTTTCGGTTTTCATCGGACTTTTGTTGGCTGTGCGAACGGACAAACTTTCCTGCAACAAAAGTCCAATGGAGCAATATCCGATCGTGTGTACACAAAGCCATCAGACTTTTGTACAAACTACAGTACCTGCCCGCGAGAATGTTTCCTATTGCAGCGAGCGCGAGAGAGAATTCCCCTTTGGGAGCATACCAGGCCCTTAGGTCTGGTATGGATTTTAATGGGAACCCCCTATGCCGAAAAAACGACGTGGGTGTCCCCCCAAAATCCATACCAGACCCTTATCCGAGCATGCAGCCCGGCCGGTCAGGAAAGGGGGTGGGGACGAGCGAGCGCCCTCCCTCCCGAACCGTACCAGGCTGCATGCCCTCAACATGAGGGGGTGGGCGCTTTGGGGCAAGGGGGCGCCCTGTGGGCCCCCCACCCCAAAGCACCTTGTCCCCATGTTGATTAGGACAAGGGCCTCTTCCCGACAACCCTGGCCTTTGGTTGTCGGGGTGTGCGGGCGGAGGGCTTATCGGAATCCGGGAGCCCCCTTTAATAAGGGGGACCCCAGATTCCGGCCCCCCACACTATGTGAATGAGTATGGGGTACACACTAGACAGGTTTTTAAAGTAATTTATTAGACAGCTCCGGGGGTCTTCTTCCAACTTCGGAGGTCTCTTCCGACTTCTCTGCTCTCTCCGGCCTCTTCTCCCGGTGTCCGGTTCTTCTCCGCTCTCTCCGGCCTCTTCTCCAGGTGTCCGGTTCTTCTCCCGCTCTGCGGCCTCTTCTTCAGGTCTCCGGTTCTTCTTCCGGGCTCCTCCGCTATCTTCTGCTCTTTTACCGCTCTTTTGCTAGTGGTGGCCTGGTCTTCTCCGTCGTCTTGTTCCTTCTTCTCTTCTTCCGATGTTGATATGACGCTCTATCCCACTGTAATTTTATGACGTCACAGTCCCGGGGCATGATAGGACTGTGATGTCATAAAGGGCGGGGTCACCGGGTGACATCAACCGGTGACCACGCCCCATGCCTATATAAGTCTTTGCGCACCTCGCACACGGCATTACAGCGAGAGAGAGCGCCGTGTCAACATCGGAAGAAGAGAAGAAGGAACAAGACGATGGAGAAGACCGGGCCACCGCTAGCAAAAGAGCAGAAAAAGAGCAGAAGATAGCGGAGGAGCCCGGCAGAAGAACCGGAGAGTGGGAGAAGAACCAAAGACCTGGAGAAGAGGCCGGAGAGCAGGAGAAGAACCGGACACCGGAAGAACAGGCCGGAGAGTGGGAGAAGAACCAGACACTGGGAGAAGTGGCCGGAGAGAGCAGAGAAGTCGGAAGAGACCCCCGAAGTTGGAAGAAGACCCCCGAAGCTGCCTAATAAATTACTTTAAAAACCTGTCTAGTGTGTTTTTTTACTGACACTTTGTTTCCCCAGGTGAATGGGTAGGGGTACAATGTACCCCATACTCATTCACATAGGGTGGGGAGCCGGGATCTGGGGGCCCCCTTATTAAAGGGGGCTCCCGGATTCCGATAAGCCCTCCGCCCGCAGTCCCCGACAACCAAAGGCCAGAGTTGTCGGGAAGAGGCCCTTGTCATCATCAACATGGGGACAAGGTGCTTTGGGGTGGGGGCTCCCCCCTGCCCCAAAGTGCCCACCCCCCCATGTTGAGGGCATGCGGCCTGGTACGGTTCGGGGGGTGCTCGCTTGTGCTTGGATAAGGGTCTGGTAAGGATTTTGGGGGGAACCCCATGCCGTTTTTTCGGCACAGGGGGTTCGCCTTAAAATCCATACCAGACCTAAGGGCCTGGTATGCTCCTGGAGGGGAACCCATGTCAGTTTTTTATTTAAAATTTGGCCTGAAGTTCCCCCTCATGAGTCATACCAAACACCTGTCGGCAATGCTTGTCGCTCATCGCGAAAGGAAAAAACACATTTTTCCTTTCCCGATGAGCGAGCCAGCTCGGCGCTGGCTCCCACAACGGGCTCGCAGGTGTCAAATCTCGCTGATATAGAAGTTGACCAAAGGGTGGCAGTAAAAAGTTGAAAAACTACGTGATTTGGTGAAAGTTGGATGAAAAAGTTCTGCCGTGTGTATGCTTAATTAGTTTAAGGCCAACGCCCTTTGTACAAAAATCCACGGGAAAGTTTGTACAAAGTCCTATCGTGTATAAGGCTTTACAGGGAGTTGAGATTCACCAGGGCTTGATGTTCACTAAACGTACGACATCCTTTGAATCCGGGTTTCTGTTTATCAAACATGCTTCTCAATTTAATCTGTGAATACATTTTACCTATAATAATATAAATTTCCTTGTCAAAAGAAGTTTATTGAGTATACAATGTTATAAAGATACATAAAGTAAGTTTACAAGGATCTATAAAGTAAGCTCATTGTTTTACAGTAGGGTTTATATAGGTAAATATCATGAAATTTCAAATATTAAACATTGGGTTCACGTAAACCTAAATTAAAGATATATATCATTTCCTTAGTTACTTTTGTAGGTATTTAAATGATTTATACCTACTATATATATTGTTTACAAGTAGAGTGTATATAGGTCAAATAAATTCTGATAATGAGCTTTAATCGTAAGGTGGAGAAAAGGAAAGAGAAAGAAGGAAAAGGGTTGAAAGGTAGAGGTATGGTCCACAAGGTTGTACCGCTCGTCAGTTTATTATTCTTTTTAGTTCTCTTTGAAGCCTTAGAATGGGTGTCTCTGTAAGTCATTTAATCTGTTACCATGGCAACAGGACAGAGTCATTGAAGTTTGACAGGAACTGTTGTTTTATCCAAGGATGCCAAAGTTTTTCAAATTTTGGAATTTTATTTCGATCGATGGCTACCATCTTAGCATGGGACATTGTATTATTCATTCTGTGAATTGTTTCTGCTAGTACCAATGTAGGAGATTTCCATGCCTTGGCCACTGTTTGTTTTGCAGCCGTTATTAGTTGGATCATAAGTTTGAATTGAGAGAGTGTTAACCATTCCGGTTTTAGATTAAGTAAAGTTAAATATGGATCTGGTTGTATTATTTTTTTAAATATTTTAGATGCAATCACAAAGACTTCCTTCCAGAAGGTTTGGATTACTGGGCACGTCCACCATATGTGTAAATATGTGCCTATTTCTGGGCATCCTCGAAAACAAAGAGTTGAGGTATTAGGTGAATATTTTGCCACTCTAGCGGGTACAAGGTACCAGCGAGTTAGGACTTTATAATTTGTCTCCAGTGCTAAGATGTTGGGTGAAGATGACTTAGATGTGAGCCATATGTTAGACCAGTCCGTGTCTTCTAAAGTTCGTCCCAGGTCCTCCTCCCACCTCTGAACGTAAGAGGGTCTATTAAGATTTGCTACTCCATATAATTGATTATAAAGTGATGAAATTGTACCTTTAGCAAATGGATCTTTTGTACAGAATGATTCAAAAATGGATAATTGGGATAATGGTGTATCCCCCTTTAGGAATGGTGTATAGAAATTTTTGATTTGGAGATATCTAAATATCTCAGAGTTTGGTAGATCATATTTTTCTCTAAGCGATGGGAATGAAAGGAATGATTTAGATGCTATGAAGTCATTTAGTGTCTGAATGCCTGATGTTGTCCAAGCTTTAAAAGAATTTGGGTAGATCCATGCCGGATAAAAGGCCGGATTTCTGATAAAAGAAAGGAGAGGATTGTGTGGAGATTGTAACTGATATTTGGTTTTTAGTTTATCCCAGAGAGATAAGAAGTGTTTAGTTATGGGATTATGAATTTTAAAGCGGTCTTTAGGATCAAGCCATAATAAATTTGATATTAATAGAGGGTCATTTTCTGAAGCCTCTATAAATACCCATAATGGGATTTCCTGTTTTGCATGGTATTTGGACAGACTGGCCAAATGTGCTGCTCTGTAGTAGTTAGTAAAATTAGGGTATCCCAGGCCTCCTTTATTTTTGGGAAGATGTAGTGTGTGTATAGGTATACGTGGTTTAGAAGAGCCCCATATAAACGAAGTTGCTCTTTTTTGTACTATTCTCAAAAAATAGGAAGGAATTGGAATAGGGAGGACTCTGAATAGATAAAGCAATTTGGGTAGAATAGTCATTTTGATTGCATTAATCTTCCCTATCCAGGATAAAGGAAGTTGCGACCATTGTTTTATTAGATTTGTGATCTGTCTTAATACAGGAGGATAATTGGTTGAGAATAAGTCAGAATGAGATGCTGTTAAATAAATTCCAAGATATGGGATTGATTTTTCCGCCCATGTGAATGGGAGTGCAGCCCTAGCCGGGATCAATTCCATGTTTGTGAGTGAAATATTAAGCACTAGGCATTTCTTAGGATTAATCATAAGGCCGGATAGGGCTGCAAATCCATCAAGAGCTGGTATTAAGTTAGGACCAGAGACCTGTGGTGATGATAGAAAAAGTAATATATCGTCTGCAAATATACATAATTTGTGTGTAATACCTCCTACTTCAATGCCAGTTATAGTTTGGTTTGTTCTGATGTATTGGGCCATGGGTTCGAGTATAAGGGCAAATAATAAGGGAGATAATGGGCAACCCTGTCGGGTACCTCTTTCGATATTAAAGGCTTCAGATTTGTATCCAGCATATTTTATATAGGCTTTGGGTTTATTATATAATGCTTTGATCCATGTTAAAAAGTGGGGTCCAAAACCCCATTTTTGTAATGAATATTGCATATATTGCCAGGATACTGTGTCAAATGCCCTCTTAATATCGAGAGATAGAAAACATAAAGGGATTTTCCGTTTTTTAGCAATATGTGCCAATAACACTGCCCTGCGTATATTATCGCCTGCCTGTCTATTTGGCATGAAGCCTACTTGATCTCTATGTATTAATTTTCCTATAATGCTATTGAGGCGTTTTGCTATTATTTTTGCTAATAATTTAATATCGAGGTTTAACAGAGAGATAGGCCGATAATTCACACAGGAAGTATCATCAGAAAGGGGTTTTGGGATCATACAAACAATTGCCATTAGTGTTTCTTGCCGAAAAGAATGTCCATCTGGAAGTTTGTTAAAAGTTTCAGTGAGAATGGGAGAGAGTATTTCTGAGAATGTTTTATAGTATAAAGCCGAGTAGCCGTCTGGGCCTGGTCTTTTGTTAAGTTTTAGGTCTTTTATGGTGTTTGCAACTTCATCTATAGTTATAGGCTCATCCAAACTGCTTTTTTGATTCTGAGATAACTCAGGTAAGGTTATTTTTGAGAAGAAGGATTCAGCTTCTGTAGGATTAAATTCATTGTTTGTCTTGTATAAAGTTGCGAGATGTGAGTGAAATTTATGGACTATTTTAACTGGATTACAAGTGTAAACATTTTTTGATAATTTCAAACGTATTGGTTTGAAAGATTTGTTAGTTGAATTTAATGCCCGAGCCAAATATGTACCTGGTTTGTTTGTATTCATGTAGAAATTGTGTTTGGAGCGTTTGAGGGATTTATCAACTGACTCAGTGAGAAATAGATCGTATTCCAATCTAGATTTTTCCAGATGAGATTTTGTACTCTGAGATGGATTATCTTGAAATGATATGTAGGCTGCATTAAAATTGAGTTCTAGTTTTTTTGCTAGATTTTTGCGTTCCCGTTTAAATAGTGCCATTTGTCTTTGTATTGTACCACGCAAGACAGGCTTATGAGCTTCCCACAGTGTTATTGGGGAGATGTCTGTTGTATTATTAATTGATATGTATTCCTTTAAAGCTTGTTCAATGGCCATCTGATGTAGTGGGTGTTTGAGCATTATGTCCGGTAAGTACCACGTTGGGTCATGCGCTTTTGGTATGGCTGAGGCTATAGTAGTGTATACTGCATTATGGTCAGACCACGGAATCGGAATTATATCTGATGCAATAATTTCTGGTATCATTCCTATTGTTAGAAAAATATGATCTATTCTGGTGAAGGTTTGATGAGGGTGCGAGAAATAAGTGAATTTCTTTTTCATTGGGTTACTTTCTCTCCATGAATCTACCAGATTGTATTTGGAAAGAAGTTGAGAAAAAGGTAATCTAGAGGTTATTTTGGATGGTGTAAAAGGTGATTTATCTAGAAATGGGAGGAGGACCTGGTTCGAATCCCCACACATTATCACTGTTCCTATTTTGTGTGTATTAATCACTTGTAATATATGTGAAAGGAATGGTGTAGGTTGTTTGTTAGGAGCGTAGTAGGAAATCACCGTGATTGCTGTATCCATTATATAACCCATGAGTATCAGGTATCTACCTTCTGGGTCTTTAATTTCTGATAATAAGGTGAATGGTGTGGATCGGTGAAATGCAATTAGAGTTCCCCTTTGCTTGGTACAGGCAGAAGCCGTGTAAATTTGTTGATAAAAAGGAGAAATATATTTTGGAGTAGAATTTTTGGTGAAGTGTGTTTCTTGGAGGCATACTATGTGAGCCTTCTTGTTATGGAAAGTACGGAAGGCTTTGGTCCTTTTTTGAGGGACATTTATTCCCTGAACATTCAGGGAAAGTATATTCAGTGGTGCCATGGCAATAGATCAAATAGTTTTGACTTACTTTTTGTTATGCAGAGCTGACTGCGCAGATCAACCTGTGTGGACTGAAGAGATGAATAGATAGAAAAGAAACCAGTGAATTCTGGAGTAAAGAGTAAACAAAAAACATATGAGATTAGATGATACATTGTATAAATTATTTTTTGCAAGTAATCACAATTTACCCGTGAAAGAAATTAAATATCTCTCTCAGGGGAATAAGTGCCTTCGTCACACTCCCACATAATATGGTTGGGAGAATGAGGAGGGCTAATGGGGGTACACGGATCTTCCGCTTACAGGAGAGAAGTGCTATGTCAAAAGACATCAAAATGATGTTTCATTAATTGGAGTGCAGAATATAGTTTTTGTTGAAATTATTTATTCCAGGGTGGTTGTATATGGTTAGTCTTGCCCTAGGCTAAATAATTCAGTTAGAAAGGTACTGTTAATAACTTTGGTATTGATGAAGATAGTTTGAATTATTTTGGGATTTTAACCCTTTTAGAGTAAACAATTACATATTTTATTCATATGCAACTGTTTAGATATGTTAACTCATAAAATTGAGGTTGTATTGCTTCAAATTAGAATAAACAAAAACATAATTCTAGGAACTAGTTAGGTAATAATATATTTGTTTTAAGAAAAGAAAGAAAAAGCTTCCATTACTTCTGGATTATTGAACATATTTGTCCTAAAAAGTAATAAATCTATTGTTATTACCTGATAATATATAACTGAACAAGAATTTCCTTATTTCACTTATATATTCTAAGGCTATATGAATCAGAAGTAATAAGAAATATAACTGGAATGTAACATGATCCCACACAGTGTGTGACTATCAGAATGCAGTTACATTCAGTTATAAATATAGGTTTTTTATAGAGAACCATCTCTTAGTATAATAAATGAAGAGATATCAGGAATTAGGATGTCAGTCCATTGAATCTTCTTGGTCCATGGATGATGTGGCATAACGGCCTCTTTTGTGAGAATGATGATTCCCATTTTGTTCTGAAATTTTCTGGGTGCTGCCTGAAGGTGAAGATGACGCCATTCTTCTGAGTGTGGGAGTGTTGCTGCTTGTGGGTTCTGTCAGATTTAATTTTAAAAGGGTTTGTTGTAGTTCATCTGCTGATCTGCTTCTGTAAATTGTACCTTGGTAGTTAAATCTGACTGAAAAGGGGAAGCCCCATTGATACATAATGTTGTGGCGTTGCAGTTCCATTAGTTGGGGTTTCATGGATCGTCTTTTAGTAATAGTAAGTTGGGATAGGTCAGCAAAAATGTGATAATTGTGTCCTTGAAAATTAAGTTCCTTTTTTTCTCTTGCAGCAATTAGTATTTGTTCTTTCGTTCTGTAATAATGAAATTTTGTGATTATATCACGTGGGGGTCCATCTTTCTTTTTGGCTGTGAGGGCTCTGTGTACTCTGTCCAGTTCTAAACTTTCAATAGGGATATCTGGCTTTAGTTCTTGTAATAGAGCAGTAATAGTAGATTGCAGGTCTGTCACAGTTTCAGGTATTCCCCTTATGCGCAAGTTTGAACGTCTGGCTCTATTTTCGTAATCTTCGAGCTTAGTTTGAAGTATTAAATTCTCTTTTTTTAATTGTTCCAATTCTGTTATATTTTCTTGGGTTGTAATTTCAATTTCATCCATTTTTATTTCTAAGGCTGCGGTGCGGTTTCCCAGCTCTCTTATTTCTTTGGTTAGGCTTTTTGTTATTTGGTCTGAGGTTTGTTTTAAAGCCTTATGAAGCATCTTTTCAAATTGTAATAATATTACTGGGGATACTGAGGAGGCTTGTGGAGAAGTTTGTGAGAGGATTTGTTCTGTATCTGACTCAAATGGAGAGTCTTGCTGTGACATTTTCTGTCTGTGAGAGCGCCCTGATGCTGTATCTTGTGAGGTGACTGGAGCTGCTTCAGCTGCAGTGAGTGCCTGTGAGCTCTTTGTGAGGTGATTTTTATTTCTGCCACGGTTTCCTCCCAGTACCATATTTCCTGCCCAAACTTTCACAGTTTGTTCCCTGGGGCAAAAAGGTTCAAATGGATACCTTTTGGGCCTGCAGGCTCCGCTTTGTCCTTCTCTTTTCTCCTCAGCGGTGTGGAGCTCTAACAATGCATGTCTGCTCTGCTAGGCTCCGCCTCCTGCCCCCCCATATTAATATAAATTTCAATTGGATGTTTCTAATATTCATCAATTATATTCATCATTTTAGTAGAACACAGTTTGAGATTACTCTCCCACACCATTTTAAAGGTGGGAGAATACATGATTGATTTCTTTTCCAGCCATTTGGTAAGGCCGGAAAAAAAAAATGTTGTGCACACGAGCGGAATTACGCTCAAGCTTGCCTTGCATACACACGGTTACACAAAAGTTCTCTGAACTTTTGACCATCAAGAAAGCGGTGACTTACAACACTAAGACGAGCCGAGAAAATTAAGTTCAATGCTTCCGAGCATGCATCAAATTGTTTCCGAGCATGTGTAGGAATTTTGCGTGTCGGAATTTGTACAGAGGATTGCATTTTAGGAACTTTTTTCGACCGAAAAATTGAGAACCTGCTCTCAATCTTTTGCTGGCAGGAATTCCGCCAGCAAAAGTCCGATGGAGCATACACACGGTCGCATTTTCCAACCAAAAGCTCTAATCGGTCTTTTGCTGGCCGAATTTCCGATCGTGTGTACGCGGCATTAGTTCAGATTCAGGGGATTCGTTCTGGCCATACTCCCTCTGGAGTTTGGATGCAAAGTCATCCCATGCCTGACCGCAAAATTCTGCCATGCTAAGAAAGCCTACTGGTAACTACAGGGTTGGTTTCCAATGGGGGGGGGGGATTTTGGGTATCTACTACCCGGTAAGGAAGAAAAAGTCGCAAGGTGAGATTCCCAACACTGGAGTGCCTTTGGCCACTGCAACCAACACTCCTTCACTCCTTCCGACACAAAAAAAAAATTTGGGATAAAATTCCCACTATATATTTTCCAAAAAAACAAGGGAATCCTCTGGTTACCCCGATCAAAACACCACTTTAAACATGCACCATTTTTTCCCCCCACAATTCAGCGTAATTAATCTTTCATCTCACCCCCTCACAGCAGATGATGTATTAAGTCATCATTAAAGAAAAAATTGGATATGTACCCTGCCCCTAGCTCTAACCATGGAATAGCCACCTTTCTAAAACTCACTTGTCAGGAGATCAAAGCCTTAGATCCATCGTCCAATCACCTAGGGAACCTTACTGTAAGCGAAAGAACAGCCTTGAAAAGTTTGTCCAGCAATTACAATTTAACCATTAAGCCTTCAGACAAAGGGGGCAACATTGTCCTTATGGACAATGAGAGATATGTACAGATCTGTACCAAAATCTTTAGTCACACTGATTGGTATCGACCAGTAGGAAAAGCAATCATTGATAGTTTTAATGAGGAATTCTATCTGTTTGTTGACAATGCATTTTACAATAATGTTATTTCCAAGCAACTATGGAACTTTGTTCCTACCTCTTTTCTTAGAACGGCTACCTTCTACTTGCTCCCTAAAATTCATAAAAACAAATTAGATCCCCCTGGTAGGCCCATATATCAGGCAATGGTGCTATCACTGAGAATCTGTCTAGATAAGTGAACGAACACCTCAGACCATTTGTTCTTGCCCTTCCCGCCTATGTCCGTGACACTATCCATCTTTGACAAATAATTGAGGGTGTTCAGGTGTCGGGTGGCTCCATTTTGGCCACCATAGATGTGGAGGCCCTCTACGGTTCAATACCACGCTCTAGAGGACTTGCATACATTCGTAGAGTGCTATCCCAAATTAGCCATCACGAAGAATCTTTTAATGAATTTATACTACACGCTCTTGAATTTATACTTCAACATATTGTTTTTTCATTTGATGGACAACACTTCCTCCAGATACAGGGAGTAACCATGGTCACTTACTGTGCCCCTTGCTATGCCAACCTGTATCTGGGTGAATGGGAACACACCATCTTTGAAGATGAGGATCTCTCCATGTACCTGTGCCACATTGTTATGCGGCACAGGTACATAGATGAGATCTTCATACTTTGGGATGGACCTGAGGAGCTTCTATGTGAGTGCTTGGCTGCTTTGAATCACAATAAGTTTAACTTGAAATTTACAATGTCCCTCAATAGCTCCAAAATTACTTTTTAAGATGTCAATCTATAAAGATACTCAAAACATGATCTCTTGTAAGCTATTCCGGAAGTCAACTGCAGGAACACCATCCTACACTCCTCTAGTTTTCATCCTAGACCCCTAGTCAACTCAATACCTTACAGCCAATATTTACGAATAAAACACAACTGTTCTAATCATGCAGACTTTAAGCAGAAGGCCAAAGGCCTAAAACGGCACCTATTAGAGAGAGGCTACAGTCACCACTGCCTCAAAAAAGCATTCAATTGGGTAGATACCAAAAATAGACAAGACCTTCTTTTTTCCAAAAAGGATAAATCTACCAAAAATGAGGGTACTAGGATTATCACTACCTATTCTAACAATCACCTCAAGTGAAACAAATTTTTGAAAAATACTGGCATCTCCTGACCTCTGATCCCAGTGTGGGATTATTTGTGCCTCCTGCTCCCTTAGTCACCTAGAGACGTGCTTTGTCTGTGGGTGACCTGTTAGTTAAAAGCGAATTCTGGGGCACCACCCGAAATGACCCATGTAAACTCTTTGGCACATTCCCTTGTGGATCCTCTGCCTATTGTAAATACATGGACTCAAGAAAAAACATACGACTGCCCAATGGTTGGGTTTTTGCCCCCAGACACGTTGCCAATTGTCAGACTATAGGTGTTGTCTACCTTCTACAATGTGGCTGTCATTACATAGGTAAAACCATACAGAAATTTATCGCCACATTCGGGCTATGCAAACTAGCAACCCCAACTTCCCTTTGGGAAGACATGTGGCACAAACCCATAGTAGTCATTTTCCAAGGGTGTCCATTTTGGTGTTGGACCGGATACACCCCAGTCCATGAGAAGGGGACCTTAATAAGCTCCTCCTACAGCGCGAGCTGAGGTGCATTTCTGATTTAAATTGCACCTCCCCACCAGGCATCAACGAGGCCTTCAATTTGAAGCCCTTTTTACAGGGTTTCTCCTCTGGGGGCTTCAAAAGGGACATGTGAACCCATATCACCAAATATATCCACCTATGTAGACATACTGACAATTTACCCATCCATACATATGACCAGAAATAGTAATTAGTCCTTTCAACTGACCACAGAGGTACAATTGCCATATTGGTCCCCATTTCTTTCCCTTTTCCTCCCCATGTCTCTCCTCCATCTTCACGTTTCCCCTTCCCCCACTTTTCCTTATCCACTCTGGATATTTTCTTTATACTAATGTTACAGACTTCTTTATCAAATTTTGGATATTTTTGCTCCCAACAGTTTCCCCCCCTCTCGAATTATCTATGTGTAACATACATGTTATAGCGATTTCTCATCAAGTTATATATCTGTTATCTACATTGTTAACCTGTCTGTATTTTGTATTTTTTGTACAGGTCGGGCTTCATATTTTCTCTATCGATGGTGTATCGCATATGTCTCTGTGTTTTTTACACAGAGTGATCTTATTTTAACATACACCATCTCTGCTGTCTGTGAGCACTGGGGCTCTTCGACGTACGGGGGCCCCTTGATACGATTTGTACCTCGGGGCATCCCTCTGGGCTCAGTCTTCTCTGCCGTGCTGTGGATTGGCTTTTCACACTGGTTCGCGCATTCACAGAAGGGTCTCTGCCATACGGATCTAAGACGTACTGCCCATCATGCGTGGTGATACCGGATGCCGCCTGTGCCGGGGGATCATCTGAGGAACATCAGGTATACAGGTGATCAGTAAGACTCATCACCCTTGATGGGCCCCCCGATCACCTGATTCCTTTACGCCCGATCTATTAGAGTCCGCTAGTACTATGGTTTACCACATGAACTCCCACTCCTTTATAAGCCAGGTAAACTTAATCCTTTACTGCTGCACAGCCAGGACCGCACGGCACTCCACGCTTGAGATACCTATACCAAATGGCCATTGTGAGTACTATGACGGACTTTATGTCATGTTACCCTCTTACTTCTTGCATATCCTACTGTAAAGACCACCTGACCTTCTGGGAATGGTGTGCCCCTATTACAATACCTTTTATGACTGTTTGTTGTGCCCCCCGAGTGTGCACTTGCACGACATGGTGACGCTCCTACACTCACATAATATTGCATAGCCCCCTTAATTGAATATGTTATGTTCTCATACAGACACATAAATATTTTTTGTGCTAGACTTGTCCCCACATTTGTGGTCAAATGTGGTCGTGGGCCCTGGTGTTTTCTATGCCGGCAGGGAAGCTTCTTATCTCACTCATAGAACTCAATCGTTTTGGCACCAGCAACAGTACACCATCAGTGCTGTGGGGACACATACCCAGCCCCCCAGCCAATATCCAGAGCATTCTCTTATGCAATGGGGCATTCTAGGGATTGAAGCACCTCCTACATGTGAATCTTGATGTGCACTTTAATTCGCTAAAGATAGTTATATTGTAAGTATCACTTGCTTTACTACTTGCCATATATATATGCCATGCTATTACCTACTGTGTTCTCACATTTGTTCATGTTCTCATCTTTTTGATATCTTTGTTATTTCATTATCAGACAAAAAACAGCTTGTTTCTAATCAGTCCCTGAAGAAGGAATTTATTACTCATACATGTATTCCGAAACATGTTGGGACTTCTATGCACACGCACTCCATTTGACCTCCTATCATGAGTTCAACTGTGTGTTTTGGCATATAGCTGTTATGTAACTATCCAGTCTGACTAATTAGTTTTTAGGTTTACATACCCTATGTACCTACTCTACTACTGTTTTGTATTTAATACATTTTGTATATTTTTATACGCTTGTTACCCCCTTTTCTGGTTAACATCCTTAGCCCATAAAATCCCCCGGGGCAACCCTTTTAGCAGTTTTCTCTTTTGTACTGGGATGTGATGAAGGTTTGCAGCGTTGTACCTATAGGTGGTTTTCTTTTATCTATACTTTTCCTAGTTTAATAGATTAGAACAGGATAAACTACATCAAATAGTTAGTTTGGTTAATAATTATAAATAGGGATAACAAAGGTGGTAGTGATTTGTTTGGAGCTAGATATACAGTTAGTTATTCAGCTAGGTATACATAACACACAAAATATAATATATTAGAATATAGTCAATACAGTAGCACTTTAGTAGTAGTTAGCAGTTTTCAGAAGGGCCCTTTCAGTGCCGATTAACCGCTTCCGGACCGCCACACGCCGATGTACTTCCTCACTTTGAGGACGGATATCGTTGTTATGGCAGCAGCTAGCTGCCATAACCCCAGTATCCCCGCGTTCCGCCAGTGGTCAGGTACAAGATAAAAGTTGTCTCTGCTATGGATTCGCCGCAAGATCACTTTTATCGGTGGCGGGAGAGGGGACCCCCTCCCTCCGCGATCCGGTGCCCGCCATCAGCAGCGGCGGAGGCGATCCGGCAATTTTTTTGTTTTTATTGCATTTTAGTGTAAATATGAGATCTGAGGTCTTTTTGACCCCAGATCTCATATTTAAGAAGTCCTGTCATGCTTTTTTTCTATTACAAGGGATGTTTACATTGCTTGTAATAGGAATAAAAGTGACACAATTTTTTGTTTTTTTAAACAGTGTAAAAATAAAAAATAACAGTTTCCCCCCCTCTCAAATTATCTATGTGTAACATACAAAAGACTGCCACCCCTCTAGTCAAAAAAGCTTGCAATTGTTTCAGAGCAGAAAGGCCTACTTCCTGCATGCCAATCTAATCACCCTGGTACCCCAAGAGTGGATGACTCTTGAGGACCTGATGGCTAAATTAAAAGATTGTCCACTTTCCTCTTTTGACCAAGTACACTGTTAGTAACTTGACCTTAGTTGGGGGAGGGGCAGCCTTTTATTTAGCTAGGAACAGGTGGTCATGTGGGGCTCCAGAGGAGATGTTAACCCGTTGTGTGCTGACGTGAGGTGGACCAGTAAAAATGAATAGGTGTGAACCAGGCCTGAAAGTTGAAAATTGGCCTGGATAGGAAGTGGTTTAATCAACTAAATACATTCCAGGTGCATTAAAACAAAAAGTGCAAAGTCTTAGCCCCTTTCACATGGATGGTACAATCAGGTCTGCCTGTCAGCTTTTTTAGGCAGACCTGATTGGAAACTCTATGTAAGTCTATGGGTCGATGTAAATGGAAGTGTGTACATATATATCCACTTCTTCCAAGTCCGTCATGGTCTGGGAAAAAAAAATGGAAAAGGTCTGCATCCTGGTCTGTTTTTCCAGACCTAAGTGTGATGAATCAGTGGTGGTCTGATATAAAAACGCAATTCTGTTTTTATGTGTTCACTCATAGACCTAATATGGGGCCAAGAAAGCTCCAGTTTTAAGATGCAGAGTTTTAAGAAAATAATGGAATGGGCCGAGATGTCACAACAATGACACCTGTCCAGTGGCGTCTCCAGCTTTCACATTTAGGGGGGCACATGGGGGGGACAGGGACAAAACTAGGGGGGCAACTATAAAATGCAAATATATATATATATATATATATATATATATATATATATATATATATATATATATATATATATCCTGGGGCCCTTTACTACGATCCCACAACGGGCCCGTTCACATGTTCTGTAGTGAGCTCCCTTCCTACTTTATTGGGGCCTCCCAGGGTGGCAGAAAACAAGAGATATATGTCACCAGCTTAACCAAGAAAATATAAGGGTCCAAAGCAGTGGGAGAACTATCAGGGTTGCAAAGGTTGTCTTGCCACCGGGCCCTGGTGTTCTGTGGGGTTCCCCAGCCTCCTCTTGCTGTCCTGCTCCTGCTATTGACAGCGCTGGTCTGGCATCTGTCTCCTTGGCAGTGGCAGTAGTTTATTAGGACCTAGTGCTGGTTACATAATGGGTGCATGCAGGGGAAGGCTGGCACTATTAGTTGTAGAGAGCTGAGCCCCCAGCTGGCCACCTAGCAGCATTAATGCTGTAAAACCTTCTCTTTTGACATGCTGAGCGGGATGTGATCCAGGTGATGCTCCCAGTCTGATCTAATAAACACATTATTTATTAGCATCAAGAATACAACCACATCAACCGTATGTTCAGCAGCCATGTGGGCTCTATGCCTGTAAGGTGTGGGCTTTGATCAATTAAATCACTGATATTTAACACTAGGATCTGACTAGGAACATCACCTGGATTGCATCACGATCAGCATGTCAGAGAAGGCTCCACTGCTGCTAAGCAACCTGCAGGGAGCTCAACTGTCTACTCTACAACCATTAGAGATGGGCTCGGGTGTGTTTGAAATCCCACATGCCTGATCCCGCCAGGAAGCCAACACTTCACAGTGCTAATCACTGTCTGTTTTTTCAGTAACTGAGTAACTGAGAGTCCTGGTGGAGTCCTTTCTGCAACTCACTCTTCTCCCTGCCAATGAGGATGCAGGGGAAGGAGCAGATCGGGCGGCCGTGGTTGTGTGAGCGCTCACATTATGCAGTGTCAGCGAGCAGAGGGAGGGGGGAGGAATCACATGCAGGAGCTGACTGGGGACGCTCTCCCTCTCAATAAAGACTGTGTTACGACAGCGGTGGCCTGAGTAAGATGCGGAGCATCCGCTACGAATGCAAACAAAAAGGCATTTTTTTTTTACAAAAAGGCATTTTAATTGGGGGGCACATGGTGGGGCACAACATAATGGTGGGGGGGCAGGGCCCCCCCTGCCCCCCCCCCCCCTAGTGACGCCATTGCACCTGTCCCATTCTGCTCCAGTTCAGCAAGAGATCTCTTCATGGACTGCCTGCTTAATTAACTGGGCGGCACCCACGTGAAAGGGACCTAACAGTTCACGTTATTTGAAAAGCAACCATAGCCTGCGTCAAAAAAGTTTGTTCCTTGCATTTGCTCTTTGTGGAAGCAGCAGAGCCGCTGATAAGGCAGTACAGCTGGCCCTACTGTGCCAGGCCTGGGCCCCATCAGTTCAAAAGTAGGCCCCTGACACCTGCCCAGCATGGGGGTAAGCTGTACTATCTGACACTGATCCTTTTGAAGAACCTGCAGGCTTTTTTTAATGCTTGTCCCCAGGGCTTCTTTTCTGGCGGGACTTGCCGGAACTTCATGACTTGAAAAAGGGGGCCTCCAAAACGTGTTGTCACCTGGTTTCCTTCCGTGGTGTAGATCGAGCTGGTATAGGTTCACTGCGTCATGTATTTTGCTAGCGACCCCTGCATCTTGTGCATGTGTGGTGTCCCAGTCTATCCATCTACCAGCGAAGTTTCCCATAGGCTAGCGGTTAGCTGGCAGTCTTCTGTGTCCAGTCACGGCTCTTCTATAGTCCTCTTCCGACGGTTCTTTGGTTCATACTTTAGTGGAGACCTCCTGTGGATGAGCGGGACCTGCAGCTTGTCACGTTGACCCAGCGGCTGCTGACAGGTACTCTACAGGATTCCCCTGGCATCCCATTGGTGTTTGCAGCGGCTCTCTCTCTCCCTGCCCCAGAGATCCATTGAGCCATCCACCCAGGGATCCTTCTACACACATAGGAGCAACATGCTCATGTCATTTAATTGTTCATCATGATTTTAACCAAGTGGCTTATTACAAAGTGACTTCTACAATAAAGTGACTTATACATATACAATTTTGAACTTTGGTTTCTTGCATTGATTCCTTTGTTCCCTTGCTTGTGAGACCTGTAAGTGGCAGATTTCATATGGAGTTTTATTATTTTATTAATTTATTCTCAATTAATACATTTTTGGATTTATTTTTAATTAATTTATTTCCTTTTTGAATTCATAATTTAATCTTTTTTTGTTTTCTTTTATAATCTTGTTTTCTTTTTTTTGTGAGGGTTGTTTTGAGCTGTTCCGGCACCTCCACTGATGAACACAGGCAGTGGGGGGAAATACTTTTAACCACTTGCAGACCGCTGCACACCGATATACGTCGGCACAGTGGCAGCAGTGGGCAAACGGGTATACCTGTACGTCCCCTTTAAGAGCCAGGGGTAGCAGGCGTTCCCGCCGCGTACAGCGTGACCGTGCCCGCGGGACCAGTGGACTCGATGTCCACTGGTTTCCCGGCGATCATGTCATGGAGCCTCAGAATGGGGAAGTGCCTTTCTAAACAAAGCAGACCACTCCCTGTCATCGGGAGCTGCGATGTCATGTGACTTAAAGCCCATCCCCCCGCAGTTAGAATTGCTCCCTAGGTCACACTTAACCCCTTCATCGCCCCCTAGTGGTTAACCCCTTCACTGCCAGTGTCATTTACACAGTAATCAGTGCATTTTTATAGCACTGATCTCTGTATAAATGACAATGATCACAAAATAGTGTTAAAAGTGTCCGACGTGTCCGCCATAATGTCGCAGTCCCAATAAAAATCACAGATCGTTGCCATTACTAATAAAAAACTATCCCCTATTTTGTAGACGCTATAACTTTTGCGCAAACCAATCAATATACGCCTTTTGCGATTATTTTTTACCAAAAATTTGTAGAAGAATGCATATTGGCCTAAACTGAGGAAAAAAAAATTTTTTATATATATTTTTGGGGGATATTTATTATAGCAAAAAGTAAAAAAATATGCATTTTTTCCAAAATTGTCGCTTTTTTTTTGTTTATAGAGAAAAAAAAAAAAAAAAACGCAGAGGTGATGAAATACCACCAAAAGAAAGCTCTATTTGTGGGAAAAAAAGATGTCAATTTTGTTTGGGTACAACGTCGTACAACCATGTAATTGTCAGTTAAAGCGACGCAGTGTCAAATTGCAAAAAGTGCTCTGGTCAGGAAGGGGGTAAAATCTTCCGGGTCTAAAGCGGTTAAATTAGGAGGTTAAATTAGGATGTGAACTGAAGCAGCGCCAGCCATAGAGTAAACAAGCGACCACGTGTGTTGACATTGTTTTGATAGTTCCGGCCCATCATTGACAGCCCCAGTGTTTCCCAGCTGCACTCCGTCTCTCCCTTTATTTCTGCTTTTTGAATCAGCAGTAGTCTGCAGGTAGAGGGAGAGCTGAGCTGCCTGTGCTTACTCCGCAGTGTCTAGCAAGTAATGAGATTCCCAGCATTACACGACACTCTCCTAACTTCTCCTGGCTGAGTTTTCAATTTAGGGCCCTTTTTTCACTTGTGGTGCTTTCTGAAGAGCGATTTGCATTTGGATTACTCTTTAGGGCCTGGCTTCTTCTATCCTCTCCCCTCAGCTGCTACGGGGAATGTTTCAGTGAGAGTGGGGGAAGGGGCTAGTCAATATGTCATTTAGCGGACTCTTTCTTTCCTAAATGAACGCAGTGAACACACTCACCCACTGTGTTCATTCATAACTAAAGCATAATAAACTGTGTTTCCTATGCTTCAGTTTGTGAATGAACAGGAAGCCGCTCAGCTCACAGCATTTCCCATTCATTCACTGACCAATGCAGCTGAGGCTGCAGAGAAAGGCATGTGTGTTTGAACTTTGGGGTGCACACCCTGATGCAATAGGCTGTGCACACCTATGCAGTCAGTACTGGGGCACATAGCAAACAATTGTTTTCTATGTGCCTCATTCTCACTGCAATACAGCCTGGAGGTACAGTGCAGTGAGCTGCAATAAAATGCAGACATGCAACATTTTATCGCAACTTACAGGAAGGCACCGCATGTCAAAGCACAGCATCACAATGCATCATGCTCCAGTTTGGTAACACTTTGTGCACTTCAAATAAAGTTAACAAAAAAAAAGAACTATGTGATGCAAGAAACCATCACGCTACCTCTACTGCTAGCTCACTGCAGCTGAAACTGCTTCCTGCACACTAAACAGCTCCAGTTTTGTATGCAGGTAAGTGTGAACGGGCACTTAGAAACCATTTGGCGGTTGTATTGCCTTCACACCACCGCTGTGTGCATTGTGTGTGGTTGCAGTGTGGCCCAGCTTGGGGGCGATGTCATGTAGGCTGAACGAGGCCTCATTATTTTTATTAGCGGCCCTGGGAAGCAGTGGTCTCTCTATAGAGGTCTGACTTGCCTCCCGCTGAGTAACTTTTAGTGCTCTCCTATCAGCAGACAGTATGAGTTTTGCTGAATAGGAAAATTTACCCCTAACTCAGCAGGGGGGCTGTCAGACCTCTGCAGAGGGACTTCTGCATCCAGAGAAAGCAAGGGTCTTTCTCTACAGCAGAGATATGCAATTAGCGGACCTCCAGCTGTTGCAAAACTAAAAGTCCCATCATGCCTCTGCCTCTGGGTGTCATGTTTGGGGCTTGTTATGCCTCATTGGACTTGTAGTTCTGCAACAGCTGGAGGTCCACTAATTGCATATCCCTGCTCTACACCATGCTGGCAGAGGGCAGTTTTTTTATATTGGATGTGTCTGCGTTCTAAAGAAAATTAAAGGCCTGTTCACACTGCACAAGACAGCTGCCGCACACTTAGTTTAATGTGCAGCATTTCTCCATTCTGACTGCACCCCTCATGTTGAGGGCATGTGTCCTTGTATGGTCCAGGAGGGGGGAGGGGGGGGGGGGGCGCTCGCTTGTCTCCCTCTTTCCTGACCTGCCAGGCTGAATGCTCGGATAAGGGTCTGGTATGAATTTTGAGGGGGGGGCCCAAGCCTTTTTTTTTTGGCATGGGGTTCCCCCTTAAAATCCATACCAGGCCCTTTGGGTCTGGTATGGATTGGGGGGGACCCCACTCTCTTTTTTTTTCACTTTTTTCTATTGCTGGCAATGTTTTTTTTCATTCAGGTGTCAACAGAAAAGGACATTTTTTTTCATCTGTTGTTAAGGATGCTGCAGCCGGCTTCCCTGCCTGCTCTTTAACAACCAGCTATGCACTATGCAGCATGTAGTGCATTGTGGGGTGCTCGGAGAGTGAACATCTTGTGGAGCACCATGCAAATTCGGGCGTTTGCCAAATGGGCGATGTTCGGGCCGAACCTATTCTTGGCTCGAACTGTTCACCCAACTCTAATCAGCGACTTATAGCAGGACTGCGATAGTATGGCAGGCAATCTGACACTATTAACACTGCTAAAAATATACACTGTCACTATACTAATGACACCAATGATTGACTAATCACAGCACGCAGCGCACTCACCCCATACATATATTAGATACATGATCTGGCGAAGGAGAGGCGCTGTGCCACCATACTCAATGAGGCGTCAGCAAGTAGTTAATTAAACAAGCTACTGTAAAGTTAAGCCTCGTACACACGCTTAGATTTTCGGATGACCGAACGTCCTTTTTTGTGGCATGCTAGTCTCATGTCAAAAGTGAAGAGGTTGCTCACAATACGAAAATTTTCGTATGCCAGAATACAAGATCAGAAGTGACGTAATGTGTTGAATAGTTTTGTATGTATTCTTTAGTTTCTGAGCATGCATAATCTTGCTCTTACGCTTTTTCATACGAAGACCACATATCACATCCGACAAAAATTTTATAGTCTGCACAACCAGCTTTTGTCTGACGAAAAAGCGAAATCAGCTGTTGAAAGCACAGTACTAACGATTTGAAAATCGGCAGACAGCTCGTTGTACGAATTTTTCCATCCAATTTCCGTATAGTGTGTACGGGCCTTTAGAAACTGATTGGCTAAAATGCACAGCTGTGCCAGACTTTGCACTGCCCAGTTTTAGTAAATCAACCCCAGTGTGCTCTCCTCCAGTGATCAGACTTGTCCGGACACACTCCCCCTGCACAGTCTTTCACTGGGAAGTTCAGTGTGCTGCTGAGAACAGAACAGAACAG